>NC_060061.1:336780-1536780 GCF_020283565.1 Trifolium pratense
AGTTACAGGTATTTCTAATAACATACTATAATGTTTGTTCTTGATTATTTTTTTGTGTCTGTTCTTATGAAAATAATTATATAATAATAATAATAATAATAGTATTTTTCATTAATGCAATTGTTTTTTTTTTGTCTAGTATCAAGCGATAGTCGTAAGGGCTTGCTAATAATCATTGGTGGTTTGCTCTTGGCTTCTGCCGTCATCGTCGCGATCTTGGCATGTGTTATCGTCCGTGAAAATCCTAGCCTCCCAACATTTGGAGTTAAATCAGCTACCTTGAATCCTACAATAATATCTTCTAGACTCATTTTTGAATTGGACATTGTATTCAATGTTTCGAATAACAACAACTGGCATAAGGCTTTTTACAACACTGTTTCTATTAACCTGATTAATAGCAACATGAGTAACCGAACCACTCTTGCCTCTACCTCATTGGAACCTTTTCAAACAAAAGATAGTGACACTGCATACAAAGAAGCTCAACTCAACAACATTGATGTTCCTATTTCTAATGGAACAACGGTTGACTTTGAGATTGGGTTGTCCAGTATTGTCAAGTTGAAGAGTTTATTAAAAAGTAAGCATAAATCTTTGAATGTTGTTTGTAGGCCTCTTAGCATGTCTTATAATCCAGCATCAGAAAATTGGGTTTTAGTGCATGGTTTAACATGCGAGTGATTGATGAATTAATAGGAGGAGTACTTGGCTACTATGACTTATTAATTAGTATTATTTTTTTATTGTTTTCAATTTAGAATATTCCATTAGTTATTGTTGAAATTAGTTATCATTACTATTTGGTGTAACTAATTGAATTAATTTTGATTTGATTTATTGAAATTAGTTATAATTTTTTCTGCTTTTTTTTGTTGAATAGTTGATTTATATTTTTTATATTTGAACATTTCTCAATATTAATTATATTTCTTTCGTCTTACTTTTTTAACTAATTATATTTCTTTCTTACTATCCAAAATTCGTGAGTGTTAAAATATTGTGTGTGTGTGTGTGTGTGTGTTTTTTTTTTTACTGAAGTGCACATTTGACTTTTTGAGAAATAAGATATGAAGATCATTATGATTTAATTCAATTGTTTAATTTCAATACAAGCGTTAAAAATAAAACTCACAATGTGTGTTTGATTTGCTTTAAAAACATTGGACTGAACCACTTTTGTTATACCCTGTTTAATTTGGAATAGTTATGAGACCGACATATTTGATAGGAAGGGACAGAACAAAAACAAGATTTTTTGTCTCTCACTGAAGCACATGACAACTTTTTGTCCACAGTACAACTATAAAAAATACGAAATACTAATTTTATTTTCGAATATAAAAATATTATCGCCTTGTATCTTTGCCCTGTATTATCTTGTTCTGTACTGTTCTGTCAAATCCTTAATGTTTTTACGAATCAAACGCACCACATTGATTTTTAAAAATAATCATTATCATTAGGATTTGAGGAACTTCATATTAAAACACGATTATTCAATTTAAAATACTATGCAACACATATACTTCATCGAAATTTGACACTTTGAAAAACAAAAACAAAAAACTCTACAACCTAGAGAAACTTTATTCGAGACACGACATCAAGAAGAAAAAAAATGCAACAACCGTGAATTGAACTAACTACTTGTTGATTCTTGATTATCATTTTTGCGGCTAATTTTCTGAAGCACTTCTACCACATGACTCATGGTAGGTCTCTTGTCTTTCTCTTCTTCAACACATTGTAAAGCCACTTCAGCCAAAGTTTCAACTTCATTTTCATCACAACCTTCTTCAATGTTGGGATCCATAATTTCTTTAACCCATGAAATACTTTCATTTCTTTTCTCTCTCAACCACATAACCAAACCTAGCTTCTCTTGTCCATTTCCCACATCAACATCTTTTGTTGCACTCTTTCCAGTTATCATTTCCAACACAACTATTCAGTAGCTATAAACATCAACTTTAGATGTTATAGAATGATTCAAAATCCACTCAGGTGCCATGTAACCTCTTGTTCCTCGTATCTTTGAAAAACTAGAGAATTTAGGTTGATAGTTAGAATCCAAAAGTATGTTATGCGGTTTTACATCCCAATGCAAAATCCACTCCAAACACTCCTCGTGAATATAGGCCAAACCTTTCGCGGGTACCTAAAGCTATTTCAAACCTTTTTCCCCAATCCAATCTACTAGACTTTATATGTTCCGCTAAAGAACCCTTTTCCAAGTACTCATACACAAGCATTTGATGTTTTCGCTCTACACAATAACCATACAACTCAATCAAGTTCTTGTGGTTAAGTCTTCCAATGCTACTAACTTCGGCGAGAAACTCCTCTTCACCTTGATTAGCTTCCTTGACTCTCTTCACCGCTATAATTCGTTGATCCAACAATATACCCTCATATACAATGCATGAGTTGTTGGAGAAAAGCAAGCTTTACAAAATGTCAATGGAACTTTATGCAAAAAGTGCTCCAGAAAGGACATGTAATTTGGACAATTCTTCAAACACTTGGATAATGCACCAAAAGTCTGTGTAAAACATCAGTTTTTCTGAGATTAGAAGCAACATAGGCCTGTAAAGCAAGATTACAATGTTGGATTTGAGTTTGATCAGAAACTTGTCATGAATATGTACCTATAAATCAGCTTCACCATGGTCACTTCTCCCCTTCGAAACTTGGTTCTCAAGAAAGATAAATTCATGCTCTTGGTGTCATTGGAAAGATGGAATCCTCCTCTACAACTTAGATGTTGATGACTTGTCCTGAATACATTGGTAGCATATAGAAAACTGGCCACCAAAATTCAAACTTAAAGCTGTCTGACACTAGAAAAAAATTCTAAGTGTTTTTGACAGTTTTTACAATTTGACATCTCATGTTTCCTAGTTGTTATAAGCCATTCATGAACTCTTCTGAATCCAAACTCTTCACCATGATATAGTATCATATGAAATATTAAATTGAAGCTCTTTTTTGCTCAAAATGGATGCTTGGATTGGAAGTTATAAGCTTGCAAAGTCATGCACTTGATAAGGTCAAAAACAACTTAGAAAAAATTTCTAAGTGTTATTTCAACAATTTGGAGAATCAACTTTGGTCATCCACTTTAAGCATTGTAAAGATCCTTTTGACTTCAAATCTTTTTACCACATTTCAATATGCCATGATAGCTTTCTAAAGAGTCGTTGTTTGCAAATTTATGATACTTGAGGAAGAAGATATGATCTTGAAACGTTGGCTCCATGAACATGAAATTTTCTATACTTAGAAAAATTTCAAAACCCTAGTCTTTGATTTTTGGAACCTTTTCTTGACTTTCTTGATTCAAAACCATATCTTACCAAAGAGGTAAGCACAACAAGATATCTTGTATTTTATTATTTTTTTTATTAATGATGCATGAGAATATGAGGTGGGATCTTAGGTCAAAAATTAGGGTATGACAGTTTTGCAGAGAGAGGAAGAATACCGAAAACAGTTGTTGGGGGGGTGGTGGTGGTTTGTTGAGAAAAGAAATGAAGAGATGAGAAGGGCTTTGTGTTGGTGGTGGTTTGTTTGTTTGTTTTGTGTGATTGTTAAGGGAGAGAGAACGAAAATGAAGTGATGAGAGGAGGTGGGATTTTTTTTTTACGCAAGTAGGTGAGATATGAGGGAGAGTAAAAGGACTTGTATGCTATGAAGCACGGACTCCGACACCGACACCGCGACACGACACAGACACGAACACGGGACACTGCGACACCGTTAATGTAAAAAATATAGGACCCCGACAACACTACATATTTATAAAACATATAAATTGAGAATCAAAATATATACATGTAAATTTAATTTTGAGCAAGTTTACTTTTTAAAAAAAGTTTTAAAACAAGATACAATTGTATTTTACCTTTAAAATGTAAAAAACTAAAAAATATCGTAATTAAAATGTAATGTCTGTTGGAACAAAATTGATTTAAAAATGTTTGCCCCCTAAATCTATTAAGGTTTTGATGATAACAAAGTATTAATATACAATTGGAAGGACTAAAAATTTATTTTAAGTGTGCAGAAACTTAGTTTCAGATAAGGGCTCTGAATAAAGCTTAGAAGGACGAGTATTCAGAAGTTCACAAGGTTTCAGAAGATAATGGTCCTCAGTAGTTACAAGCATCAGAAGATGAAGTCTTCAGAACCTCTTAAAGTCTGAGCTTCGTCAAACTCTGATGATCTTCTTGAAGTCTGTGGAAGATTCTCATTTGAAGGTCAACTCTCCTACCAATGAAGAAAAGGACCCTTCAACCCTGATCAGAACATCTAATCTCTTTTTGTCTGTCCACTCTTGAGAACGTGGGATATCAGACTTATTAGCTGAATAAGGAAAGTCTTCTCTGCACATGGTCAAAGTGTCTGAAACTCTTTCTCTATTTTGGAAACGACCAAACTGCATCAGACAAGTTGCTTGAAGACAAAGGATATCTTCATCAACGGTCATCTTTGCAACGACTCTTTCTCAGTTCTATATATACTAGAAGAATCAAGTTGCAAATTAATCATCAATCTTACACGCGCTCGAACAAACTCTGAATTTACGAATACAAGCTCTGAACCTCTGAACTAGTGTTTTTAACTCTTGGTCCAAATACTTTGTATTCATTGTATTTGCTCATTAAGGTTCTCTTAAGAGCAGTTGTATTCTTTCAACTACTTTATTATCTCTATTATTTTGAGAAGTCTTAAGCTTGTGTGCTTAAGTGAGAAGTCTTAAGCTTGTGTGCTTGAGCATTGTTGTGAAGTCTCTTGCTTGTGTGCTTGAGCAGTTGTAATCTTGTGTGATTATAGTGAAATCCCTTGGAAGTGCAAGGGGACTGGACTACTCTCGTTTTGTGAGAGGAACCAGTATAAATTGCTTGTGTACTTTCTCTCTCTCTTATCTTCTTATTATTTGTGTTACCTATCCGCTGCTAACGTAGCTAAGTTAAGAACTTTGAAAAAGTTTTAACTTGGCTAAAACACAATTCAACCCCCCCCCCCCCACCCCCTTCTTGTGTTTTCACACCTTCAATGTCTTCAATCCCTCATTGATCAATATTGTTATTTCTATACATATTTTTGGGACACTTGTCCGACACGTGTCATACAAGTGTCTTACATGTGTTGGACACCTATCAAAGGAGTGTCAAACTAAAGGAAAAATTAAATTTTTTCCGACACAGATATGAGCTATCCGACACGTGTCGGACAACGACACGTGTCGAACACCGCGGCACGCCTAATCATAGAGGTGTCGGTGCTTCCTAACTTGTATGTGTTATTAATTAGTGGGTTAAAACTTAAAAGTGCAGTAAATTATATCAAAAATAAAAAATAAAAATTGCAGCATATTTATGGCGGTTTAGGCCACCACAAAATGTCACATTTCTTGCAGAAACATTTACTAGCGGCTTTAGCCGCCACAACATAAAAGTTATTATTTTTTTTAAGGGTAAATGATCATTTACCCCCCTCTGCAAAATAAGCAAATTTTCGTTTACGTCCTTATGTAGATTTTTTTTCTGTTTACCCCCTGTAAAAAATAGATTCCCTCGTTTTGCCCCCTGGTGTACAGCAGGACACTGACTATGCAAATTTGCTGATGTGGCTTGTACACGTGGAAAAGATTATTTATATTTATCTTTTTAATTCCACGTCAGATAATATTTTTTTCAACAAAAAATTTAATTTTTTTTCCTACAAAATTAAAAAAACGATTTTTTTTCCAAAATAAAAAATCCTACAAAAGAAATTTAAATTATTTTTCGTACAAAATAAAAAAAAACAAATTTTTTTTTTTTTTTCAAAAATAAAAAAATCCTAGGAATCAAATTTTTTTCCTACAAAATTTTAATAAAATTTCCTACAAATACATTTTTTCCGTACAAAATTATTATATTTTTCCTAAAATTAAAAAACAAATTTTCTTATTTTGCTCCCAAATAAAGTTTATTTCCAAAATAAAGCTTTTAAAGATTTATTTTCAAATCTTTTTGAATTAAAAAAAAAAATAGAATCTTCGCCGGAATCGTTTGCTTACACCGTCGTGATTGTATTCGTCGTCGTCTTCTACTTCGTTGTTGTCTTATGCTTCTTTCTATTTTTCTAGTTCTAGGGCAAATGATTTTGGTAGAAGAGAAAAACATGAATCAAACTTATTTTTCTATTTTTTTTTAATTCAAAGAGATTAACAAAAAAAAAAAAAATTGTTTTTAAAAAATAAAGATTATGTTTTTTTTTAATTCAAAAAAAATTGAAAATAAATCTTTCAAATTTTTATTTTGGAAATAAACTTTATTTCGGAGTAAATTTTTATTTTTGGAGCAAAATAAGAAAATTATTTTATTTTTTCTTTGGAAATTTTTCAAATTCGCTTAGGGATTTTTTTTAAAAAAATTTAGGAAAAAAAATTTGGGGAAAAAAAATATGAAAGTTGAATTATCAACTTGATCGTTTCAAATTATGCACACAAGATATTTAGTAGAATTGTTCATAATAATATACTTAAATAAATTTAGAATATTAGTATATATTTATGTTCAAAATAATATACTCCGTATTATTAGAATTTATAATTTTTTTTGAATATTTTTAAGATTCATTAGCTTTTTATTGATTTATTTTTTGGATATGATTTATAAATTTGTTTTTGTTTTAACTCTATTTATAGAGCAATGAGTAAACTTTTAGAAGTAAACTTTTCCGCATAAAATATTTTCTATATAATTCTGCAATTACATACCACAAAACAACTCATAATCATTTGCAATGGATGAAGAAGTTACAGGTATTTCTAATAACATACTATAATGTTTGTTCTTGATTATTTTTTTTGGGTCTGTTCTTATGAAAAGTTGCATTGATTAATAATAATAATAATAATAATAATAATAATAATAATAATAATAATTAATAATAATAATATTTTTCATTGATGCAATTGTTTTTTTTTTGTCTAGTATCAAGCGATAGTCGTAAGGGCTTGCTAATAATCATTGGTGGTTTGCTCTTGGCTTCTGCTGTCATCGTCGCGATCTTGGCATGTGTTATCGTCCGTGAAAATCCTAGCCTCCCAACATTTGGAGTTAAATCAGCTACCTTGAATCCTACAATATTATCTTCTAGACTCGTTTTTGAATTGGACATTGTCTTCAATGTTTCGAATAACAACAACTGGCATAAGGCTTTTTACAACACTGTTTCTATTAACCTGATTAATAGCAACATGAGTAACCGAACCACTCTTGCCTCTACCTCATTGGAACCTTTTCAAACAAAAGATAGTTACACTGCATACAAAGAAGCTCAACTCAACAACATTGATGTTCCTATTTCTAATGGAACAACGGTTGACTTTGAGATTGTGTTGTCCAGTATTGTCAAGTTGAAGAGTTTATTAAAAAGTAAGCATAGATCTTTGAATGTTGTTTGTAGGCCTCTTAGCATGTGTTATAATCCAGCATCAGAAAATTGGGTTTTAGTGCATGGTTTAACATGTGAGTGATTGATGAATTAATAGGAGGGAGTACTTGGCTACTATGACTTATTAATTAGCATTATTTTTTTATTGTTTTCAATAGTAGAATATTCCATTAGTTATTATTGAAATTAGTTATCATTACTATTTGGTGTAACTAATTGAATTTAATTTTGATTTGATTTATTGAAATTAGTTATAATTTTTTCTGCTTTTTTTTGTTGAATAGTTGATTTATATTTTTTATATTTGAACATTTCTCAATATTAATTATATTTCTTTCGTCTTACTTTTTTAACTAATTATATTTCTTTCTTACTATCCAAAATTCGTGAGTGTTAAAATATTGTGTGTGTGTGTGTGTGTGTGTTTTTTTTTTTTTACTGAAGTGCACATTTGACTTTTTGAGAAAATAAGATATGAAGATCATTATGATTTAATTCAATTGTTTAATTTCAATACAAGCGTTAAAAATAAAACTCACAATGTGTGTTTGATTTGCTTAAAAACATTGGACTGGACCACTTTTGTTGTACCCTGTTTAATTTGGAACTAGTTATGAGACCGACAAATTAGATAGGAAGGGACAGAACAAAAACAAGATTTTTTGTCTCTCACTGAAGCACATGACAATTTTTTGTCCACAGTACAACTATAAAAAATACGAAATACTAATTTTATTTTCGAATATAAAAATATTATCGCCTTGTATCTTTGCCCTGTATTATCTTGTTCTGTACTGTTCTGTCAAATCCTTACTGTTTTACGAATCAAACACACCACATTGATTTTTAAAAATAATCATTATCATTAGGATTTGAGGAACTTCATATTAAAACACGATTATTCAATTTAAAACACTATGCAACACATATACTTCATCGAAATTTGACACTTTGAAAAACAAAAACAAAAAACTCTACAACCTAGAGAAACTTTATTCGAGACACGACATCAAGAAGAAAAAAAATGCAACAACCGTGAATTGAACTAACTACTTGTTGATTCTTGATTATCATTTTCGCGGCTAATTTTCTGAAGCACTTCTACCACATGACTCATGGTAGGTCTCTTGTCTTTCTCTTCTTCAACACATTGTAAAGCCACTTCAGCCAAAGTTTCAACTTCATTTTCATCACAACCTTCTTCAATGTTGGGATCCATAATTTCTTTAACCCATGAAATACTTTCATTTCTTTTCTCTCTCAACCACATAACCAAACCTAGCTTCTCTTGTCCATTTCCCACATCAACATCTTTTGTTGCACTCTTTCCAGTTATCATTTCCAACACAACTATTCAGTAGCTATAAACATCAACTTTAGATGTTATAGAATGATTCAAAATCCACTCAGGTGCCATGTAACCTCTTGTTCCTCGTATCTTTGAAAAACTAGAGAATTTAGGTTGATAGTTAGAATCCAAAAGTATGTTATGCGGTTTTACATCGCAATGCAAAATCCACTCCAAACACTCCTCGTGAATATAGGCCAAACCTTTCGCGGTACCTAAAGCTATTTCAAACCTTTTTCCCCAATCCAATCTACTAGACTTTATATGTTCCGCTAAAGAACCCTTTTCCAAGTACTCATACACAAGCATTTGATGTTTTCGCTCTACACAATAACCATACAACTCAATCAAGTTCTTGTGGTTAAGTCTTCCAATGCTACTAACTTCGGCGAGAAACTCCTCTTCACCTTGATTAGCTTCCTTGACTCTCTTCACCGCTATAATTCGTTGATCCAACAATATACCCTCGTATACAATGCATGAGTTGTTGGAGAAAAGCAAGCTTTACAAAATGTCAATGGAACTTTATGCAAAAAGTGCTCCAGAAAGGACATGTAATTTGGACAATTCTTCAAACACTTGGATAATGCACCAAAAGTCTGTGTAAAACATCAGTTTTTCTGAGATTAGAAGCAACATAGGCCTGTAAAGCAAGATTACAATGTTGGATTTGAGTTTGATCAAGAAACTTGTCATGAATATGTACCTATAAATCAGCTTCACCATGGTCACTTCTCCCCTTCGAAACTTGGTTCTCAAGAAAGATAAATTCATGCTCTTGGTGTCATTGGAAAGATGGAATCCTCCTCTACAACTTAGATGTTGATGACTTGTCCTGAATACATTGGTAGCATATAGAAAACTGGCCACCAAAATTCAAACTTAAAGCTGTCTGACACTTAGAAAAAATTCTAAGTGTTTTTGACAGTTTTTACAATTTGACATCTCATGTTTCCTAGTTGTTATAAGCCATTCATGAACTCTTCTGAATCCAAACTCTTCACCATGATATAGTATCATATGAAATATTAAATTGAAGCTCTTTTTTGCTCAAAATGGATGCTTGGATTGGAAGTTATAAGCTTGCAAAGTCATGCACTTGATAAGGTCAAAAACAACTTAGAAAAAATTTCTAAGTGTTATTTTCAACAATTTGGAGAATCAACTTTGGTCATCCACTTTAAGCATTGTAAAGATCCTTTTGACTTCAAATCTTTTTACCACATTTCAATATGCCATGATAGCTTTCTAAAGAGTCGTTGTTTGCAAATTTATGATACTTGAGGAAGAAGATATGATCTTGAAACGTTGGCTCCATGAACATGAAATTTTCTATACTTAGAAAAATTTCAAAACCCTAGTCTTTGATTTTTGGAACCTTTTCTTGACTTTCTTGATTCAAAACCATATCTTACCAAAGAGGTAAGCACAACAAGATATCTTGTATTTTATTATTTTTTTTATTAATGATGCATGAGAATATGAGGTGGGATCTTAGGTCAAAAATTAGGGTATGACAGTTTGCAGAGAGAGGAAGAATACCGAAAACAGTTGTTGGGGGGGTGGTGGTGGTTTGTTGAGAAAAGAAATGAAGAGATGAGAAGGGCTTTGTGTTGGTGGTGGTTTGTTTGTTTGTTTGTTGATTGTTAAGGGAGAGAGAACGAAAATGAAGTGATGAGAGGTGGTGGGATTTTTTTTTTACGCAAGTAGGTGAGATATGAGGGAGAGTAAAAGACTTGTATGCTATGAAGCACGGACTCCGACACCGCGACACGACACAGACACGAACACGGACACTGCGACACCATTAATGTAAAAAATATAGGACACCGACAACACTACATATTTATAAAACATATAAATTGAGAATCAAAATATATACATGTAAATTTAATTTGAGCAAGTTACTTTTTAAAAAAAGTTTTAAAACAAGATACAATTGTATTTTACCTTTAAAATGTAAAAAACTAAAAATATCGTAATTAAAATGTAATGTCTGTTGGAACAAAATTGATTTAAAAATGTTTGCCCCTAAATCTATTAAGGTTTTGATGATAACAAAGTATTAATATACAATTGGAAGGACTAAAAATTTATTTTAAGTGTGCAGAACTTAGTTTCAGATAAGCTCTAAATAAAGCTCAGAAGACGAGTATTCAGAAGTTCACAAGGTTTCAGAAGATAATGGTCCTCAGTAGTTACAAGCATCAGAAGATGAAGTCTTCAGAACCTCTTAAAGTCTGAGCTTCGTCAAACTCTGATGATCTTCTTGAAGTCTGTGAAGATTCTCATTTGAAGGTCAATTCTCCTACCAATGAAGAAAAGGACCCTTCAACCCTGATCAGAACATCTAATCTCTTTTTGTCAGTCCACTCTTGAGAACGTGGGATATCAGACTTATTAGCTGAATAAGGAAAGTCTTCTCTGCACATGGTCAAAGTGTCTGAAACTCTTTCTCTATTTTGGAAACGACCAAACTGCATCAGACAAGTTGCTTGAAGACAAAGGATATCTTCATCAACGGTCATCTTTGCAACGACTCTTTCTCAGTTCTATATATACTAGAAGAATCAAGTTGCAAATTAATCATCAATCTTACACGCGCTCGAACAAACTCTGAATTTACGAATACAAGCTCTGAACCTCTGAACTAGTGTTTTTAACTCTTGGTCCAAATACTTTGTATTCATTGTATTTGCTCATTAAGGTTCTCTTAAGAGCAGTTGTATTCTTTCAACTACTTTATTATCTCTATTATTTTGAGAAGTCTTAAGCTTGTGTGCTTAAGTGAGAAGTCTTAAGCTTGTGTGCTTGAGCATTGTTGTGAAGTCTCTTGCTTGTGTGCTTGAGCAGTTGTAATCTTGTGTGATTATAGTGAAATCCCTTGGAAGTGCAAGGGGACTGGACTACTCTCGTTTTGTGAGAGGAACCAGTATAAATTGCTTGTGTACTTTCTCTCTCTCTTATCTTCTTATTATTTGTGTTACCTATCCGCTGCTAACGTAGCTAAGTTAAGAACTTTGAAAAAGTTTTAACTTGGCTAAAACACAATTCAACCCCCCCCCCCCCCTTCTTGTGTTTTCACACCTTCAATGTCTTCAATCCCTCATTGATCAATATTGTTATTTCTATACATATTTTTGGGACACTTGTCCGACACGTGTCATACAAGTGTCTTACATGTGTTGGACACCTATCAAAGGAGTGTCAAACTAAAGGAAAAATTAAATTTTTTCCGACACAGATATGAGCTATCCGACACGTGTCGGACAACGACACGTGTCGAACACCGCGGCACGCCTAATCATAGAGGTGTCGGTGCTTCCTAACTTGTATGTGTTATTAATTAGTGGGTTAAAACTTAAAAGTGCAGTAAATTATATCAAAAATAAAAAATAAAAATTGCAGCATATTTATGGCGGTTTAGGCCACCACAAAATGTCACATTTCTTGCAGAAACATTTACTAGCGGCTTTAGCCGCCACAACATAAAAGTTATTATTTTTTTTTTTAAGGGTAAATGATCATTTACCCCCCTCTGCAAAATAAGCAAATTTTCGTTTACGTCCTTATGTAGATTTTTTTTCTGTTTACCCCCTGTAAAAAATAGATTCCCTCGTTTTGCCCCTTGGGTGTACAGCAGGACACTGACTATGCAAATTTGCTGATGTGGCTTGTACACGTGGAAAAGATTATTTATATTTATTTTTTTAATTCCACGTCAGATAATATTTTTTTCAACAAAAATTTTAATTTTTTTTCCTACAAAATTAAAAAAACAATTTTTTTTCCAAAATAAAAAATCCTACAAAAGAAATTTAAATTATTTTTCGTACAAAATAAAAAAAACAAATTTTCTTTTTTTTTTTTTCAAAAATAAAAAAATCCTACGAATCAAATTTTTTTCCTACAAAATTTTAATAAAATTTCCTACAAATACATTTTTTTCCGTACATAATTATTATATTTTTCCTAAAATTAAAAAACAAATTTTCTTATTTTGCTCCCAAATAAAGTTTATTTCCAAAATAAAGCTTTTAAAGATTTATTTTCAAATCTTTTTGAATTAAAAAAAAAAAATAGAATCTTCGCCGGAATCGTTTGCTTACACCGTCGTGATTGTATTCGTCGTCGTCTTCTACTTCGTTGTTGTCTTATGCTTCTTTCTATTTTTCTAGTTCTAGGGCAAATGGTTTTGGTAGAAGAGAAAAACATGAATCAAACTTATTTTTCTATTTTTTTTAATTCAAAGAGATTAACAAAAAAAAAAAGTTTTGTTTTTAAAAAATAAAGATTATGTTTTTTTTTAATTCAAAAAAAATTGAAAATAAATCTTTCAAATTTTTATTTTGGAAATAAACTTTATTTCGGAGTAAATTTTTATTTTTGGAGCAAAATAAGAAAATTATTTTATTTTTTCTTTGGAAATTTTTCAAATTCGCTTAGGGATTTTTTTTAAAAAAATTTTGGGGAAAAAAAATATGAAAGTTGAATTATCAACTTGATCGTTTCAAATTATGCACACAAGATATTTAGTAGAATTGTTCATAATAATATACTTAAATAAATTTAGAATATTAGTATATATTTATGTTTAAAATAATATACTCCGTATTATTAGAATTTATAATTTTTTTTGAATATTTTTAAGATTCATTAGCTTTTCTATGATTTATTTTTTGGATATGATTTATAAATTTGTTTTTGTTTTAACTCTATTTATAGAGCAATGAGTAAACTTTTAGAAGTAAACTTTTCCGCATAAAATATTTTCTATATAATTCTGCAATTACATACCACAAAACAACTCATAATCATTTGCAATGGATGAAGAAGTTACAGGTATTTCTAATAACATACTATAATGTTTGTTCTTGATTATTTTTTTTGGGTCTGTTCTTATGAAAAGTTGCATTGATTAATAATAATAATAATAATAATAATAATAATAATATTTTTCATTGATGCAATTGTTTTTTTTTTGTCTAGTATCAAGCGATAGTCGTAAGGGCTTGCTAATAATCATTGGTGGTTTGCTCTTGGCTTCTGCTGTCATCGTCGCGATCTTGGCATGTGTTATCGTCCGTGAAAATCCTAGCCTCCCAACATTTGGAGTTAAATCAGCTACCTTGAATCCTACAATATTATCTTCTAGACTCGTTTTTGAATTGGACATTGTCTTCAATGTTTCGAATAACAACAACTGGCATAAGGCTTTTTACAACACTGTTTCTATTAACCTGATTAATAGCAACATGAGTAACCGAACCACTCTTGCCTCTACCTCATTGGAACCTTTTCAAACAAAAGATAGTTACACTGCATACAAAGAAGCTCAACTCAACAACATTGATGTTCCTATTTCTAATGGAACAACGGTTGACTTTGAGATTGTGTTGTCCAGTATTGTCAAGTTGAAGAGTTTATTAAAAAGTAAGCATAGATCTTTGAATGTTGTTTGTAGGCCTCTTAGCATGTGTTATAATCCAGCATCAGAAAATTGGGTTTTAGTGCATGGTTTAACATGTGAGTGATTGATGAATTAATAGGAGGGAGTACTTGGCTACTATGACTTATTAATTAGCATTATTTTTTTTATTGTTTTCAATTTTAGAATATTTCATTAGTTATTATTGAAATTAGTTATCATTACTATTTGGTGTAACTAATTGAATTTAATTTTGATTTGATTTATTGAAATTAGTTATAATTTTTTCTGCTTTTTTTTGTTGAATAGTTGATTTATATTTTTTATATTTGAACATTTCTCAATATTAATTATATTTCTTTCGTCTTACTTTTTTAACTAATTATATTTCTTTCTTACTATCCAAAATTCGTGAGTGTTAAAATATTGTGTGTGTGTGTGTGTGTGTGTGTTTTTTTTTTTTACTGAAGTGCACATTTGACTTTTTGAGAAAATAAGATATGAAGATCATTATGATTTAATTCAATTGTTTAATTTCAATACAAGCGTTAAAAATAAAACTCACAATGTGTGTTTGATTTGCTTAAAAACATTGGACTGGACCACTTTTGTTGTACCCTGTTTAATTTGGAACTAGTTATGAGACCGACAAATTAGATAGGAAGGGACAGAACAAAAACAAGATTTTTTGTCTCTCACTGAAGCACATGACAACTTTTTGTCCACAGTACAACTATAAAAAATACGAAATACTAATTTTATTTTCGAATATAAAAATATTATCGCCTTGTATCTTTGCCCTGTATTATCTTGTTCTGTACTGTTCTGTCAAATCCTTACTGTTTTACGAATCAAACGCACCACATTGATTTTTAAAAATAATCATTATCATTAGGATTTGAGGAACTTCATATTAAAACACGATTATTCAATTTAAAACACTATGCAACACATATACTTCATCGAAATTTGACACTTTGAAAAACAAAAACAAAAAACTCTACAACCTAGAGAAACTTTATTCGAGACACGACATCAAGAAGAAAAAAAATGCAACAACCGTGAATTGAACTAACTACTTGTTGATTCTTGATTATCATTTTCGCGGCTAATTTTCTGAAGCACTTCTACCACATGACTCATGGTAGGTCTCTTGTCTTTCTCTTCTTCAACACATTGTAAAGCCACTTCAGCCAAAGTTTCAACTTCATTTTCATCACAACCTTCTTCAATGTTGGGATCCATAATTTCTTTAACCCATGAAATACTTTCATTTCTTTTCTCTCTCAACCACATAACCAAACCTAGCTTCTCTTGTCCATTTCCCACATCAACATCTTGTGTTGCACTCTTTCCAGTTATCATTTCCAACACAACTATTCCGTAGCTATAAACATCAACTTTAGATGTTATAGAATGATTCAAAATCCACTCAGGTGCCGTGTAACCTCTTGTTCCTCGTATCTTTGAAAAACTAGAGAATTTAGGATCATTCCTATTTCTCGATTTCGACAAACCAAAATCTGCAACCTTTGGTTGATAGTTAGAATCCAAAAGTATGTTATGCGGTTTTACATCGCAATGCAAAATCCACTCCAAACACTCCTCGTGAATATAGGCCAAACCTTTCGCGGTACCTAAAGCTATTTCAAACCTTTTTCCCCAATCCAATCTACTAGACTTTATATGTTCCGCTAAAGAACCATTTTCCAAGTACTCATACACAAGCATTTGATGTTTTCGCTCTACACAATAACCATACAACTCAATCAAGTTCATGTGGTTAAGTCTTCCAATGCTACTAACTTCGGCGAGAAACTCCTCTTCACCTTGATTAGCTTCCTTGACTCTCTTCACCGCTATAATTCGTTGATCCAACAATACACCCTCGTATACAATGCATGAGTTGTTGGAGAAAAGCAAGCTTTACAAAATGTCAATGGAACTTTATGCAAAAAGTGCTCCAAAGAGGAGATGTAATTTGGACAATTCTTCAAACACTTGGATAATGCACCAAAAGTCTGTGTAAAACATCAGTTTTTCTGAGATTAGAAGCAACATAGGCCTGTAAAGCAAGATTACAATGTTGGATTTGAGTTTGATCAAGAAACTTGTCATGAATATGTACCTATAAATCAGCTTCACCATGGTCACTTCTCCCCTTCGAAACTTGGTGTTCTCAAGAAAGATAAATTCATGCTCTTGGTGTCATTGGAAAGATGGAATCCTCCTCTACAACTTAGATGTTGATGACGTGTCCTGAATACATTGGTATCATATAGAAAACTGGCCACCAAAATTCAAACTTAAAGCTGTCTGACACTTAGAAAAAATTCTAAGTGTTTTTAACAGTTTTTACAATTTGACATCTCATGTTTCCTAGTTGTTATAAGCCATTCAGGAACTCTTCTGAATCCAAACTCTTCTCCATGATATAGTATCATATGAAATATTAAAATGAAGCTCTTTTTTGCTCAAAATGGATGCTTGGATTGGAAGTTATAAGCTTGCAAGGTCATGCACTTGATAAGGTCAAAAACAACTTAGAAAAAATTTCTAAGTGTTATTTTCAACAATTTGGAGAATCAACTTTGGTCATCCACTTTAAGCATTGTAAAGATCCTTTTGACTTCAAATCTTTTTACCACATTTCAATATGCCATGATAGCTTTCCAAAGAGTCGTTGTTTGCAAATTTATGATACTTGAGGAAGAAGATATGATCTTGAAATGTTGGCTCCATGAACATGAAATTTTCTATACTTAGAAAAATTTCAAAACCCTAGTCTTTGATTTTTGGAACCTTTTCTTGACTTTCTTGATTCAAAACCATGTCTTACCAAAGAGGTAAGCACAACAAGATATCTTGTATTTTATTATTTTTTTATTAATGATGCATGAGAATATGAGGTGGGATCTTAGGTCAAAAATTAGGGTATGACAATTTGCAAAGAGAGAGGAAGAATAACGAAAACAGTTGTTGGGGGTGGTGGTGGTGGTTTGTTGAGAAAAGAAATTAAGAGATGAGAAGGGCTTTGTGTTGGTGGTGGTTTGTTTGTTTGTTTGTTGATTGTTAAGGGAGAGAGAACAAAAATGAAGTGGTGAGAGGAGGTGGGATTTATTTTTACGCAAGTAGGTGAGATATGAGGGAGAGTAAAAGACTTGTATGTTATGAAGCACGGACTCCGACACCGACACCGCGACACGACACAGACACGAACACGGACACTGCGACACCGTTAATGTAAAAAATATAGGACACCGACAGCACTACATATTTATAAAACATATAAATTGAGAATCAAAATATATACATGTAAATTTAATTTGAGCAAGTTACTTTTTAAACAAAATTTTAAAACAAGATACGATTGTATTTTACCTTTATTTATCCATCTACGATCGAAAAAACTAAAAATATCGTAATTAAAATGTAATATCTTCAATCCCTCATTGATCAATATTGTTGTTTCTATACATATTTTTGGGACACTTGTCTGACACGTGTCATACAAGTGTCTTACATGTGTTGGACACCTATCAAAGGAGTGTCAAACTAAAGGAAAAATTAAATTTTTTCCGACACAGATATGAGCTATCCGACACGTGTCGGACACCGACACGTGTCGGACACCGCGGCACGCCTAATCATAGAGGTGTCGGTGCTTCCTAACTTGTATGTGTTATTAATTAATTAGGGGGTTAAAACTTAAAAGTGCAGTAAATTATATCAAAAATAAAAAATAAAAATTGCAGCATATTTATGGCGGTTTAGGCCACCACAAAATGTCACATTTCTTGCTGAAACATTTACTAGCGGCTTTAGCCGCCACAACATAAAAGTTATTATTTTTTTTTTAAGGGTAAATGATCATTTACCCCCCTCTGCAAAATAAGCAAATTTTCGTTTATGTCCTTATGTAGATTTTTTTTCTGTTTACCCCCTGTAAAAAATAGATTCCCTCGTTTTGCCCCCTGAGTGTACAGCAGGACACTGACTATGCAAATTTGCTGATGTGGCTTGTACACGTGGAAAAGATTATTTATATTTATTTTTTTAATTCCACGTCAGATAATATTTTTTTCAACAAAAATTTTAATTTTTTTTCCTACAAAATTAAAAAAACGATTTTTTTTTCCAAAATAAAAAATCCTACAAAAGAAATTTAAATTATTTTTCGTACAAAATAAAAAAAACTAATTTTCTTTTTTTTTTTTCAAAAATAAGAAAATCTTACGTATCAAATTTTTTTCCTACAAAATTTTAATAAAATTTCCTACAAATACATTTTTTTCCGTACAAAATTATTATATTTTGCCTAAAATTAAAAAACAAATTTTCTTATTTTGCTCCCAAATAAAGTTTATTTCCAAAATAAAGCTTTTAAAGATTTATTTTCAAATCTTTTTGAATTAAAAAAAAAATAGAATCTTCGCCGGAATCGTTTGCTTACACCGTCGTGATTGTAGTCGTCGTCTTCTACTTCGTTGTTGTCTTATGCTTCTTTCTATTTTTCTAGTTCTAGGGCAAATGGTTTTGGTAGAAGAGAAAAACATGAATCAAACTTATTCTTCTATTTTTTTTTAATTCAAAGAGATTAACAAAAAAAAATATAGTTTTGTTTTTAAAAAATAAAGATTATGTTTTTTTTTAATTCAAAAAAATTTGAAAATAAATCTTTCAAATTTTTATTTTGGAAATAAACTTTATTTCGGAGTAAATTTTTATTTTTGGAGCAAAATAAGAAAATTATTTTATTTTTTCTTTGGAAATTTTTCAAATTCGCTTAGGATTTTTTCAAAAAAAATTTTGGGGAAAAAAAATAAGAAAGTTGATATATCAACTTGATCGTTTCAAATTATGCACACAAGATATTTAGTAGAATTGTTCATAATATATACTTAAATAAATTTAGAATATTAGTATATATTTATGTTCAAAATAATATACTCCGTATTATTAGAATTTATAATTTTTTTTGAATATTTTTAAGATTCATTAGCTTTTTATTGATTTATTTTTTGGATATGATTTATAAATTAAATTTGTTTTTGTTTTAACTCTATTTATAGAGCAATGAGTAAACTTTTAGAAGTAAACTTTTCCGCATAAAATATTTTCTATATAATTCTGCAATTACATACCACAAAACAACTCATAATCATTTGCAATGGATGAAGTTACAGGTATTTCTAATAACATACTATAATGTTTGCTCTTGATTATTTTTTTGGGTCTGTTCTTATGAAAAGTTGCATTGATTAATAATAATTATAAAAATAATAATAATAATAATAATAATAATAATAATATTTTTCATTAATGCAATTGTTTTTTTTTGTCTAGTATCAAGCGATAGTCGTAAGGGCTTGCTAATAATCATTGGTGGTTTGCTCTTGGCTTCTGCCGTCATCGTCGCGATCTTGGCATGTGTTATCGTCCGTGAAATTCCTAGCCTCCCAACATTTGGAGTTAAATCAGCTACCTTGAATCCTACAATAATATCTTCTAGACTCATTTTTGAATTGGACATTGTATTCAATGTTTCGAATAACAACAACTGGCATAAGGCTTTTTACAACACTGTTTCTATTATCCTGATTAATAGCAACATGAGTAACCGAACCACTCTTGCCTCTACCTCATTGGAACCTTTTCAAACAAAAGATAGTGACACTGCATACAAAGAAGCTCAACTCAACAACATTGATGTTCCTATTTCTAATGGAACAACGGTTGACTTTGAGATTGGGTTGTCCAGTATTGTCAAGTTGAAGAGTTTATTAAAAAGTAAGCATAAATCTTTGAATGTTGTTTGTAGGCCTCTTAGCGTGTGTTATAATCCAGCATCAGAAAATTGGGTTTTAGTGCATGGTTTAACATGTGAGTAATTGATGAATTAATAGGAGGGAGTACTTGGCTACTATGACTTATTAATTAGTATTATTTTTTTATTGTTTTCAATTTTAGAATATTCCATTAGTTATTATTGAAATTAGTTATCATTACTATTTGGTGTAACTAATTGAATTTAATTTTGATTTGATTTATTGAAATTAGTTATAATTTTTTCTGCTTTTTTTTGTTGAATAGTTGATTTATATTTTTTATATTTGAACATTTCCCAATATTAATTATATTTCTTTCGTCTTACTTTTTTAACTAATTATATTTCTTTCTTACTATCCAAAATTCGTGAGTGTTAAAATATTGTGTGTGTGTGTGGGTGTTTTTTTTTTTTTTTTTTACTGAAGTGCACATTTGACTTTTTGAGAAAATAAGATATGAAGATCATTATGATTTAATTCAATTGTTTAATTTCAATACAAGCGTTAAAAATAAAACTCACAATGTGTGTTTGATTTGCTTAAAAACATTGGACTGGACCACTTTTGTTGTACCCTGATTAATTTGGAACTAGTTATGAGACCGACATATTAGATAGGAAGGGACAGAACAAAAACAAGATTTTTTGTTTCTCACTGAAGCACATGACAACTTTTTGTCCACAGTACAACTATAAAAAATACGAAATACTAATTTTATTTTCGAATATAAAAATATTATCGCCTTATATCTTTGCCCTGTATTATCTTGTTCTGTACTGTTCTGTCAAATCCTTAATGTTTTACGAATCAAACGCACCACATTGATTTTTAAAAATAATCATTATCATTAGGATTTGAGGAACTTCATATTAAAACACGATTATTCAATTTAAAACACTATGCAACACATATACTTCATCGAAATTTGACACTTTGAAAAACAAAAACAAAAAACTCTACAACCTAGAGAAACTTAATTCGAGACTCGACATCAAGAAAAAAAAATGCAACAACCGTGAATTGAACTAACTACTTGTTGATTCTTGATTATCATTTTCGCGGCTAATTTTCTGAAGCACTTCTACCACATGACTCATGGTAGGTCTCTTGTCTTTCTCTTCTTCAACACATTGTAAAGCCACTTCAGCCAAAGTTTCAACTTCATTTTCATCACAACCTTCTTCAATGTTGGGATCCATAATTTCTTTAACCCATGAAATACTTTCATTTCTTTTCTCTCTCAACCACATAACCAAACCTAGCTTCTCTTGTCCATTTCCCACATCAACATCTTGTGTTGCACTCTTTCCAGTTATCATTTCCAACACAACTATTCCGTAGCTATAAACATCAACTTTAGATGTTATAGAATGATTCAAAATCCACTCAGGTGCCATGTAACCTCTTGTTCCTCGTATCTTTGAAAAACTAGAGAATTTAGGATCATTCCTATTTCTCGATTTCGACAAACCAAAATCTGCAACCTTTGGTTGATAGTTAGAATCCAAAAGTATGTTATGCGGTTTTACATCGCAATGCAAAATCCACTCCAAACACTCCTCGTGAATATAGGCCAAACCTTTCGCGGTACCTAAAGCTATTTCAAACCTTTTTCCCCAATCCAATCTACTAGACTTTATATGTTCCGCTAAAGAACCATTTTCCAAGTACTCATACACAAGCATTTGATGTTTTCGCTCTACACAATAACCATACAACTCAATCAAGTTCATGTGGTTAAGTCTTCCAATGCTACTAACTTCGGCGAGAAACTCCTCTTCACCTTGATTAGCTTCCTTGACTCTCTTCACCGCTATAATTTGTTGATCCAACAATACACCCTCGTATACAATGCATGAGTTGTTGGAGAAAAGCAAGCTTTACAAAATGTCAATGGAACTTTATGCAAAAATTGCTCCAAAAAGGACATGTAATTTGGACAATTCTTCAAACACTTGGATAATGCACCAAAAGTCTGTGTAAAACATCAGTTTTTCTGAGATTAGAAGCAACATAGGCCTGTAAAGCAAGATTACAATGTTGGATTTGAGTTTGATCAAGAAACTTGTCATGAATATGTACCTATAAATCAGCTTCACCATGGTCACTTCTCCCCTTCGAAACTTGGTGTTCTCAAGAAAGATAAATTCATGCTCTTGGTGTCATTGGAAAGATGGAATCCTCCTCTACAACTTAGATGTTGATGACGTGTCCTGAATACATTGGTATCATATAGAAAACTGGCCACCAAAATTCAAACTTAAAGCTGTCTGACACTTAGAAAAAATTCTAAGTGTTTTTAACAGTTTTTACAATTTGACATCTCATGTTTCCTAGTTGTTATAAGCCATTCAGGAACTCTTCTGAATCCAAACTCTTCTCCATGATATAGTATCATATGAAATATTAAAATGAAGCTCTTTTTTGCTCAAAATGGATGCTTGGATTGGAAGTTATAAGCTTGCAAGGTCATGCACTTGATAAGGTCAAAAACAACTTAGAAAAAATTTCTAAGTGTTATTTTCAACAATTTGGAGAATCAACTTTGGTCATCCACTTTAAGCATTGTAAAGATCCTTTTGACTTCAAATCTTTTTACCACATTTCAATATGCCATGATAGCTTTCCAAAGAGTCGTTGTTTGCAAATTTATGATACTTGAGGAAGAAGATATGATCTTGAAATGTTGGCTCCATGAACATGAAATTTTCTATACTTAGAAAAATTTCAAAACCCTAGTCTTTGATTTTTGGAACCTTTTCTTGACTTTCTTGATTCAAAACCATGTCTTACCAAAGAGGTAAGCACAACAAGATATCTTGTATTTTATTATTTTTTTATTAATGATGCATGAGAATATGAGGTGGGATCTTAGGTCAAAAATTAGGGTATGACAATTTGCAAAGAGAGAGGAAGAATAACGAAAACAGTTGTTGGGGGTGGTGGTGGTGGTTTGTTGAGAAAAGAAATTAAGAGATGAGAAGGGCTTTGTGTTGGTGGTGGTTTGTTTGTTTGTTTGTTGATTGTTAAGGGAGAGAGAACAAAAATGAAGTGGTGAGAGGAGGTGGGATTTATTTTTACGCAAGTAGGTGAGATATGAGGGAGAGTAAAAGACTTGTATGTTATGAAGCACGGACTCCGACACCGACACCGCGACACGACACAGACACGAACACGGACACTGCGACACCGTTAATGTAAAAAATATAGGACACCGACAGCACTACATATTTATAAAACATATAAATTGAGAATCAAAATATATACATGTAAATTTAATTTGAGCAAGTTACTTTTTAAACAAAATTTTAAAACAAGATACGATTGTATTTTACCTTTATTTATCCATCTACGATCGAAAAAACTAAAAATATCGTAATTAAAATGTAATATCTTCAATCCCTCATTGATCAATATTGTTGTTTCTATACATATTTTTGGGACACTTGTCTGACACGTGTCATACAAGTGTCTTACATGTGTTGGACACCTATCAAAGGAGTGTCAAACTAAAGGAAAAATTAAATTTTTTCCGACACAGATATGAGCTATCCGACACGTGTCGGACACCGACACGTGTCGGACACCGCGGCACGCCTAATCATAGAGGTGTCGGTGCTTCCTAACTTGTATGTGTTATTAATTAATTAGGGGGTTAAAACTTAAAAGTGCAGTAAATTATATCAAAAATAAAAAATAAAAATTGCAGCATATTTATGGCGGTTTAGGCCACCACAAAATGTCACATTTCTTGCTGAAACATTTACTAGCGGCTTTAGCCGCCACAACATAAAAGTTATTATTTTTTTTTTAAGGGTAAATGATCATTTACCCCCCTCTGCAAAATAAGCAAATTTTCGTTTATGTCCTTATGTAGATTTTTTTTCTGTTTACCCCCTGTAAAAAATAGATTCCCTCGTTTTGCCCCCTGAGTGTACAGCAGGACACTGACTATGCAAATTTGCTGATGTGGCTTGTACACGTGGAAAAGATTATTTATATTTATTTTTTTAATTCCACGTCAGATAATATTTTTTTCAACAAAAATTTTAATTTTTTTTCCTACAAAATTAAAAAAACGATTTTTTTTTCCAAAATAAAAAATCCTACAAAAGAAATTTAAATTATTTTTCGTACAAAATAAAAAAAACTAATTTTCTTTTTTTTTTTTCAAAAATAAGAAAATCTTACGTATCAAATTTTTTTCCTACAAAATTTTAATAAAATTTCCTACAAATACATTTTTTTCCGTACAAAATTATTATATTTTGCCTAAAATTAAAAAACAAATTTTCTTATTTTGCTCCCAAATAAAGTTTATTTCCAAAATAAAGCTTTTAAAGATTTATTTTCAAATCTTTTTGAATTAAAAAAAAAATAGAATCTTCGCCGGAATCGTTTGCTTACACCGTCGTGATTGTAGTCGTCGTCTTCTACTTCGTTGTTGTCTTATGCTTCTTTCTATTTTTCTAGTTCTAGGGCAAATGGTTTTGGTAGAAGAGAAAAACATGAATCAAACTTATTCTTCTATTTTTTTTTAATTCAAAGAGATTAACAAAAAAAAATATAGTTTTGTTTTTAAAAAATAAAGATTATGTTTTTTTTTAATTCAAAAAAATTTGAAAATAAATCTTTCAAATTTTTATTTTGGAAATAAACTTTATTTCGGAGTAAATTTTTATTTTTGGAGCAAAATAAGAAAATTATTTTATTTTTTCTTTGGAAATTTTTCAAATTCGCTTAGGATTTTTTCAAAAAAAATTTTGGGGAAAAAAAAATAAGAAAGTTGATATATCAACTTGATCGTTTCAAATTATGCACACAAGATATTTAGTAGAATTGTTCATAATATATACTTAAATAAATTTAGAATATTAGTATATATTTATGTTCAAAATAATATACTCCGTATTATTAGAATTTATAATTTTTTTTGAATATTTTTAAGATTCATTAGCTTTTTATTGATTTATTTTTTGGATATGATTTATAAATTAAATTTGTTTTTGTTTTAACTCTATTTATAGAGCAATGAGTAAACTTTTAGAAGTAAACTTTTCCGCATAAAATATTTTCTATATAATTCTGCAATTACATACCACAAAACAACTCATAATCATTTGCAATGGATGAAGTTACAGGTATTTCTAATAACATACTATAATGTTTGCTCTTGATTATTTTTTTGGGTCTGTTCTTATGAAAAGTTGCATTGATTAATAATAATTATAAAAATAATAATAATAATAATAATAATAATAATATTTTTCATTAATGCAATTGTTTTTTTTTGTCTAGTATCAAGCGATAGTCGTAAGGGCTTGCTAATAATCATTGGTGGTTTGCTCTTGGCTTCTGCCGTCATCGTCGCGATCTTGGCATGTGTTATCGTCCGTGAAATTCCTAGCCTCCCAACATTTGGAGTTAAATCAGCTACCTTGAATCCTACAATAATATCTTCTAGACTCATTTTTGAATTGGACATTGTATTCAATGTTTCGAATAACAACAACTGGCATAAGGCTTTTTACAACACTGTTTCTATTAACCTGATTAATAGCAACATGAGTAACCGAACCACTCTTGCCTCTACCTCATTGGAACCTTTTCAAACAAAAGATAGTTACACTGCATACAAAGAAGCTCAACTCAACAACATTGATGTTCCTATTTCTAATGGAACAACGGTTGACTTTGAGATTGGGTTGTCCAGTATTGTCAAGTTGAAGAGTTTATTAAAAAGTAAGCATAAATCTTTGAATGTTGTTTGTAGGCCTCTTAGCGTGTGTTATAATCCAGCATCAGAAAATTGGGTTTTAGTGCATGGTTTAACATGTGAGTAATTGATGAATTAATAGGAGGGAGTACTTGGCTACTATGACTTATTAATTAGTATTATTTTTTTATTGTTTTCAATTTTAGAATATTCCATTAGTTATTATTGAAATTAGTTATCATTACTATTTGGTGTAACTAATTGAATTTAATTTTGATTTGATTTATTGAAATTAGTTATAATTTTTTCTGCTTTTTTTTGTTGAATAGTTGATTTATATTTTTTATATTTGAACATTTCCCAATATTAATTATATTTCTTTCGTCTTACTTTTTTAACTAATTATATTTCTTTCTTACTATCCAAAATTCGTGAGTGTTAAAATATTGTGTGTGTGTGTGGGTGTTTTTTTTTTTTTTTTTTACTGAAGTGCACATTTGACTTTTTGAGAAAATAAGATATGAAGATCATTATGATTTAATTCAATTGTTTAATTTCAATACAAGCGTTAAAAATAAAACTCACAATGTGTGTTTGATTTGCTTAAAAACATTGGACTGGACCACTTTTGTTGTACCCTGATTAATTTGGAACTAGTTATGAGACCGACATATTAGATAGGAAGGGACAGAACAAAAACAAGATTTTTTGTTTCTCACTGAAGCACATGACAACTTTTTGTCCACAGTACAACTATAAAAAATACGAAATACTAATTTTATTTTCGAATATAAAAATATTATCGCCTTATATCTTTGCCCTGTATTATCTTGTTCTGTACTGTTCTGTCAAATCCTTAATGTTTTACGAATCAAACGCACCACATTGATTTTTAAAAATAATCATTATCATTAGGATTTGAGGAACTTCATATTAAAACACGATTATTCAATTTAAAACACTATGCAACACATATACTTCATCGAAATTTGACACTTTGAAAAACAAAAACAAAAAACTCTACAACCTAGAGAAACTTAATTCGAGACTCGACATCAAGAAAAAAAAATGCAACAACCGTGAATTGAACTAACTACTTGTTGATTCTTGATTATCATTTTCGCGGCTAATTTTCTGAAGCACTTCTACCACATGACTCATGGTAGGTCTCTTGTCTTTCTCTTCTTCAACACATTGTAAAGCCACTTCAGCCAAAGTTTCAACTTCATTTTCATCACAACCTTCTTCAATGTTGGGATCCATAATTTCTTTAACCCATGAAATACTTTCATTTCTTTTCTCTCTCAACCACATAACCAAACCTAGCTTCTCTTGTCCATTTCCCACATCAACATCTTGTGTTGCACTCTTTCCAGTTATCATTTCCAACACAACTATTCCGTAGCTATAAACATCAACTTTAGATGTTATAGAATGATTCAAAATCCACTCAGGTGCCATGTAACCTCTTGTTCCTCGTATCTTTGAAAAACTAGAGAATTTAGGATCATTCCTATTTCTCGATTTCGACAAACCAAAATCTGCAACCTTTGGTTGATAGTTAGAATCCAAAAGTATGTTATGCGGTTTTACATCGCAATGCAAAATCCACTCCAAACACTCCTCGTGAATATAGGCCAAACCTTTCGCGGTACCTAAAGCTATTTCAAACCTTTTTCCCCAATCCAATCTACTAGACTTTATATGTTCCGCTAAAGAACCATTTTCCAAGTACTCATACACAAGCATTTGATGTTTTCGCTCTACACAATAACCATACAACTCAATCAAGTTCATGTGGTTAAGTCTTCCAATGCTACTAACTTCGGCGAGAAACTCCTCTTCACCTTGATTAGCTTCCTTGACTCTCTTCACCGCTATAATTTGTTGATCCAACAATACACCCTCGTATACAATGCATGAGTTGTTGGAGAAAAGCAAGCTTTACAAAATGTCAATGGAACTTTATGCAAAAATTGCTCCAAAAAGGACATGTAATTTGGACAATTCTTCAAACACTTGGATAATGCACCAAAAGTCTGTGTAAAACATCAGTTTTGCTGAGATTAGAAGCAACATAGGCCTGTAAAGCAAGATTACAATGTTGTATTTGAGTTTGATCAAGAAACTTGTCATGAATATGGACCTATAAATCAGCTTCACCATGGTCACTTCTCCCCTTCGAAACTTGGTGTTCTCAAGAAAGATAAATTCATGCTCTTGGTGTCATTGGAAAGATGGAATCCTCCTCTACAACTTAGATGTTGATGACGTGTCCTGAATACATTGGTATCATATAGAAAACTGGCCACCAAAATTCAAACTTAAAGTTGTCTGACACTTACAAAAAATTCTAAGTGTTTTTAACAGTTTTTACAATTTGACATCTCATGTTTCCTAGTTGTTATAAGCCATTCAGGAACTCTTCTGAATCCAAACTCTTCTCCATGATATAGTATCATATGAAATATTAAAATGAAGCTCTTTTTTGCTCAAAATGGATGCTTGGATTGGAAGTTATAAGCTTGCAAGGTCATGCACTTGATAAGGTCAAAAACAACTTAGAAAAAATTTCTAAGTGTTATTTTCAACAATTTGGAGAATCAACTTTGGTCATCCACTTTAAGCATTGTAAAGATCCTTTTGACTTCAAATCTTTTTACCACATTTCAATATGCCATGATAGCTTTCCAAAGAGTCGTTGTTTGCAAATTTATGATACTTGAGGAAGAAGATATGATCTTGAAACGTTGGCTCCATGAACATGAAATTTTCTATACTTAGAAAAATTTCAAAACCCTAGTCTTTGATTTTTGGAACCTTTTCTTGACTTTCTTGATTCAAAACCATGTCTTACCAAAGAGGTAAGCACAACAAGATATCTTGTATTTTATTATTTTTTTTATTATTGATGCATGAGAATATGAGGTGGGATCTTAGGTCAAAAATTAGGGTATGACAGTTTGCAAGGAGAGAGGAAGAATACCGAAAACAGTTGTTGGGGGTGGTGGTGGTTTGTTGAGAAAAGAAATGAAGAGATGAGAAGGGCTTTGTGTTGGTGGTGGTTTGTTTGTTTGTTTGTTGATTGTTAAGGGAGAAAGAACGAAAATGAAGTGATGAGAGAAGGTGGGATTTTTTTTTACGCAAGTAGGTGAGATATGAGGGAGAGTAAAAGACTTGTGTGTGTTATTAATTAGTGGGTTAAAACTTAAAAGTGCTGTAAATTATATCAAAAATAAAAAATAAAAATTGCAGCATATTTATTGGCAGTTTAGGTGTAACATCCAATGTCAAATGTCTAGAATATTGACCAAGATATACATATTTGAGATTCAGATACATTAAAATTTATAGAATAGCTTGTTCAAAAGAACAAGTACCTAAATTCTATATCAGGTACAAGGAAATGAAAGTTCCATTAAACAATGGTAAATAATCATCAGACATATCTATCAGACTAATCTAACAAAACAAGGAAGAAACTAATGTAATAAAATCTTCCATCTTCAATCCTTAGTTTCTTCTTACCCCTGACTCGTTTAATCTGCTTATCTGAAAAAATAAAAAGGAGTGGGATGAGACTTAAAGCCTCAGTGAGTCCCACCTATCTTATACTAATATCATTTGTCTTGACAGTTGATTAATCACATAAACATATACATATTCATTTCACGATTATTTTCGGTATAATGCAAATAAAGTGTGACACAAAATTATTTGTCTAAGTTGATTTTACGGAATAATTCGAGGTGAGTAGTCTCGAACCATTCCCTTACATACCCGGCTAAATTCCCTATCATATCAGGGCTAAAGCGTACGGTCATACCTCATCTTATTGTCGTGTGAAATTCTATATAGAATTTCAATCCAGCTCCAACTCCTACATAAGGAAGCCTTTCTGGTGCCTTATAAACTACAACTTAACATATTATTCATCATAGACATTTAGCATTAGAAATCTAACACTTGTGGCCCAAAGTCCACTACATTTCAAGATCAACTGTCAATATTCTTACCTGTCCTGAATTAACTTACAATGCATCTAGTTCATAGTTTTCTGTTTGTTTTCCCTACCCAACCTATGCAATTTATTAAGCTAACTACTATATTTTTCATTCCTATATGATCTTATTCCATTAGGGACATTACGGTGTCCCAAAAGCGTCCGAAAATGCAAAACAGTGCAAACAGGGTTGCTGGATGTAGCTCCAGGCGCAGGAACAGTCTGGGAAACACTGTTATTTTTTCTGCTTTTTTTTGTTGAATAGTTGATTTATATTTTTTATATTTGAACATTTCCCAATATTAATTATATTTCTTTCGTCTTACTTTTTTAACTAATTATATTTCTTTCTTACTATCCAAAATTCGTGAGTGTTAAAATATTGTGTGTGTGTGTGTGGGTGTTTTTTTTTTTTTTTTACTGAAGTGCACATTTGACTTTTTGAGAAAATAAGATATGAAGATCATTATGATTTAATTCAATTGTTTAATTTCAATACAAGCGTTAAAAATAAAACTCACAATGTGTGTTTGATTTGCTTAAAAACATTGGACTGGACCACTTTTGTTGTACCCTGATTAATTTGGAACTAGTTATGAGACCGACATATTAGATAGGAAGGGACAGAACAAAAACAAGATTTTTTGTTTCTCACTGAAGCACATGACAACTTTTTGTCCACAGTACAACTATAAAAAATACGAAATACTAATTTTATTTTCGAATATAAAAATATTATCGCCTTATATCTTTGCCCTGTATTATCTTGTTCTGTACTGTTCTGTCAAATCCTTAATGTTTTACGAATCAAACGCACCACATTGATTTTTAAAAATAATCATTATCATTAGGATTTGAGGAACTTCATATTAAAACACGATTATTCAATTTAAAACACTATGCAACACATATACTTCATCGAAATTTGACACTTTGAAAAACAAAAACAAAAAACTCTACAACCTAGAGAAACTTAATTCGAGACTCGACATCAAGAAAAAAAAATGCAACAACCGTGAATTGAACTAACTACTTGTTGATTCTTGATTATCATTTTCGCGGCTAATTTTCTGAAGCACTTCTACCACATGACTCATGGTAGGTCTCTTGTCTTTCTCTTCTTCAACACATTGTAAAGCCACTTCAGCCAAAGTTTCAACTTCATTTTCATCACAACCTTCTTCAATGTTGGGATCCATAATTTCTTTAACCCATGAAATACTTTCATTTCTTTTCTCTCTCAACCACATAACCAAACCTAGCTTCTCTTGTCCATTTCCCACATCAACATCTTGTGTTGCACTCTTTCCAGTTATCATTTCCAACACAACTATTCCGTAGCTATAAACATCAACTTTAGATGTTATAGAATGATTCAAAATCCACTCAGGTGCCATGTAACCTCTTGTTCCTCGTATCTTTGAAAAACTAGAGAATTTAGGATCATTCCTATTTCTCGATTTCGACAAACCAAAATCTGCAACCTTTGGTTGATAGTTAGAATCCAAAAGTATGTTATGCGGTTTTACATCGCAATGCAAAATCCACTCCAAACACTCCTCGTGAATATAGGCCAAACCTTTCGCGGTACCTAAAGCTATTTCAAACCTTTTTCCCCAATCCAATCTACTAGACTTTATATGTTCCGCTAAAGAACCATTTTCCAAGTACTCATACACAAGCATTTGATGTTTTCGCTCTACACAATAACCATACAACTCAATCAAGTTCATGTGGTTAAGTCTTCCAATGCTACTAACTTCGGCGAGAAACTCCTCTTCACCTTGATTAGCTTCCTTGACTCTCTTCACCGCTATAATTTGTTGATCCAACAATACACCCTCGTATACAATGCATGAGTTGTTGGAGAAAAGCAAGCTTTACAAAATGTCAATGGAACTTTATGCAAAAATTGCTCCAAAAAGGACATGTAATTTGGACAATTCTTCAAACACTTGGATAATGCACCAAAAGTCTGTGTAAAACATCAGTTTTGCTGAGATTAGAAGCAACATAGGCCTGTAAAGCAAGATTACAATGTTGTATTTGAGTTTGATCAAGAAACTTGTCATGAATATGGACCTATAAATCAGCTTCACCATGGTCACTTCTCCCCTTCGAAACTTGGTGTTCTCAAGAAAGATAAATTCATGCTCTTGGTGTCATTGGAAAGATGGAATCCTCCTCTACAACTTAGATGTTGATGACGTGTCCTGAATACATTGGTATCATATAGAAAACTGGCCACCAAAATTCAAACTTAAAGCTGTCTGACACTTAGAAAAAATTCTAAGTGTTTTTAACAGTTTTTACAATTTGACATCTCATGTTTCCTAGTTGTTATAAGCCATTCAGGAACTCTTCTGAATCCAAACTCTTCTCCATGATATAGTATCATATGAAATATTAAAATGAAGCTCTTTTTTGCTCAAAATGGATGCTTGGATTGGAAGTTATAAGCTTGCAAGGTCATGCACTTGATAAGGTCAAAAACAACTTAGAAAAAATTTCTAAGTGTTATTTTCAACAATTTGGAGAATCAACTTTGGTCATCCACTTTAAGCATTGTAAAGATCCTTTTGACTTCAAATCTTTTTACCACATTTCAATATGCCATGATAGCTTTCCAAAGAGTCGTTGTTTGCAAATTTATGATACTTGAGGAAGAAGATATGATCTTGAAACGTTGGCTCCATGAACATGAAATTTTCTATACTTAGAAAAATTTCAAAACCCTAGTCTTTGATTTTTGGAACCTTTTCTTGACTTTCTTGATTCAAAACCATGTCTTACCAAAGAGGTAAGCACAACAAGATATCTTGTATTTTATTATTTTTTTTATTATTGATGCATGAGAATATGAGGTGGGATCTTAGGTCAAAAATTAGGGTATGACAGTTTGCAAGGAGAGAGGAAGAATACCGAAAACAGTTGTTGGGGGTGGTGGTGGTTTGTTGAGAAAAGAAATGAAGAGATGAGAAGGGCTTTGTGTTGGTGGTGGTTTGTTTGTTTGTTTGTTGATTGTTAAGGGAGAAAGAACGAAAATGAAGTGATGAGAGAAGGTGGGATTTTTTTTTACGCAAGTAGGTGAGATATGAGGGAGAGTAAAAGACTTGTGTGTGTTATTAATTAGTGGGTTAAAACTTAAAAGTGCTGTAAATTATATCAAAAATAAAAAATAAAAATTGCAGCATATTTATTGGCAGTTTAGGTGTAACATCCAATGTCAAATGTCTAGAATATTGACCAAGATATACATATTTGAGATTCAGATACATTAAAATTTATAGAATAGCTTGTTCAAAAGAACAAGTACCTAAATTCTATATCAGGTACAAGGAAATGAAAGTTCCATTAAACAATGGTAAATAATCATCAGACATATCTATCAGACTAATCTAACAAAACAAGGAAGAAACTAATGTAATAAAATCTTCCATCTTCAATCCTTAGTTTCTTCTTACCCCTGACTCGTTTAATCTGCTTATCTGAAAAAATAAAAAGGAGTGGGATGAGACTTAAAGCCTCAGTGAGTCCCACCTATCTTATACTAATATCATTTGTCTTGACAGTTGATTAATCACATAAACATATACATATTCATTTCACGATTATTTTCGGTATAATGCAAATAAAGTGTGACACAAAATTATTTGTCTAAGTTGATTTTACGGAATAATTCGAGGTGAGTAGTCTCGAACCATTCCCTTACATACCCGGCTAAATTCCCTATCATATCAGGGCTAAAGCGTACGGTCATACCTCATCTTATTGTCGTGTGAAATTCTATATAGAATTTCAATCCAGCTCCAACTCCTACATAAGGAAGCCTTTCTGGTGCCTTATAAACTACAACTTAACATATTATTCATCATAGACATTTAGCATTAGAAATCTAACACTTGTGGCCCAAAGTCCACTACATTTCAAGATCAACTGTCAATATTCTTACCTGTCCTGAATTAACTTACAATGCATCTAGTTCATAGTTTTCTGTTTGTTTTCCCTACCCAACCTATGCAATTTATTAAGCTAACTACTATATTTTTCATTCCTATATGATCTTATTCCATTAGGGACATTACGGTGTCCCAAAAGCGTCCGAAAATGCAAAACAGTGCAAACAGGGTTGCTGGATGTAGCTCCAGGCGCAGGAACAGTCTGGGAAACACTGTTATTTGCCCTTCCAGCGCAGTGGTCCGCGCCCCAGCGCAAAGGGCTGAATGCTCAGGTGGCCAGTTTCCTGCAAAAAAATTCAGTTTGTACCATTATCCTCACAGTCCTAGCCTTACTCTAGATGCATTTTAGTGACAATTTAGGCCAACAGTTAGTAGCACAACAAGGGCAAGGGAAGTCACCAAGATTCATAAACAACATGCATTAAATCTATACAATTTGAGAGAACTAATCTACAGGGGCAATCTCATCAAAGTACAATTTCTCATGAAATAGTTTCTAGTTCTAACTACCCGTAAACCCAATTCTCCATGAGAATAGTGGGGAGACTATTTTGGTAAGGATTTCTATCTATGGAACTCACCTCTGTAATTGTAGCTCTCTCAACACTTGATTATTACAACCACAACATAGTCTACATCAAAAGCTTGTTCTCCAATCTAGTCTAGTACAACTATAAAAAATACGAAATACTAATTTTATTTTCGAATATAAAAAATTATCGCCTTATATCTTTGCCCTGTATTATCTTGTTATGTACTGTTCTGTCAAATCCTTACTGTTTTACGAATCAAACGCACCACATTGATTTTTAAAAATAATCATTATCATTAGTGTTGGATATTCCGCCTTCATTGCGGTCTGCCCCCATCTGCCTAATTGCGGCATTTGAGTTGCCTTCATTGCAGCCTCCAACACCTTCATTGTGTTGGGTGTGAAGGGGTGGATTTATTCCCACATTGCTAAGAGATATGGCCTGTGTAGCGTTTATATAGCTTTGGCAACCCTCACCTTACAAGCCGGTTTTGTAGGAATGAGTTAGGCCCAATATAAAATCTAAGATGGTATCAGAGCCTCTCCAAGATCCGTTGGGCCACCCGATATCGGGTCACCTACCATTTATATCCGCGTACCAAGCCCAATAGCGCTGGACGCGAGGGGGTGTGTTAAGAAGTCCCACATCGGTTGAGAGATGGCCTGACTAAGTGTTTATAAACTAGAGGCAATCCTCACCTTACAAGCCGGTTTTGTAGGGATGAGTTAGGCCCAATATAAAATCTGACATGGTATCAGAGCCTATCCTAGACCTATTGTTGGGCTTCCCGCATCGTCCACGCTTCAGGCCCATTGGGCCTGAGCGTGAGGGGTGTGTTGGATATTCCGCCTTCATTGCGGTCCGCCCCCATCTGCCTAATTGTGGCAGATGAGTTGCCTTCATTGCAGCCTCCAACACCTTCATTGTGTTGGGTGTGAAGGGGTGGATTTAGTCCCACATTGCTAAGAGATATGGCCTGTGTAGCGTTTATATAGCTTAGGCAACCCTCACCTTACAAGCCGGTTTTGTAGGAATGAGTTAGGCCCAATATAAAATCTAAGATGGTATCAGAGCCTATCCTAGATCTATTGTTGGGCTTCCCGCATCGTCCACGCTTCAGGCCCATTGGACCTGAGCGTGAGGGGGTGTGTTGGATATTCCGCCTTCATTGCGGTCCGCCCCCATCTGCCTAATTGCGGCATTTGAGTTGCCTTCATTGCAGCCTCCAACACCTTCATTGTGTTGGGTGTGAAGGGGTGGATTTAGTCCCACATTGCTAAGAGATATGGCCTGTGTAGCGTTTATATAGCTTTGGCAACCCTCACCTTAGAAGCCGGTTTTGTAGGAATGAGTTAGGCCCAATATAAAATCTAAGAATTAGGATTTGAGGAACTTCATATTAAAACATGATTATTCAATTTAAAACACTATGCAACACATATACTTCATCGAAATTTGACACTTTGAAAAACAAAAACAAAAAACTCTACAACCTAGAGAAACTCAATTCGAGACTCGACATCAAGAAAAAAAAATGCAACAACCGTGAATTGAACTAACTACTTATTGATTCTTGATTATCATTTTTGCGGCTAATTTTCTGAAGCACTTCTACCACATGACTCATGGTAGGTCTCTTGTCTTTCTCTTCTTCAACACATTGTAAAGCCACTTCAGCCAAAGTTTCAACTTCATTTTCATCACAACCTTCTTCAATGTTGGGATCCATAATTTCTTTAACCCATGAAATACTTTCCTTTCTTTTCTCTCTCAACCACATAACCAAACCTAGCTTCTCTTGTCCAGTTCCCACATCAACATCTTTTGTTGCACTATTTCCGGTTATCATTTCTAACACAACTATTCCGTAGCTATAAACATCAACTTTAGATGTTATAGAATGATTCAAAATCCACTCAGGTGCCATGTAACCTCTTGTTCCTCGTATCTTTGAAAAACTAGAGAATTTAGGATCATTCCTATTTCTCGATTTCGACAAACCAAAATCTGCCACCTTTGGTTGATAGTTAGAATCCAAAAGTATGTTATGCGGTTTTACATCGCAATGCAAAATCCACTCCAAACACTCCTCGTGAATATAGGCCAAACCTTTCGCGGTACCTAAAGCTATTTCAAACCTTTTTCCCCAATCCAATCTACTAGACTTTATATGTTCCGCTAAAGAACCATTTTCCAAGTACTCATACACAAGCATTTGATGTTTTCGCTCTACACAATAACCATACAACTCAATCAAGTTCATGTGGTTAAGTCTTCCAATGCTACTAACTTCGGCGAGAAACTCCTCTTCACCTTGATTAGCTTCCTTGACTCTCTTCACCGCTATAATTCGTTGATCCAACAATACACCTTTGTATACAATACCTCCCGCGCCTCTTCCAATCTCTTGACTAAAACTTTTTGTTGCTCTTTTCAATTCAGAATAACTGAATTTTCTAAAACCAACCATATCATAAACTCTTGTAGCTGTTCTAGAAGTTTTTTGTTTTTTTCTTACAAAGAAAAACCACATCACAAATATGCACAAGATTTCTAGTCCTCCCATTCCACCTACAAACCAGAGCAAAAATCTTATATACCTTCCTTCGCGAAATTTGTTGTATGATGTTGCAAGAGTTACTGTTTTCAGATTCGATGAACAAACAAGTTTGTACTTGTCATCCATTGACTCCGTGTAAGTGTATGTACTGTTTACTGGCAATTTCAAGTGCAAATCAGCATTGAAATACGGTATTCGATATGCATTTCGCAGCTGCATCTTCGGGTAACATGAATAAGTACCGGGTATACCAGTTCCGTCTTTGACATAGGCAAATTGAATGCCTTTGCAATTGCATAATTGCAAACATAAATCTTTGCACTGTTCAAGTGTGTAATTTGTCAAGATTCCATAATCATAACCATATAACTCCACATTGGTTATAATTAGAAACCGCGACGCGGTTTTGTTGCATGACAGAGTGAATTCTGGTTCACATCCATAAGCCCAATCTTGAGGATTCTTCATTTTGTAGCCTGGAAGACATGCACATTTCACACTGTTACTATAATAAGAACACAAACTATTCACACCACAAACACCATGAATTCTACAAGGTCTTGATTTGGCTTGCCATGAAGTGTACCAATTTTGGCCACTTTGTTTTCGACTATAAGTGCGAAGGTTTCCATCAGGATCAAGTCTTAGTCTTCTCTGCATCATTGCATCTCCATAATCAGATGTCATGAAATTGAAATCATCTGATGAACTAAAGTTACCAAGAGTGTCCAAAACCGCGACTTTGCTGTTATTGTAACCAGCCCTTTTAGCATCCCAATCAGTTAGCCAAGGATCCGGCCAAAAAATGCTCGATACTTCAGGACCGTCGTATAGAATACGAAGAATATTGTCGTTGTCAAAATACAACGTGTAAAAACCAGATGACTTGTTTGTTTCGCTTCTCGAACAAATTAGTTTTGAATGTCTATTGAAAACTTGTTGCGGTAGAAGGGTATCTGTAGGGAAATCAAAGCTTTGCCATAAGGTAACACCATTACCTTGTAAAACAAGGTTCCCGGTGTTTAAAAGAATGAGATGAACAGAAGAGAGCGTGACAGTGTTTGTGGACCAAACATGAAACGCGTCGGTATCTCTTAAGATAAGGTTACCGTTGTGGAGAAGGTGAAGTTTTGAGCCTTTTCCGTTAACTGGTTGTTCGCGGTTTGCCATCCATACTAAGGTAAGGTTTTTGGTTTGGTGGTTTGGTTCGGAAAACCAAATGGCAAAGGAATATGCATTTTCACCAACAACGTAGAATCCGGCACAAAACATGCCGTTTTGTGATACTATGATATCTTTCGATTCATCCACTGAAAGGGATGAACCTTGATTCATAGTATCAAATGCCGAGGTTGATGAAAGTTTTAGAAACAAAAGCAAAGAGAGTATAATCAAATGCATGGTTAGCATAATAGCTATGGATTTCATGAGTATGATTACAACTTACAAGTATAACTTTACACTGAGCTACATTGATATATATATATATATATATATATATATATATATATATATATATATATATATATATATATATATATATATATATATATATATATATATATATATATATATATAAATTCAATGCAGCATATATTGCTTATAAATTTGTTGCTTATAAATTCACGTTATATTTCATTAGCATTACTATTACATCAATACATTAGTTGACTATTTATCTATGGGTAAATGATCATTTACCCCCTGCAAAATAAGTAGATTTTCGTTTACCCCTATGCAGATTTTTTTTCTGTTTACCCCCCTGCAAAATATAGATTCCCTCATTTTGTCCCCTGGGTGTACAACAGGACATGTGACTGTGCAAATCTGCTGATGTGGCTTGTACACGTGGAAAAAATCATTTATATTTATTATTTAAATTTCACGTTAGATAATATTTTTTAAAAAAATAAATAAAAATAAATAAATTTTCCTACAAAATAAAAAAACGAATGTTCTTATTGTTTTTTCCCCTAAATTTTTTTCCTAATTTTTTTTTAAAAAAATTCGTAAGCGAATTTGAAAAATTTCAAAAAAAAAATAATTAATTTTCTTATTTTGCTCCCAAAATAAAGATTTACTCCGAAATAAAGTTTATTTCCAAAATAAAAATTTGAAAGATTTATTTTCAAATTTTTTTGAATTAAAAAAAAACATAATCTTTATTTTTTAAAAACAAAACTGTATTTCTTTTGTTAATCTCTTTGAATTAAAAAAAATAGAAAAATAAGTTTTATTCATGTTTTTCTCTTCTACCAAAATCATTTGCCCTAGAACTAGAAAAATAGAAAGAAGCATAAGACAACAACGAAGTAAAAGACGACGACGAATACAATCACGACGGTGTAATCAAACGATTCTGGCGAAGATTCTGTTTTTTTTTTTAATTCAAAAAAATTTGAAAATAATTCTTTAAAATCTTTATTTTGGAAATAAACTTTATTTGAGAGCAAAATAAGAAAATTTGTTTTTTAATTTTAGGAAAAAAATAATAATTTTGTACGGAAAAAAAATTATTTGTAGGAAAAAAAATTGATTTGTAGGATTTTTTTATTTTTGAAAAAAAATAAATAAGAAAATTCGTTTTTTTAATTTTGTAGGAAAAAAAAATTTAAATTTCTTTTGTAGGATTTTTTTATTTTGGAAAAAAATTTAAATTTTTTTTTTGAAAAAAATATTATCTGATGTGGAATTAAGAAAATAAATATAAATAATTTTTTCCCACGTGTACAAGCCACATCAGCAAATTTGCATAGTCACTTGTCCTGCTATACATCTAGGGGGCAAAACGAGGGAATCTATTTTTTACAGGGGGATAAACAGAAAAAAAATCAGCATAGGGGTGTAAACAAAAATTTACTTATTTTGTAAGGGGTAAATGATCATTTATCCTTTATCTAAATATATAATGTTAGGCCTAGATGTTTAGGCATTGACTATGAACATTTCTACCTCTGCATAACTTTTTGTTTTAAGGAATTTTGGTCGACAAGAAATTGTTTTTCTTGGATTATTAGATCATGTTCTCAATTATTTGGTCGGATGAAAGATGTCATTCCTTAAAGAATTATTTTGAAAATGTATATTCCCCTAGTAGAATTTAGGAATTGGTTAAAGAATTAAATTGACAACTTTTATATTGTGGGAGATAGGGAGAGAATGTCATACATTTTAAACAACTATTTGGATTATATGTACACCTTAAGAAAAACCTGGCAGCCAGTATAATATTTTATGATATGAGGTGGATCTCGAGCGGCGGCTGCTGTGGTAAGTGCGACAAAGGATGACGGTGAAATTTCCTCGGGTAGAGGGTGTTGTAAATGCAAATACTTGGACGTTCAAGTTAATTTATGATTGAGATGAGGGAAAGATAGTCAGAATAGAGTTTACCTTCCTAGTGTAGATGCTCTTTAGAGCAGAGGTTTCAAAAGAACTCGGTAAAGTTGTTTTGACAAGACAATTTCAGTTCTACGATGTTTGAATTTAAAATTATTCTTGAAACTAGACAAATTATGGTACAAGGGACTACGCAAAAACTAAAAATTTTGTCTATTGCTAAATGACATAACAACTTTTTGTCATATTAACAAGGTGTCCAAAAAAGTCTAAGTTTATATCAAATAAATTTAGATAGTGATAACTGATAAGAGTATATACCTCATTGAATTGAATAAAATAGCATCATGTTTAGCGCATTATTATTTTTCTATTACCCTTGCTCACATTATAATAATATTATAGATATATAATCTCTTACACTTAATTATATGATTAACAATGATGTAAGTACCAGATCTATCATGATCAGCAACATAAACAATATAAGTCTTACTTCCCGCTTAGGTTCATTTAAGTTTAAGTTTTTTTTTGTCTCATTTACATGTTTGATACCAGAATGTTTGAATTATTTTTGCTAATGAACTGTAAAGACTAATTAATCCTTCAAACTATGTGACATCTAAATAAAAGACTAATTTTGTTTAAGAATTCAGCCTGCTGAAGGTTTTGAACAAATCTTACTGATTAGCTTCTTCAATCTATATAGGTGCCAAAATTGGACATGACATGGTATAGCCCTAAAATTTGATAGGCAAATATCCTCATTCAAACCCAGTTCAATTTCATGGTTAATCTCACCCATTGCCAGTTGCCACTATTTGTTTGATTAATTAGTTATGTTGGATGTTGGTTTGATTCTTACTGTTTCGCATCTTGGGATAGGATTTTATGCCATTACAGCGTCCTGCTATAATAGATGTAGACCGTCTGATCTTAAATTAGCAGTTGAGATTACTTTATTGTGTGTATGGTGTTTGTAGTTAATTTGAACCGTCTGATCCCAAATAAACGACTGAGATGTGCTACTCCAAAAAACTGTGTGAAATCATTACTGCCGGGAATCTCTCACTTATATATATAAATATATATGAAGCTATACCATTTTAGTTTATGCACACTCATCAAGAGTGATTAGTAGGCAAGGATGGACCTCAAATAAGGGGTCTAAGGATGGAACTTACCATCATTGGACCCTTATTTAGTGGCGCGATTTGTTGTCCGTCTACCTTTTGGTAATGTGTAATTATTTTATATATATGGGATATATTTTATTAAAGAGGAATGAAGATGTAGGCAAAAAACAATCTAAAAGCCATAACAAAATGAAGGTAAATTGTTTCTATTATAGAGTTCAAAAGGTACTAATGATACAAAAATTCAAGAAGTAAACTGTCAAATATCCCTGAAATTTTAAAATTCGTTAAATACCCCTCTGAAATTTGGAAATAGGCGAATATCCACTGAAATTATAAAAAGTCAATCAATTGTCCGCTGACACTACTAGTCAGAGTCCACGTCAGAGAGTAATTTGATTGACGATTTATAATTTCGGACGATATTTGTCTATTTCCAAATTTCAATGGGGGTATTTGACGAATTTTGAAATTTCAGGAAAGTATTTGGCAGTTTACTCAAAATTCAAGTGATATCTAGACACGTTTCACCCAAGAATTTTTTAATTAGAATTTCCAACAAAATAAAAATAAGAAAGTTGAATTTTCAACTTGATCGTTTCAAATTATGCACACAAGATATTTAGTAGAATTGTTCATAATAATATACTTAAATAAATTTAGAATATTAGTATATATTTATGTTTAAAATAATATACTCCGTATTATTAGAATTTATAAATTTTTTTTGAATATTTTTAAGATTCATTAGCTTTTTATTGATTTATTTTTTGGATATGATTTATAAATTTGTTTTTGTTTTAACTCTATTTATAGAGCAATGAGTAAAATTTTAGAAGTAAACTTTTTCGCATAAAATATTTTCTATATAATTCTGCAAATACATACCACAAAACAACTCATAATCATTTGTAATGGATGAAGAACTTCCAGGTATTTCTAATAACATACTATAATGTTTGTTCTTGATTATTTTTTTGGTCTGTTCGTATGAAAAGTTGCATATCTTTTATGTAATCACTTATTTAATTCAAATATTATGTATAAAAGCACAAAAATTAGCCTTATAAACAATTGCACCTCTATGTGTTTTTTTATAGACAATCATAAGTTTAAATTATAAATGTTTTTATTTTTTTTATGTGAAGTATATGGTGCATAAAAGAAACTAGTCTTTTTATTAAGGAAGATAGATTATTACAAAGTATACTTAGAATTAGGTATCCACCTACAAGTTTGTTTTCATCGTTGAATCAACAAGTTATATTAAAATACTACATCACTTCTCATGTGATCCTGTGTTAAGACTTACTCCAATTGTAAAATTAAACTTGTACATGGTGAAAGACGTATCTTACTTGTGTTTTTTGTGTATGTTAGAAGAAGAAAAAATCATGTATTCATTGTTAATTGTTAGGTTTTCTCTTTTTTTTTTATTAGACAATTGAAGATACAAATTTCGTTTGGTAGTAACTTTTAAAGAAGGGTCTGCAATTGAATTCGAGTTTTTTCCGAATGGTTTGCCCTAAGAAAAACTTATTAATCACTTACCTAATGAAACACGTGAACATATTCTCCAAAATTAGACCACCCTCTATACATATTAGAGTATTCACTTTAATTTTTTTATAATGAATATTTTTTTTTTGTTAAATATATTTAATCTCTACAAAATCATGTTCTTTTAAATTTAATTCCTGTTAAATTTTTAATTGTTTGTTTCATCATCATGTAAATATTTATTTTATTTTTTACATTTTAAAGTATGTTATCCATCACATATTTTAATACTTGTATTACCTTTCATTTGCACAAAAAAAAAATAAAAAAATTATTTTCCACTGACATAGTCTTTTTATTGTATCTCTAGTACCAAAACGAGGATGGTTCTTCCCAATCGTAGTGGGTTTCTTTGTAGTTCTTATCACCATGATCGTTGCCTTAAGCATCATTCTCTTGGGACTTTACATCCTCAGTAGACATCCTAGCATCCCAAAGTTTGGAGTTAAATCAGCTTCCATCAGTTCATTTAACTTAACTTCGTCTAAACTCGACGCTGAACTAAGCATTGTCCTCAATGGTACGAATCACAACAAGTTCCATAGCATCTCTTACGACAATGTTTCTGTTAGCATTATTAACGACGACATGCATAACCAAACCCCTCTTGCCTCTGTTTATTTGCCACATTTGTCTCAAGAAAAAGGCCGCAACACGATATACATGGAAGCTCAACTCAACGTGCAACATGAAGGTTTCTCTAATGGAACGGTTAACTTTGAGATTGTGTCATCCACTATTGTCACATTGAAGGGTGATTTCAATTTCCGTAGGGAAGTGCCTTTGAAGGTTGTTTGTGACCCTCTTAGCTTTAAGCTTAATCCAGGATCATTAAATTGGGATTTAGTGACGGATTTAACATGCAAGGAGTTGTGAGTGATTGAAGGATTTAATTAGTTCAAATACTTAAGTTTTTGTTGATCAATGTAATTTTTTTATCCTTTTTAATTTTATTGATTCAGTGTACCTACCAATTGAATTAAGTTCACTGGAACTATATCATTACTATTCAATGTTAACTAATTTAATTTTGTTTTGTCATAAAACAAAACACAAATTTAACTTTGATTTAATTTATTAGGAACATATCATTGATTTATATTTTTATATATTTGAATTTTCCACATTGATAATAATGTTGATCAAGTACAAAGACACCTTTCAGCTACAGGCTTTCAAAGGTTTTCATATTCAGAACTAAAAACCGCGAAAAAGAGATCAGTCGAGGAGGTGGATGATATAAACCAAATATCATGCACACAATACTAAAAGGCTGCTCGAGCACTAACTTCATCAATGGAAACATTTTTGTTGGATAACAGATTAAGCCTATGTTTGGTATCGGTGAATACACCCGAATTATGGTGACACACCGTGGTTTTTCAAAAGCTACACTTTGTAGCTTCTGGATCACCGTGATTGTAGCGTATCCACTGTAATACCAAACATATGCTAAATTTAACAAATTTCAGAGATACAACTGACATTTAAAAGAGGGTCAGTAGCATCCTTTAATAGTTCCTCTTCTTTTACCCTGAAAAGGTTTGCATTCCCAATACTACAAGCAACACTTAACAAAACGCTTTGATCTGTTAGTAAACTGCAGTTGAAACAAGCATTCTGCAACCGCAGAAGCTATGTGATATTATGTGCATTACAAAATTGTTTGTCGCTGCTGTTCTCAACATTCTCCTGGACATGATAAGAAGAAAGGAAAAATGCGCGCTGATTTTTTCTCAAGAACCTGCACCATGAAATAGATAGTTACAAAACAGTTTATTCGCAATGTCAACCACTAGTGAAACTATTTTCCCCATTTAAACTCATAGTCAATGACAACTTAAGCATAAAATTAGGAGGAAAACATTGATACCTGAGAAAGTCAAGTATTTGAGCCTGGAGTTCTACCAATGTATCGCCTTCAATGTTAGCATGGAACAATATCTCTGGCAGCTTAACTTTCAAATGGAGAAAAAGTACATCAGTAATTAGAATGACAAAGTAGTAGAAGTCCTAATAATAAAGCTTTATAAAAGGCAGACATAACAAAACTATGAGATCATAGCAATAAGCCAATAAGTAAGAGGCCGAGTCCAAATGGTCAGCATCCCAAATGGCCAGTAGTTTGCTGATCAGTCTCACCATCCGAATTTTCATAACAACATGGTGCAACAATTACGTTGAAAGTCTATGACATCCTAAATAAGAGACCTTAAGACCATAATGTCGACTTTCTCGTGCAGAACAACAAATGCATAATCCTACATGCTATAATCATCTTTTCTGGGAAGGGCTAATGAGCATACCAAAGAGACGTAACAAATGTTCTGCACCGTATATATCAGAAGGAACAATATCATTTGGACAAGCTTCTTGATACTGCAGACGCTCATTATTGTACAAGAGCATCGTTGGCAATGCTTTGTCAAAGTAACAACACAGTCCTTTCATAATTTCTTCAACCGAATCAGCTATCCTATATCAAACATAGAATTAAACTGTAAAATAATTCAGCATACACTTACTTCCCACAAGACAGAGAGGTGTTTCAACACAAAGCTTAAATATGGAGGGTGCCTCAGCGTGAACTTACGGTCCACTTTTCTTCAATCTGTAATCAAAATAAGTCTTGAATATGTCGTTCACGTTAGGAGTACGAGGAAGTTTAACAAGCTGCAGAGAAAAAACATAAAATCAACAATTTTGAAATGACAATAAGCTTCTCTTCTTTGAAGTAATATGTGACCTGTACAAAGCTATATCAAATTGGCCCTAAAGAAAATGAGGCACTGATTGATCTTTATAGATAACATAAATACTAATATATTAAAAACCATGTTACTACCTTGCCAAGATGAGTGATAAACTCAAAATCATCAACTAATTGCTTCCTCAGTGTTGGTGGAATTTGAATGTTGACAAGTTTATCAGGAACAACCACAATCTTTTCCTGACATTAAGAAAACAGTAATATTTATACCCTATAGTAAAAAAATAAAAGTTGAAAAGAACCACTCCCTCACCTCATACCTGGGACAAAACATGAGCAAAAAGCCTGTAATATTTAGAACTTTCCATCTAATTTGATTTTGACATAGTTTTATATTGATATGAATGAATTACAAAAACTCCAAAGATGCATGGCCGTATATCATACATGATTATTTCCCTGTACAAATTAAAGTTTAAAATGAGACAGTACCTTAACCAGAGAATCACCCTTTCGTTTCCTGCCTCTCGCTACTGCATTACATGTTACCCGAAATGTCTTAAGAGTTGGTTTAAACATATTTGTATGAAGTAATAAACCATAAAGTCCTCTTATTTACAACATACACTACAAAGAAAAACTAAATTAAAATATGCAGCGAGTTTAGATCAGAAGCATGGAATGTGTCAGGTTTATGTTGATGTGTCTCCCTCTAACTCTAGATATGGACTATCCTCCTTCTAGTCAAACCTAGGAACTTCTCCGAGCCTTCTCATTGCATGCTCAAAGCACTTAAGACAAGACCCTGTCATCTTTTCTACAATTAAAATTACCCAAATTTTCTCTACAATGATTACATTCCTAATCATATATCGACTTGTGCAACCACCACCCATCATAACATCCTAATCTATGCAACAATGAGTTTACTTTCTTGTTAGATCTTTACCACCCAACACTCACTCTTATACAACATTACAATTATTACAACTGTGCAGCACAATTTTCATTTACGTTTAAATGACACTCTACTTGGAATCTATGGTAGACATCTCCCTCTTTATCCTTATCATTTTGTATGATAGATCCAAAGAAAATGAAATTAAAATAATTGCTCGTACTTAAGTGTTTAGTATTTCTCCAGTGTTCAAACTCTTTTGGACTTCCACTATACAACGAATGCATAAAAAGTTTAATAGGAGGTCAAGCACATAAGAATATTTTTTCTTTAAAAGAAAAAACAAGTCATTATCCTAAAATCACAGAAGATGGATAACCATTCCCTTAAAAAAAATACTAATAACTATACCTATCAAGTACCAATTAATCCCTTGTGATGTTAAATCACGAGGCTTCCAGTTCGTGAACAATGAAAATGTCTTGCAACAAATTGGTTATTACCATGCATATGAATCGTACTTTCAATAGGCATGCCTCTACCAACTTGAACATGGAAGTAATAATTCAATAACTATATATCTATATGGCTTCTAATCCTACAAAGAAACAAATGAATAATATAAAAATAAATAAAAAACTCTTTCCGGATTCCCCTCATATCCCTCTATTCCCAACAGATAGAAAACACATACTGCACACCAAGAAAACTTTGATATGATGCACTTTCTTGTATGATTCCTACAAAGCAAGACAGACATTATCAACTTCCATAAACCGTAGTCAAGACTCGATGAACTCCTTAAGCTTTCTACTAATTTGACTTCTGCGCATTCAGTCACCTATCTCTACTATCCATACTATTGTATAACAGCAAGGAAGAGGTTTATGTTTTGCCTCAACCATATCATTCAACAAAGTTAAAGTCACTTAGAATTTCTCCGAGTAATCAATTCGTCTAAAAGAAATATCTAACCATTAGAACCCTTGGTTGACGCACGCGGTTTTTTGGCATTCTTCTCATTTCCATATTTCTTATCAAGATCAAGTTTTTTCTGCATATTTTCCTCGGTATGTTTCATCAATCGATCAATAACAACCCATTCATCCCAACTGCAATAAAAAACACAAAACCCTAACTAATCAAGCCAACAATTCTCAACATAATCGTCGTCAACAACGCGGTCATAATTCACAAAGCTTACCTTTTCTTCCAACCCTGAAAAAATCAAAATCAAAATCAAATCCTTAAATAAATATCAACTAAAAATAAAAATGAAATGAGAAAGTCCATAAAAAAAAATGCTTACAAGATAATGAAGAAAGAATCTCCATCGTTTATGCTTGTACTCAATATGCTTAACCTAAACAGTAATGAAAATGTTAATTTAGGTTTAAATAAGAATAATAATATAAAGGGAAAAAAGACAAGAATGGAAGAAAACCTTAGCTTCATAAAGACAAGCAGTGTGAAAAGCGAAGACTTTTTCTCCTTCTTCGTAAGGGCAAACAGAGTTAAGGTTTTCGATTTCGGTTTGAGAAGTACTACTGTTGTTGGAATTGTCGGAAACATCGCTGCTTGTTTTGATGATATTTGCCATTTTCATCGATTTTGAGTTCTTCTGAGCTAGTAGTACTTACTACTTAGTACTTTGTTTTGGTTTTGATCAGTGTTAGGAAATGATGAATTTGTGAAACAACTATGAACACAAAACCCAAACCCCAAAACCCACCAACAAAGAACTCTTGTTCCTTCTACTTCAATGAAAATAAATAAATAAAGGAGAATGTTAACTTGTGCCCTTAAGGCACATGTTAAGGAAGTAAAAATAGAAATTATTAAATGCTAATTTGTGTATTTTGACTTTTGAAGCATTAAATTTCTTGTATCATTAAATGTTGAATTTCTATTTTGGTATATCTTAATATGTGCCCTTAGGGCACATGTTAACAAGACCCATAAATAAATGAAAATATGGTAAAAAAACAACTATTTTCTGAAATAGAAAACACTAATTTTGTCTTTTTTTTCTTTCCTTTTTTTTGACAAATAATTTGTGTACTTTATTATTTTATGATGATTTAACATTTGATATATTTCACTGTAATAGCATCTTTGCCATATGACAATGTTGTTTATTAAAATATTTTATATATTTTTTTTGACAAAACAAGATAAAATATTTGGCATGTTGTAATATGGTGAAATAGAAATTTAATTAGATGTGTGTCTAAGAATATTTGCAGTAGACCAACCAAACGATTAGATCATAGATTTATAGTATGTTCGAGCATCCGACTCGTACTTGTAGGTAGTTTCGTCTCAAAAAAAAGAAAAACTCGTTGTTCCTGTCTTTTTATAAATCAAGCACACATTAGTATGATCCTATAGAACAGATCCAATTCAAGTAAGGTCGTAAACTCGTAGGTAGTTGTTTGGTACAAAAGTGTACCAAACAACACTAGAATATGTGACTTGTTACTATTTAGGAAAGAGAACAGTAAGATTTTTTTTTTATGATAATTGCTTAAGAGTTCCTATTTTATTTAAGAGAAAAGCTAAAATGTGTTCTAAGGAAGGACATATGTTAGTAATTAAAAAAATAAAATATTTTATCAAAAATTAACTACATAAAATTTAAGAGAATGTTTCTATTTTTGGATTCTTAAGGGCACATGTTAGTTAGCAAGACCCTTTATTTAATTTTGATAGAAAAGCTCCTTATCTAAGTAAGCAATGTCTTTGAATATTTATGTTGACGATGTTTGAGGCTATAAATCATCTAGACCGTTTCATGTTGGTGGTATGATTTTTTTTCCTCCTAATTACTTAGCACTTTAAGGGTTATTGTATTCTCTAGTGTCACTTTAAGAGGATATTGTTCTTTTTTCTTGTCCCTCATCTTGGGAAGCAGATTTCCTGCTTTAACGCAGTTACAGCAGCAGCCATTGGATGTCAATCAATGGTCAGGATTATTTTAATGTATATGTAATATAAATTGTCCGATGATAAATCAATGACCGAGATCAATTACAGCGTGTAACCGCGTGCATTTATTACTGCAGCATATCCGGATCCCTCATCTTGGTCTCTTCTAATCCACACCTTCAATAGTGGTGGTTGTGCGCTACCACCTACCCCTCCTCCTAAGTCTAGTTGCCCCCGACCAAAAACACCCTCTATAACTCTGATACACAACACCTTTGCGAAATATGTTGTTATCGTGTGCTTTTTTTGTTGTTGATTTTTTTTTATTAGTCGGTGTTTTGGTGAGATTTATTTTTAATTTTTTGTGTTTCCGCCGGTGTGTCTCTAGATTGTCCCTTTTCAACCTCTCTTCAATAACATAGATCTATCTATGTAATTGTGTTTATTTTTAGTCAGCCAAGTATCTTTTAAAAGTACTTGTAAAATGAGTTTTGAAGCTAAGTTAGATCCAAAACTAATCAGGTTAATGAGCTTCAAGAGCTAAGAGTAAAAGAGCCTTTGACTAGAGGAAAGGTTGGGAAGTTAAAGGTACAGTTGGAGCAACTAGTTGTTAAACTTCTCATATTTAAGATATATATATGACAAGATTGGTTCACATCATATTGGTCATAAAATTAGCTTAAAACTTACTTTTAATTTTGGGATGTAATAATCATACTTTTAATTATGAGTTAATTTAGTTTATGTGTCTGAGAACTTGGTAACTTAGGCAGGCACCTTGTCTTTTTGTCTAGACTACATATGTCTTTCACTTGTAAGACTTACAACCAACTTTGAAGAAAAAAAAAACATTTTTATGTGAGTTTAGAGAAATGCTCTTCGGCATGTAATGTTTGTCCTGTGTTAATTTTTAGAGAAATCAATATAGTAACGTTTTGATCAATTGAGTACACTATGGAAACTAATCAACATAGTATATCATTTACTTTCTCTCTTGAAGGTAAGGTACCTATCCTATTTGAGTTTATGTCCAAAGTTTAATTTCTTAATAGCATAGTTGTCACTTAAACCTTGCCTCACCTTGTAACTTGCATTGTTGCAATCCAAACCTCCACCTCCCAAAACAAACAAATCAATGTAAATAGAAAATGCAAAAATTCAGTAAACAACAAAAAGAAAACACTAAAATTGGAAATGAAAATAGAAAGGGATTACGGCATTTGTTAGTATACAAATATAGTAATTTTGTATTGAAAATTGTGCATTTTATTATTTTATAAGTCAAAGATTGTTTTATCCAAAATTTAATTACTATTTTAAGTATCTTAACACGTGCTCTTATGACAAAGAATAGGCGGCATAGTAAAACACATAGTAATACTAGTATATTCGTTAATCAAATATTAGTACTACTACCTAAACAATGTTTAGCAATTCACAAAGGAAATAATAGGGATCCCCCTCCCTGATGACAAATATTATCAGCACATGATGACAAATTGTTTGGCTTTAGCAGAACCAATGAAAAGCCAAATTGATGTGTGTCGTTCAGCTATTGGGCTAAAGTAAGAGCCAGAAAGGATAGGCACATTTATTACAACTACTAACACCTCTGCGTCTGTCTCTTTGTCTTCATTCGGAAAAGACACCAATTACTTCTACCACCCCCTTTCGGCAACTCATCCCCACACACATTTATATCCTTTTTCTTACCCAGATTCAATCACCAATCTATTTTCCAAACCCCCAAATTAAGCAATTCAAATCTCAAATTCAACATAGCACTATTGTTTGTCATAAGTAAGGTAGTACATAAAAACAAAAATAAAAATACAACAATTCTTTTCATCTTAATTAATTTACAAACCAGCTTAGACATACTAATTGCCAGAATTAAAATCAGATCTGGTAACTACAATTCATAAAAATAATAATAATATAATATAAATCGCACAGAGAAAAGAAAAGTGATCCAAAGTAGGAAAGACAGACAAAAACAAAATGTAGAAGAACCAACCAACCAACAACAACAACATAGGATGAATGAAAGATTCAATTCATAATTTCTCACATGTTTCTGTTATTGAAATTCATCTTCTCATAATAACGAATAGAGAGAAGTGAAAGAGAAAGATGAACCTCGTCTTTCCCCAAACGAGGTAATGGTTTAGACCTAATCACTTGTTGTGATATTGGACCCCATGAAGACGAGGAAGATGAAGAACACGATGATGATGTTTGTGGCTTTGAAAGTGGCAAAAGATAGAGAGAATGAAGACGACGAAACCCACCAAGAGCAAGAACAACAGATCGTAACTGTTGTTCACCGCAACCAGTATTAGCCCATTGTTTTGTACAGATCAATTCCCAAAGTCTCTCATCTTGTCCTGTTTTGTGCCATTGTTTGTTCACACAACTAGACATAGCTAATGTTTTTGCATCAACATGTTTCAAAACCTCAAAAAGCATGTTTTCATCAAAACTCGCTAACCCACGATTCTTCTCACAAACCCCATCAATTTTTTCAAACTTTTCATCTGTTTCTGTCTCCTTCACCTTTTTCATTTTTCTGTCCTCACTCGTTGCTGCTGATGAAAGTGGACGCTTCATTTCAACGACTGAATTGAAATTGAAACGCAGATTCGATTACCCTTTTGGATTTTGTTTCTCCTGCAACGAAAAAGATGGAATCTTGGTGAATGGAGAAGAAGATGATAGAAGGGGGTGTGAAAAGTGTTTTTGTGGTAATAATAAAGAAAGGTTTTGGTTTGGTTTGTTGATTAATAAAGAGAAGAAAGTTGAGGTAGATATAACGGTAACGGAATTGGGTCAGTGAAGAATGAAGGGTTAAGGTATGTGTTGAGATGAAATTGGGAGAGGATAGGGGAATGGGGCAGGTGAAGTAAAGGTTAAGGTTAGGGGGGTGTACCTATTTTTTTATGATTTACGAAGACGACAAAGAAAGAAATTAATGCGTTTCGATTCTTTTTTACATTGATTGACGATTTTGTCCTTATCTTTCTGGCACTGTGTTTATGTTCTTATGCGACTTTTTTTTCATTCCTAATTACAACCGGGAATTGTCGGTAATTTCCACCGAAACCATTCATCAAGTGGTGCTTGTATTTATTCCACTCTCAAACAATAATAATGCTCTAATAAATGCTCCATAAACAATTGTTTTACTTTTATCAGTCTGGTTAACTACTGTTTCAAGCAGTGTTTTAAAAACCGGATCGGTCATCGAACTGGCGAGGATATTGGGTCACTGGTTCACTGGTCGAATCATTGGATCATTGGTCGAACCGTATGACAAACCGGATTAAATCGGATTAAACCGATGAAATGAACCGGTCTCTATAATAAGACTATATAGTTATTAAACCGGTTTAATCGGATAATTCAGTCTTTAAAAAAGTATAAAAAAATTTAAAAATTTAAAAATTTCATAAAAAGAATGTCATAAATTCTATAAAACAATGACATATACCACTAATAATAATAAATAAATTTTTATATAAAGAATGTCATATACAAATAAATTATGTTTATATGTTTTAAAAAAATAAATAATAATTGTATATCTTACCAAAAAAAAAAATTGTATGTCAAATATACTTGATTTTTTTTATTTGGTTAAAAAGAAAAATAGTCTTTTTATAATACATTGGGCTAGTAATTTATCTAGTTTTGTTGACCCAAAAGCCCAAATAAAAGTTATAACCCTAAAATTGAAATTTCATTACTGCAATTACACAACCTACTTGCACAGCAGCTCTATCTTCTCTCTTCCTCCATCTGTTAGGCTTTTTTCTTTCTTTTTTTTTCTCTCTTTTCTTTGATTTTTTTCTCCTCACTATTTATCCAGATCTTTGTTCTTTCTTTTCTTTCTTCTTCTTCTCTTTCTTTCTTTCTTTCATCACACTGATTTTTTTTTTCTTTCAAACATGCCTAATATTGATTTTGTTAGCCAAGTTTAGATCTTTTCGGTGATTAATCTATGAATTTCAATTCATGGGATGAAATTGTTACTTTCTTCTTGGAATATTCAAATGGGTTAATAATTTTGAACAAGCATTTGTTTCTTTTATATTGTTATTATGTTTGCCCTATCCAATGTTACTTTTGTTCTGCTTTGGATATCAAGTGAAATTTGTTTCGTTTTAAAACAATTTCATCCTTTGTATGTGTTGTTTAATGTACCAAAAAAGAAATAAAGCGTAAAGAAAGAAAGAAAAAAAAAAGCGTAAAAAAAATTAAGCGTAAAAAAAAAATAAAAAAATCTGCCTGCAAATAAACCGGCCGGTTCAAAAAACCGTCGGTTCGCCGGTTTTTCCGGTTCATTCCGGTTTCCACCGGTTCATTAGCATGTTCGGTCTAACAATCAGACCAGACCGGTTTACCTCGGGTTCCCGGTTCAACCGGTTCGACCGGCCGGTCCGGTACGGTTTTTAAAACCTTGGTTTCAAGCCACTTAAATTTAAAAAAATAAAAAATTTGTGAATTTATTTTAAGAGTTTAATTGATATGCACAGACGGTGTAAAATAGTTTTACACCATCGTCCAATAAATAACCATCATTTTGTCATGTCATGTCAAGAAAGTGGGGTGAAGTGGCGGAAAACATGGTTGGTATTGATTGACAATGTAAAATTATTTTACACCGTCGATGCATATCAATTAAATCCTTATTTTAAAACATTATTAAAATTTAGATTTTTTTATGTTCTATACCATTTATGAGAAAAATCTTAAAGATGGCACAATAGCGAGAAAATCAGAGTATTTCATATTGATTGTAAACTCGAATGAGTAAAAATGATACAACCGACTGAAAAGACACACACACATTGGTCCTTATATACAATTGGGAAACATTTGAATAAGAATGGAAAGCAGATAAAGGGTAGGGTATACTTGAAGATGAATGGGAGGATGAACTAGTTGAGGTATTTGCACACGTAATATGAGAGGTGAGATGCTTTAACAGAAATTCTAGTTGATCGTCTGAGGGTAGGTGTAGGTGGGTGAGCAGAAGGTGAATCAACGTGTGAGGATGGTTGGCTACCGTATGGAGGAGATGTGGTGTGTGGAGCAAGTAATGCAGTATCAGAAGGAGTATGAGCATCTAAAACAGTGTGTGAGGTATCATCATCATTACTACTAATATTTTGGATGTGAAAATGTGGTAAATCAGTGTTGGTGGAAGGATCTGGAGGATCAAAAATGTCATGAGGTGGTAAAGTAGAAGTGTCAGGATGTTGGGAGTGATAAGACCAAGGAAAAGAGTTGGGTGAAGCAGGGTAGGGTAGGATGTGGTCACAGTGGGTGACATTTCTTGACACAAAAATGGTTTTGTTGTGTAGATAAAAAAGAATGACACCTTTCATGCCGGACTTATAACCAAGGAATATACATTTTCGAGCTCGAGGGTCAAGTTTGGTTCTCTGAGATTGAAGTGTGGAGGCATAACAAAGTGAACCAAAGACTTTTAATTGAGTGAGATCAGGTGGTTTATTGTAAAGCAAGTGATAAGGAGATTGGTTTTGAAGCAATGGAGTACAAACTCTATTTATGAGATAGGTGGCATGAGTTACAGCATAGGACCGAAATTGTTTTGGTAATTTTGAGTGAAATAAAAGGGAACGCCCAACATTAAGCAAATGCTGGTGTTTTCTTTCCACCCTCCCATTTTGTTGGGGGGTTTCAACACAACTGGTCTGGTGATTAATACCTTTAGATGCATAAAATTTGGGAATAAGAAATTCAGGTCCATTATCTGTACGAATGGTTTTAACAGTGGTGTTAAATTGTTTTTCAATCATAGTGACAAAATCAATGAGAAGATTACTAACTTCAGACTTGGATTTAAAAAGGATAACCCATGTAAACCGAGTAAAATCATCAACAGCGGTCAAAAAATAACGATGACCATGAATAGATTGAATTGAGGTAGGTCCCCAAATATCAAAATGAATCAATTCTCCACATGTGGAAGCTTTATTTACACTGAGTTTATATGTCAATTTCTTATGTCTAGCTAAGTGACATATGTCACAGACAGCTTTGTTATCAAGATTTACAAAAGGGAAATGGGATTTCATAAGAAGTAATCTAGCATGAGACAAATGTCCCAGCCTAAAGTGCCATAGAGCTTGTGTTGGAATGTAAAAAACTGAGGTATGGTGAGGGACAATGTGAGTATTGGCTGCAACTGGTTGTGGCATGTTGGTCAAGTAATACAATCCCTCAATGAGTTCACCCGAACCAATCATCTTCAAGTTCCTCTTGTCCTGTATCAAACAAGCCAAACCGTCAAATGAAACTGCAAATTTTGAATTATATGTAAGTCTAGGTACATATTGTTGGTGTAAGCCCTAGAGGCCAATTATTTATAATTGCATAATAAATGTATTGAATAATTTACTTATCAAATAAAAGGCTTTTCTTTATTAATTTTATATATGTTAAAATGATAAAGTCCCTAGAATAGTCAGTTCATTTATGGAACGTTAAGTATGACTTAATCGTGAGATTCCATTGAATATAAGAACACTATTCTTAAACATATCCATAGTCAAGCTTTATTGTGAAATGGGATAATGTTAAAGCATAAAGACTATTATGTTGGTAGACTGATGATCATATCTCACTGATCATGGATAATGAGTTATCAAGTCTTCACATAGATATAAATGTTAAGGGTAACTTTATATCGGATTGACCCACCATGAGAATACTACATAGAATGTTATGAAATGTCATAAGTTTTCTCATAGTGATAAAAGGTGTATTCCACCCTTCGACCTGAAACCACTATGTACCCTAGATGCAGGAGTGTAATACCTTGTTGCCATTCAAACGTTATCCGTAACTGGATAATTATAAAGTTGGTTGATGGGTATCCCACGAATCATGCTGAGGGACATGAGTGACCTAGATGGAATTTGTCCCTCCTACATAACGGGAGATATGTCTATGGGCCCAATATTGAACTAGACAAGGATGACATACTATGCCTTGTGTTCAATATAGACATGAGGACAAAAGGGTAATTGTGCACAAGATATTTATCACGGAAAGGTTAGTCAGATCATGTGACATTCCTGTGACTTGGGTAACAATGATGTGTTGCTAGATACCGCTCACTGTTTATAATATTACGATTAATATTATTGCCAACGTCATAAGAACCTACAGGGTCACACACATAAGGACAGTTAAGAAGGGAAAAATAAGTAAGACTTATTGTGGGGGTGCAGTTAGTGAAAAACGGTTATTGGGCTTGAGAAGCCCAATTTCGTGTAAACTAAAGACCTCATAAGAAACTCTATAAATAGAGCCTTATGAAGTTCAGTAGTTACGTTTTGAAACCCTAACTAAGTTTAGAAAAATTCTGAATTTCTCTAAACCCTAAACCGCACAAAATTCCCTCAGCCTTCATCCAAGAACAGCTAGCACTGTGAGATCGAAGGTTCCTGTTCGTGTGGACTAAGTGGAGGTGCTGCAAGTGCGGTGCTTGTGATCAAGAAAGGCGACCACAACTTTGTTCTACAAAGGTAATATTCTAGACCTGATCATGCTCATTCACAAGAATCCATTGATGGGAAATTTTAATTTAAAATTCCGCTGCGTTTATAAAAGTGTTTTATGAAACGATTTCCAACAGTGGTATCAGAGCCACTTGTGAAACCATGAATCGGTTTGCTGTTTTATTACTGTTTTATTAATATGATTTTGAATCGGTATTAATAATAAGAACAACAAGGATTAATAAAATTTGATTGATCGGGTTTAAAATATATATGTGATATATATTTCTGATACGACGCATCGGTGTATGTGATACATTGATCGTGTCATTCATTCGAATGTTTGAGTGATTGGCGTTTAATTTGGATGATTGTGAGCGTGAGCTTCGGAACCGTTTATGGTGAAGCATCATATATCCGATCGTTCATCTAGAACTAGCAGTCCTGAAACGTTTTGATGAATGGTGGTTGTATTAGGGTTTATAACAATACAAGTGTTGTGTTGTTATATAAACAGAACATATTGTTCATTGAAAGTTTTAAGTGATTGTCGTGAGCATGGATGATTGTGAGCGTGAGCTTCGGAACCGATAACTGGTGAAGCATCATATATCCAATCGTCTATGGTGAACAAAATCCTGAAACGTTTTGATGAATGATTACTGTAACAATACAAGGGTTGTGTTGTTATAAAAACAGAGTACGGCTAGGGTTTGTATCTGAAGCATCAAGTGTTGGTGCGATTAGGATTCATTGAACCCCATCCGCTGAACGGTCAGCAAAACCACCGTCCGCTGACCGGGCAGCGGAACCCCCGGCTAACTCTGCGTAAGGTGATCAATCATGGTATTTTATTAATTGGACTAATGTAATAATAATAAATTGTGTGTTTATTGTTATTAAAGTTGCATGATGAATTACCTGCTCTTGAACACTTTTGCAAGAAGTGAATCTGGATTTTGAAGTAGTCTCCAACATTGTTTCCCAAGAAGGGCTTTATTAAAATCTTCGAAGCTTCTGAATCCGAGACCGCCTTTACTCTTTGCCTTTCCTAGTTTGTTCCAACTGACCCAATGAATTTTCCTTTGCTTCTCAGTTGTTCCCCACCAAAATTTTGCCAACATAGCTTCAATATTATCACAACAACCAGTAGGTAACTTGTAACAACTCATAATGTAGTTTGGGATGGCCTGGGCGACTGACTTTATCAAAGTTTCCTTTCCCGCTCTTGACAAACATTTCTCTTTCCAACCTTTGATCTTCTTCCAAATCCTCTCTTGAACACTAGCGAAGATTTCTTTCTTAGATCTACCAAAAATAACAGGAAGTCCCAGGTACTTGGAGTGATTTGTCACAGCCTTTACATCAATCTTGTTACAGATCATATTCTTCTCAATAGTTGGCAAATTTCGGCTAAATGACACTTCTGATTTCTCAAGACTCACTAATTGACCTGAAGCTGTCTGATAAGTTTGGAGAATATTAATAATTACCTCTGCTTCCTTCTGGTTAGCTCTAGCAAAGAGAAGGCTATCATCCGCAAAAAGTAAATGAGTAATCTTTGGAGCATTCCTCGCCACTTGAAGACCGTGAATCTTATTGTTTCTAGCACCCTTGTGTAACATACCAGATAATACATTAGCACACAGAATAAAAACATATGGGGATAATGGATCGCCTTGGCGAATACCTCTTTCTGGCTTGAATCTTCTACTTGGTTGACCATTCACCAATAATTGATATGACACAGTAGATATGCAGTTCATAATCAGGTTTATCATTGTGGGCGGGAAACCTGTGGCTTGAAGAGTTGATCTGATGAAAGGCCACTCCATTCGATCATAAGCTTTTGCCATGTCTAACTTGAGTGCCATCATTCCTTTCTTCCCTTTTGTCTTCTTTTTCATCCAATGAAAACATTCCATAGCTATCAGAGCGTTGTCAGTTATCAATCTCCCTTTCACAAATGCACTTTGCTCTTCATCTACAACCTCTGGTAGGATGCATTTCATTCTGTTAGCTATGCATTTTGTCACAATTTTCATAATTACATTGCACAAACTTATGGGCCTGAAGTGATTTGGGGAACCAGGATTCTTGCACTTTGGAATTAAAGCCACAAAAGTTCGGTTTAAACTTTCAGGAGTACCATTATCATTAAGAATGCTCAAAACCTTTAAACAAGTATCCTTACCCACAATATGCCAGTATTTTTGAAAGAAAAGAGCAGGTATTCCATCCGGGCCAGGAGCCTTTAAAGGATGCATTTGATCAACAGCTTCTTTAATCTCTTCAAGGTTGTAAGGTTGGCTGCACCAGTCCTTTTGATCATCTGAGAGTTTTTTGTTTACTGCTTCACATACTTGATCCATACTAGTGGGATTAGATGATGTAAATAAGTCAGAGAAAAAATCAATTAACACACCCTCCACTTTATCTTGGCCATGCCACCAAATACCGTCTTCATCTTTCAACTTTTTTATAGCATTTGTTTTCTTTCTTTGAGAAGCCTTTCCATGGAAGAATTTTGTATTCTTATCTCCATCCTTTAACCAAACAGCCCTGCTGCGTTGTCTCCAAAGTAGCTCTTCATGTTGCAGAAGTTCAGAGTGTTTTCTTTCCATTTCTCTATATTTCTGAATTTCATCCTTAGAACCATCCCACAAACATTCTTCTTTTAAAGCCTCCTCTATTTTTAGAATCTCTTTTTTCACCTCATTTGATCTATAGTGTTTAAAATCAACATCTAGAGATTGAAGGGCAACTAATTTTGTCTCACAGTCACCCCTAGTGCTAGACCAATACTTCTTAATGAGAGACTCACAATTTCTATCTTTGGACCAGCATTCTTCAAACCGAAAAATGTGAGGTTTCTTATTTCTTCCATCATGGTCATGCGCTTCCAGCAGAATTTGGAGAGCAGAGTGATCGGATCTGAATCTAGGTAAATGAGTGACTTTGATGGGGCTGAATCTGTTTGTGAAACCAGAAGAAGCCATAGCCCTATCAAGACGACATTGAATGTTCTCCTCGCCCTCTCTTCCATTTGTCCAAGTAAAAGGATAACCAGTGAATCCCAAATCTGTCAAACTGCACTCTTCCATCGCCACTCTACCCAAATTTAACTGAGTGAGACTTCTAGGATTGCCACCTACTTTCTCTGTAGCAGACACAATATCATGGATGCGAATGTGGGATATCAACCTAGCTATGCTTGGCGGAGCTTGTGTAATTCAAGAGAAGTAATTGATGTGGGAGCTAGATGGTTAATTGGTAATGGGAAGGATGTGCACATATGGAATGACAAATGGTTGCCGGCGCAAGACAAGTTCAAGGTCTGGAGTCCCGTGTCTAATTTGGCTCCTAATGCAATGGTTAGTGATTTGATCAATCTAGAGACAAAAATGTGGGACAAGAACCTGGTTCAAAATTGTTTCAATTCTTTTGAAGCCGAACAAATTCTTAATATTCCACTTTCTTGGAGACTTCCTGCTGACAAGTTGATTTGGCACTGGGAGAAAAATGGAGAATTTTCTGTACGTTCAGCTTACCATATGTTATCTGAAATTAGGAACCAAAACAGTCCCGAGGCATCTTCATCCAGAGATCACTTGTTGTGGAAGGCTATCTGGAAAGTAAATGTGCCAAATTGCATCAAGAATTTCTTATGGAGGTTGGCAAAAGCAATTCTCCCAACTAGAAGCAGACTGGAAAAGAAAGGGATCACTCTTGATACAACATGTCCTCTTTGTTTTAATGATATTGAATGCAATGAACATCTGTTCATGCATTGCCCTTTGTCTAAACAGGTTTGGTTCTCATCTCCTCTTGGGTTGCATGCTCCTAACAATGTCGACCTAATTTCTTGGATGCAACTTTGGCTTTCAAATCCTGACAAATTAGCCTCCCAACTATTTAGCACTACTCTATGGATGATTTGGAAAGGAAGGAACAAGTTGATTTTTAAGAATGTGAAATTCTGTCCAATTTATGTTGCTGCTGCTAGTTCTGATTTTGTGGCAGAATTCAACTCAGGTTCTTGCTGTAATGAGAGCAATATAGTTCGCGAGAATCCGGACAGTTGGGAGCCTCCGGAGCAAGCAAAATTTAAAGTAAACATTGATGCAGGGTGCTTCTCTAATGGAACTACTGGATGGGGAATGATTATGAGAAACCATCTTGGTATGGTTGATTTTGCTGCAACTCATCTAGAGAAGATCAAAGTTTCTCCAACTCTGGCCGAGGCTATGGCGCTGCGATGGTGTTTAAAGTGGATTCAAGCTTCAACGCATCATGAGCATATCACCATTGAATCTGATTCTGAGATATCTGTCAAATGTCTACATGGCAGTGTTTGTGATGTTCTAGTGGAAAATATAATTCAAGATTGTAGAGATTTTCTTTCTAGATTGCCAAATGTAATTGTTGTTTTTATTAGAAGGAGCAAAAATTTTGCTGCTCATGAACTAGCTACTTTGGCTAGGAATGTAGGTGCCAAATCATGGGTGGGCTGCGTCCCAGGCCCAGTGGCAAAAGTTGTTTGTATTGAATCTCCTGCTTCTAGTTAAATGAAATTTCTTAATGTCAAAAAAAAAAAAAAAAAAGTTGCATGATGAATGGTTATGGCCTTAGTTCTTCTTTCGTTTTATTTGGGATTTTAAATACGGCCTGCGTGTCGTGCCTCTCTTATATTCTCTTGATGTAATTTCTTTTCTCATCTCACTCCCTCGTATGAACACGAGTTTCTTGTAGTGATGTAATATAAGATTAGCAAATAGGACAGGAAGGGCATCAATGAAGATCTATCTTGGAGAAGTATAGGTCGTTCTTAGATATAGCATAGGTTCTCTCATTTATTTGAGGGAACAATCACGCTAGGGGCCATAACCATATCATTTTATTATATTATGTATGTTGATGCATGTTATGTATGGAGTGACGTCATTGTATGTAAGCCGTGGTAAGGTGAGATCAAATTAATTATAAAAGCCCTCAAAGGAATTAATATTAAGTTTTATCGCTTTCCAACGAATAGCGCCCTTCAAGATCAATATCGATCAATGTAGGTTTTGCCAACGCGAAGTGCATTGTCAATATTGATAAGTTGCGGTGAGGTAATTTATTTATCCGATCGCTATTTAATGGGTCTAACTTAACTAAAGAAAATATAATAAGATTATATGACTTTAGAAGCAAGTATTGGGTTATTCCATGTGATGGATTAGAATAAGTGTTATTCACCCAATAGAAAGGATATGAGAGTTGTATGAGATACAATTGGAAAGGAGTTTCCTACCTAAATAACTAAGTTTTGTGTAATCAGCCCAACGCTGACTTAAAACAAAGTGAAATATGGATCTTATTCTCACTAGAAAATCTTCCAACGGGATTTTTCGAATCAAATGTCGAGGGTCATTTGTTTTGAGTAAAATAGTGAGAGAGCATGTTTAATTAAAGGCCTAATTAAATGTGTATTAAAATTGTTCAATACTTATATTTTCACTTTTACAATTGTAGATCACCATGTCAAACACCAATACTTCGAACAACATTTTGCGAAGCATTCTTGACAAAGAGAAATTGTCTGGGACAAATTTTCTTGATTGGCATCGTAACTTGAGGATAGTCCTCATGCACGAGAAAAAGCTGTATGCTATTGAGGAACCCCAACCTAACCCTGAGGATGAACCTGCCGCCAATGCTCCTAAGGCACAAAGGGATGCTTATCAGAAGCGTCTTGATGATGCCATGGATGCAAAGTGCCTCATGCTGGCTACCATGACCTCTGAGCTTCAGAAGCAACATGAGGACATGAATGCGTTCGATATGATCGAACACTTGAAAACGCTCTATCAAGAGCAAGCCAGGATTGAGAGGTTTGAGGTTTCCAAAGCCCTGTTTTCAGCCAAGCTATCTGAGGGATCTCTAGTAAGTCCACATGTGCTCAAGATGATTGGGTACGTGGGGAACTTTGAAAAATTGGGATTTCCACTTGGAAATGAGCTTGCAACTGATCTGATCTTGCAATCGTTGCCGGAGAGTTTTAATCAGTTTGTTCTGAACTTCACCATGTCGGACATGGAGAAGACTCTGCCACAACTGCTAGGCATGTTGAGGCAAGCTGAGCAGAACATGAAAACAAAAGGGAAGTCCAACCATGTTCTTATGATTGGCAATGGAAACAAAGGGAAGGGCAACAAAGGAAACGGAGTCAAAGGGAAGGGCAAGGAAGTTGCCAAACCCAAACCTACCCCTAAAGCCTTGAAGCCCACTGGGGGAGTTGCAAAGGAGGGTAGGTGCTTCCACTGTAACAAGACTGGACATTGGAAGAGGAACTACCCAAAATACCTGGAAGATAAAAAGAATGGAGTAGAGAGCTCCAATTCAGCAGGTATCTTTGTTATTGAAATTAATTTATCTACTTCTTCTACATGGGTATTAGATACCGGATGTGGTTCTCACATTTGTACTAATGTGCAGGGGCTGCAAAGGAGTAGAGGATTGGCTAAAGGTGAAGTCGACCTACGAGTGGGAAATGGAGCAAGAGTTGCCGCATTAGCTGTAGGAGTTTATAATTTGACTTTACCTTCTGGTTTAATAATACAGTTAGAGAACTGTTTTTATGTACCTGCCATTAGCAGGAATATTATTTCTGTTTCTTGTTTGGATAAACTTGGCTTTTCATTTATAATAAAGAACAATTGTTGCTCCATTTATTTAAATGATATCTTTTATGCCACAGCACAAATGAGTAATGGATTATATATTCTTGATCTTGAAATGCCAATATATAACATTGATACAAAAAGGATTAAACCTAATGAGTTAAATCCTACATACCTTTGGCACTGTCGTTTAGGCCATATAAATGAGAAACGCATTTCCAAGCTCCATAAAGATGGGCTCTTGGATTCATTTGATTATGAATCTTTTGAAACATGCAGATCTTGTTTATTGGGAAAAATGACAAAGACCCCATTCACTGGTAAAGGTGAAAGGGCAAGTGATCTTTTGGCTCTCATACATACTGATGTATGTGGACCATTGAACACACACGCTAGAGGAGGTTTTCAATACTTCATCACATTTACTGATGACTACAGTAGATATGGATATGTGTATCTAATGAAGCATAAATCCGAATCCTTTGAAAAGTTCAAAGAATTTAAGAATGAAGTACAAAACCAACTAGGAAAGAAAATCAAAATTCTTCGATCAGATCGAGGAGGTGAGTATTTAAGCCTAGAGTTTGATGACCATCTAAAAGAGTGTGGGATCTTATCCCAACTCACTCCTCCTGGAACACCACAATGGAATGGTGTGTCTGAGAGAAGAAACCGAACCTTGTTGGACATGGTGCGGTCTATGATGAGTCACGCTGATCTTCCAAACTCCTTTTGGGGACACGCCCTATTAACAGCAGCTTATACACTTAACCGCGTTCCTTCTAAAACGGTTGAAAAGACACCATATGAGATGTGGAGTGGCAAGAAACCACATATGTCTTACTTAAAGATTTGGGGTTGCGAAGTTTATGTAAAACGTCAAATTTCTACTAAACTTGAACCTAAATCTGACAAGTGTTTCTTTGTGGGATATCCAAAAGAGACAAAAGGATATCACTTCTACAATCCTTCTGAGGGCAAAGTGTTTGTCACTCGAACAGGAGTATTCCTAGAAAAGGACTTTGTTTCCAAAGGAATCAGTGGGAGGAAAGTAGATCTTGAAGAAATTCACGATCAACAAAGTAATGACACACCAATGGAGGAACAAGAGCGGGATGCACAAGATGTTGTGACAGAGAATCCTGCTCATATAACACAAGAACCACGTAGGTCCAACAGGATACGTCAAGAACCTGAAAGATATGGATATCTCATATCGGAACAAGGTGATGTATTACTCATGGATCAAGATGAGCCTGTGACTTACCAAGAGGCCATTACTGGCCCTGAATCTGAGAAGTGGCTTGAAGCCATGAAATCTGAAATGGATTCCATGTACACAAATCAAGTTTGGAACTTGGTGGAAGCTCCTGATGGGATTAAACCCATAGGATGCAAGTGGGTCTTTAAGAAGAAGACTGACATGGATGGAAAGGTACAGACCTACAAAGCGCGATTGGTTGCTAAAGGTTTCAAACAAATTCATGGGGTAGACTATGATGAAACATTTTCACCAGTTGCGATGGTCAAATCCATTCGGGAGTCTCCTTGAGATGTAAAAACTGGCAGATGGATGTAAAAACTGCCTTCCTTAATGGGAGTCTCCTTGAGGATGTGTATATGACACAACCTGAAGGCTTTTGCATTCCAGGAGAAGCCAAAAGGATATGCAAATTACAGCGGTCAATCTACGGATTGAAGCAAGCTTCCAGAAGTTGGAATCTTCGTTTTGATGAAACTGTAAAACAGTACGGATTCACTCAAAATGAAGATGAGCCTTGTGTTTACAAGAAGGTTAGTGGGAGCATAGTCGCATTCCTAGTATTATATGTAGATGACATATTACTAATAGGAAACGACATCCCTACCTTGCAACAAATTAAAACTTGGTTAGGGAATTGCTTTTCTATGAAAGATCTGGGTGAAGCAGCCTATATATTAGGGATAAGAATCTATAGAGATAGATCACAAAAACTGCTTGGCCTGAGCCAGAGTACATACATAGATAAAGTGTTAAGACGCTTTAATATGCATGATTCCAAGAAAGGATTCATTCCTATGCAACATGGCCTATGTCTTTCGAAGACACAGTCTCCTTCATCTAAGGAAGAAAGAGACCGCATGAGTAAGATCCCTTATGCATCGGCTATAGGATCTATCATGTATGCCATGATATGTACTCGACCAGATGTTTCATATGCCTTAAGCGCAACAAGCCGTTATCAGTCTGATCCTGGTGAGGCTCATTGGGTGGCTGTCAAGAACATCCTTAAATACTTAAGGAGGACTAAAGACTCATTCCTAATATATGGAGGCCAAGAAGAGCTAAATGTAATTGGTTACACTGATGCTAGCTTCCAAACAAATAGGGATGATTTTAGGTCGCAATCAGGCTATGCGTTTTGCATAAATGGTGGCGCTGTGAGCTGGAAGAGTTCAAAGCAAGATACAGTTGCTGATTCTACAACCGAAGCTGAGTACATCGCTGCATCAAATGCAGCAAAGGAAGCTGTTTGGATAAAGAAGTTCATTACTGAACTTGGCATATTCCCTAGCATTGTGGATCCCATTGAATTATTTTATGACAACAATGGTGCAATCGCACAAGCTAAGGAACCTAGATCTCACCAAAAGTCCAAACACATACTCAGGCGCTATCATCTTATTCGAGAAATAATTGATAGAGGAGATGTGAAAATATGCAGAGTACCAACACTTGACAATGCTGCTGATCCACTTACAAAGCCTCTTGCTCAGCCGAAGCATGAGGGCCACACTAGGGGCATAGGTATTAGGAGTATGCCTGATTGGCTCTAGTGCTAGTGGGAGATTGTTGGTGTAAGCCCTAGAGGCCAATTATTTATAATTGCATAATAAATGTATTGAATAATTTACTTATCAAATAAAAGGCTTTTCTTTATTAATTTTATATATGTTAAAATGATAAAGTCCCTAGAATAGTCAGTTCATTTATGGAACGTTAAGTATGACTTAATCGTGAGATTCCATTGAATATAAGAACACTATTCTTAAACATATACATAGTCAAGCTTTATTGTGAAATGGGATAACGTTAAAGCATAAAGACTATTATGTTGGTAGACTGATGATCATATCTCACTGATCATGGATAATGAGTTATCAAGTCTTCACATAGATATAAATGTTAAGGGTAACTTTATATCGGATTGACCCACCATGAGAATACTACATAGAATGTTATGAAATGTCATAAGTTTTCTCATAGTGATAAAAGGTGTATTCCACCCTTCGACCTGAAACCACTATGTACCCTAGATGCAGGAGTGTAATACCTTGTTGCCATTCAAACGTTATCCGTAACTGGATAATTATAAAGTTGGTTGATGGGTATCCCACGAATCATGCTGAGGGACATGAGTGACCTAGATGGAATTTGTCCCTCCTACATAACGGGAGATATGTCTATGGGCCCAATATTGAACTAGACAAGGATGACATACTATGCCTTGTGTTCAATATAGACATGAGGACAAAAGGGTAATTGTGCACAAGATATTTATCACAGAAAGGTTAGTCAGATCACGTGACATTCCTGTGACTTGGGTAACAGTGATGTGTTGCTAGATACCGCTCACTGTTTATAATATTACGATTAATATTATTGCCAACGTCATAAGAACCTACAGGGTCACACACATAAGGACAGTTAAGAAGGGAAAAATAAGTAAGACTTATTGTGGGGGTGCAGTTAGTGAAAAACGGTTATTGGGCTTGAGAAGCCCAATTTCGTGTAAACTAAAGACCTCATAAGAAACTCTATAAATAGAGCCTTATGAAGTTCAGTAGTTACGTTTTGAAACCCTAACTAAGTTTAGAAAAATTCTGAATTTCTCTAAACCCTAAACCGCACAAAATTCCCTCAGCCTTCATCCAAGAACAGCTAGCACTGTGAGATCGAAGGTTCCTGTTCGTGTGGACTAAGTGGAGGTGCTGCAAGTGCGGTGCTTGTGATCAAGAAAGGCGACCACAACTTTGTTCTACAAAGGTAATATTCTAGACCTGATCATGCTCATTCACAAGAATCCATTGATGGGAAATTTTAATTTAAAATTCCGCTGCGTTTATAAAAGTGTTTTATGAAACGATTTCCAACACATATAGCAAATTAAGTGAAAAGTCTGGAACCAGAAGGACATCATCAATGGTAAAATCGAGTCCTAAAGTTACACTACCAGCTTTCTTGGCAAATGCAATAGTGCCATTTGGCATTTTCACTTGAATCGGGACAATGTCATGATGATGATCAATATCATCAAATAGTGCTAAAGTGGAGCAAATATGGTCACTAGCTCCTGAATCAATAATCCATGTTGTGTGAATGGAATTATGACATGAATAAGCTAAATTGGGTATACCTGACTTCGGATGCCCAAATGTATTAACCGAATTTGAAGTGGAAGCATCATTTACTTGAGTAGAAGAACCATCATGTGACTGAAGTAAATTCACAAGATGCTCATATTGAGATTTTGTAAAAGTGAATGGCTCACTTGCTTTGAGACTCTTAATATCATCATTGTCCATCGAATCATCTGTACCAAAATGATTTGCTGAAGCATTATTTCTTCCAAAATTAGGGGGAAATCCATGCTTCTTGAAGCAATTTTCAATCACATGGTTGTCTTTACCACAATAAGTACAATATTTCTTCTTGAATGGTCCAGATTGACCATTGAATCCACCCTTTCCTCTGCCTTGGGATCTTCTATTATCAGAAGCATTTACCAAAACTTTGGAATCTTCAACATCTAAACCAGCATTGTGAGGAACAAATTGCCTCTCATGTTGAAGGATCGAAGAAAACACTTTATTAATTGGGGGTAAAGGATCCATGAGTAAAATCTGTGATCTAACCATATCAAAATTGTCATTCAAGCCAGTAAGAAAACGAATTTTTCGAAGCAAATCGTGTTGAGTTTTTACATTACTAATTCCAGTAGCACAAACGCATTTTCTTGGACAATTGCATATAGGTGTGGAAAGATAAGCTTCTAATTCTTCCCAAAGGATTTTGAGAGCAGTAAAGAATTCGGAAACGGATCGGTTACCTTGTTTGAGAGCATGAATCTCGATCTGTAATTCAGAGATTCGAATGAAATCGCCATGTGAAAACCGTTCTTTCAACTCGTTCCAAACATCAATGGCGTTCTCAAGGTAAATGATGCTCTGATTGATGGATTCTTCCACAAAATTCATGATCCAGGAATGTACGAGCATGTTGCAACGTGACCAGGCTCTGATACCATCTTAAAGATGGCATGATGACGTATCGTCACACTCTCTAATCCATGCCTATTTGAGTAACATTAGATGCATTTTAGTAGGATTTAAGCAATAAATTCAAGAGAAATCTACTCGGAAGCAGGGTTACTTGTTCTGCAAGAAAACAGGAAAATGAAGCAGGAAAATATCATTTTAACTACGCTGGGGGCGTAGCCCATCACGCGCTGCGTGATGGAGGTCTCAAAGAGCCAAGTTTTTCACCTTGATCACGCGTGGCGTGAAGGAAGGAAAGATAACTACGCCGGGGACGTGGAGCTATCACGCGCGGCGTAAAGGTTGCAGAGTTGCAGATCAGAGACCTCAGATTTGATCACGCGCCGCGTGAAACCGTTACACGCGCGGTGTAGTCAGGAGATTTGCAACCACGCGCGGCGTGGTTGTGTTTATTATATATATAAATCTCATTTTCTGGTGCAGGGGTTCGAAATTTCTGCTACCGTTCATCTACATTCTGATTTTCTGAGCATTCTCTCCGTTGGATCCTGGATTTCATTGGATAGCTTCGAGCACCTCAGCAGCATGGATTCTCAAGCCATGAAGTTGAAGCTAGGAGGCGAACGAAGCAACATGAGGAGCTAAACTTCTCGTGGAGGTAGGATCTAGGATAGCTTAGGATGTAGATTAATTAAGTGTAATCTGCTATATTGTATGAATTTACTCTTGTAATAGTATTCGTTTAATGCAAATCTATACTTAATGCCTTACGATTCTTCATTAGCGTTGTAATGGATCTAGATTTAAGTCACGTATGAGAATATTGATTTAATTTCTGAACTGAATTGCATTAAGCACTTGAGTGTTTCCGGTCGAGAGATTGAAACATAGAGTGTAGCGAACGATCAACGCGTTTTCAAATCCTTCGTTGTAGGTAGCTTTCATCCGAGAGATCGGAGGAGTATCGACAACGAATAAGGTGGATTTTGACAAGAGATTGCGATTCACCATATTGTTGATCCAGTTGCGAATACTTGAGTGATTTCATATTGTGTGGTAGATTGCATGTGATTAAGCTATAGACTAGGTGATTCCGATGATTCTACATCGCTTATCCACTTATTGAATTAGCACGTTTTTCTTACCGTCAAAAATACTCAACCAAACCCCCAATTTATGTTTTCTTATTGCATGATATTTATAGACACTATTGTACTTGTTTAGTCGCGCAATCTCTGTGGATCGATATTCTTTTATTACTACGTGGCGAATTCGTACACTTGCGAATAGTCCATCATGGCACAATAGTGAGAAAATCAGAGTATTTCATATTGATTGTAAACTCAAATGAGTAAAAATGATACAACCGACTGAAAAGACACACACATTGGTCCTTATATACAATTGGGAAAAAGGAGGTTCTAGTAGCTATATAACTAACTTCATAGAGTAATGATCAGATACATGATGCACACACTAATTAATGTAGAACCTCATCACACTTCTTCACAATGAATCAACTTTATCTTCTGCATTTATTAAAAAACAAATTAAATTTGAATCTTTAATGAGTGTCCCCGTAACTATTTAACATGAAAAAATCATAATAGGGACAAAAAAAAATTAAAATTACTAAAGATGTACATCATTGGTCGAACCACAACTCCTGCAAAGGTAGCTTAGCTTTTAACTAAATCATGTTCAACCGTAATAGTGTGGTTAAGTTTACCAAGAAGCCAACACCATCACATTATCCTAATTTTTTTCTTTGCTTCTTTGTCTTGTTCATCAATTAGAGGGGTGGTTGAAGATCAATTTTGATCCAAAATCATCCGTCTTGATCTTTTTTATTTTCTGTTTACTTTAAATAAGTGATTTCCAGATAGTTTTAGGTTTTATTTGAGTTTTATTCTCTGTGATTTCTTTGTTTGATGTTGTTTTAATCTTGTCTTTATACGGATTTGTTTGTTTTGATTTCCCGTCTTGGTCGATGTTGGTCCCGTCTTAGTACGGAGTTTGTTTCAGATTTGCAGATTTGTTTTGATCCATATTCAATGCAGATTCAATGACTATGGCATTATTAACGTTGTAGATCCGGATGCATGGCTATTTCGGGCATTTGAATTATGTCATATAAATTATAGGCTACATTAAGTCGTTTTATGTTATTAACTCGGATGTTGTGAGCTTGTTCGCAGATTCATCCTTTTTAGTTTTTAACAAATTTGAATTTGAATGGTTTTGATCGATGTACTACGCCAATTTGAATGAATGAATATTGTTGTTTTTAGTAAAAAAAAAAAAAGTTTACCAAGAAGCCTATAATCAATACCATACAATTGACATGGATCGACATTGAGTCGACCACGGGAAAAAAAAAACAATTTTTGAATGGTACATATAAGTTGACTGAAAAGCAGAGACAAAAAATTGTTGGAACAAAATTGATTTAAAAAATGTTTGCCCCTAAATCTATAAAGGTTTTGATGATAACAAAGTATTAATTAACAAATTGGAAGGACTAAAAATTTATTTTAAGTGCGCAGATATAAGCATCATTTAAGTCCTGAGTGGAGTTCAGAGGATGTGAACTCAGAAGTTCACAAGCGCTCAGAAGATGTTGGTCTTCAGAGGTTACAACGTTCAGAGGATGAAGACTTCAGAACTTCTTGTCTGTCTACAAGCTTCATCAAACTCTGAAGATCTCTTTGAAAGCTGTGAAGATTCTCTTTACTAGTCAACTCTTCTTCCAATGAAGAAAAGGACCTTTCAAGTCTGATCAGCTCAGCTATCTCTGTTTTGTCTGTCCTATCTTGAGAACGTGGGTCTTCAGTTTTGTTAGCTGAATAAGGAAAGTCCACTCTGCAGTAGTCAAAGTAACTGAAACTCTTTCTTAGTTTTGGATACAACCAAACTGCATCAAGACAGACTGCTTGAAGACAAAAGGTTATCAACTCCAACGGCTCCTTTGCAACGACTCTTTTCTAGTGGTATATATACTAGAAGGATCAGCTGCAACATATAACAATTATTAAGATTTGAACGTGCGCTGAACAAACTCTGAACTCTGTGATATACAAGCTCTGAACCTTTCTCAAGTGTTTTTGCACTTTAGCCAAATACTCTGTAATATTTGTATTTGCTCTCTTTAGGTTCATCTAAGAGCATTTGTATATTTTTATATACTTTACCATTACTTGAGGAAACTTAAGCTTGTGTGCTTAAGTGTGTAACTTAAACTTGTGTGTTTAAGTGTGAAGTCTTAAGCTTGTGTGCTTGAGCATAGTTGTGAAGTCTCTTGCTTGTGTGCTTGAGCAGGTGTAATCTTGTGTGATTATAGTGAACTCCCTTGGAAGTGCAAGGGGACTGGACTACTCTCGTTTTTGTGAGAGGAACCAGTATAAATTGCTTGTGTGATCTCTCTCTCTATCTCCTTAACTTGTTATTTATTGTGTTACTTTTCCGCTGCTAACGTAGTTGAGTTAAGAACTTGAAAAAGTTTTAACTTAGCTAAAACACAATTCAACCCCCCCCCTTCTTGTGTTTTCACACCTTCAATTGGCATCAGAGCACCTGGTCTGTTACTTTCACTTAACAGTGAGACAGTAAAGATCTTGTGAGAACACTATGTCTGGAGGAGATGATAGTAGTACTAGAACTACTGGTGAAGGTGAGGCCAGTGGAGCTGGTGGTGGTCCTAGAAATGCTTTTGGTTATGACTACTTAAGTAATGAATCACATGAACATAGTGGCAATAGAAAAGCCCCTATATTCAATGGTGATGCTTCATTATTTGAGTGGTGGAAAGAGAGACTGTATAGCAATATTACTGCTATTGATCATGAGTTGTGGGATTTGGTTGAGTTGGGAGTAACTTTTGAAAACTTGAATGAACATGGTAGGTTGTCCATGGAGAATAGAAAGTTACTCACACCAGCTAACCTAAAAATCTACACAAAACATCATAGAGTAAAGGACATTGTTGTTGGTGCTATTAGACATGAGGATTATGTCAGAATAGAGAACAAATCTACTGCTAAATCTATCTTTGATTCTATGTGTGCTACCTATGATGGTAATGAAAAGGTTCAAGAGGCTAAAGCTAGTCTTTTGATAAGACAATATGAACTTTTCACTATGCAACAAGATGAAAACATTGAGACTATGTTTACAAGGTTTCAAATCCTTGTATCTGGGCTGAAAGCTCTTAAGAGAAGTTATTCAACCTATGACCATGTTCAGAAGATTCTGAGAAGTCTTCCTATTGCTTGGAGACCTAAGGTCACTGCAATAGAGGAAGCTCAAAATCTCAAGACTCTGAGTCTTGAAGCTCTGATAAGCAATCTCAGAAGCCATGAGATGGTTCTGGATGCTGACTCAGAAACTAAGAAGAAGTCTAAGTCAGTGGCTTTACAGTCAACTAAGACTACTTCTAAGGCTCTTAAGACTCAGCTTCTTGATATTGAAGAAGAATCTTCTGCTGATGGTCAAGAGGATGAGATGAATGAGGATGAGTTTGCTTTATTCACCAAGTTTCAGCAATGGAACAGATTTAACAAAAGAAATTTCAGAGGAGGTAACAGCTCCAGAAATTTTGTCAGCAAAAAGGATGATCAGAAGAACTGCTTCAACTGTAAGAAGCCAGGACACTTTATTGCTGATTGTCCAGAAATGTCTGCTAAAGACAAAAGCAAAAGATACAGCTCAAAGAAGCAACAATTCAAGAGCAGATTGAAAAAGAGTCTGATGGCTACTTTTGAAGAGCTATCATCTGAGGAAGAAGTTGAGGAAGAAGAAGAGGCAAATCTAGCCCTGATGGCTTCAGCTGACTCAGATGTAGACTCAGACGATGAATCATAATCAGGATCAGATTCTGAAGTAACTGATGAGGTATTTTCTGACTGCTCTAAATCTCAACTTATAACTGCACTTAACAAGGTCATTGAGAAACATCTCAGAGTGTTGGGTAAACAAAAAGTTTTTCAAGAAAAGCTCAACACTCTGACTGAACAAGCAGAACATTTTCAAGGTCTGTATCAAGAAACTCTGAATAGAGTAAATGACTTTGAAAAGGGTTGTGCTGTTTGTCACAAACCTATTGATGAGCAGGAAATAGCTCTTCAACAGTTTGTGCATCTCAACCTTGGGAAGAGCAAAGCTGCTAATAGAATTTATAATGTTTTAAGACATAGAGGAGAAGGACTTGGCTATGAATATGGTAGAACATATTCAAAGCTAAAGACCTATCCCAAAAAGGTTGGAAAATCTTGGGTTTACTATGTTGTACCTCAGAGTGAAGAAGGAAAGAAATTTGGTACTCTGGAAGATGAGGACAATAATCTGAGAGATTTGGGAAATGACAACTCAGAGGAACCAAGTTCCTCAGGATCTGGGAAGAAAAGCTCAGAAGATAAAAGCTATTCAGAACTTGACAGTATTAGTTCAGATGTTCTGAAAGTTTCAAAATCTGAGGCTTCAACTTCTGGAAACAGAGGAACTCCAGTTCATGAGAAAAGTCAACCTAAAGACTCAGAAGTTTTTAAAAGAAAGTCAAACCTCAAACCTCAGAGGCAACATAGGACTAAGGTTATTTATGATTCTAGAGTCAGTAAGTATAACCAGTCAAATCAATGGACTGGTGATAAATACAAACTCTGGGAGCATAAACAATCCAAGTCCTGGAATAATAACAGAACTCAAACTAAGAAATATTTTCAAAAGAGTTATTATTCCAAACCAAAATCCTTCTCTCACACTCAACAACACAGTAATCATTTGTGGACTAACAAGCGTGGACCCAGAAGATGGGTACCAAAAGCTGAAATTATGTATCATTCAGATTTACCAACTAGGAAAGGATATGTCCTACCTAGAGTTTGGAAACAAGTTCTATGCAAAGGAAGAAGGGCTTATGTCCTTGACCAATGGCTGACAAGTTCTCAAGTGAACAATCAGAACTTGATAAATGAAGAGGAAGAATATTGGGATGACTTTATCATTAACTGTGATAAAGAGTTCCACCATAGTGATTAAAGTTGTTTCTCATACAGCCTATCACTCAAAGAAGTATCATGAATCATTCATGGTATCTGGATAGTGGGTGTTCAAGGCACATGACTGGTGACAAACAACTGTTTTCCAAGCTAACCATGAAAGAAGGAGGTTCTGTTGGCTTTGGAGGTAATCAGAAAGGAAAGATAATAGGTACAGGTACAGTAGGTAATTCCTCCCTATCTATTAATGATGTTTGGTTAGTTGATGGACTTAAGCATAACCTATTGAGCATAAGTCAATTTTGCGACAATGGTTATGTAGTTGTCTTTAATAAGGAATCATGTACTGTGTCTAAACAATCTGATAACACCATGATTTTCAAAGGTCTGAGAAAGAACAATGTTTATAAAATTAATCTTTCTGATTTGAATGAACAAAAAGTGATGTGTCTTTTGACCTTGAGTGAAGAAAAATGGATCTGGCATAAGAGGTTAGGCCATGCTAACTGGAGGTTAATCTCTAAGCTTAGTAAGCTTGACCTTGTCAGAGGTTTACCTAAAATTAAATATCACTCAAACACACTTTGTGGTTCATGTCAAAAAGGAAAGATTACAAAGTCATCTTTTAAACCTAAGAACATTGTCTCTACCTCAAGACCATTGGAACTTCTTCACATTGATCTTTTTGGACCAGTTAACACTGCTTCAATCAATGGAAAGAAATATGGATTAGTGATTGTTGATGATTACAGTAGATGGACTTGGGTAAAATTCCTAAGAACAAAAGATGAAGCTTATGATGAGTTTAGCATCTTCTGCAAACAAATTCAAAATGAAAAAGGCTACACTATTTTAAAAGTTAGAAGTGATCATGGTGGAGAATTTGAAAATGAACCTTTTGAAAACTTTTGTGAAAAATATGGCATTTTGCATGAATTCTCTTCTCCTAGAACACCTCAACAAAATGGGGTTGTAGAAAGGAAGAATAGAACTCTGCAAGAAATGGCCAGAACCATGATGCATGAAACAAATGTAGCAAAGTTTTTATGGGCAGAAGCTGTAAACACAGCATGTTATGTTCAAAATAGAATCTATATCAGATCTAAGTTGAACAAAACTGCTTATGAATTGTTCAAAGGAAGAAAACCTGATATTTCTTATTTTCATCAGTTTGGATGTACGTGTTACATCTTAAATAACAAAGTCCATCTAAAGAAATTTGATGCTAGAGGTTATAAGGGTATCTTTATAGGATATTCTGAACGCTCAAAAGCATACAGACTATATATTTCTGAAACACACACTGTGGAAGAAAGTATGCATGTCAAATTTGATGACAAAGAGCCTGACCAAGTGTCAGAGCTTGTGGAAGGTTTATCTAGATTTCAGGTATCAGAGGATCAATATTCAGATATTCCTAACTACTCAGAACATCCATTCTCTGAAGTACCTCTGAACACAATAGTTCCTACAGACTCTGAACAACCAAGTACTGAAGCATCTGCTGAACCTGATGTTGATGAGTCTGAAGATGATGAGCCCCCAAGAAATACTTTCAAATACAAGTCATCACATCCAGAGGAACTGATCTTAGGCAACAAGGATAGTCCAAGAAAGACAAGATCTCAACTGAGAAATGAGGAATCTTTAGTTGGTCTTATCTCAATGATGGAACCATCAAAGATTGATGAAGCTCTGAAAGATGATGCTTGGATTGTAGCAATGCAAGAAGAGCTGAATCAATTCCAAAGGAATGATGTGTGGACTCTAGTGCCTAAACCTTCACACAAGAACATTATTGGAACAAAATGGGTATTCAGAAACAAGCTGAATGAACAAGGTGAAGTGGTAAGGAACAAGGCTAGATTGGTTGCACAAGGTTATAGTCAACAAGAGGGGATTGACTATACTGAAACCTTTGCACCAGTTGCTAGACTTGAAGCTATCAGGTTACTTCTATCTTATGCTGTTAATCATGGAATAACCTTATATCAAATGGATGTTAAAAGTGCCTTCTTAAATGGTTTTATTTCTGAAGAAGTGTATGTTAAGCAACCTCCTGGTTTTGAAGATGTCTCAAACCCTGAACATGTTTTTAAACTGAAGAAATCACTGTATGGTCTGAAACAAGCTCCAAGAGCTTGGTATGACAGACTCAGTAATTTCCTTCTTGAAAAAGGTTTTGAGAAAGGAAAGGTTGACTGCACACTCTTTAGAAAGACAACCAAAGAAGACATCTTAATCATTCAAATTTATGTTGATGATATTATTTTTGGTTCAACTAATGCTGCTTTGTGCAAGAGTTTTTCTAAGATAATGCAGGATGAATTTGAAATGAGCATGATGGGAGAGTTGAAGTTCTTTCTTGGAATTCAAATCAATCAGAAGAAGGAAGGAACTTATGTTCATCAATCAAAATACACTAAAGAACTTCTGAAGAAATTCAATTTAGATGACTGCAAGATAATGAATACTCCTATGCATCCAACTACCAACATGGGCAAGTCAGATGATGAAGGAAAGGTAGATCAAAAGATCTACAGAGGTATGATTGGTTCCTTACTCTATCTGACAGCCTCTAGACCAGATATTCTATTCAGTGTTTGCTTATGTGCAAGATTCCAGTCAGATCCCAGAGAATCTCATCTTACTGCTGTAAAGAGAATCTTTAGGTATCTGAAAGGAACAACTAATCTTGGACTTCTCTATAAGAAATCCAATGATTATGTGCTAAATGGATTCTGTGATGCTGACTATGCTGGAGATAAAATTGAAAGAAAATCCACAAGTGGCAATTGTCAATTTGTTGGTGAAAACCTTATCTCCTGGGCTAGTAAGAGACAAACTACTATAGCTTTGTCTACAGCAGAAGCAGAATACATTTCAGCAGCTAAGTGTTGCACACAACTACTCTGGCTAAAATACCAGTTAGAAGATTATCAGGTAAGCAGTAACAATATTCCTTTATATTGTGATAATACTGCAGCCATTCATTTATCTAAAAATCCTATCCTACACTCTAGAGCCAAACATATTGAAATTAAACACCATTTTATCAGAGATTATGTTCAGAGAGGCATTATAGATATTAAGTTTGTTGATACTGAAAATCAATGGGCTGACATATTTACTAAAGCCTTATCTGTTGAAAGATTTGATTTTATAAAGAAACATCTGAACATGTTTTCAATCTCTGAATGAAAATTTTTTTTTGGCAATTAAAGTGTAAGAGGTTATGTATATCAGAACTTATGATTCAGAACATCTGAAACACAAGCTCTGAAGTACTTGACTCTGATAGAGAATTTTAAATAACTCAGAGGCTCTGAATTATTTTAGTGGGAAACGTTCAGTATTCACTGCTGAACAGTTGTCCATTAAAATAGCAGTTACCGAGTAAATTTTCTGCACGTGGTCTACGTGTGTCAGGTAGTGGGTGGTTAATGATGATTTTTGGTATTCAACTTTTTGTCAATTAGCGTAACTTCCCAAATTTGCTATTTTCGTGTTAACTGTACTCATTTAAATAAACTCACACAATACACTTGCACACTATTCACTTTCACAACCTACACTTTCATATTCTCTCTAAACCTCCAACACAATTTCTTTCTCTCTCGTTAGTCTTCCAAACCTTACCCTAATCTCCAACTATGGCTGGTGCTTCGTCTTCTTCTTCAAAAAGGATTCCACCGTTCATATTCAAGAATCTTCAGATTGTTGGGAATGAGATGGAATTCCCAGAATCTGAACTTACTTTTCTTTCAGAGAAGATGGTTGATTTTGATGGTCTACAAGCGAATGGGTTTGATGTTAAAAAGTACTTTATCGCTCAGGGATGGGATAAGTACTTCGACATGCTTAATGGTCCCATTTATCCAGATTTGTTGAAGAAATTCTGGATGAAAGCAAAGGTGTTTGATAAGCATGAAGCTAAGAAGGAAGAGCTTGCTGCAATAGAAAGAGATCCTAGTCTGAAAGGTAAAACTAGGAAGGAAATGGGTTTGCTGGATTATACAGGTGTACAGATTAGGTCAAATATCTGTGGGATGAACATGGCAATCTCGCCTATTCATTTCAATTCTCTTCTTGGTCTACCTAACTCTGGGATAGAGTTAGATGTGTTTGAAAAGGATACAAGATACAGGGATGATCTTCTGCATCTCATTTGCACAGATTTCTCTTTAAAAGGGAAAGTAAAGGGTCTGACTGATGAATGTAGAGTTCTTTTCAAGATCATCCTAGCAGCTATCAGTCCAAGGGTTGGTGGGACTGATACTATCTCCTGGACTCATCGTCATCTGCTGTATTTTCTTCTAACTGAAAAGAAGGTTAATCTTGGAGATTACTTTTTTGAACGTATTTGTGAAGCCATTTTTGCAAGTAAATCTCAGAGGAAAACTACTATAGTTTATCCTAGGCTGTTGTCTGACCTTCTGCATCAAGGTCATGTTGTTCAGAACTTGAGGAAATTCCACCCTGAATTGGTTGAGAAGAGGTTCTATCCAGAAATTCTGAACGCTAACTTTCTGTCCAAGATGCGTTTGATTGCATCTAAGCCTGTTGCTCCCCCACAAGAGTTCACTGTTAGGCTTGAGGATCGTCTGTATGTCGCAGGCTATCCACTTATATCTGAAGCTGATGCTGAGCACATTATTCAGGACTATTTGGAGGTGCTCAGACAAGAAGGATTTGTTGTTGATAGAAGTATGGTTCCTCCTGCTCCTGTAAGTCAGTATAATCCTAAGAGGAAACCAAAAAGAAAGGCTGAAGCTCAAGATGATCTACCAAAGCCAGATCTTCTGGCTCAGAAGAAAGTTAAAGTTGAGCAATCTATGGCTGAGCAAAGAACTAAGAGGAAGCATGAAGAAACTACAAACAAGGCTGCTGAAGGAGCTTCCAAAAAGCCTATTGTTGTTGAGGATGACAGTTCATCTGAAGGATCTACATCAGAAGATGAGACTGAATCTGATGAGGAGACTCTTGCTGCACGTTTGAGGAAAAGACCTGCTCCTATTTCAAAAGATAAAGGTAAGTCTACTAAGTATGTCTTTAATGAAAATGAGATTGGGATAGGTTACACCAAACCTCTCAGAACTATTTTATCAACCTCTGATATTCCAACCTCTGATAACCCCCTATCTGAACTAGAAAAACATCTTAGCCCTGACCCTCTAAATAACCAAACCTTCACCCAGAAACTTTCATCTCCACCCAAACCTAAATCACCTCAACCTCCACCACAAAAAGAATCACCTATCACATCACCATCTGAACCTCAACCAGATATTCCTGTCACTAAACCAACCTCTCCCACAAAACAATCCTCTCCACCTCCTGAACCAACCCCTGAACAAATTGCTCCTAAACCAACTCCTGAACATAAATCTCCTGAACCATCTCCTGAACATGTTCACCCTGAATCCACTTCTGACATCTCATCATCTGAACCAACCCCTGAACCCCATCCTAATCCAAGTGCTGAACAAGCTTCTCCTGAGCGTATTCACACTTGTGCTCCCAAGCCTTCAGAGGCAGAGGTTGTCATTATTGACAAACATGCTAATGACTCAACCAATCTCTCTACCATTCCCAATCCTTCACCCTCATCATCCAACCCTTTTAGTAATCTATCCACTCAGTTTCATGAAGATTTGCTTAGATTATCTCAAATAAAGGACAGGTTCTTAGTTTGTCCTTCTGATGTGGATTTGGAAGTATCACGCATTAAGGCAAGGATTTGCAATGCTTTGGATGGTGCTGCTGAAGAGATTAAAGCTGTTGTTGGTAAGAGGGATTTGGATCTGATAGACTTCTTAAAGACAAGTCTGGCTAGGGCTGAATTGAAAAGGTTAACCATGTTTAATCATGCTGGTTTTGAACTTGCTAAGCTGGAAGAAATTGCTGCTGTTGAACACCGTCTGAATGCTTTCAAAGTCATCTGGATAGACTCCAAGCTGTTTCAGAGTCTTGAAGCTCAGAGGTCTGAGTCTGAAAGGTTAGAAGAAGCTGCTGCAAGAGTTGCCCAGTTGGCTAATGAGTTGCAGCCAGAGAACATCTCAGAGGATGATGTGCTTGCTTCTCAGAATCAAGAGGATGTGCTGATGATTGACTATCCAGAGGATGGTGAACCCTCTGATAAAGGCAAGGCGCCTTTGGTAGAAGAACAAGCACCTGTGATTGAAGATCAAGCCCCTGTGATGGCTAATCAGTTGCAGATTTTTCAAGAGGCCCTGAGGGAACAGCAAGAAGGTTTAGAACGTCAAAGAGCTGCTCATGAGACATTGGAAACCAAGGTGGATGGTTTAGTTTCCAATGTGGGATCTTTGAATGATAAATTTGACCAACTCTTAGCCTTTCTTAAGAAACCCTAGGATTCTATGCACATTTTCTTCATATTTTTATGTTTTGCTTGCTTATTTTGTCATGTTTATTTCCTTGTTTACCTTCTGAACACTTTTTCTGGTTTATCTATTTCAAGATTTTGTTTATGTTTTGATTGATTACTTATTTTAAGTCCACTTGATATCTATATTTTCTTGATAAATAAGAACACAAGAACACAAGATGCTTTTAAAAACGAAAATTTTTATTAATGATCTGATAATGTAGAGTACATTGGTAAAAAGAAAAAGAAAAAGACAACCTAATCCTAATCAGATGGATAAAACTCAGAAGAAATCTCTGATTTCTCCTCAGCATCCTCTGATGATATTTCAATGGGATCTGGGTTTTGCTCTTGTTCTTCTTCTTCTTGTTCCTCTTCTGGAACGTAGCTAGCCAAGAACTCCACATAGTCAGCATCATCTTCATTCTCTTCAGCTTCAGAGTCTGATGAGATGATTATTATCTCAGCATCTTGTGGTTTCTTGTTGTCTTTTTTATCCTTCTCTTCGTCTTCGCGTTTCTCTTCGTTCTTCTTTCTTTTAAACTCTGCGATGCGCAAACTAAATCTTTTCATTATTCCAACCTTCTCTTGCTTCACTTGTTTCTTCTTGTTTTTACGTGAAGCAGGCATGTTAACTTGTTCCTTTTTATAAACCCTTGAGCGCGTTGGTTTTTGTTTTTGAAATTAATTCACCTTTGTAACAACCACTCTTTCTTCTTTGACTGTCTTGGTTTTATAACTTTGTTTTACTTTTTGATAATGACAAAAGGGGGAGTAGTTACGCATTAATTGATATGTTCCAAAACTGAAACCACGCCTTTTATCTCGCTTTTATCTGTTAAATTAAAAGTTGTTTCTTTTAAGTTGTCTTACGTATTTCAATGCGGAGACTAAGTTAGTTGAAACTGAAATAAATTTCATAAGTAAGGATAAGTTAAGAGTGCAATTTTAACTTAGCCTTATGAGACTTAGGGGGAGAGCTTGCAAACCTCTCACTCTGAAGAAAGATATGAAATTTGTTTTATTTCAAAACATCTTAATCTTATACTAAATTAAAATATCATGGATAAAACATAAAGTTCAGACTTTATGGAGTATCAATCTTAGGGGGAGCTTGCAAACCTCATAAACCTAAGAGAAACATGATAAGTTAATTTAACAACAATTGTCAATTAATACTTATGTTTGTCATCATCAAAAAGGGGGAGATTGTTGGAACAAAATTGATTTAAAAAATGTTTGCCCCTAAATCTATAAAGGTTTTGATGATAACAAAGTATTAATTAACAAATTGGAAGGACTAAAAATTTATTTTAAGTGCGCAGATATAAGCATCATTTAAGTCCTGAGTGGAGTTCAGAGGATGTGAACTCAGAAGTTCACAAGCGCTCAGAAGATGTTGGTCTTCAGAGGTTACAACGTTCAGAGGATGAAGACTTCAGAACTTCTTGTCTGTCTACAAGCTTCATCAAACTCTGAAGATCTCTTTGAAAGCTGTGAAGATTCTCTTTACTAGTCAACTCTTCTTCCAATGAAGAAAAGGACCTTTCAAGTCTGATCAGCTCAGCTATCTCTGTTTTGTCTGTCCTATCTTGAGAACGTGGGTCTTCAGTTTTGTTAGCTGAATAAGGAAAGTCCACTCTGCAGTAGTCAAAGTAACTGAAACTCTTTCTTAGTTTTGGATACAACCAAACTGCATCAAGACAGACTGCTTGAAGACAAAAGGTTATCAACTCCAACGGCTCCTTTGCAACGACTCTTTTCTAGTGGTATATATACTAGAAGGATCAGCTGCAACATATAACAATTATTAAGATTTGAACGTGCGCTGAACAAACTCTGAACTCTGTGATATACAAGCTCTGAACCTTTCTCAAGTGTTTTTGCACTTTAGCCAAATACTCTGTAATATTTGTATTTGCTCTCTTTAGGTTCATCTAAGAGCATTTGTATATTTTTATATACTTTACCATTACTTGAGGAAACTTAAGCTTGTGTGCTTAAGTGTGTAACTTAAACTTGTGTGTTTAAGTGTGAAGTCTTAAGCTTGTGTGCTTGAGCATAGTTGTGAAGTCTCTTGCTTGTGTGCTTGAGCAGGTGTAATCTTGTGTGATTATAGTGAACTCCCTTGGAAGTGCAAGGGGACTGGACTACTCTCGTTTTTGTGAGAGGAACCAGTATAAATTGCTTGTGTGATCTCTCTCTCTATCTCCTTAACTTGTTATTTATTGTGTTACTTTTCCGCTGCTAACGTAGTTGAGTTAAGAACTTGAAAAAGTTTTAACTTAGCTAAAACACAATTCAACCCCCCCCCTTCTTGTGTTTTCACACCTTCAAAAATTATAATAGAAAATATTTGAGCACCAAAATTTGTTAAATTTTGAATTTGCTATTGAAAAAAAAAAACTTGTTAATTTTTTTTTTATATTGGCTAAAAACAAAACTTAAGATATTTATAGGGATCAAAAAACATATTTAACCCTAAAATTTAATTAAATAATCAAAAGAAGAGACAATTGATGACGAATCGTCACACTCTCTAATCCATGCCTATTTTAGCAACATTAGATGCATTTTAGTAGGTTTTTAGCAATAAATATAAGAGAAATCTAACCATAAGCTTGATTACTTGATTTGCAAGAAAACAGGAAAAATTGCAGGAAATGGAGGATTTTCACTACGCTGGGGGCGTAGCCCATCACGCGCCGCGTGATGGAGCTCACAGGGAGCCAAGATTTTTACTCTGATCACGCGCGGCGTGATACCTGACCACGCGCGGCGTGAAGCTTTGTTCAGGAACTGGATTGCTCTCTGACTTGACCACGCGCGGCGTAGCTTTGACCACGCGCGGCGTGAAGCCTTGATTGAAGAAGAAGATTGTTCTCTGACTTGATCACGCGCCGCGTGATTCTGTTACCACGCGCGGCGTAGTTGATGGATTTGCAACCACGCGCGGCGTGATAGATCTGGCGCGCGGCGTGGTTGCCTTCTGTATATATAGTTTCTGCATAATTCTGTTTTGGGGTTGGAAAATTCTGCAAATTTGATCTACATTCTGGGTTTTGAACTTCAAGATTGGGATTCAAGACTCCGAAGGAAGCTCCAAGCACATCGATAGCATGGATTCACAAGCCATGACATTGAAGCTCGGACGCGGACAAAGGGAGATGAGGAGCTAAGTTCTTCGGAGGTAGGATCTAGGATAGCCTAGGATGTAGATAGACTTCATGTAATCGGCTATATGTGTAAGAAACTACTCGGTTATAGTGTTGATTTAATGCAATTCGATGTTTAATGCTTTATAATCCTTCATTAGTGTTGTAATGATTTCGAGTTAAGTCACGTGCGAGAGTATTGATTTAATTTCTGAACTGAATTGCATTAAGCGCTCGAGTGTCTCCGGTCGAGAGATTGAGGCATAGAGTGTAGCGAAAGATTGACGCGCGTTAATATCATTCGTTGTAGGTAGCTTCCGCCCGAGAGATCGGGGGAGTATCGACAACGAATAGAGTGGATTTTGACAAGAGATTGCGATTCACTAATTTGTCGATCTAGTTGTTAACACTTGAGTAGATTCCTATGATATAGTAGATTGCATGTTGTTTAGCGATAGACTAGGCGATTCCGATGATTCTACCTCGCTTTTCCATTATATCAAAGCACGTTTTCTAGCAATTCATAACTCAACATACCCCCAATTTATGTGTATTTCTTGCATAATGTCTATGAGCACTATTCGACTAGTTTGATCACACAATCCCTGTGGATCGATATTTTTATTACTACGTGGTAATTCGTTCACTTGCGAAATAATCCATCAAGTTTTTGGCGCCGCTGCCGGGGATTGTGATTGATTCGACAAGGCGATAGTGTTCATATTTTCTGTGTTTTCTTATTTTCTGTTTTATATTTTTCTCCCGGAGCGTTCTACTTGTGTGTTTCATTGTGCATGCGGAGAACAGGTCCTCAAGAGCTGCAATTTGATCCAGAGATTGAAAAGACAGCTCGCGCAATTCGAAAGGCAACAAGGGAAGCCCAAGCTTCAAGGGGAACAGCTTTGCTAAGGGATACACCGGACTGTCAAGGACAGACTGCAGCAACAATGGAAGAAGAGCAGATTCCACCGGTTCCTCAACCGCCAAGGCGTACCCTTGGTGATTATGGGAGGAGAGACAATGACGCGTTGGCAAATCAAGGCTTTCAGCCGGCGAATCCTGTCTCATTCGACATCAAGAACACGGTCCTCTCCGCCCTAAAAGAAAATCCGTATTCAGGATCGGAAGCTCAATGCCCGAATTTACACTTGTCTCACTTCTATGAAGCCTGCGACTATACCGATCCACCGGGGGTGAGCGAATCGGACAAAAGACTGAGGTTATTCAAGCATTCTCTCACCGGCTGTGCTAAGGATTGGTTAGACACGATACCCGCCGGAACGATAGAGACTTGGAGACAGCTAGAGCGGAAGTTCTTAGATCGTTACTTCCCTATTCATAAGTTTCTAGAAAGAAGGGCTGAAATTAGCAACTTCGAACAAGCGGATGGTGAGACGTTGTATGATGCTTGGGAGAGGTTCAAAGTTTGTCTTAAAAGGTGTCCGAATCACGGTTTCGATGGCCACAATCAGATGCAAATGTTTACCCAAGGCTTAAGGGCTCAAACGCGAATGATACTTGACGCATCAGCCGGTGGTTCGTTGAAGAACCGTGACGAAACGGAAGCAAGAGAATTGGTGGAAAGCATGGCTCAAAACGAGTATAGAGCTACTAATGATAGAGGAGCCAAAAAGAAAGGTGGAGTGTTGGAATTGGATACTCAAACAGCGCTATTGGCACAGCAAAAGCTCATGACTAGCCAAATGGAAGCAATGATGAAGCTGCTGTCCAATCCACAAGTTCAATCTTCTCCAATAGGTAAAATTGACAATGTGCGCTGTGATTTTTGTTTGCAGGACCACCCAAATGGCGGATGCTTCCCGGAGGGTTCAGAGGAGGCTCGCTACTTAGCCAATTTCCGGAAGCCGTACAACAATAATAACAACGGTTCCGGGTGGGGTAACGGTATGCAAAGTCAAGGTACACAGCAACAGCAGCAAAGGCCTCCATCAAGGATGGAAGAGACTCTAAATCAGTTCATGCTCATGACCCAAAGCAACTTTGAAGCGATGAAATCGAGTCAAGCAACCTCTAACAAGAATCATGAAGCTTCTATAAAGAATCTTGAGGTGCAAATGGGTCAGCTGTCAAGACAGTTTTCTATGTTGCAAAATCAAGGAGGTTTCGGTGGAAACACTCATGATAATCCGAAAAATGAAACTTGCAATGGAATCACTTTGAGGAGTAGAGAGATACCGGAAAGGCCAGCTGTGGAGAAGCCCTTGAAAAAGAAGGTCAATGAGGGAGAAGTTGAAAATAAGCAAGAGGTTGTAGTTGAAAATGAGAGACGTGAGGGAGAAGGAGAAAATGAAAATCTGTCTAAGGAAGTGGAGATTAGTGAGGATGAAGTAGAAGAAGTTGAAAAACAGAGGGAGATAAAAGAAAAGGAGAGTAAGAAGGTTGAGAAAGGTAAAGGGATTGATGAATCGCCATATGCTAGGATGCCTTTTCCTAGGAGAAAGAAAGTTAAGAATCTTGAGCGGGAGAAGGAGTTCAAGAAGTTCATGAAGGTGTTGAACAAGCTTGAGATGGCTATACCATTGGTTGAGGCATTGGAGCAAATGCCGAGTTATGCAAAGTTTTTGAAGGAGCTGCTCACAAAGAAAAGAAAACCATTAGATGATGAAATGGTAAGTATGACGGAAGAGTGCAGCGCTCTCATCCAAAGGAAGCTACCTCAGAAAAAGAAAGATCCGGGGAGCTTTACAATTCCATGTTCCATTGGAACACTCACTATTGAAAAGGCTTTGTGTGATTTGGGTGCGAGCATTAATCTGATGCCGTTATCAATGATGAAGAAGATACCGGGAGCGGTAGCAAAACCGACAAAGATGAGTCTCTCTTTGGCGGATAGATCGATAGTGCATCCGGAAGGTATTCTCCATGATGTGTTGGTTAGAGTGGGTGAATATGTGTTTCCCGCAGACTTTGTGGTTCTGGACATGGAAGAAGATAAGAATTGGGAGCCTCTACTCCTTGGTAGACCCTTCCTAGCAACTAGCCGTGCCCTAATCGATGTAGAGATGGGGGAACTCATGCTAAGGACCGATGATCAGCAGGTCACATTCAATGTCTTTGACAAGATGACATGTGATGATGGAGACCCACAATGTTTTAAAATCCAGGTCTATGATCATATTGTTAAAAATGCCCTTAAGTTACCTTGGAATGCACACTACTTGCCGCATGGTGGCACTTCTTCTCCATGACCCTTAGGGGCATGGAACGTCAAGCATCGGGACGTTAAACAAGCGCTGGTTGTGAGGCAACCCAACGGTTACTAATGTTTTAGTTGTTTTCTTTTAAAGTATGTAGGTAGGTATGCAGCAGAAGCAAGGACAGGAAGCAAAACAGGGCAAAACAGAATTCTACTACGCCGGGGGCGCAATGCAATCACGCGCGGCGTGATCCTTCATCACAGAGGAAGGAGTTTTCAGAATGTATCACGCGCGGCGTGGGGATGCATCACGCGCGGCGTGAAGCCTGGAGAAATATGGAGTCTCTGACTAAGCGAATACGCGCCGCGTGATGGCTATTACGCGCAGCATGGTCTGGTTGAAAGAAGTTCTTGACCGTTACAATTGGTACCACGCGGGGCGTAGGTATGGTCACGCGCGGCGTGGCTGCACAGAAAAGCGTGTAAAATTTGAATTTCTTCATCTTCTCAACCACTCCATCCGTCCCATCATCAATTCACACGTCCTTTCACACGGTAAACTCCATTGTTAACCCATTTTCATCTTCCAAACCCCTCCAATTTCATCTCTAATCACTTCTAATCATCCCATTCCTTCACATTCACATACAACCCATTTCAATCATTTCAAATTCACTCCAAATTCCTAATTTCACCACTTCCCAAATTGACCCATTTCAACCTCCCTACTATCACCATGTTGACACGGCTAACCGGAAAGGGAAAGAAGAAGAGTGATGCTAATCCAACACAAGAGCCACCAAAGAAACCAAGAACAAAGATGAGTGCAAGCAAGGGCCAATCTTCTCGGTCTGCTCAAGCATCTCCTCCTCGCCGGAGCAATGTTACCCGGCCACAAGTTCATCCTCACTTCATTAGTGAAGTTCATGAGAAAAGGTACTCACAAATTCGAACCTTTACTATTAATCAAGAGAAGGGTTTTGGTGAGGATTTGCTGAATGGTGTGGCTGAGATAGGAAATGAGGTAAAGTCTAGGGGATGGGAGAAATTTAATAAGTTGATGATTAAAGATGAGATTAATCCTGGTAACCAGATGTGGGCTAGGGAGTTCTTTGCAAATGCCTATTTACCGGATCAACCAATGTTTCCGGAGTATGTTTCTGTGGTTAGGGGTGTTAAGGTGAGTTATTCTTTTGAAACGATAAACAATCTGCTTGGTTGTGCTGCTGGAGGAGTGTGTGAACTCTTGCGTGATAGAGAGAGGATTGACAAGAGTGGGATCGAAGTTAGGGAGGAACTAAAGAATATAGTGTGTCGTCCGGGAGCAATGTGGCTAGCCCACTCAGCAGCTTCCCTCCCTAGAAGGTTGAGCTTAACAAGTTTTAATCCAGTTCACCGAGCTTGGGGTGAATTCTGGTTGAAAAATGTGAGGGTTGTTGGCAACAATTCAGAGATTCAGCTTGATAATGCGCACGCGGTCCGATTGTTGGTTGAAGGGAAGTTTATTAATCTTGGGTATTGGTTACAAAAAGATCTTCATGAAATAGCCAATCATCCGAATCCTACTTTTACTTTGGGACATTGTAATCTCATCGCTGCTTTGTGTAGGGCGAATAATGTTCCCATGAATGTGCAAGAAGGTGATCTTCATCCCGTCCGTCCATTGTCTTTATCATACTTCATCAAAAAGTTTGAGAGAGGTCCTATTGTGCCCCGAGGTGAGGGGAATGCTGCAAGGGAGGAAGCTTTGAGAGAAGAAGAAGAGATTAACCGGTTTGAAGAGGGTAACCATCCGGATCAACAGGGGGATCCGGCATATGAGTCTCAAGAAATACCGGCACATGCTCCTCCTCCTTACTCTCATGATGTTAACCAGCTGGCTTCAATGTTGCATCAAATGGAAATTTCTCAGTATTCGGGGCTGCCGAATCTCTACTTTGATACCGCCTCTTCCATGTACACCGAGGCGATGACTTATCGGTCTACTTTCCCTCCTCCTACTTTCGGGACTTTGTATCCCGTTGATAATGATTGGGAGGCACATCAGGCAAGGGAGCTGACATCTTTTCAGGCCAGACAAGCATACAATTCGGGTCTGAGAACTTCTGAATTGGCCGAGATCGAGAGGCGACGCCGGGTTGAGCAGGATGAGGCCGCTGCTATGGAGAGGGAAATGCTGGATGTGGATGGGCTGAATTTGAATTTGAATAGCCCGTTCACAAACTACTTCACTGGCCAGCCGGATGACGCGGTTTGACGTTGTTGGTGATGATGTTCTACTGCTGCTGCTACTACACTACTACTCTATCTTTATCTTTACTTAATTGTCTTTTATTTCGTTGGTTTGTAATAATATTCTGATGTTGCTTGGATATTTGGCTGGATGTACTATTTTAACTCTGAATTTGAATCTTCTTTTGTTTAATGGTGGAATGGTTTTTACTTTTAGAGTTTGTTTCAATACTTTGGCATGTTCTTTCTAGTTACTTGAGTATCAATTACTTGATTTTCTCCGTGTGTGATATGTGAAACCTGCAGTGCAATAGCTTGTTGCACTCATGTGATCAAGAGGCAAAGGACGGGAACGCACACTTTTTGACCGGTTCTTTGATTCGACCCAACCGAGAGGTATTGAGCCAAACACTCCTTTTTCTTCTATGTGTGATATCCACTCATGTATTGTCTCTCGATTTTGCTTGTCGTCTTTTTTATTTGATTGGTACTTTCGTAGCACACACGAGGCATGTTTCTTGGTACCTTTGAGCCTTTCTATCCACCCTTACATATAATTATCCTTTGCTTAACCAATTTGAGCTGAAAAAGAAAATGTTATTTTTGCAAAACCTTAAGAAATTTTTGATGAAAAAAGGAATGACTTTCTTGGAGGTTAGGCACCTAATTAGTGGTTGATGCGCATTGCTCACCACTAAGTTTGGGGTTGCTCTTTGGAATTAGCAACAAATAAAGTTTGGGGTGAGGGTACTAGAGAACTTACAAATGTGTGATTTGAAAAATTGAGAAAAACATTTCAAAAGTTACAAGACTTTTTGTGGAAGAAAAAAAAAAAAAAAAGAAACAAAAGAAATGAATGTGAAAAAGGGAAAAGAAGTAATAAAAGAATTGCAAAACTTTGTTTGATGAGAAAAAAAAAAGTTCTCTAGTCCACTATAGTTCAAAAGAAAAGGGTTGGTTTATGAATTTTTGACCATAGGGGGATCTAACTCCAAGTTTTTCTACTACTTATCCCAAAATGTCACCATCCACCCTAGCCAAGCCACGTTATAACCCTAAAAGACCTCTAATGTGTGTGCACAAAGTGAACCGAATGAATTCTTAGACTACTTGCAGAATTATTGTTGACTTGCATTGATGTGTTGATTTGAGTGAATTGCCAAAAACTGAAGAGTGCATGTGAGTAGTGTGATGAAATCATAGAGCTTTGGTCGAAAAGTGTGAACTACTTGAAAATGTCTTGCGGGAACGATTGTGCAATTGAGCATTGTTTGCAGGCGGAGCATTGATCATCAGGTGAGTCTCACGTATGTATGATTCGAGTAAATTTAAGGAAAATGCCAAGGTCTTGACACAAAAGCTTGAGGTAAAAGTTGTTTCCTTGAGGACAAGGAAAGGTTTAAGTTTGGGGTTGTGATGACGAATCGTCACACTCTCTAATTCATGCCTATTTTAGCAACATTAGATGCATTTTAGTAGGTTTTTAGCAATAAATATAAGAGAAATCTAACCATAAGCTTGATTACTTGATTTGCAAGAAAACAGGAAAAATTGCAGGAAATGGAGGATTTTCACTACGCTGGGGGCGTAGCCCATCACGCGCCGCGTGATGGAGCTCACAGGGAGCCAAGATTTTTACTCTGATCACGCGCGGCGTGATACCTGACCACGCGCGGCGTGAAGCTTTGTTCAGGAACTGGATTGCTCTCTGACTTGACCACGCGCGGCGTAGCTTTGACCACGCGCGGCGTGAAGCCTTGATTGAAGAAGAAGATTGTTCTCTGACTTGATCACGCGCCGCGTGATTCTATTACCACGCGCGGCGTAGTTGATGGATTTGCAACCACGCGCGGCGTGATAGATCTGGCGCGCGGCGTGGTTGCCTTCTGTATATATAGTTTCTGCATAATTCTGTTTTGGGGTTGGAAAATTCTGCAAATTTGATCTACATTCTGGGTTTTGAACTTCAAGATTGGGATTCAAGACTCCGAAGGAAGCTCCAAGCACATCGATAGCATGGATTCACAAGCCATGACATTGAAGCTCGGACGCGGACAAAGGGAGATGAGGAGCTAAGTTCTTCGGAGGTAGGATCTAGGATAGCCTAGGATGTAGATAGACTTCATGTAATCGGCTATATGTGTAAGAAACTACTCGGTTATAGTGTTGATTTAATGCAATTCGATGTTTAATGCTTTATAATCCTTCATTAGTGTTGTAATGATTTCGAGTTAAGTCACGTGCGAGAGTATTGATTTAATTTCTGAACTGAATTGCAATAAGCGCTCGAGTGTCTCCGGTCGAGAGATTGAGGCATAGAGTGTAGCGAACGATTGACGCGCGTTAATATCATTCGTTGTAGGTAGCTTCCGCCCGAGAGATCGGGGGAGTATCGACAACGAATAGAGTGGATTTTGACAAGAGATTGCGATTCACTAATTTGTCGATCTAGTTGTTAACACTTGAGTAGATTCCTATGATATAGTAGATTGCATGTTGTTTAGCGATAGACTAGGCGATTCCGATGATTCTACCTCGCTTTTCCATTATATCAAAGCACGTTTTCTAGCAATTCATAACTCAACATACCCCCAATTTATGTGTATTTCTTGCATAATGTCTATGAGCACTATTCGACTAGTTTGATCACACAATCCCTGTGGATCGATATTTTTATTACTACGTGGTAATTCGTTCACTTGCGAAATAATCCATCAACAATAATAATTAATAAGGATATAAGAGGAAAATATGATTAAATATTTTATTGATATTGTAAAATGACTTATAAATTGGGATGAATTTGTGTTTGCTTTATTTATTGTCCCTCAATTTGTTGTGTATAGAAGAGAAATAGACACAAATAAAAATAAATAGAAGTGACTAATTAATCATAAATATTTTTGTAAAAAATCATTAATACATATAAATTCTTAAAATTATGTTAAGCAACAAAGACTCAAAAGTCAAGTTTTTTTATAATAAGGTAGAGAGTATATTACTAGATACCCTCGCATGTGAAGGCTTTGCAAGTTTGTCTAGTTTTCTAAAAGCTACGCTACAAAAGTTGGACGCAATATTGGGGAATCTCTTTTGAAAACGATTTATTTGGCATTTTCTTACCCCCATTAACTTTTTTTTAAAAAAAAAATTATAAGGAGGGCCAAAGATAGATTACACGGAAATTAAACGAGTTAGGCATGACTCATAAAATATCATACTCCATCCGGACACATTTATAAATAAATTTGATTTTTTTAGTACATTAAAAAATGGATGTATACATATATCCATTTTTCAGTGTACCAAAAAAATCAAATTTGTTTATAAATGTGTCCGGAGGAAGTATTATTCTCCAACAAATATCCATAATTTGCTAAAACATCTTTGTTTGTCCTACGAAGAGTGATGAACCACCACTTCCCAATCAAGCTCAATCAAGTGTCTAATTTTCCAAAGCAACATTCTACCCATGGGGCTCTTACTCACTCTTGAATGAATCACTTGCACCACCACAACAAAGACCACATACAACTCTACGGCTCTAAAGCTCAACCTACGAGTAAGGTTCAAACCTTCTTACCCCCATTATCTTACTAATGCAGTTTTTATTAAAAAAAAAAAAAAAAAACTTACTAATGCGGACACGACTTGTAACTTTTTATGAGTACTACATGATTTTTCATTTATATGAGATAAATTTAAATTGGGGATGTTATCTGGTCTTAAAGCAGGAAAGATTTTAAAATTTAAAGAGTATATTAATTTTATTCTAAGGATATTAGTTGAGTTTTTTTTTTTTGGATAGTTGGTAAGGGATATTAGTTGAGTTTAAATCTGAAAGAATATGAGTAACAAATTAAGAGCAAATTAAATTTCCATCTTTAGAGGGGGTACGTACAACTGGTATCTAACGGGGCCTTGCAATTGTGGCCTCTTTGGACTTGAATCGGCCCAATGTCACTTTGTGGTTCGTCTACCTCTTTAGCCCAATGTTCTTTTATATCCTCTGAATTTCCAAATTTACTTTTGCAAAAAACTTCGGTTTATAGAACCTGAAGTTTTTTTTTGCCTTGAGTTTAGGGATGGCAAAAAAACCCAAACCCGAGAGACCCACCCGAACCCAAACCCAAGTCAACGGGCAAAACTCGATTTGACTGGGTTTGGGTTTGGGTTCGGGTGACACCCGATAATATGGGTGTGGGTTTGGTATCAGTCAAACCCACACCCGAAACCCATACACCCACCCGAAATATTTTATAATTACCTAATTACCCCCATAGTCTCCCTCAATTTCCTTGGAAGACCTTAAATTTTAGTTGTAATTTAATTTCTTGAAAGTCTATGTTGTAATTTCTTGAAAGTCTATGTTTGAATTTACTTGGAAGACCTTAATTTTAGTTGTAATTTAATTCAAAGTCTATGTTAGAATTTAATTTCTTAAATTTGCAAATTATTTTCAAATGTGCTGCGGGTTTGGGTTTGGGTGGAAAAAACCCGAACCCAATGGGTGTGGGCGTGGGCGTTGTTTTGCCACCCGAACAACCTTTGGGTTTGGGTTTGGGTGATGATTTCGGGTGTGAGTTTGGTAAGTGTCAAACCCGCACCCATGGGCACCCGTTGCCATCCCTACTTGAGTTCAATGCATGTTACTAGAGACATCTAATCCCAATACCCGAGTATAGTACTTCATAATCCGACCATGACAGTCAAGGTAGTTCAAGCCCACTTTAGAGATCCACATTTCTTTTTTCGAAAATTTGGTATCCGACCTTAGGATCGACTAATTCAAGGGGACGAGATCCACATTTCTATATCTAGACGACCTAGTTCATGATCATCATCATATATAATTAACGAGATAATGACCAACCACATAATGCTGGAAAAGATAAGATGAAAGATGAAATAGATTGATTAATTATCTTTAATTATAATATGATCTAATTATGAAATTTGTTTGTGACCCCTTCCTCCTCGACTTGGACCAGAGCCATGATGAAGCGATTGAAGGGGAAGGAAGTAGGTAATGAATGCCTCGAACTCGAACCCTCCACACACCATGATGAGAATGAGAAACAAAATAAGATCATAAGCATCAAAGTAATGACTATGAGAACATGATGATGTTTGGTGAACAATATGAAATTCCTACATTTCATCTCTCTATCGATTTTTTTGCTCTTTACACACGTAGACTAAAATTGTGTCTTCTAGTTCTAGTTCCTTGAGGCTTGACACACTCACACATATATATATATATATATTGGAGCCTTGCTTAGGTGCATGTGGTGGTACAATTTTCAAACGGAAATGTGCTTTTACGAATTAATTTTTTTATTTATTGTTGTTTTTTGACTAATTTTATTTATTGTTGTTGAGTTGTTCTATCTTTTTGGGCTGAAAAATGAGACTATAGGACACATAAGTCATGAGAGCGTATACATGACCTAATATTTCATATCTTTTACATTTTAATTTTGGGTTGAATATCATCTCTTGCATTTTGTGTGGATAATACTAATAAATTAATAAACAGATTTTGTCACTTAGATTAGGTATATCTCTTGAAGAATAAACTTAATTAAATCATCACCTGATATTATAGGATAAACTTAATTAATTAGAAAATCATCTGTTACTATAGGAGAATACAGTATTAAGCAACTTTTTTATAACGTGAAGGGTGTGATAGCTACTGAACTGTGTTTTAAGGGGGTGAGGATTGTCTCCCGTGACAATCCCACTGAAGATGGTCCAGTATTGATCTTAGCCCTCCGTTCCTTTTTTTGTGATTGTTGTTAAATATGCAGTGTCTATCTCGTTTCGATGGCCTTTCAATGAAATGATGTTGCCCAGGAAGACAATCCCTTGCAAATGCAGATTCAATCTTGAGTTGGGTATCAACATACTTGCTCCTAACAAATTGAGAGAGTTCGGGAGCATTATTCAATCTAAGGACACCATCAACTCGATCATCTAATTTGTTCACTGTAGAAATGAGTTTTTTTTTCCTTTCTTTTTCTAATTAATTGTTCATAAACAACAATTAAATCAAATGTATGATCTTATAAGGACAAATTCGGTGCAGTATATATATTGATGTCAATGGTTAAATGATAGAGTTCATAAGATGATTGGTAAAACATATTAAACCTATCGTGGCCCCTTTGGGATTCTAGATCGAGGTGAGTTTAGTTCTGCACCAATTTCTTTCTTGTTATTATTCTTGATTCTTGAGGAGGGAGGGTAGGTCAAAATTTCCTACCATTGGTTTTGAATTTTGATCATGTATTTATGTTGTACATGTGTCATTGTTTCTTGATTATTTGTTTTTTTTATCGAAAGATGCTTATAATAAATTAAAATGTATGCAATACAATCTGATATATCAACTAGGATCTGGAAACTAGTTAACAAAGCCTTAGCTAGATTATTTGTTAGTTAATTACTATATTACCTCTTCATTTCATAGTTACTCACTCCCTTCATCTCAAAATTTCTAACCACTAAATTACTAAAAAAATTGTATCATATTTGTTACTATAAAATGAATTGGAGAAATCACACCGATCACATGCATATATTTCCTATTCATTCCTATATGGGCATGTGCCACTGTCCTTTGCACCGTCTTCAACTCTTAAAAAGTGACTATTTGTTCAATTTCCTACTAATCGGCAGCTACAAAATTTGGATGTAATCATGTCATGTAGAGCATCCAAATTATATTGACCAAATATAGATTCATCATGTACACGTAAGTGTAACACATTATAAACACAAACATTTAGTCAAAAAACCGTGTGAAATTGATTGTGTTGAAAGACGTGGAAAATACAAAAACCACATTTATATATATATACCGTAGACTTTAGGAACTAATTCACCAACCCCCTTTTGCATTCTTTCGTTGTCAACATCTTTTTAATTAAACTCCACGAGTCACAACATAAACTAATATGTTATCAAGAACACCTCTCACATTAAACATTAAACATTAAACATGTTTTGGTGTACGACATGCATCGGTATCTGATACTAATACGATACTAACATTTATGATTATAATGAATTATGTCATTTTTTAAAATTATTATTGGTATTAATGTGTCGGTATCTGATATCCGTACGCGTGTTTTACATCACTTTTGAATTTCTACTATCATAAAGTCAAATTCTAACATTTCATAGCACAAGACAAGTGAGAAACCAGCAGAAGGAAGGACGGTATATAACCCCACACGAGTGCCATCACAATTCACAAATTCACAACAAAAATTCTTCAAACCAGATTACTCAAAAAAGTGGTTAAAATCAAATCAGATTGCAACCTTTAAAGGGCCCACTTTGAAAGCGCTTCACCGTCCCCATATCATTTTTTTTTTGTATATAAACCAAAGTATACTGACTCCTCATTCATCCCAAAAATAAATACAAGTATAACTTTTGGAAATAAAAATATATCTCAAACAGGGTAAGGAATATTGTGAAAGGAATTGGAAGAAAAAAAGTTGGTGATGATGATGATGAAGAAAAGCATATTGGTTGTGTTTTTTATGATGATGTTTGTGATGTCATCACAACTCTGTTTTGTTCATAGCAGAGTTCTTCAATCCAAGGAGTTTAGAAAAGATGGGGTGACATCTTTTGTTTCTTCTAATAATTCCAACAATGGTGATTCAAAAAGCAGCTTTTCATTCATATTAGCTTCTGGACCAAGCAAAAAAGGCCCTGGACATTGAGTTAAATTCATTTTTTCTTTTGATTATTATTATTTTTTTACATATGGTTTTCTTCTAGGTTATAGAGATTGAATTCTTCCATGGCTATTTTTATTCCATGGAATTGTGAGTGTATTTCATTTGTAGATTGCTTGCTTATCATAAATATATATACATGGTGTGACACACTTGTGAATACAATTATCTTTAATGTCTTCCTCTTTATCATGACTATATATATATAGTCTATATATATATGAACCAATTTAAGTTTCTTACTTCTTCTTATAACCTACTCGGCGCCGTTCAGCAGTGAGTAACCTCCGTCAGAAAATTTGTTGAACTAGTTCGAGTATATTTTTTTTTTTGGTTTACAATCAGCTGTGAATCGAACTCAGAACCTATTACATACTACCAAAATTTCTCACCACTAGACCCAACCTAGTGGCTTACTCGTTCGAGTATTTAGATAATAGGAAATATTAAAAGCATTTACTATTGTATTATATTTAGATGATTAAGGATATAATTGAATTGATCAATGTAGATAATTCAAATCCATTGATTTATATGCAAACCATGATCCAAGACAAAGTATGTATACAACTAAGACACACAGTGATATAGTACTAGATTGAATGTTGGGAGGTAACAGTCAACTAAAATTTGTAAATGAGAATGTTCAAATAGATAAATAGTCACAAAACATGATAAAGTTAAAATTACAACTATTATATAAAAAATTGGTGTAGCTTCCATTACAGAAAAAGATATTTTCTCAATCACCCCATAAAAGATGCGGTTTTGCAAATACACTACAAAACACGCTTTTAGTAGTATATTTTGACAGATCTGAACATATAAGTGACGAATTGAGAAACTGTCAAGAAAAATTGATAAAATTTTGATTTACTATTAGATAAGTAATTGGGATGTGTATGAGTTGAAGTTAGATAACTAGAGATAGAGTTAGATTAAAACAAAGTTACCATATGTTAAATCATGGGAAAATAGGGTTTTACCCTTGCAAAATAGGCGAATTTTATATTATCCCTGTAAAATAAAAAGTTGTGATTCCCCTCGTAATATCAAGATTCTTTGTTTTACCCCCCTAAATTGACAACTTGAATTTAGAATCTTAATTTTGCTGACATGATAACTATATGTGGCTTTTTTTTACACATGGCTTTTATTTTACTGAGATTAAAAGTTGAAAAAAGAGTTAGATGTGTTCCTCTTTGTAACTCTTCCCTCTTCCTCTCATGGTCACCGCCGACCATCTCTGCCCAGCACAGCAGCACTGCCTCTCCGTCCGTCGCAGCGTCCCAAATCGCCTTTCTTTCTCTCTTCTCCGAATATATCATGAGTGAACCACTATTCATTATTATATATATATATATATATATATATATATATATATTATTGTGGTTCGTTTTTAAGATTGAATATGATAGGAAATTATAGCAGGATATCCATGTAGTGGATCCCAATATGTAAAACATGGTTTGGTGCTATTCATTATTATATTTTAGTCCAAATGCATGCGTTCTCAATCTTCAAAGTAATGTGCATAAAGTCGTGCACGTTGAGTTTTGTATGTATTAGCAGCAATTGCAATTAGGGAATTAATTGATTCCCTCACACAAGACTAACACATGACACACAAGTCCAGTTTGGACTATCATAAAACCAATCCAAGCATAACCTTTACAATTAAAAATTAATCATTTTATGAGTTACATTTTTCAGTGAGCAATGTCAAAGAATGTGTCCCAAAGTCACAGACAACATATACAGACCTCTTACAGACAATAACATACAAACCTCACCAAACATGCACAATTAAGGTCAAAGGTTAGATACTCTTTGGAAGATAGCTATTGCTACAAAACATTGACTGAGCCTTGTATCTTCCTTTGAGTCTAGCTTTATTTCACATGGTACACTATATGGTTTTACACTGGCATACACAAACTTCTTAAAGCCAATCCAAGGAAGAGGAAATAGAATGGATTACCTCAATTCTAATATTTTGTTAGCTATCAGTATTAAAGAATGGATTACCTCAAGGAAAAATAATTCTATCCACCAAATTACGCCATACCAAATTTTCTACATTGTTATAGTGTTATTATTATACTATAACGGGAAGCACATTTAAGTGTGTTTCAAAAGAGATGAACCAACAAACTCAAATACAATTAAAGAAGCTTATTCAACCATTGGCTCCGCCGACGAACATTGTTTAGTTGCCAATGATGCAACTTTTAACAAGGTATTGTATTTCGGAAATTGATTTTCTCCATTGACATGAGAGAATAGTGAAATCTAAAACCATTGAATAAAAAGAGATGTAATATAAAACAATTGACATGTGCAATAAGTGGGAGTGAAGGTCGTCTCTTGAAAAGAACTATATTTCTCAACCATCATCAAGAACTAGCGGTCAAGAAACAAAGAGAACAAACCATTGAGCCACAATTGATTTCATAACACAAGCTATAAATACTTCTCATGCATCTATAGTTTTGGCCCCTTCATAAAATTGTTACAGGTTCCACCCCTTAGTTAAGAGTGTAGGTTAAAGAATGAAGCCGCGTCAAACCACCACTTCACCTTCTCATCCGACACTAATCGCCCGAAAGTATATTAGTGGCATCAATTTTAGCAGTTTTGGTGGGCAGACGGATCTTGTCCACACCTAATGGGAACAATAGCACAAGATACAATCTTTAGCACAATGGTTGAGCAATGTGCTGGTCCTACAACACTCAGATTCAAAACCCAGTCAAGCTATATGCAATCGCTTTATTTTTCCTCATGCAAGGATAGTAAATGCCACATGATGTAAAAGAAAAATAAATGACTTGCACGGTGTTCTTCCAGTGAAAACAAAGAGAACAAACCACTGGGCCACCATCGATTTCATAACACACAGGTTATAAATAATTCTCGTGTATGTATAGTTTTGGCGCCTTAATAAAATTGTTACAAGCTCCACCACTATAGTTAAGAATGTAGGTTAAAAATCTTATTAAAAAAAAAAAGAAAGAAAAATAGTCTAGGTTAAAGATAAGAATCATATGATTTTACAATAGAGGCCAGCAGAATGGAACCAAAAATGTTAGACCTCTTCTCTTTTGGTTCATAAAATTTCTAAGACTTAACTGTACAAAATCAAGTAATATAAGACAACAAATCAAACAATGGCTTATACGCTATGAAGTTCAGAGTCGGGCAAAAAAATAGATTAAGGCATTACTTGCCTGCAGACAACTGTGTTACTCCTCATGACTAAGTGATGATACACATTCTAGTATTTCAAGATTCTCATTGTATACATGATGTGCAATGTGCATTTAATAATAAAAATACTCAAATTAGGATGAATATCCATTACAGTTAAATTTATACTTTTTACTAAATGTATAGGTTCATGATCCAATCTCTAGTAGGCAATCAATTAGTATGACCACAAGTAGTACATATCATAACAAATTTAGACTAACAAGGAAACCTGGTAATATAGAACTCTTGCTGTAGAAGGGCGAGAAAATAATCAGAACCATTGCAGATATATTGAGGATATCGCCTTTACCTTGCATTTGCAAGAGGCTGATTCCAACTCAAAACCAACAACACCAACCATTGCAACAAGACTCCCATTTCATATAAATTTGTGATTAACACTACAACTTCCTAAAAGATCATTAGAATATTGGATGCCTTCTCAAGCACCGACTACAAAAGGCTATTATAAACAGGTGTTTCCAAGTACTGTTCATTAGATTAGTGAAGCATCGTCACTTATAAGGTTGAAGGCCACTTCATTTCTAGGATTAGATCAGATCTATTGTAGCCTCTTCAGAATGTCATCTGAGAGAATGAAACTGACTCGTCCTATTTCCACATTTCAATTAAAACACTTGACCTACCTCACACCACATTTCAGTTAAAACATTCGATTTATCTCACAGATGTTATGAAGTAATCAGTCTGAAACAAAAGAATATAGAACACGAACCCGCAGTACCAACTTTCAAATAATTTATTTCCCGCTAGGTTTAGAGTAATTGTGATAGATTAGGATAGTTTTCATTAGATCATGGCTTCATAACTCATTGTCACCATTATACCCAAAAACAATTGCACAAAGTGTAAACTATAAATACTCATCTATATTCTCCTGTTGCATATTGTATATGTAAATCACCTCCTATGACAGAGAGCACCAAATTGCATAATAGAAGAGAACATATATCATCACTTCATTTAATACAAAAAATTATCATGGCAACCAAGTTAATATCATCACAACCTAGTTCCAACAAATTGCAGGCATAGAAAATTTGTGAAGTGAAACTCTAATGAGATTTCAGAAAATGCAATCCCTAGACACTCTGTATTCCAATTCCATGAGAATGAAAATGAACAAAACACAAATTAACGCAAATTAAAACAAACCGATAATTCCAATTCCAAATTTCTTCTAATAATATGTGATATGGATTGATGACATGACATAACTCAAGAAATGAACAAAGTTCCACTGATAAAATATAAATCCAACAACATTCATACTATAATCGATGATAATCGACGTCGATTATCAGGCATCAGTCTCGATCTTGCCAGTATCAGAAGCATCATCTCCGGTTGGGGAAGAAGAAGGAGGATCATCAGCAGGAGGAGCCTCAGCAGCATCATGATCAACAGCATTGGAACCAGTTGAAGTAGGTCTAGCCTTTACGGTTTCAAGCATCCTCTTACTGATTTCCTTAGAGTAAACCTGGAGAATATCAATACCATCGCCGCCGTCAGGAGCGGCGGAATCACCGGCGATAGAGTAAGCCTCGCTCTCGATCTGGCGAGCGGAAGTTGCGGCCTCTTCAGGGAGCAATGTACCGTATCGTTTGGAAAGGACGGAAGGAGTGGTTAGGGTTTCGATTAAGCGATTGATGACGGCGTCGCGGGTGCGTTGAGTGGGTGGCCATATGCTGAATCCGGCGGAGTTGAGTTTGGTTTGGGCGCCGTTTTGTTGTGGTGGTGGAGCGGAGCTTGAGTCTTGGTCGGAGGTGGTTACGGTTGTGATTTCTGAGTCGGACATTTTTGGAGATGAGCGTTTTTGTTTTTGGAAGAGAATAGAGTGTTGCGGTGGCTAATTTTAAGGCTTTCTAGGGCCAGCAAAAGGACGGGTACTTACGAATTTATTGGGGTGTGTTGTAAAAATTCAAAATTATGGTAAGTATAATTTGAAGTTTATTTTGATAATTTTTCTTTGTTCCCCAACTTCACTTTTGCAATTTTATTTTGATAATGTCTCGTAATTTTATAGTAAAAACTATAATTTTGTGATTTTTTTTTTTTTTTTATAATTTTGTGAATTGGTTTGTAAGGGTGTTGCCTCTTAAGTTATTAGGTGTTTAATTTCTGATATTTTTTTTTAATGCATGGAAAGAATTTGATGGGAAGTAGAAGAATTTATTTCGTATGTTAGAATAGAAAATATTATAATATTATTTGTTGAGAAAATATTTCGATTTGGTTTGTTTATTCTTAGCCCTATAATAAAGGGATTTAGTTTAGATTTAAATTTATTCACTTGGTTATAAATACCAAGGTAGTATCATACTATTTGATTAATGTAAATAATGTAAATATTATAATTAGGGTTATTGCCATCATCATCAATAATATTTTATTATCATCAATAATATTTTATTGTTCCTTATTATTTTCTCCTATTCTTTCACCTAAATTTCCCCAAATTTCAACATGGTATCAGAGCCATGGTATCCACCTTGAAACATAATTCCGCTGCAATTTTCCCCGAGATTTAACTCTCGATTATTCTTCGTTTTACTTACCTTTTTATTCATATATGCTTTACTTAACCTTTTTTTCATATAAACCCTAGCCGTCATTGAAATTTTTTTTTATTTTGTTACCCGTTTGTGATTCTTTAATCCGCGGGTCCCCATTACCTTTGATCCCGTTACCCGTTTGTGATTCTTTAATCCGCGGGTCCTGTTACCTTTAATCCTTTACCCGTTTGTGATTTTTTAATCCGCGGGTCCTGTTACCTTTAATCCCGTTACCTGTTACCTTTAATCTTGTTACCTGTTTGTGATTCTTTAATCTGCGGGTCCTGTTACCTTTAATCTTGTTACCCGTTTGTGATTTTTTAATCCGCGGGTCCCGTTACCTTTAATCCCGTTACCCGTTTGTGATTCTTTAATCCGCGGGTCCCGTTACCTTTAACCACAGTTACCCGTTTGTGATTCTTTAATCAGCGGGCCCCCATTTGTGATATTTCAATCCGCGGGTATTTTTACTTAATTTGATATGGATTCATCTCTTCAGCCGCTCCTCTACTGCTTCTTTGGTTGCTGCTCTTCGTTGGCTTGCTATCAATGGATTTAATTTATTTTCAGGGTTAAATTTGTAACAAGCTTAAAGCTTAGTAAGCTTTAGCTTGAGGGGGAGTGTTAGAATAGAAAATATTATAATATTATTTGTTGAGAAAATATCTCGATTTGGTTTGTTTATTCTTAGCCCTATAATAAAGGGATTTAGTTTAGATTTAAATTTATTCACTTGGTTATAAATACCAAGGTAGTATCATACTATTTGATTAATGTAAATAATGTAAATATTGTAATTAGGGTTATTGTCATCATCATCAATAATATTTTATTATCATCAATAATATTTTATTGTTCCTTATTATTTTCTCCTATTCTTTCACCTAAATTTCCCCAAATTTCAACATCGTATATTTAGGATGAGGCCCAGTTCAAGGTAAAGAAGACCTTAAAGCTCAAAAGATGCTTACAAATGTATTTACATTTACCTCCCTCCAAAAACACCGGTGAGGCTCAAACCTAATACCTTAAATTCAAGACATGTTTTTTTATCACTAGACCAAACATTTGGAGTTAGTTACTTTTTAGATTTATTGAATAATAATAGATTTTGTCTTATAAATCTGATTCATTCACTATTCAATGAATCTTAAAAGTGAATTTTTACTGTCCATCAAGGCTTCTCAGCTGTTTCGAAAGCCATTTGCCGAAACAAAAGAAAAACAACCCCAAACAAAAGTCGACTTTGATCAAAATAAGATGAACTTATATTTTGAAATTAGTTCAACCGCTAAATATATTATATACTAAAAATTCAACCAAACTAACTTAACCTTATCACCTATAATATCATTCGTCACCTATAGTATTAATTCATCACTTATCAGCTATTTTTTACTATTATCACTAACCAAAAATTCTGTAACAAGAATTGAGATTTTGGTGGCAACAAAGGTATTAAAAATAAAAACTAAAACTTGGTAACCCAACGGTACCATCTGCATTCGGCCTATAACACATTAACACATAACAAGGTTACAAGGCCATTCAATTTTACGTAACCCTCCATCTCACCAGTAACACTGATATTTCTGTCAAATATTTGAGGAGTAGTAGGCGTATCTGATAACTACATTTTACATTGATGCTGATTGAACAACACAATACAACTACCATCCATTTATACTCAATTGCTACTGCCAATAGCAATATTACTGCTCTACTACATTTTCCTCTCCTTTCCACGTACCTCAATAAAAGAGATAAAAGGAGGAATAAGATATCTTAAAATTAATAGAAGAGACAATAAACTAAGATAAAGATATAGGGGTTTTAACTCGAGGAAAAGTATTCCATTCTTCCTTGAAAAAATAATAACCATGTACTATATCATAATGTCCCTTACATTGTTTACCCTTGATGCAATTTTACTTCAACCATACAAATCAAAAACATTAAAGCAAGACTATAAGTCCAAGTAATAAATGTAGTATACCCAGATTATGCAAGTGACCAAACATATGAATTAGTTAATCATGGACAACATCCCAGGAGCATGCATAGGTTGTACTAACAAGTGACAACTACTTGATCACAAAGGGCCATCAGTAATTTAGTAGTACAACCAATCATCAAAAGTTAGCAGGCAGTCAGCATCAGTAGTTGGATTATCATATATGCCAAGATCCAGCAGCAAATGCCCATCAAATAATTTATGAATAAGTTAATTAAGTTGATTTCTAAAAGCTATACATAACCCCAAACAAATGAAATTAATACCACCTAGTGTGTTGAGAATAATTATTCCCTTCATTGCTACTTGTGTAGAAGAAACTAATTCTCTTCATTGCTTCATACTAACCCACCATGAAAAGTACTTAATATTTGTAAGCCATCAAACTCATTCATCAAGTTATACACACTGTATCACTCTTCAAAGTAATTACTTGGCACCTCTGGCGGAGAAGGTAGGTTTGCCACATATTCGAACTGTTCCAGACAATAATTTCAAATCAATATCAACTTGCAATAATAAGAATTAACTATAACAAATGAAATGTTAGAAGTTAAAACAAACACCTTCTGCTGCTTGTATTTCTCCCTAACAGCTTTTAAGGATGCTTCCCTTCTTGACAAATACAAGTCATGTAACATTGTAACACATTCTTCCAAATCAGCTGATTCATATCCCGAGCATTCACACAGCAATGAAGTCTGATAGATTCTCATCATTTAGTATGTTCAAATATAATTCTTTTATAGAATCAAATAGATTAAAGTCCATAAAATCAAATATTTACCCAAGGATGTACTCCAGGTTGGTTGATAAATCTAGCAAGAAATATAACGGATGCAGCCACAACAGAAGGCAAGAATTTTATACACTCATAGTCCAACAAGCTTAAATCAGCGAGATAGTTGCACAGATATTCAAACTGCAAATTAGAAGTCTGCAATTAAAAAACCAAACAACAATTAGTAAGCACAACAAAAACCTTTGAAATCACCAAATAATAACAAAAGAACAGTTCAACTTACCTTTGGATTCTCAGAAGCAATCCCTACAAACCTCCTGAAACACAGCGATTACACATAAACATGATTGATCAGTCCAATTAACTTCGTTTCAGTAAGGCGGCTATAGGCATTCAAATTTACAATTTAAAAAATTCCTTACTTCAGAAATGTGCTAACATTAGGGCTGCCCATTTCAAAATTTAGAGACTTGAGTATGTCGGCTTCCATCTTTAAAACCTGCAGTAACAACAACTAAATTGAGAAACAAAGCAACATATGATAAAAAATGAGATCAACTAATTGAAACAAAAATAAAATTTGATACAAGAGGAAAGAATCAGATATTTACCTCTGCCAGGTCATAGGTGTTATCAGTAATTTTGCAGAAATCTACAGCCTCTGGTGGGGTGATTTCTTCATACTTTCTACAAATTCAAAAGTAATTGAGATGTTATGCTTAAGCAAAGTAACAGAACATTTGTAAAAATCAATAAGGCTTATACAGTAGCTTCATACATGTTCATAAAATGTTAATTTCAATCAGACTTTCATAATAATTTATGAAGAAAAAAAAAAAACTTACAACTTATACAATAGCTTATATATAAACATCTAAGATAAACATGTATTCAATACATAATCTCATTCAAGAAGTTTAAGGCATATTTACCATACAAGTAGTAGGAAGTTACATCATAAATCACTACTTAATATCAACATAAGTTTTGATGAGACAAATATTATAGGGGGTCAAAATTCAAAGAATTACAAAATAGGAGGGTTCAAATTCCGGATTTTAAAATAGGGGGTAAAACTGCATTTAAGCCAATCAATAAACAGTTGAGATCTTACGATGCAATGAGCATGGAAGAAACACCAAGCAACTGAAGTTTGGATCTGTTGACACTGTTAAGAGATAGGAACCTATCAATGTACGAAACCGAGAGATGAAGGGTTTCGGGGAGAAGCTTGTATTCGTCAGCAACCTCAACTAACCAATCAACCAATGTCCCCCTCATGTTTGAAGTAATGTCTGTTTGAACATTCTCCATATAACCAACCATTGGCCTTCTCTTTTTCTGCATCTGAGATACAAACAACACAGAAAGTTAAACACCAAGAAATTATAAATGAAATAACACATTGATTTAAGCAATAAGAATAATAATTTAACATGGAAAAGCTGCATTACCTCCATTGTGCAAAGATAATCGACAATGTCGGATACATAAGGCTCATCAATCTGTTCATTGGAACGTATCGGATTGTTGTTTCTTGAAACTGGCTTATCCAAATTGGAATCAATTGAAGGTAGATTAGGGTTTCTCCTCACTTGGAGTTTCTGTTTGGGTTGAAATTGGGGGAAACTGAGATCGGGAATTTCACCCAAAACAACCCTCTGCCTTTTGAGAACAATGACAGATGGTGGTTGTTGAGCGGTGTTTGCTCTTTTCTTTGAGGCACTAGTCTCCATCTCTCTCTCTCTCTCTGTGTGTGTGTGTGTGAAGTGAAGCGTTGTTCTGAAGCACTAAAGGAAAAAGATGAAAGATTAGGGTTTCACAATGGGTGAGGAATAGATTGTTTTTTTTTATACTGAAACAGAAAAAGGTATGTTTCAAAAAAAAGAAGAGGAAAACGAAAACGGCGATTGTTTTGGATTTAAAAATTGAGATTTGAATGTGGCGGTAAATCGCGCGTCATAATTTTAAAATTAAATTTTTTTTTTTTATTTTTTTTGGTACAAGACGGTAGTAAACTTGTGAGTTGAGGTGTGGAACGAAAACTTCAAAACATAGGGTAGTCCTAATTTAAATATTTGTTTTATTATTCAAAAAAAAATTGTTTTTAAAATATAAATGAAATTAGTTTTGTTTTCCTTTTTTTGTTTTACAATGAAGCCAATAATATCGAATCTAAGACCTCAACATAACATATTAATAAAATTTCTCAACACTTATAAGGTTTAAAAACTACTTTAAGAATAAATTTGAAAGTAGAAACTTCAAACAAGGTGTTTGATTTTTTTTTTTCAACTTAAATATCACTTTTAAGTTAAAGTTGTTTGGTAAAATACTTTTATAAAAGTTTTGATATTTTAATACAAATTTATCATAAATATCATGCTTATTGTTCTGGTAAAAACTCAAAGGGGGTTGTATTATTGACTAAATGGTGTGATTACACTTGGTTCAATCCCAACAACCCTGGGAGTTTTATAAGTCAGAAGTCGATCAGAACATAGGGGTTTGTATTATTCAAGATTGATAACTGATACAAGTATGTCAGAGAAGAAATTGATTCTCTTTACAAGAATGAAAATATGGTGGTTTCTCATGATGAGAGTGAGTCTATGTAGAATCAGTGAAAAAGTTCTCCCCTTCTTCTCTTGAAACAGACCCTATTTATAGGCAAAAAATCTCCTCTTGTTGCTTGATAACCGCCTTGCTTGGAGAGGAATTCATGGGTAGTGGGCGGTTTCTTTTCCTTCTTCTCCAAGCTTCTTCCTTCTTCTTCAAGTTTCTTCCTTCTTCTCCAAGTCATGTTGGATCATGCTTATCATGTGTTTTTCATGGTTGTTTTCACGCTTCTCCTTTAGATGCTCCCATTGGGCTTTTTTCGTATTGGGCCTTAATAAATCACTCCCTGGTCCATGGCCCGGTACACAGCCCCCCAAGCACGAGGCTTCAAGAAGGCGAAGTGCTTTTGAATGAAGTCACTTGGCAATTATTATGCCTCGATGTTGTTCTATGTCGCCCATTTGTTGCTGACTCATACTATTTGTTTGCTTGCCGCCTTATCCTTCCTTTTGTTGTTGATATTTCTTAGATAATTTGTTCGCCCTTCTATGACCTTTGAATATCTTGATGTACGCCATTTGTGGCTTTGAATATTGTTGTCATTGTTTCTTGGCGACTTTGAGCAAGTTGGCAAGTCGCCCTTCCTTCTTTTCCATCGTATTTGCATTTTTGAGCCAGCGTTGTCACCAATCTCGCCTCTTCGTCTTTCGCGGATCGCCTTTCCTTCTTGGAAACGAATTGAAACTTTGTGGCTAGTAACTTTGTTAGTCTATACTTCTGCTTCTTCTACTCAACATGAGTTTCTTATTTTCTTTGACACTCTATATTTGAGGATTGTAAGTATTCTGGCGTAATCTGTTTCGCCACTTCTTTGTTATAGTTGATTTTCGTACTGCCAGGCTTGCACGCCTTATTTTGTAACTATTGTTTCTTTGGAGATTTAGAAAGAATTGGCGCTGCTCGGAGTCGCCCTTCCACTGTACTTTGTGTTTGGTGTTGAAAATAATCTCGCCTTTGAAATTTTTAACTTTGCACCTGCAATGTCTTTAGCACTTTAAATATAATTATATATCATTTATGAATGACTTTATACCTGTTGCCTTTTGGCGGTTGCAAATGATTTGGCGTTGTGATGAATCGCCTTGCTTTGGTTATGTATAAGCTTTTTCTGGCGGCGTCAATAATCTCGCCTTTCTTCGCTGTATCTTTTCCTGACACCCGCTACTCGTAAGATTTACAGGTAGCGCCAAAGCATTTCAACTTGTCTTTTTCTGACGCCCCCTACTCGTAAGATTTACAGGTAACGCCAAGGCCTTGCAACCTTGTTTAATTTTTCTTTTTCTGACGCACCCAACTCGTAAGATTTACAGGTAACGCCAAGGCCTTGCAACCTTGTTTAATTTTTCTTTTTCTGACGTACCCAACTCGTAAGACTTACAGGTAACGCCAAGGCCTTTCAACCTTGTTTTATTTTCTTTTTCTGACGTACCCAACTCGTAAGACTTACAGGTAACGCCAAGGCCTTTCAACCTTGTTTAATTTTTGCTTTTTCTGACGTACCCAACTCGTAAGACTTACAGGTAACGCCAAGGCCTTTCAACTTTTTTTAATTTTGCTTTTTCTGACGTACCTAACTCGTAAGACTTACAGGTAACGCCAAGGCTTTGCAACCTTTTTAATTTTTCTTTTTCTGACGTACCCAACTCGTAGGTGACGCCAAGGCACTGTAACCCTTGTTTAATAATTTTTTTTTTTCTGACGTACCCAACTCGTAGGTGACGCCAAGGCACTGTAACCCTTGTTTAATAATTTTTTTTTTTTCTGACGTACCCAACTCGTAGGTGACGCCAAGGCACTGTAACCCCTGTTTAATAATTTTTTTTTTTTTTTTCTGACGTACCCAACTCGTAGGTGACGCCAAGGCACTGTAACCCTTGTTTAATAATTTTTTTTTTCTGACGTACCCAACTCGTAGGTGACGCCAAGGCACTGTAACCCTTGTTTAATAATTTTTTTTTTTTTCTGACGTACCCAACTCGTAGGTGACGCCAAGGCACTGTAACCCTTGTTTAATAATTTTTTTTTCTGACGTACCCAACTCGTAGGTGACGCCAAGGCACTGTAACCCTTGTTTAATAATTTTTTTTTCTGACGTACCCAACTCGTAGGTGACGCCAAGGCATTGTAACCCTTGTTTTTGGTTCAGCGCTCACATCTGAGTTGATCTTTAAATAAAGATTCAGAGCTCAAGTTTGAGATAACCATTTTTGTTGGTTCAGAGCCCGTAACTTAATCAGGTTGACCTTTATTCCATCACCGGTTAACCTTTATTGGTCTAGAGCCGGCTGGCTTCATTTATTCTTGGTTCAGAGCCCGCAACTTAATCATGATCGCTGCAAATAAGCTTTGATACATTAGGTTCAACAATAATAATATATGAAAAATAAAACAAACGAAAATGATACCGCCATGGGTGGTTTGTTGCGGCGCTCCTCGCCTAGCAAGAAAAACAATTATGTTTTGGCGTGGTGAGACTGAGTTCCATTGCGGTAGTTATCGCGGAATATGCTTCAACCTGAAATATTAGTTGGCGGCTTCTATCTCGCCGAGTGATAATTACTGAATTTTCATCTCAATTTTCCACATTTGTTCGTTACCCTGTGCTATGATCAACTTGATAACTTTGTTAGGTACAAAGGAAATAAAACTATCACAGTATCATGCATCAGATGTTCTCTATAATAATCAACAGCTATACTATCGAGAAATTAAAAGATTAAACACCAAACATCATAGAACTTTTGGTAGTTTGAGGTTCTAGCATCAGAAGCATATAATCGCTATATCAATACAGTATAATGTCCCACTCCAAATATTGTCCTTAGTTTCATTTTCTATTGGTACATTACTATCACTAATTACATCAATTTGTTCATCACATTGATCAAGTTGCATGGCAAATAAATGGGACAATGCAGGAAGGGATGATATGAGTTCAACACTTAATAGTTTCATTGTTTCAACTTATCCAGTACCCTACTAATAGAATGCAACATGATCTCATGTTGCTATGCAGTTTATTTTTGTGGTGCTCTAACAATTTCCTTGAATAACTAAGAAGCATTTTGTGTTAATTATAAGTACAAATAACATATTATCAAAACAGAAGGAGTGAGAACTATATGATTAAATGGTAAGTTGCAAGAAAAGAACGTTAACACCTGATCGAGATGAACAGAACGACCGACGGTGAGATGGCGATTCCTCCATAACCGACCGCGGCGATGACAATTTCTCCACAACTGACGTCGGAGGCGATTTCTTAACGAATATAACGGCGGAGATGGCGACTTCATTGTTTCCGCCTGGATTGAGAGCAGAGTTGCCGTAAAGAAAACAATGTGTTAGTGGCGGCGTGGCGGTTCTTGGATGGTGTGATAACAGATGCATGGCGATGCAAAGACGAGGACGCGATGCGATTCTCCGTATACACGCTTCTTTCTTTATTGATGAGTGGAGCCAAACAAAATCCTCCGGATCAAAACTATAATAATAATAATAATAATAATAATAATAACATAGAGATATATCCAAAAGAGATGTCAAGTTGTAACTTCTGCTTCTTTCTCATCTGCCCTTTAAGCCTTGATGGCCGCAATGTGAGTCTGCAAACGCCGAATTTCTACGACGGCGGCTTGCAAGGTGTTAACGCTAGAATTATCGTTGTTTCCATGCTCTCCAGCCATGTGAAGATGTTTGATTTTTCGTCTAGTTGCTGTGATAGGCTGGGATCAAATGATTTTACCGCAGCCCCACGGTGGGCGCCAAAATGTTCTGGTAAAAACTCAAAGGGGGTTGTATTATTGACTAAATGGTGTGATTACACTTGGTTCAATCCCAACAACCCTGGGAGTTTTATAAGTCAGAAGTCGATCAGAACATAGGGGTTTGTATTATTCAAGATTGATAACTGATACAAGTATGTCAGAGAAGAAATTGATTCTCTTTACAAGAATGAAAATATGGTGGTTTCTCATGATGAGAGTGAGTCTATGTAGAATCAGTGAAAAAGTTCTCCCCTTCTTCTCTTGAAACAGACCCTATTTATAGGCAAAAAATCTCCTCTTGTTGCTTGATAACCGCCTTGCTTGGAGAGGAATTCATGGGTAGTGGGCGGTTTCTTTTCCTTCTTCTCCAAGCTTCTTCCTTCTTCTTCAAGTTTCTTCCTTCTTCTCCAAGTCATGTTGGATCATGCTTATCATGTGTTTTTCATGGTTGTTTTCACGCTTCTCCTTTAGATGCTCCCATTGGGCTTTTTTCGTATTGGGCCTTAATAAATCACTCTCTGGTCCATGGCCCGGTACACTTATGAAATTCATGTTTTTTTAATAAAAAAATATTAAACTATGTAGAGACGTGATTTTTAAAAGATACTTAATAATAACAAACTTTTTTTTTGTACTAAACTTAATATTAACAAACTTTAAAAAGCGATTTAAACAATATTTAGATAAAAATCCAAAAGAGATGTTAATAACAAAGACCAAAAAAGATAATAACAGATAATCATTCTAATAATAACAAACTTAAAAAAAGATAATTACAATTAATAATAAAAACTTAAAAAAGATAATTATCATAAATTATTTTTTTTAAGTCACTTACATTGTGTTTTCTTCAATAAAAAAAAAACAATTCTTATTTTAAAAACTTTATCAAAATTATGTTTGACCCTACTTCTTATAAGAAGTAGAGAAGTAAAATATAAATAGGCCACCAATCCTTAGTTGGTTCAGTGATGATTGACGCTGAACTTGGTAAGGAGGACCGCGGTTCGATCCCTACAACTGTGATCAGGAGGGGACTGAAATCACTTGATGTCAGAACTGACCCCCGAACCAGATTCAACTCGTGGTTAAAGCCAAAAAAAAAAATTTAAATAGGCCAAATATGCACACCAAATCTGGTGACTTTAGAATAAACACCATACATATTAGAAACCGAAGCCTTCGCTCAAGTCCCGCATCTCAACTCTGAACTTGGAGCGGGCAGGCCAACATGGTGCAGCACCAGCTCAAGCTGACAAGCCAAAGCTGTGCTCCACTTGGGTCACAAGTTGGCGCTACCCAACTCGGCAAACCGGCGGATGTGTTAGGAGTTTATAAACACTCATTTGTATCATATTCTAACCAATGCGGGACTTGTAAATGCTAACATATATAAACAATAGATCCAAAAAATGCTAACATGAACAATAGTCAATAGATCCAAAAGGGTGTATAGTCTTCAGTTGGAATTTGGTCTGTTGGAATTTGATACTGTGTAATCCAAAATTGTTGTTGCTGTGATGATTTTTTCTCCTTACAAGGAAATGATGATCTAACTGGGTTCAGTGGGTTGCATATTTGGGAATTGCAACTTGCAAGGAAAAAACATTGTGCCAAAAATGAAATTGAAACAATACATATTGAATGACTATAATATATACCACATAGTATCAAAAATGTTGTTTTTTCATGTTGTCAAAATGCATATATTGAACTTTCATGTCTCAGGTTCAGATATTAGTTTGATAAGTCAATCAGCAATGTTAGGGATAAAAAGCTGACAATTCTCTTACATTAAATACAATTACTTGCAGTTATACAAGCAATAATTCACAATTATCAATCTCCTTGGGCATCAAATTCAGACAGATTCATCTGCTTCAATTCATTTACATCTTGCCACTTCCTTGAAGCCAAATGGGGTTTTGTAAAAGAAATGGTTACTAAATGATTTTTTCTCCTTACAAGGAAATGATGATCTAACTGGGTTCAGTGGGTTGCATATTTGGGAATTGCAACTTGCAAGGAAAAAACATTGTGCCAAAAATGAAATTGAAACAATACATATTGAATGACTATAATATATACCACATAGTATCAAAAATGTTGTTTTTTCATGTTGTCAAAATGCATATATTGAACTTTCATGTCTCAGGTTCAGATATTAGTTTGATAAGTCAATCAGCAATGTTAGGGATAAAAAGCTGACAATTCTCTTACATTAAATACAATTACTTGCAGTTATACAAGCAATAATTCACAATTATCAATCTCCTTGGGCATCAAATTCAGACAGATTCATCTGCTTCAATTCATTTACATCTTGCCACTTCCTTGAAGCCAAATGGGGTTTTGTAAAAGAAATGGTTACTAAATGTGTGGTGCCAGGGAGCATGAAGAAGAGTAAAAAAATGATGGTTCAATGGCTTGGCTCACCAAGCTTTTTGGACTAGGATTGCTGTGGCCTGTGATCCCTCCACTGTTAGGAGAAGGAGGTGTTCGCTGCTCTGTGAAACCAGCCTCACGCTGTGCCCTCCTGTCTAAGAGCCAAGAGACCTAAGCTTTCGCCTAAGTCACATGACTCAACTCTCAACTTGGAGTGGGCAGGCCAACATGGTGCACCCACCAGACCAACCTGACAAGCCAAAGCTGTGTTCCATCACTTTGATGCCCCCACTTGGGTTACAAGTTGGTGCTACCCAACTCGGCAAACTAACTGATGTGTTAGATGTTTATAAAGAGTCATTTGTGTTATACTCTAGGCGATGTGGGATTTGGAAATGACAGAATTAGTTCTTTGCAGAGTTTTAATCATTGAGCTTCTAGTTCACACATCACACCACTGATTATTAAGTATACAGAAGCTGGAGTTTCAGTTAAATCATTGATGCACCCTTTCCTTCCTTCAAAATTGTTCTCAATATTTAACAATGACCATATGTAACTTATCATCAACAGTTAATCAACAAGACAAACATCCCAGTGACCAAATGTAGTAAACAACATTTTGCAAGTGACCAACATATGAACTAGTTTATCATTGGTAAGATCCGACGAGCATAAGTTGTACTAATTAGGAACAACTTAATAAAAAAGGGCCTTCAACACTTGTAGTAAAACCAGTGAACAACATATGAATTAGTTTATCATGTTGAATCTCAATCATTGGTCATGAGAAAATGTGTTTAAAAGTAGAGATTAAAAACATAACCACCATCACCCAAATGTTTTTTTTCCAACATGACTGGATCCCCTCCCGTAATTAAGTTATCATATGTATAGAAATGCAGAGGCATGTATCTGTCAACAAAATAATTTATGCCTGAGGCTACTGATTAAGTTGATAGCTAAATGCCACAAGAGGCTTGCCTCTTGGGTTAAAGAAACTACTTTTCATGGAAAGGGTTCAAAATTTTGAATTAAGATAAAGATGGATGTTTCAACTCTAGAGGAAAAGTCTTGTATTCTTCATTGCAAAAATTACAATCATGTAGTATAATATATGTCTCTTACACTGTTTACACTTGATGCAACTATACTTTGACCATACAAATAAATAAAAAATAGTTAACAACACTATAAGTTACCAAACAAATGAATCAGTTTAGCATGGACAAGATCCCAGGATTGAAGACAAAGGGATTTGGGTGTTGGTAGTACAATAAAACCAGATTATCATCAAAAGTTAGCAGGCAGTCAGCATCAGTTATTGGATCATGATCATCACATGTGCCAATATCCGGCAGCAAATGGCCATCAAATCATTTATTCCCGAGCTTTTGAAACGCCACATAACCGTCCAAAATATGGAATTATCGTCAATTAGTGTGTGTGAATCGTATATAGAAGGACCAAGAAAGGCATGCTTGTTGGGTAGAAGAAACCAATTCCTTTAATACTAGCTTAGCTCAATCAGTTGCATATCTCTGTCAGCCATGAACTTCATTCACCAAGTTATTCATCATGCATCACTCTTCTTCAAAGTAATGGTTTGGCACCTCAGGAGGAGAAGGCAAGTTTGCAACACATTTGAACTGTTCCATACAATGATTTTAAGTCAATCAACTTGCAATAATAAGAATTAACTATAACAAAAGAAAGATTAAAAGTTAAAACAATCACCTTGTTCTGCTTGTATTTGTCACGAACAGCTGCAGCCAAAACAGAAGGCAAGAATCTAATACACTCATAGTCCAATAAGCTTAACTCGGCCAGATAGTTACACAGATATTCAAACTGCAAATTGGAATTCTGCAATTAAGAACACAAACAAGAGTTAGTAAACCTAATAAAAGCTTTTGCCATCACCAACTGATAAATGATTAAAAATAAAAACAGTTGAACTCGCGCGACTCCTAATTTGAATATTTATTTAAGTACACTATTTGGTTTTACCCAACCCAAGTACACCCCTAATCTACACTTAATTTCAAACATAAATATCAACAAGTCGTTGTAGTATAGTGGTAAGTATTCGCGCCTGTCACGCGGGTGACCCGGGTTCGATCCCCGGCAACGGCGCTTTTTTATTTTATTTTATTACCACATTTGTCTAAAGTCAATGTCCGGAGCTGATTAATAATCTCAAAGTTTAAAGATTCCACTGTTGTGCAATTCGAATGGTGGCAATAGGTTTGCACTAGGAATGGCAGTTCTGATTTTACATCTGATGTTATGTGATTTTGGTGACATTGTATTAATTAATGTGAATAGGAAAGAGGCTAATTCATAAACTGATGTTTAAGGGTACTAATGGAGTGCTTGTTCAAAAAAGGGTACTAATGGAGTTTGATTATTGGGAGCTGAAATGTGTTGGTTGGTTGGTTGGATGGTGTCCACAAATTGGACTGCACTGTTGTATCAGTAAGAATGCTGTGCTATTACATTATCCCTCATTTTCTGCATAATTCTTGGACGCATTTATTCTCACATGGCATGCCTTGTGCCTGTAACAAACAAAAGAACAACCAGTTCCTGCCTTGGATTAATCTGCTAAACCACACTTATAACACACAAGGCCGTTCACATTCACGGATTCACCAGTAACAATGGAATTTCTGTCAAACATTTGGAAAAGGATGTACTAGCTGATAAAATGTTTCACATTGATGTTGATCGATCAGTGCAGTACCAACTATCATCCTTTTGTATATTGCTGTAAATAACAATATGATTGGTGCTCTACTACATTTCCTCTCTTTTTCCCCGTTACCTCTCCAAAAAAAAAAATGAGACGAGGACAAGAATAAGATGAAAAATATTAAGGTAAATGAAGGGAGCAAGAATAATTAAGAGATTTGTGGAAACATGACAACAGGAAAGGGTTCAAATTACAGAAATAAGATAAATATGGGTGTTCTAACTCTTAAGAAAAAGTATTGCATTCTTCATTGCAAGAATAATAACCATGTAGTACCATACATATCTCTTACATTGTTTACACTTGATGCAATTATACTTCAACTATTGTAAAATCACAAGAATTCAAACACTATAAGTCCCACTAATAAATGTAGTATACCCAATTCACAAATTAGTTTATCTTGGACAAGATCCAGGGAAGCATAGGCTATATTAACAAGTGACAACTTCACCACAAAGGGAATTGGCCATTAGCAACCAGATTATCATCAAAATTTAGCAAGCAGTCATTGGATTATAATATATATCAAGATCCAGCAACATGTGGCCATCAATAATTGATTGTCAAAAACAACATAACTCCCCAAGTTTGAGATTATCACCACCTCAAAAAATCCTTTATATTTGTCACCAATGAACTTCATTCACCAAGTTGTTCAGCAATAGATTAAGTAGTAATGGCTTGGCACCTCAGGAGGGGAAGGCAAGTTTGCCACACATTTGAACTGTTCCATACAATGATTTTAAGTCAATCAACTTGCAACAAGAATTAACTATAAGAAAAGGAAGATTAAAAGTTAAAACAATCACCTTGTTCTGCTTGTATTTGTCACGAACAGCTTTGAATGATGCTGCCCTTCTCGACAAATACAAGTCGTGTAACATGGTAACACATTCTTCCAAATCAGCTGATTCATATCCCAAGCATTCACACAGGGATGAAGTCTGCAATAGATTCTAAGCATTTAGTACCTTCAAATATAATTCTTTTATTGAATCAAAGATATTAAAGTCCATAACATCAAATATTTACCCATGGATTTACTCCAGGCTGGATAATAAATCTGGCAAGAAATATAACAGATGCAGCCACAAGAGAAGGCAAGAATCTTATACACTCATAGTCCAACATGCTTAACTCGGCAAGATAGTTGCACAGATACTCAAACTGTAGATTAGAAGTCTGCACTTTATAAATGAGCAACAATTAGTATACACAATAAAAGCTTTTGACATCACAAACTAATATTAAAAGAACAGTTCAACTTACCTTTTGATTCTCAGAAGCAATCCCGACAAACCACCTGAAACGAAACATAACAATTGCACATAAACATAATCAGTACAATAACTTCATTTCAGCAAAAATTGTATATATCCAATTCTACAATAAAAATGTCCTTACTTTAGAAATGTGATAACATTAGGGTTGCCCATTTCAAACTTTAGAGCATTGAGAATGTCAGACTCCATCTTTAAAACCTGCAGTTACAATAATTAACATGAGAAACAAAGCAACGCACATGAAAAAACTTAAATTAACTAATTCAAACAACGAAGATAGGATATTTACCTCCTTTAGATCATAGGTGTTATCAGTAATTTTGCAGAATTCCACAGCATTTGGTGGGGTGATTTCTTCATACTTTCTGCAAATTAAAAAGCGATAAAATTATAATTCAACTGCAAACTAACATAAAATTTATAAAAAAAAAATAAAAAAAAAAAACTAGTGATTAAGATCTTACGATGCAATGAGCATGGAGGAAACACCAAGAAGCTGAAATTTGGATCTTTTGACAGGTTGAATAGATAGGAACCGATCGACGTAGGAAATAGATAGATGAAGGGTTTCAGGAAGAAGTTTGTATTCGTCGGCAACCTCAGTTAACCAATCAACCAATGTCCCCCTCATGTTTGAAGTAATGTCTGTTTGAACATTCTCCATATAACCAACCATTGGTCTTCTTTTTTTCTGCATCTGAGAAATAATCAAAGCATAAATTTAAACACCAACAAATTGTCAATGAAATAACACATTGTGCAAAAAGAATGAAAATTTAACATAAATAACCAGAAAGAAAAAAGAGGCATTACCTCCATTGTGCGAAGATAATCGACAATGTCGGATACATAAGGCTCATCAATCTCTTCATTGGAACGTTTGGGATTGTTGTTTCTTGGAAGTGGCTTATCCAAATTGGAATGAAGGGGAGATAAGGTTGTTATTGTTGTTGTTGAATTGTTGAGGTTAGGGTTTCTCAGAACTTGGAATTTGTGTTTGGGTTGATATTGAGGGAAACTGAGATCAGGAATTTCGCCTAATACAACTCTGTGTCTTTTGAGAACAATGACTTGTGGTTGTGGTGGTTGTTGATTGGTGATTGCTCTCTTCTTTGATGCGCGAGTCTCCATTTCTCTCTGTGAGTAGTGAAGTGTAGTAGTGATGCTGTGAAACAGAGAGAGAAAGAGGTGAAAGATTAGGGTTTGGTAATGGATGAAGAGGAATGAATGAGTCTTTGTGTTTTATAGAAACAAAATAGGTAGGAAAATTTGTGTTTAAAAAAAGAAGACCAAATCCAAATTATTCTTATGGCGCGTTGTTAAGTTTTGGCGATTTTTTTCTTAAAAAAATAAATAAATAAATAAAATGAATCGGTGCAGTTTGGGTTTGGTTTGTTCTTTCATTGGATTGAGATTTGAATATGGCGGTCAATAGCGCGCTTCCTTTCCCCCGTCTAATTAAAATAAAAACATTTTTTTAAAAACTACTGTATAATTTCAAAAAAACATGGGTACAAAATTAAAAGAAAGAAGGGATATGCACGTATGTCAACTTTATATTTCATCAAGTCACTCCACTTTATTTAATTTAATAATACGACATTGAAAATTTATCATCTTATTACTCCCTCCGTCTTTAATTATAAGATCTTTTTACAAAAAAAAATAAAAAAAATTTCTCTGAATATACGACTCTTAGTCTCAACACATTCTTAGGTGCAGTTATTACTCTTTTTCCACATATACGCTTTATCATACCATCAATTTTATCTTGGAATATGAAAAGTCAATAATGAATACATAGAAGACAAATGGTATTCTAGTAATAGTCACATGCATTTCCAATAAATTTATTAGTCCAACAACTTTTTTTTTTACTAACAACTTTTTTTAATATCCATGATTTTTGTAAAAGGTTCCAATAAGGGACGAATGGAATGGATTTTGGTGTAAATACCTTGGACTTCAAGTTTCATGGTATTGTTCCAAATGCTTAAATTGATCACAATCTTACTTTAATTAGAGAGGGTAACCATGGTGCTGACAAGTTAGGATTTTTCGTATCTGATAGTATTTGGTTTGATCACAATCCTACTTTAATTAGAGAGAACTTTGCTAAGAATATGATTGGTCTACCTTATTTTTGGTTTTCTTAGACCTTGGGGAGGACCTGGTGTGTCCCCATTTCTCCTATAACAATCTTCTTAATATATCTTCATTTATTTAAAAAAAAAAAAAGTGTAGATAGTTTACTTTCATAATAATATAATGAATCTTAACTTTATCTTTATAAATATGTTATAGGAATCTATGTTAAACATCCAGATAGTGGTCTGATAGAGTGATATGGAGAAGACCGAAGGCAAAGAGTAAGTAAAATGTCTTTGTTTTGCAAAAATTGCATAGATTGGTGGGGAGATGGTAGCGATACATTGTTTTGGTCGGATAGTTGGGCTGAATGAGGTGTCTTGAAGGAAATATATGAGACACTTTATAGTATATCTAATAATGAGACAAATTTGAGAATTGTCTGAAAATTTGGTGAGATGTGATCGAATAGGGATGGGAATGGAGAAGAAGCCTGTTTCAATGGAAAGTGGAGTTGCTACATGAAATGAAATCGACAATAATCAATACAATAACTAAATATGGATAATGATAGTCATAGTCATTTATTCCCACTACTACAAAGAATCAACTAAATTACTGTCCAGCAAGTTTCAAAGAAGCAGGCAAGGCAATATATTTACAAATTACTCTAGAGCTTTGTAAACATCAGTAGTAGCCTAGTAGGAATCAGTATCTTCATAACACTAGATTAAGGTTGGCAATCCAACTCACTGGGAGGCCAAAAATTGGGGATCTGTCATGTCATTACAGGCAAATAATGATCAAAGATTGCTCAAGGCATCGTGAAGCTCCATGTCCCTTGTTTCAATTTAAACGTGCAATGGTGCAAGCAACAAAATGGCAGGAATATTAAAATAATATGGACATTAAATAATACCATTGGTAATACAAATTCCGTCGAGCTTGGTGTTGGCATTAGTTGAGAGAAACTTAATCAATGCACAATTTATGGAGGCCTTTACATTCTTGCCAATTATGTGTAGTGCTATCCCTTCATGAATCTGCTCAAAAAATTCCTATCCCTTCTGTCTGTTCTATTTTGCCTAATACTCTTAGGAATGCTTCTTTTGATCTTTGCACTGTCATTTAATGTTTTGAGAGATCTTACTGTTCAATTTCCTTTTGTTAAAATCTTCTAAGCCTTTTGATTTAATGCATTTTAGATACATGGGGTCCTGTTACTATTTATTCTGTTCATAGACATCAATATTTCTTAACTGTTCAGCTGATGATTTTGTCTCTTTTTGACAAAACATAACAGTGAAACTAGACATCCTGTTTATGATTTAATCATGTTAGTCTCTGCTCATTTTTCTTGCAAAGTTAAAATGGTTAGATCAGATAATGGATCTGAATTTCTTATGCCTTCTTTTTATGCTAATCTTGATATTTTACATAAAAAATCATGTGTTGAAATGAAACCCCTCAACTCAACAAAACACCATTGTTGATAGAAAACACAGGCATATATTGAATGTCACTAGATATCTTCTTTTTCATGCTCAATTCATGAAGATTGCTAAAATCTGTTTTTTCAATTATTTTTTATTCAAAAGATGAGGAAGATGAATATAAGTATTTAAACCATAGAGGAAAAGTCTAATATTCTTAATTCATCACTGCAAAATTACATTGTATGTTGCAAATATATATCTGTTACATTACACTTATTTATTTATTTTTACCAAGTATCTGTTACACTTGTTTACATTTGATCAACATATCACCAACTAATGTAGTATACACTATTATGCAAGTGATCAATGTATGAATTAGTTTACCATCCATTCCAAGAGCATAGGTTGCATCAACTAGGAACAACTTCATTCACCAAGTTGTTCACATCGAATCAATCTTCTTAAAAGTAATAATTTGGTACCTCTGGTGGGGGAGGAAGGTTTGCCACATATTTGAACTGTTTCAGACAAAGATCACAACCATGCAGTATCATATGGCCTTTCAACTATAGAGGATAAGTCCTGTATTCTTCATTGCAAAAATAATAACCATGTATCATGTAGTACCACCAACCAATTTAGTACACCCTGTTATGGAAGTGACCAAATATATCAATTAGTTTATCATGGACAACTTGTCCACCAAGGGAATTGGCCATTAGTATAGTAGTACAACCAGATTATCATCAAAAGCTAGCAGGCAGGCAGCATTAGTAGTTGGACAATCACATATGCAAGAACCAGCAGCAAATGACCACCAAAAAGTTTCTACCTGAGCTACTTAATTGTTTGCCTGACATCACATAACCGCCAAAAATTTGAAATTATCAACATCTAATGTATATTGAATAGCATGGCCAAGAAAAGGAATGCTTGTGTGGAAGAACCTAAGTCCTTTATATTTGTCATTCATGAAGTTCATTCACCGTTCTATTCACTGCATCACTCTTCTTCAAAGTAATTATGTGGTATCTCTGGAGGGGAAGGCAAGTTTGCCACGTATTTGAACTGTTCCAGACAATAATTTCAAGTCAATCAACTTGCAATAATAAGAATTAACTGTGACAAAAGAAAGATTTAAAATTAAAACAATCACCTTCTTCTGCTTGTATTTGTCGCGAACAGCTTTAAAAGATGCTGCCCTTCGTGACAAATACAAGTCGTGTAAAATGAGAACGCATTCTTTCAACTCAGCATATTTGTAACCCAGGCATTCACACAAGTATGAAGTCTGCAATAGATTTCCAATATTAAGTACCTTGAAATATTATGCTTTTATAGAATCAAAACAAATAGATTGAAGTTCAAGACATCAAATATTTACCCAAGGCTGTACTCTAGGCCGGATAATAAATCTGACAAGAAATATAACCGATGCAGCCACAATAGAAGGCAAGAATCTTATACACTCATAGTCCAACAAGCTTAATTCGGCAAGATAGTTGCACAGATACTCAAACTGCAAATTAGAAGTCTGCAATTAAAATAAAAACAACAGTTAGCAAACACAATACACGCTTTTGCATCACTAACTAGTAATAAAAGAACAGTTCAACTAGTACCTTTTTATTCTCAGAAGCAATCCCAACAAACCTCCTAAAAAGAAACATAGCAATCAAATATAAACATAATTAGTCCAATTAACTTGATTTCAGGAAGACTATATATATCCAAATATACAATAAAAAAAAGTGCTTACTTAAGAAATGTGGTGACATTAGGGTTCCCCATTTCAAAATTTAGGGACTTGAGTATGTCAGCTTCCATCTTTATAACCTACAATAACAGATTAACAGCAACAAATGAGAAACAAAACAACAAAGAAAACAATTAAATGGACTAATCGAAACAAGAACAAAATTTACCTCTTCCAAGTCATAGCTGTTATCAGTAATTTCACAGAAATCCACAGCCTTGGGTGGGGTGATTTCTTCATATTTCCTGAATAATAAAAGTAATTGAATTGTGATGCAGGTGCTCAAACAATGTAACATAGCAACATTTATCTAAAAAACAGTGGTTGAAGTCTTACGATGCAATGAGCATGGAGGTAACACCAAGTAGCTGAAAGTTGGATCTTTTGACAGGTTGAATAGATAGGAACCGATCGATGTAGGAAATAGATAGATGAAGGGTTTCAGGAAGAAGTTTGTACTCGTCGGCAACCTCAACTAACCAATCGACCAATGTCCCCCTCATGTTTGAAGTAATGCCTGTTTGAACATTCTCCATATAACCAACCATTGGCCTTCTCTTTTTCTGCATCAGAGAAACAAGATACAAAATTAACATAATTATTACAAAAACAATAGCATTACGGATGAATTACAAACACTTATTATGAAATTACAATGAGAATATACATTACCTCCATTGTGCGAAGATAGTTGAAGATATCGGATACATAAGGATCAGTATTCTGTTTGGCATTGGTTTTGTTATAAATTGGCTTATCCAAATCCAAATTGGAATCAATTGAAGGTAGATCCGTTGCTGAATTGTTGAGATTAGGGTTTCTCCTCACTTGGAGTTTCTGTTTGGGCTGAAATTGGGGAAAACTGAGATCAGGAATTTCACCCAAAACAACCCTCTGCCTTTTGAGAACAATGACAGATGGTGGTTGTTGAGCGGTGTTTGATCTTTTCTTTGAGGCGCGAGTTTCCATTTCTCTCTGCTTAGTGAAGTGTAGTGTTGTTGTGAAACAGAGAGAAATAGATGAAGGATTAGGGTTTGGTGATGGGTGAGTGAGAAATGAGGGTTGTTGTGTTTAATACAGCCGTGTTTGTTTGGAAAACGAAAATGATTTTCATGGCGCCGGTATTAGGGTTTTGGCGATTTTAATTTTAATTTTAATTTTGGTTAGTTCTTCTTTTGGATTGAGTTTTGAATATGGCGGTCAATGGCGCGCTACTTTTCCCCTCCCGTTTTTTTCTTTTTTTTAGAAAGATTCCCCCTCCCAAATAATTAAACCTCTCCAAAACTCGATTACTTGATTTGGCTCTCTCTCTCTCTTTCTCTCTCTGCGGATGAGGTTAATTAAAATGTTTAATTGTTGTTCATAAGTTGTAAGTCGTTATTGTGTAAAAAAAAATAAAAAATTGTAAGTCGTTAATATTAATATTATGCTTGATCAGGCTTGTTTGACCCAGCTTTTTTTTAGAGTTTATGCAATATAAATTAGGTTTTATGTTATTTTATAAGTTCACACTAGTGAAAATTATAATTTTATAAGTTATTTTATCATAAACTACCTTAACAAACTTATAATAATATATAAAAATTGCATAAGCTCTAAAAAAAAGTTGGGGCAAACGAGCCATAAGTTTATCTAAGTTAAAATTGAAAATTGCAAAAAAATAAAATAAAATTGAATTGGATTGTCTTCTTTTTTTTCTTTTTTTTTACAATGGATTGTCTTCTTTTTTTTTGTTGGTGTTAGGATTGTCTTTTTAAATTAGCCATTTAAAATCGAAACAAATCACGAATAGTTTTTTCTTTAAATCATATGGATTTTTACTCCAAAATTGATTCAAACTGAATTGTGAACACTTCTAGTTAATAGTATTAGGTTGACTATTTTTACTTAAATTTAGGTAGTGTAGGTTTTTTTTTCTTTGAAGGATTAGGATAGTGTAGTTGTGGTGACCGTCACTTTATCTAAAATAATAAAAAAGATTATTGTCTTAAAAATTATTATTTATTTTATTTTGAGACATTTTTTACAGCTACGATGCTAAAAATATTCATCTCGACTATTTGAAAGTGAACTAGGATATAATTTTTGTTAACATAAAATAGGCTATCATTGAAAATTACAACTTTTTTAAATACTTCATCCAGTCCTTAATATAAAAAAAAAATATTATTTTTTAGATACATTAAAAGATTAATGTATCTAAAAAAAATGAATTGTTTTTTATATTAAGAACCGGAGGTATAAGTATACGGAATATTTGATGAAAGTGAAAGCATCTCACATTTAGTATATGTTTGGTTTCAATTCTGGAGCATCCAGAATTGATTCTGGACGTGTAGAATTGATTCTGACTTGTTTGGTTTCTCAAAAGTAGAATTGATTCTGCCTCCAGAATTGATTCTACTTGAAGCTAGAAATCGTAGCTTCTGATTCTAGAATTGATTTTACACTCAAATTTTTTGTTCAACTCACTTTTTCATGAATATATCCAAACATAAACCACTTCAGCTTAAAATCAATTTTGGCCAGAATCAATTTTACAGAATCAATTCTGCCAAAATCAATTCTCTCCGCCGCAGAACCAAACACACGGTTAATAGGCCTCATGCTTAGGGTTTGTTTTGTGGACCATCATGCAATTTATATATGAGCAGGCATACAAAAACTAAAATTCCTTGGACCATTCCGACTCTAATTGACACATCTTCTTGTAATCGAATCATCCTCAGCCAAACTCAAGATACATGACTTGAACTATATCGTAATATAAATAGGGCTAGAAGGGCTAGACCTTAACCATAGTTGAATTGAAAGTTTATATCATATAAATCATCCATAGAAAAATTTAGAAAAATTGAAAATCATTTGATATGTTGATCTTAACTGTTGATCAGAACAGGTAGAAGGCCAGCTAGAAGTCCGTTGAGCAGGTGGTAGGCAGCAAGTCCGAGCAGATGATCCACGGAGGGGGGGTTGTACCTGCAGGTGCTCCGATGCCTAAGTCAGTAAGGGTAGAGAGCAAAAGAGATACTAGAGAGAAGTTAGAGTGAGAGAGTAATTGCAATAATGAATAGTGTCTACCTTGCTCTCCCAAGAGGGAGAGTATTTATAGCCCCCAGCTCTGGGCCAAAGGTCCTCTTAGTGGGCTGGTCTAGCCAAGGCCCATTAAGAGGGACTGCCAAGATATTACCCTTAGATAGTGGGTAGAGTAGTAATTTTACCCTATCTTGGTGGAGAGGTTGTGCCATGCTGACATGGAGGTGGTTTGGGCAAGCCATGTGGACTTTGTGAGGGTCTAGGTGGACTAGCATTAGTCTAGTCCAGAACAGGAGCCCCCCAAGTCGTTGCTCCTAGGCATAGGAGTGATGACTTTAGATGTGCGCCCAAGTGCAGAAGGAAATCTCCTTGCAACCTCTCTTGAACGAAAGTGGACGAGGAAGTTGCTCGTCTAGGCCTTGCTCGCAGCGAGTATCTGCAATGTTTTGGTCGAAGTGGTTTCAGTATTCTGCTCGTATTTACTGCGAGGAGATAACTACGAGAGGGATTTGTTGCTCGTATTTATGACGAGGAGATAAAGGAATTGTTGCTCGTTGCTATGACGAAGAAGTTAGCAACGAGGAGGTTTTCTGCGAAGCGCAGCTTTTTGCTTGAAGACTTGCTCGAGTGAAATTCGAGCATCCTCTTTCATTGGGGACGTGAAAGGGTGCATTTACTGCTTTGATTTTTACGAGGGAGTGTAAGGACCATTGGATCAAAGCGTCTCTTCACTTTCCTGGCTTGATCTATATAATAGAGGAGAGTGAACTTCATTTTTACTTTTCACTCTCTCTCTTCACTTGTGGATTTCTCTGAAGTTTAAACATCCTAGTCAAATCGCTCTTCAGATTTCCCTCATATTCAAGGTAATTCTTCCAAATTTTCTTGCTTAGATCTATCTTTTGTCATTTCTGCCCAGTTTTGGGCGTTTTTTACATGAAGAATGTATGAATTTATGAACATTAGGATGAACGTGCCGGGCACCATATGGATTTAGTGCCGGGGAGCTTTCCTCCCTTTTGAAACTTTAGATTAGACGACTAGTGACGGGGAGCCTATCTCCCCGTTTCAAACTTTGGATAGTTTATTAAGAGCCGGGGAGCCTATCTCCCCGTTTGAAACTTTAGATAGTTTGTTTGGGTGACGGGGAGCCTATCTCCCCGTTTGAAACTTTAGATAGTTTGACTTCGTGACGGGGAGCCTATCTCCCCTCTTTTTAACTTAGAAAATTTTGCATGAATTTTGTTGTTTAAACTTCATGCCGGGGAGCTTACCTCCCCGTTTTTAACTTAGAAATTTTTACATGAAATTTGTTGTCAAAATTTCATGCCGGGGAGCTTACCTCCCCGTCTTTATCTTAGAGAAACTTTTGCATGAAATTTTGTTGTTTAAATTTCATGCCGGGGAGCTTATCTCCCCGTCTTTATTTGCCTTATCCTCCTCGGAAACGATTTTGATTGCCATTTGAAAAGGGCTTTGGTCGGGGACAGCGTCCTCGTCCTATCATGCGCCCTTTCACTTGAATTGCGGTGAAAGGGTGGATTTGATCATCGAATTCACTTTGTTTTTGCTGCATTTCAGGTTGTAAAATGTCAGAGTCCGAGGAGGTTGTGGAAAGCCAGGGTGCGGAGAAGTATACCTTGGTCGACTGCATAACCGATCCTGCGCTGGATTGGGTTGCTCCAGAACCCCGGGGAATAGCCTCGGCGCTTAGTTTCCAGGATCCAAGATTGTATATGACCGTCGAGCAGCAGAGAGCAGACGGGCTTCAAAATTGGTCGACCCGTATACCCGGGGAGGGTGAACGGGTGTGCTCGTCTTTTGACGGGCATGATTTCGCTATGTACGAATTTTTATTTAAGGAGATGGGGCTCAGGTTGCCGTTCAGCCCCTTTGCGGCCAGCGTGCTTAAAGCCTTGCAGGTGGCTCCGTCGCAGCTGCATCCAAACTCGTGGTCTTTTATTATGGGGTTCGAGCACCTCTGTACGTATAAAGGCGTTCTTCCCACTCTTCCTCTTTTCTTTAGAATCTTCAAAATTCAACGTAAGCCGACGAGGGAGGTTGGGCGAGCACCTCGTCAGAATTGGGTTTCGTTAAAGCATCACGAGGATGTTAAATTATTCAAAATGTTTGTGGATTCCGTTAAGGATTTCAAGGAGAGGTACTTTGTTGTCCGTCCAGAGTCTCCATCTGCCCGGGAGAGTTTACTGGAGCTGGAGGAAGATAGGGACGAGCAAGGTGTTGCTCGCAAGGATGCCAACGGGCAAGTTATATTTCGGGCAGTCCCTAAGTTCCCGTTAAGCTGGTCGTACACCCATTTCCTGAAGGAGCCCAAGGAATATACAACCGGGGACGCAGACTTGTCTCCCGAGGACATGGCTGCCTTCGAAAGTCTGAAGACCTTTGTGGCCGGTTTTACTCCCGGGGTCTGGACGACTCGTAAGGGAGTTACCATAAGAGATGAACGCGGGGAGCCTAAGGCCTCTCCTCGTTTTATTAATACTAGGACCCTCCTTAAGTGCAAAAATGCCGGGGAGGTTAAACTGTGCTTGGGTATTGCTTTCTTTCCTTTTAACTTAGAAAAATTTCTGTTTTGTATGTATTCCTTGTCTTTTACTAACTTGCTCGTCCTTTGTTTGCAGACGAAATGGAATCTATTGCCGAGCGCATGTTGAAGGCCAAGCAGGATGAGAAGGCGAGCAGGACTGGCCGAGGTAAAAAGAAGATTGTTTCCAGAGCTTCCCAGGAAGTGAGGCCGGGGACCCCTTCCGTGCAGGTTATTGGGACCTCGGCGGGCACCCCCTCCTCGGCTCCCCGGCCTCCTCCAGCAAAGAGGATAAGAGAAGAAGATTCCCCGGTTGAGGAGGCGGGCATGGGTGCATGCAGCAAGTTTCCAGTTCCTCGGTGCTTTACCGTGGACAAATTTTTTGAGAAGTATCCTCCGGAGGTCTTTGAATCTGAAAGGGCTGCTATTCTCAACCAAGAGCCTGAGGTCCGTAAGCAGCAGCATGCTCGTGACATGGCCGCTATGGTGCGGATGATTTCGAGCTCCCTTGTCCTTGGTGACGAGCGGGAAACCTTAGTCGAGCAGCTGAACACTGCCCAGGCCAGGCACGAGCGGGCCAAAGGTCGGATCAACCAGCTCAAAATTGTAGTGGATGACCTCAAGGAGAAGCAACAACACTGGGGTGACCAGCTGGATGAGCATCGTAAAAGGGGAGAGGAGTTGGAAGCTGCTCGGGTTGAGATTGAAAGGCTCACTGCTGCTATGGCTCCGGGCGAGGACGAGCACAAGGCTGCTGAGGGGTTGACCACCCGGGCAGACTTGGTCAAGGTTATTGCCCAACTGTCCCATGATTTTGTGGAGGGCACCGAGTACGCCTTTGAGAATGCCGTGCAGCAAATCAAGTGCCTTAATCCTGAGGTGGAGTTGGTGACCCGGGGAATGCATGTCAACGGGCAGGTCAAGGATGGCCAGATTGTTGTCCCGGCTGGCCTGGTCGACTCTGATGAAGAGGAGGATGATGCTGAGGTGGCGCACGAGGAGGATGAGGAGGGCGATGGGCACGAGCAGGAAGATAGGTGCGAGGAGTAGATGTTCCTGGCTTTTGCGTTGTAATTTTATTTTGTCTTTTTGAATTTTTGGGGCCTTTGAGCCATGGTTTGTAATTTTGGAACAAGTGGGCTTCTGTCCCCGTTTTACTTTTATGACAATCCGGGCAGGTGCCCGTTTTATTTATCTATGCTTGTTTATAACTGCTCGTCTATACCTGCTCGCATGTATGTTTACATTTTCTGCTCGCATGTATATTTCCTCATTTTTTAACTTAGAAAATTTTTACGAAATTCTGTTGTTTAAAATTTTAGCCGGGGAGCCTCCTCGTCTAATAATAACTTAGAAAATTTTTGATGAAACTTTGTTGTTTAAAATTTCAGCCGGGGAGGTCTGGTCCCTACTTTTCACTTAGCCAAATTTTATGCTAATTTCTTGCTCAAAATCTGAGCCGGGGAGCTTGTCCCCATTTTTAACTTAACGAAATTTTGTTGTTTAAACTTCGTGCCGGGGATCTTACCTCCCCGTTGTTAAGGTGCTCGTCTGGGCATGCTGGTATGCTCATTCGAGCAAGTTGGTGTGCTAAGTTTTGCCTGTTTATTTTTATGCCTGTTTTGTATACTTATCATATTTTTGCATGTATGAATGCTGCGCTCGTTGTTATTTTGCCGGGGAGGTTTCCCCTGCTTGATATTGAGCATGTTTTATTGAGGGTAGTCTCCTCTGTTTTGACTTAAACAGTTTAGGGAACTGTATAAGCACTTAGAGTTGTTTCTAAGTTACGCGAATACAAGCACGCTAGTGTACCCTTCTTCGCAACCTGAACCTCCCATCGCGAGCTGGGTGCTAGGTCGTGGCACGGGGACGATGGGCTCGTTTCAAGAGTTATCCTCGTCTAGCAGGAGTTCCATTTCCCTTATGGTGAATTAGTTCCCCTGCTATGGTTTTAGATGAGCACGTGTGCCATGGTGCCCTCCGTTGTTTAAGGTGCTCGATTCGTTGTGTTCTGAAGTGCGAGCAGCCTTTTAGTGTGGCAATAACTTAGCTGTAATATTGTTTCAATTTCTGGGCATTCCAAGGTCGAGGAAGTTTCTTTCCTCGAAGATCCTCGAGATAGTATGCACCATTTTCTGTTTTGTCAATGACGCGGTATGGTCCTTCCCAATTGGGTGCAAGTTTGCCATCCTGGGAGTCTGCATTGCGTCTTAGGACGAGGCTGCCCACCTCGAATTCTCTTTTGATGACTTTGGTGTCATGACGGGCAGCTATTTTCTGTTTCAGGGTGGCCTCCTTTAAAGAAGCTCCTGTTCGAATTTCTTCGACGAGGTCGAGCTCCTCTCGAAGTGCTTCATCGTTTTGCTCCTCGTCAAGAGGCTGCTCAGTCCGACGAGATGGTTCCCCAATCTCTACGGGGATAACTGCCTCCGTTCCATATACCATTCGGAAGGGGGTTTCTCCAGTTGTGGAGTGTGGGGTTGTTCGATAGGCCCAGAGTACATTGTCAAGCTCTTCGACCCATTTCTTTTTGTTTTGGTCAAGTCTTCTTCGGAACCCTCTCAGGATCACTCTGTTGGCTGCTTCAGCTTGCCCGTTGGTTTGGGGGTGCTCTACCGATGTGAAGTGCTGCTTGGTGCCCAGGGCAACAAGGAATGCTTGAAAATCTTTGTCTGTAAACTGTGTTCCGTTGTCTGTGACTACCACCTGTGGTATTCCGAATCTAGCTAGCACATTTCTTTTGAAGAAGCGCAGGACTCTGAGTGATGTGATGTCGGAGAGGGGTTCGGCTTCCACCCACTTCGTGAAGTAGTCCACTACTACTATTAGGTAGCGATTTTGATAAAGTCCTTTGGTAAAAGGACCAAGTAAGTCCATGCCCCACCAGGCGAAGGGCCAGGGGGAAGACAAAGATTTTAGTTCTTGAGGGGGAGCTAAGTGCATATCCCCATGCCTTTGGCATTTGTCACATTTTTTTACGTGGTCTTTGGCGTCCTGTTGCATAGTAGGCCAATAGTACCCTGCTCGTAGAGCTTTCCTGGCAAGTGACCTTCCTCCCAGGTGCTGGGCGTTAATGCCCTCATGGACTTCGCGCAGGATGTAATCTGCTGTGTCCTCGTCCACACATTTTAGGAGAGGAATGGAAAATCCTCTCCTGTATAATTTTCCATCAAGGATGACATAGGAGCAGGCTCTTCGTCTGACTATAGCTGCTTGTTTCTGGTCGTCAGGGAGAGTTCCGTGCTCGAGGAAGTTGTATACTGGAGTCATCCAGCAGTCTTTGTCGCCAATGACGTTTATGTCCACAACCTTGCTTGGTTTTTCTATGCTTGGACGAGGGAGTATCTCTTGGATGACCGATTTATTTCCGCCCTTTCTTTTTGTGCTTGCCAGCTTGGACAGGATATCTGCCCTTTTGTTATGCTCGCGGGGAACATGTAATATTTCAACAGAGTTGAACTTGGTGATTTTTTCCTTTACTAGCACTAGGTATTCAGAGAGGTTATCATTCTTGGTCTGATACTCTCCTAGCACCTGTGAGGCGACCAGTTGTGAATCTGTGTAGATTTTTATCTCCTTGGCCTGCAGGTCCTCGGTCAAACGTAGTCCAGCGAGGAATGCTTCATATTCTGCTTGGTTGTTTGAAGTTGGGAAGGATAGTGCTAGGGATACCTCGATTAGTAAGCCATTCTCATTTTCAAGAATGATACCTGCACCTGCTCCTGTGGCGCTTGATGCTCCATCCACAAAGATTGTCCATTTATCTGCTCCGTCCACTGTAGGGGAGGAGCTCGTCATCTCTGCGACGAAGTCAGCTAGGACTTGGGCTTTTAGAGCTTTTCTGCTTTCGTAACGAATGTCGAATTCTGAGAGTTCGAGGGACCATTTGAGCATCCTGCCCGCCATATCTGGTCGGCCAAGTAGGGACTTGATTGGTTGGTCTGTTCGGACCACAATTGTATGGGCCAAGAAATAATGTCTTAGTCTCCTCGCAGCATACACTAGTGCAAGGGCTATTTTTTCAATTTGTTGGTATCTTAGTTCAGGACCCTGCAAGGCTTTACTCGTAAAGTATACTGGTTTCTGCCCTTCGTTTGTCTCACGAATAAGAGCTGCACTTACAGCCTCTGAGGCGACGGAAAGGTACAGGTATAATACCTCCTCGTCACTTGGTCGTGAGAGGACAGGTGGCTCTGATAAGGCCTTTTTCAGATGTTGGAGAGCTTGCTCGCATTCATCTGTCCATTCGAAGACTGCTTCTTTCTTTAGTAGTTTGAAAAAGGGGAGTGCGTGTTGTGCTGATTTGGATACAAATCTGGAAAGCGATGTTAGCATTCCATTAAGAGTTTGTATGGACTTCTTATCGCTCGGAGTAGGGAGCTCGGCAAAAGCTCTGCACTTGTCAGGGTTGGCTTCAATTCCTCGCTCGGTTAGGTAAAATCCCAGGAATTTACCTGCTCGGACCCTGAAGGTGCACTTCTCTGGGTTGAATCTCATGTTGTATTTCCTGGCCTGCTCGAACACCTTTCGAAGGTGCACGACATGGTCGAGTTCCTCGGGGGATTTTACGATCATGTCATCCATGTATACCTCGAGCATGTCTCCTATTTGTCCTCGGAAGACTTTGTTCATCATTCGCTGGTATGTAGCTCCTGCATTTTTGAGACCGAAGGGCATTACGTTGTAGTAATAGTTGCCCGACTCGGTCATGAAAGCTGTTTTTTCTCTATCTGCTACTGCCATTGGAATTTGGTTATAACCTGAATAAGCATCCATAAAAGACAATAATTTAAAGCCAGAAGAATTATCAACCAGTCTATCAATGCAAGGTAAGGGATAAGAGTCTTTAGGGCAAGCCCTGTTAAGATCGGTATAGTCGCAACACATCCTCCACTTTCCATTAGATTTTTTGACGAGTACAACGTTGGACAGCCAGGTTGTATACCTGGCCTCCGAAATAAAATTTGCCTCTAGGAGGTCTTTTACACATTTTTCTGCAGCCTCCGATTTCTCAGGAGACTGCCTACGCCTACGTTGTACAATGGGAAGTGCAGTGGGATCAATAGTCAGTTGGTGACATGCTATGTTGGGGTCCAAGCCGGGCATCTCGGAGGCGTGCCAGGCGAATAGATCAGCATTTTCCTTCAAGCAGGCTTCAAGTTGCTTCCTAGCAAGCTCGGGGAGCCCGGTCCCAATCTTCACTGCCCTGCTCGGGTCTTCTCCGAAGGGCATCAGCTCGAACTCGCCGTCTGGAACTGGACGACGGTGCTCTTGGCTTGCCTCGTCGTCTTCCTTCTTCTCCTTGCGGAGCTTCTTCTCATCTTTGTTTTCCTGTTTGGAAAAGCGGCTGTCGAGGTCAATGGAGCTGATTTCTGGCAAGGGCAGGGAAGTTGTTGCCTTGGACTTCTTTGACTCGGGGAGTTGCCCGATATACTCATTTCCTTTGGAGGATGCATTGAAGACTCTCCTTACAGCTTCAATGTCTCCATGCAGTGTCGCAACTTGGCCTTTATGAGTATAGTACTTCATTTTGAGGTGGGCGGTTGAAGGGACAGCCATTAAGTCAGCAATAGCTGTTCGGCCCAGGATGCACTGGTAGAGAGAGAAGGGCAGTCTACTACCAGGAATTTCACTTTGATAGTTTTTGCAGTTTCTTCAGAGCCAACGGTGACTAGCAGGTCTACATAGCCCCATGGCTTAGTTGTTGCTCCATTAAATCCGGAGAGATCAGATCCAAAATAAGGAGTGAGGTAGGTTTCATCTAGTTGCAGAGTCTTGAAAAGTTGGGAATACATGATATCACAGGAGCTTCCTTGGTCGACCAGTACCCTGCGGACGTCCATGTTTGCCATGTCTACTCTGATGAGCAGGGGTATCTGGGAGTTTGCAGTTCCACCGGGCAGCTCTTCCATGTAGAAGGCTAAGGGCTTTGATTGCCCTTTCGGTTTATCTAGAGTTGCGCTCAGGTTGGAGGAGCCATCTATCAATTCTTCAAATTTTCTCTTGATGGACCCCACAGTCTGTTTGTCAAAACCTCCACCAGAGATAACCATAGCGTGGGCAAGTGCGTCCCATTTGCTCAGCGTGGGGGCAACATAGGTGTCGTCCAAGTAGTCAGGGACAAAGAAGTCTTCAGTTCTGGAGATGGCAAGGGCAACTGGTTTGTGCCCGGATCTTTCTGGTGCAGCTTCTTCAGTGTTGCCGGTCTCAGCAGCTTCTGCCCGGGGAGCATTGCCCCTCTTCACGTATTGTTTGATTTGCCCATTTCTAATCAGAATTTCAATGGCGTCTTTTAGTTGTATGCAATCGTCAGTCAGATGGCCGTAACCTTTGTGGTACTTGCAGTACCTGCTCTTGTCTTGGCCAGGCTTTGTGGGTTGTTGTCTTGGAAATTTAATTCCTGCTTTAGTGAACTCAGCTGAGTTGCACTCTTTCCAAATTTCTTCCCGATTTTTATTAAGGGGAGTATAGTTGCTGAATGTGCTGGGAGGTCCACGGGGCTCTCTTGGCCTTTCGCCTCTTCGTCTTCCTCCTCCCCGGCTGGACTGTTCAGCATTTGAATGAGGAGCAGGCTGACTGTTTCCTGCTCGCCCATATCGGGCAGCATCTGCAGCTTGTTGCTCTTCATACTGGATGTAGGGTTGAGATTTGAGAAGGAGGTCGCCAAAGGTGCGCGGTTTTTCGATGCCAACGGCTTTTGCAAAGTCAGAATTTGGCCTAAGGCCCCTTTGGAGCAGGTATTTCTTCATATCATCAGTTGTTTCTACCTGGACGGCTTCTTTGTTGAACCTCTCTATGAAACTGCGGAGAGATTCATTATCAGCTTGGAAGATGGCGTCCAGGACTGCTTCGGTCTTTGGTTGCTTGCGGGAGGCAGTGAAGTGCCTACGGAATTGGTCGGACAGATCCATCCATGAGGTTATGGAGCGAGGAGCTAGGCTGTGGTACCAAGCCATAGCTCCCTTTCTCAGAGTAGTTGGAAATATTCTGCATCTAATTGCTCCACTGACCCTCAAGAAGTTCAGGGTAGCATTGACTGATGCGATGTGTTCATCTGGGTCAGTAAGTCCATCGTAAGCTGGGAGAGGAGGTGGTCGTTCACATCCCTTTGGAACGGGTGCTTGAAGTATGTCGTGAGATAAAGGGCAGCGGGGATCATCCTCGTCACTCTCATGTGAGTTTAGGGGAGGTGAGGCCTCACGATCAGGAGTTGGGCTCCTGGAGAATTGGTCAGTGTGATGGCTGCGGCTTACTGGCTGCCCTTGTTTGGTCATCAAGCTGAGTCCCTGGGGAGAATGACGACGAGGAGGTGTTCGGTCCACAATTTTTCCTTTCTTCACATTCGGAGAAGATATACCCTCGCGGGGAGGGGAGACATGGTCTCTTTTCCTGCCAGGTTGCTCGATCCTCTCAAGGGCAGGTCGTCGTTGTCTGACAGTTTCCTGACGAGGAGGGGATGGAGAAGTAGGAGCTCTCCTCGGGGGAGAGTTATTCCTTGAGAATCGCTGGTTCCTTTCCAAGCGATCAAGTCTCATATTCTGCTCGTCCATTCGGCGATTCTGGCCCTGGAGAGCTTCGGTGGTTTGCTTTAGGGCAGCTATGAGTGCTGCTAGTTCAGCATTGGTAACTGAAGCAGTGGACAAGTCGGTTTCTGCTGATCTGCCCTGCTCGGACTGAGGGCGCTTCCCTGCCTGCTTCTCAGTCAAGACGACCAGGTCGCCGTCCTCAGAAGTCCAGGAAGTTTCCTGCCCGTCTCTAGGGTCAGACTCGGGGAGGGCCTGGAGGTCAGTGATGAGAACAGGAGGCAGACGGGGAGAAGAAGGAGGAGCAGCGTCCTCAACGTCATTGTTGAAATGAGATGCACTGGCCATGATGAAAAAGTGATTGATTGGTTTTGTTCTTTGGTTTACTTGCTCGAAACAAAGAAGGGGAGAACTCAGATCCCCACAGTCGGCGCCACTGATCTTAACTGTTGATCAGAACAGGTAGAAGGCCAGCTGGAAGTCCGTTGAGCAGGTGGTAGGCAGCAAGTCCGAGCAGATGATCCACGGAGGGGGGGTTGTACCTGCAGGTGCTCCGATGCCTAAGTCAGTAAGGGTAGAGAGCAAAAGAGATACTAGAGAGAAGTTAGAGTGAGAGAGTAATTGCAATAATGAATAGTGTCTACCTTGCTCTCCCAAGAGGGAGAGTATTTATAGCCCCCAGCTCTGGGCCAAAGGTCCTCTTAGTGGGCTGGTCTAGCCAAGGCCCATTAAGAGGGACTGCCAAGATATTACCCTTAGATAGTGGGTAGAGTAGTAATTTTACCCTATCTTGGTGGAGAGGTTGTGCCATGCTGACATGGAGGTGGTTTGGGCAAGCCATGTGGACTTTGTGAGGGTCTAGGTGGACTAGCATTAGTCTAGTCCAGAACATAAACCACCTAGAATGGACTTTGTGATTCTACTTGAAGCTAGAAATCGTAGCTTCTGATTCTAGAATTGATTTTACACTCAAATTTTTTGTTCAACTCACTTTTTCATGAATATATCCAAACATAAACCACTTCAGCTTAAAATCAATTTTGGCCAGAATCAATTTTACAGAATCAATTCTGCCAAAATCAATTCTCTCCGCCGCAGAACCAAACACACGGTTAATAGGCCTCATGCTTAGGGTTTGTTTTGTGGACCATCATGCAATTTATATATGAGCAGGCATACAAAAACTAAAATTCCTTGGACCATTCCGACTCTAATTGACACATCTTCTTGTAATCGAATCATCCTCAGCCAAACTCAAGATACATGACTTGAACTATATCGTAATATAAATAGGTCTAGAAGGGCTAGACCTTAACCATAGTTGAATTGAAAGTTTATATCATATAAATCATCCATAGAAAAATTTAGAAAAATTGAAAATCATTTGATATGTTATTGAGACACATCAAGATTAACGGTTTATTAAATAACGTAAATCTTGATAAGTCTCAATAACATATCAAATGATTTTCAAAAAAATCTATGGATGATCTATAAGATATAAACTTTCAATCCAATAATAAATTTTGTAAAATTCAATTTCGGTAGATCACTTGTCTACGGTGGACCACTTGTAAAGGTAATCCACCGTAGCATTAGTCTCGTTATGAGTAATAATATTTGTATGACCAAATTGTGACAACTTGTTTTTCCAATTAGTTTGAGAGAGAAACAATAAGAAAAGAGAGTAAAAAAAAAACACAATGAAAGCATGAGAGTGTCCTAAAAATTATCCTAAATCAATCGTACAAATATCATTTATCTTTTGCTATTCACATATGTTAACATCAATCTATGAGACTTAAATTCGACTAATTCAATTGATCGAGCCCAATCTAAAGTTTGAGTTCACTCATTTAATTAAACAAACGAGTTTAACTGAGCATTTATCATGTCAATCCATATAGTAGTACTCAATTTTAAATAAGCCATATGGTAGTAGTAATTAGTAACAAATACTAGTAGATCAGTTCATTTATGCTTGTTTACAGTAAAACATTGATTTCATTAATTTCATTAATTAAACCAATCAACATTACACTTAAAATGACCTGAAGCAAAAGAGGCATTCTCCCACCCACAACCTGTGTTATTTAAACACAAATTTGGTAACACGTATTTGATAACGTATAAATACAAGAGAAAATAAGTGTGTACGCAAATCTATAAAAAATATTATATTATTTTAAAAATAAAAAGGTGTATATTTATTGGGTCATGCTAAACAGTGTCCCGGGGCACTAGTTAAGCATACTAAAAAAAAAAAAAAGAATAAAATTAATGATGAGAGATAATAACTTTTTACATCTTTAAGGTATTGAATTCACAATTTCCAAGATAAAATTTCCATTTTGATATCCTTAACCAGTGCCCCGAGGGCACTGTTTAGCATTTTCCATATTTATTTAGTTTGTGTCTCGAATTTGTGTTGATATATCATTTCTCTTCTTCCACCATATAGTATACATAGATGCCAACATGCAACCTGACAAATTGTTTCACACGAAATCATAGTACAAGTTATATAAAAGCCAAAGTCTTTAACTCCTAATCAGTTACAATTCATTTTTTATTTTTTTTATATCATAGAGGGACCAAGCCTAAGTCCAAAATAAAATATTACAATGAAATCAAACGGGGAGTACTAAGCCCCATAACATCAGCAAAAAATCTCTAATATTACTTGGACAAGTCTCAAAAAAGACGATGTTGCAATCTAGCGTGCAACTCATACTTGCCAATGCATGCATGCGTGCATTTGTTTGTTTCGCGATACGTATGGAAAATCTTAACTTCCCATCTCCATACAAAAATATTTTGATGCTTTTAATCAATGAAAATTCCATAGAGCTACTACTCACACCATTGATGATCATCTTCACTACTGAACTTAACTCAACATTAACTTCAATCTTCCGAAATCCCCTCCTCTCTGCAAGCTTCAACCCTTCTAACACACCCCACAACTCAGCTATAAGAGCACTTTCAATACCAACAAATTTAGCAAAACCACCACACCAACTTTTTCGATGGTCCCTAATGATACCACCCCTTCCTCGCCTTTGCTAGCCATCCATAGTGACAGTTTTGCTTTCCATACAAGCTTTATAATACTCGCTGCTACGCTGCAAATAATCACAACTGCTTTTTCAGGCCAACTATACTCATCAACATGCAACTCTTTATTACGCCACGACCACACAATGACAAGCCATCGCCCAAAAATCCTCCCACCGTATACCATTAATCCGAGACAAATCACCTGTCAAATTATAGTGCAACCAGTCCTCAAGATCTCCCCCAAAGAAAAGACCACGAGCCTCATAATGAACCACACTCAACCACATGTTTCTCACAACTGTGCAGTCCCTTAAAGCATGTAAGCAAGTCTCTTCAACATTATCACAAAAGCTACACATAGCATGACACAGTCCCATTCTTGCCATTATACTATTGGTTAATAATGTATCATGGCAATTTTCACATATACACAATTCATTCCTGATTGTACAAATAATATGTATCCAATCGTTTACATGGTGGCTGGTTTGAAGGAGCTTTCAAATACTCTTGTATTGATGGTGGCTCTAGAGGCGGTCGTTTCTCATGACAACAATGATATGAGCAGCAAACTTGTCAAGATAAGTTATATTTAAAGGTTGCATTGAGAGGTTTAATTCAATTGAAGTTAAGGTTGCATTGAGAGGTTTAATTCAATTGAGGTCTAATATTCTTAATTCATCACAGCAAAAATACATTGTATGTTGCAAATATATGATGTCTCTTACACTTTTATGTATTTGTTTACAGTTGATCCTAAGAACAACTTGATCAAAAAGGGCCTTCAACCATATGTACATAGATCCAATGGCTGAGACTAACTAAGTTCATTACAAAACAACACTTAACCCCTACCTAACATTTAGAACTATCATACCAACTTCACTCTTCTTCAAAATAATGGTTTGGTACCTCTGGACATACAGGCAAGTTTGCCACAGATTTGAACTGTTACAAACAAAGAATTCAAGTCACTTAATCTGCCATAATAAGACTTAACTAGTACAATACAATACAACAAACAGAAAGGGTAAAACAATCCATCACCTTCTGTTGTTTGTATTTCTGCCTAACAGCTTTCAATGATGCAGCCCTTCTTGACAAATACAAATCATGTAAAATCTGAACACATTCTTCCAGTTCATCCGATTTATAACCCGAGCAATCACTCAATGATGAAGTCTGCAATAGATTCTCAACATTAAGTGCATTGAAATAAAGACATAATCTTGTTAGAGTACATAAGATCAAATATTTACCCAAGGATATACTTCAGGACAGATGATAAATCTAGCGAGAAATATAACCGATGCAGCCACCACAGAAGGTAAGAATCTTATACATTCATATTCCAACAAGCTTAGCTCAGCAAGATAGTTACACAGATATTCCATTTGAAGTTTTGAAGTCTACATTTGAAAATACAAAATAACCAATTAGTAGGCGCAATAAAAGCTTTCGACATAACCAGTGATAACCAATTAATGAACTGTTCAACTTACCTTTTGATTCTCAGTTGCAAATCCAATAAACTCCCTGAAACACAGTAATTACACATTTTAACACAATTAGTCCAATTAACTTCATTTAATAACAATTTGGATCTTGAAAATTTTACATTAAAAAAAAAAATCCTTACTTCAGAAATGTGTAAACATGAGGATTGCCCATTTCAAAATTCAGTGACTTGAGTATGTCAGCTTCCATCTTAATAATCTATACATTAACACCATTTGACATTATTAACCTGATGAAATCTACTAATTCAAACAAAAGCAAAATACCTGAATAGGATTTTTACCTGTTTCAGCTGATAGGTGTTATCAGTAATTTGGCGGAAATCTACAGCTTTTGGTGGGGAGATTTCTTCATACTTTCTACAAATTCAAAAGTAATAAAATTGTAAATTCATAAGCAAATTAACATAACAAATATAAAAAGTAAAAATCAAAACAATTTGTTGAGATCTTACGATGCTATGAGCATAGATGAAACACCAAGCAACTGAAGGTTAGATCTGTTGATAATGTTCATCGATAGGAACCTGTCGATGTATGAAACCGAGAGATGAAGGGTTTCAGGGAGAAGCTTATATTCATCAGCAACCTCAACTAACCAGTCAACCAATATTCCTCTCATGTTTGAAGTAACACCTCTTTGAACTTTCTCCATATAACCAACCATTGGCCTTCTCTTTTTCTGCACCCGAAAAACAATCAAATCATAAATTCAAACACCCAGAAATTGTAATCAAATCTGCACATCAGTTTCACCCAAAAGATTGCAAATTTAACATAAATAACAAACAAACAAAAAAAATAATATTGAGAAACAATCCAAATAAAAATAATAAATTTTGTATAACTAAAATCAAAATCTTAAAAGCCCAGAAATTGTAATTGAACTACTACCACATCAAAATGAGCAAAAAGAATTAAAATTTAACAAAAAAAAAAAATAGAAAAATTACCTCCATTGAACGAAGATAATTGGATATGTCAGATGCATAAGGTTCACCAATCTGTTCATCATCAAATCTTGTATTTTTGTTACCGAAAACCATCTTATCCAATTTGAAATTCTCAAACAAACAAACACCTCTCTTCCGAGATTGAAATTTTTCATTGGAAAATTGAACTTCTTCAGAACAATTAAGATCAGGTAAATTGGGAAGTTCACCCAAAACAACCCTTTGTTTTTTGTTGTTCAGAACAATTGGTTCAGTGTTTGAGTTAGCCCTTTTCCTTGCAGCACGAGTCTCCATCTCCGGTTGAAGTAAAGTATTGCTCTGAAGATGAAGATGGTGCAAGAAGAGAACGATGAAGGATTAAGAACTGTGAATGAAGAAGAAGGATGAAGAAGTGGGACATGGTTTTGGTGTTTTTATAGGAAAAAGGTTTTGGTTGGAAAATTTTGAGAAAGGGGAAAAAAAATTAGCGGTTTCAGAAATGTTTATGGGGGAATGAAAAATGTTCCTTTGGCGCTATTTGGTTTGTTTCGAAATATTTAGGATTTGGCTGTTTTCATTTTGGTTTGAAAATTTTGGTTTTTTTAAAAAAATTTAATGGATTTGGCGCTGATTCTGTCTCTGTCCAAATAACAATCAAATAATTTTAAATTGGAAAGTTGATCAAAATTTGATTTTTGTTCTATGTACTTGAAAAAAATTGATTGGAAGGGAAATGTCATGTTGTGTGTTCACATTCACAAGTTCTTTTATAGAGATTAATCATCACTAACGGTGATAGAAACTTTGTACATATAAATTATAACATGTAAAAGAAAAATTGTATTTTATGTTTAAGTAAAGTGGCAATTATTGGCTAAAATTACTGTAAAAAAAAAAATTATCAGCTAAAATTCTCGTACACACAACTATGAAATTATAAGTTCAATTTTAGGGACTATCTTTATAAGACATTTTTAACTTTATGAATATCTAAAAAATGTCTGACTTTATTAGTCTATCAAGTTAGTATTGCAGTTAACTATTTATTATCAATTATATTCCTATATTTTAATAACTTACTATTAATTTGTTATTTAACTTTGTCCAATCGCTATCACTTGAGTCTCTAAACTACTTTAAGAATCACTAATGTGAATAAAATTTAACAAAGTCAATGACCTATTTGAAAGTGTCCTACATTGTAAAAACTCGATTTTTGTGGTTTACTCAACAAACTCACATACATTAAGCGTATGTTTATGAAACATGGAGAAAAATATTTGAGTGATGGGAGAAGAACATTGAGAGATGATGGAGGAAGAAGAAAGGTTTGAATCTGAGATGTAAACTTGAGGTATAAAACTATGGAAATTTCTGGAAAAATTGAGGTGGGTGGTGGCGTGGTGCCATTGAGAGAGAGGGACACATTTGCATTGGATTTTTCTATTGGGTTTGGATGTTTTTGTTTGAAAAATCACAAAAAACTATTGGGCTGAATTTTCATATAGAGTGGTCCAGTAAAAATTAGGACCTTTTGGTAATTTACCCTTTAAAAGCAATTTTAATTCAAATTATCCAAACAACATATTTTATAAATTGATTCTACAATAAAGATATCCAAACATAAATCACTTTACAGTCAACTCACTTCTAACCAAAATCAATTTTACAAAATCAATTCACTTAGAATCAATTCTGGCCACCGCACAACCAAACGCACACTAAGTGTGATTTCTACTTTTTTAAAAATGGAATTTATGACCACAATACTAATTTACACACACAAAAAAAAAAACTTTCTAATGAGAAAACGGGACATATTTAAATTGCTAAAGGATGGTATCAAAATTTAACATTAGAAATTTTCATTAAAATCATTTAAATTGCTACGTGGTAGTGTAAAAACATTTTACATTACATGAGGCGATATTTAAGGATAGTACGATACTCCGTTTATGACTTTATGCTGACTGAATTCATCAATAGGGATAGCAAGAAGAAAATTTTGAGCATGTGTTGCTTGCAAACACCGAAAAATTGCTTTCTGTGTTGTGCTCATGTCAAACTTAACTTTCATGTCTTGAACAATTTTACCAAACAGAACATGCGCCAAAACATGTTAGGCTTTAAAGGGGACTATGTCCTTCGTAGTAAAACTGCTTAAGCCAAAACCATAAATCTTTTCATGAAGATCATCCAAAGCACTACCAAAATCATAGTCCATACTGCATACTCCGCTATCTCTCAACATACGATCTTTTAATACCCAAGATTGGGTCCTAAAAGTCACAAAAGCCTATGAAGCGGCCTCTACTACATAGTACAACTACAAACCTAATCCCCACAACTTGATAGATAAAGAAGCCAACATTCATTGAACGTCCCTAAAGAAAGGACCTCCACAACCGCAATGTGTTCAATCGTCCCTCGCAACTATTTATCAAACAAAATGGATGTCTTCTCCATATGAATTGGTTGACACGTCTTTAGACAAAAAAAAAGGTTGACAATACCCATGCATGATTAAAGTGAAAGAAGCACACTTACGGATCCCTTAATTGAAGAAGATGATGCATTATAACTCAATAGCCTTGATAACTATCTTCGTGACCACACCCTTAATTGAGGGGGGGAAGAAGATAGTTTAACTTATTATAAAGTAAAATATATACCAAAAATTGGACCATTAACTTATAATCCAAACATTAATTGTTAGAGTCGGCCTTGAGATTTTTTTTTCTCTAGACCAACTAAATTAATGATGTCTCTCATGAATCGTGATCATATCATTAGAATTGTTTCGTTTATGCATTGTGGCAGAACTTGAACAAGAAACTTGTGGGTGTTAAAGTGAATATAAAAAATGTAAGTTGCAAATTTACAAAAATTAAACAAAAAAACAAAATAAAAATTCTCTTAAATTTCCATGAAAGAAACTTTAGTGCAATTTTTTTTTTTTGCAAAGTTAGGATCAAGAACAGCGATAAGCTTGTTATTTAGAATTCCCCTCTAAAGATTTGAAGAGCATTCTCCTTGCTAATGTCTTAAGGGTGTTTCACTCAAGATCCTAGTCACTTATTTTTTATTTTCTTTTTCTTTGCCAATTTACCAACAAAACAACAAAATTACTGTGTATTATGTAGTCATGAAAATTGTTCAATCACTTAAAATGAAAAAGGTCAGATATTATTCAAATTAGAGATTAAACTTTCAATAATCTATTTTTGAACTTAATTTGAAATTAAGAATTTAAATTTAAAATTTAAGTATTATGAATATTAATTAAATAAAATATTAATATTAATATATTATTAGTTTTAAATTAAAAAATAATAATTTTGAATATTAGTTAACTCACACACTATTGATTTTATCTCATTCTCATGACTTTAATATGACTATAGTTATGCATTTGAATAACTAATAAGACCAACAACTATATACGCATCATATGAGAATGAATATTATATATCATTGAAATACAAAGTATTCATGAATTTTAACCTCTATTATTGTTTTACAAAAATCTTATTACATCTATATATGTATCTATTATTTATTAAATGACTTATTATATTTAAATAATCGCATAAAATTTCATAAAATTATATTTTATCAAAATATAATTACTTAGAATTTTGATCCTCTAAAGTGAGTAAAGTGTAAAGTGAAAAAATCAAAGGTTGTCATTGTAACAACCTCGTGATTTGTTCACATTACACTCTAAATCAACATGTTTCTCCCATAAGAAAAAACTTTAAATAAAAATAGCCTCTAAGCATATTAACGAATTCAGACCCTCTTCAATTTTTCCTCATGTTTTCTTAATTCAAGAATTGATTTTATCTCCTTTTTATTCTTTGTAATTTACCAACCCTTAGATCAAGAAAAAACATGAGGAAAAATTGGAGATGATCCAAATCCGTAAATTAACTACTCACAATTACTAACTTACGGTGGAGGCAAAATGCCTCACGTTTGGGGTAAAAACCCTATATTTACGGCAGTGCCCAAACTGCCAATTTCAGTGAAAAATAATTCGGTTCTCAACAACCTCGTTTCTACAATACAACTTCAAACATAATTCCCTATTTTTTATTTTATTATTATAACCGGTAACAGAACAAAAATTCTATCATTTTATTACTAACCGGTAACTATTGATTTTTTTTTTCTAATCTAAGAGTCGAACTACTACTCATGAGAATGACTATAGAAATTTCTATTTATCATGTGTGATTTGAGTATAAATCTTAAATTTTACTTCGACTAAATGATTGATAATCTAGTTTAGGGAACTCACCTTGTAATTAATTAATTTGGTCACTAAACAAGGAAATAAGAGAATTATGAGCTTCTTCAATTTTTCCCAACCCTCCTTACTCTTTACTTCTTGTCTTGATTCCATTAAAGTTTAAGTCTCCTTCCAGACCAATAAGAAGAATACTGCCGAAGGACTTTGCATTCAAAGCTTATAAATGCTAGCAATGAAAGATTTGAAGCCATGAGTGGTTCGGTGATGTCCCAAGAAACGTCCCACATGAAAACTAACTGAATAGTAATATTAATACACTAGTTTTGGAATGTAGAGAATCATGCTGATTGATATTATTCTCTTTAGGTATGATTTTGTTTTTTCAATTGCCAATTCTGTTTGTACTTCCTATTGTTTTCCTACCGAAAACTTATGGCCAATTTATTAATATACCCATATTTCCTCCATTGTTACTGTTTCATTCATCTTTTCCATTTTATTCGTTGCATACACTACACATAAATTGAGAGTTTGTAAAATATACGGCACTCTCTGCATAACATATTCATTTATTGAAACGTCTCACACATACAACTTCAAAAATTACTAAAATGCAACTTACATGCTTTGTATGACATCAATAACTCAAGACTTAAGTGATTTCAGACAACATTCAGTTTATAAGCACTAAGCATAATATGAAAGCAACAAGAGAAATCAAATAACCAATTCAAGAAATAGTCATAAGTCCTATACATGAAGGCCATTCTAACTTAAGAATGTCAAGGGAAAAGATTCAAGTTTTGTTCATATTATGCTACTCAAAATGCTGTATCGTTGGCCCCATTTCACTTGCATTATTGCTATAATAACTAACTCAATTAAAGGTATCAAGCCTAAATTTTGTTTCGAGCATTATCAAACCAATCCATACATGTTGACAGCATACAGCTATGCAAGCACATTTCATATAGCAAAACACATTAAATCTAAAATCAATATGATCATAATAGTGACAACATTGTCATAAAGTGAAAGTTGTGTCGTGGTGATGGGGTGCCTATGAGTAGATGGGACAGATTTCTGTTATCTGAAGAGTGGTGTCTGATGTGGGCAAATTGTTTACAAATTGCTTTGGTGAGGGGTCTATCAGATAATTGTTCAATTTTATTGTCTCCAAATTCCACATTTACCTGATGCACAATTTGGATTAGCTAAGCTTTTACCAGAATACGAGTGGTTCAGACCATTTTATAGATGTTTCAAAATATCCTAAAACACAAATAGATTAACTTAATTGACATGAAGGGTATTTCATTAAATGTAGGTTACTGCAACAAACATAGATTCCCAAACCAAAAGACTACATAATGTTGATGCTAGTGGTTCGAATGAACAATCTTTCTATAATTCACTCACTATTTGTGCTGATTCTTTATCTTCATATAGACTTCACCACAAATTGTATATTAGAGTATGTATTTGTTTACACTTGATCCTAGGAAAATAGGTTGTATTAACTAGGAACAACTTGATCAAAAAAGGCCTTCACCATATGTACAGAGAGAGATCCACTGGCTGAGGCTAACTAAGTTGATTACAAAACACATCCTAACCCCTAATATTTGTAACTATCATCCCCTAGAGTGTATAATTTATGATCCTTCTATTGAAGAAACTAATTTCCATCATAATAGTCCAACCTCAAAAAGTAGTCTACATTCATTGCTTCACTCTTCTTCGAAGTAATGATTTGGTACCTCCGGTGGGGAAGGCAAGTTTGCCACAGATTTGAACTGTTACAAACAAAGAATTTAAGTCACTTAATCTGCCATAATAAGACTTTAACTAGAAGTACAATACAACAAACAGAAGGGCAAAACAATCAATCACCTTATGTTGTTTGTATTTCTCCCTAACAGCTTTCAATGATGCAGCCCTTCTTGACAAATACAAGTCATGTAAAATGAGAACACATTCTTCGAGCTCATTGGATTTATAACCCAAGCTTTCACTCAATGATGAAGTCTGCAATAGATTCTCAACATTATTAAGTGCATTGAAATACAAACATAATCTTATTAAAGTACATAACATCAAATATTTACCCAAGGATATACATCAGGACGGATGATAAATCTAGCGAGAAATATAACCGATGCAGCCACCACAGAAGGCAAGAATCTTATACATTCATATTCCAACAAGCTTAGCTCAGCAAGATAGTTACACAGAAATTCCATTTGCAGTTTTGAAGCCTACATTTGAAATTATAAAACAGCAAATTAGTAAACATAGTAAAAGCTTTTGCCATGACCAATAAACATGTATTAATGAACAATTTAACCTACCTTTTGGTTTTCAGTAGCAGATCCAATAAACTCCCTGAAACACAGTAATTGCACAATTTAACATAAATTAGTACAATTAACTTCGTTTAAACAACAATTTAGATCTTGAAGAAAATTTTACAATTAGAAAAAAAAAACCTTACTTTAGAAATGTGTAAACATGAGGATTGCCCATTTCAAAATTCAGTGACTTGAGTATGTCAGCTTCCATCTTAATAACCTATACATTAACACCAATTGAAATTATAAACAAAGCAACAATAATAAAATTCAATAAAACACCAAAGACATGAATAACACTTTTACTTACCTGTTTCAACTGATAGGTGTTATCAGTGATTTGGCGGAAATCTACAGCCTTTGGTGGGGAGATTTCTTCATACTTTCTACAAAATCAAAAGTAATAAAATTGTAAATTCATAAGCAATAAGCAAATTAACATAAAAATTATAAAAATCAATACTCAATGTTGAGATCTTACGATGCAATAAGCATAGATGAAACACCGAGCAACTGAAGGTTAGATCTGTTGATAATGTTCATCGATAAGAACCTATCGATGTATGAAACCGAGAGATGAAGGGTTTCTGGGAGAAGCTTGTATTCATCAGCAACCTCAACTAACCAATCAACCAATATTCCTCTCATGTTTGAAGTAACACCTCTCTGAACTTTCTCAATGTAACCAACCAAAGGTCTTCTCTTTTTCTGCATTTGAGAATCAATCAAATCATAAATTCAAACACCCAGAAATTGTTATCCAATCAACACATCAGATTCACCAAAAAGATTGCAAATTTAACATAAATAACAAAAAAAAAAAAAAAAACCCATTTGAGAAAGAATCCAGGTAATTTTTTTTATATATAACTAAAATCAAAATCTTAACACCCAGCAATTGTAATTGAACTAACACATCAATTTGAGCAAAAAGATTAAAAATTTAACAAAAAATAAAAATAAAAAAAATTACCTCCATTGAACGAAGATAGTTGGATATATCAGATGCATAAGGCTCTCCAATTTGTTCATCATCAAATTTTGAATTGTTGTCGTCGAAAAGCTTCTCCAAATTAAAATTAGGAAACAAATAAACAGCTGTTGATGATTTCTTGACCTTGGGATTTTTCCAAGATTGAACCTTGTCAATGGATAAATTTTCAGAACAATTAAGATCAGGTAATAAATTGGGAAGTTCACCCAAAACAACCCTTTGTTTTTTGTTGTTCAAAACAATTGGTTCAGTGTTTGAGTTAGCCCTTTTCCTTGCAGCACGAGTCTCCATCTCCGGTTGAAGTGAGGTATTGCTCTGAAGATGAAGATGGTGCAAGAACAAAACGATGAAGGATTATGAACTGTGAATGAAGGATGAAGAAGAGGGACATGGTTTTAGTGTTTTATATGGGGAAAAAGTTTGGATGGAAAATTTTGAGAAATGGAAATTTTTTTAGCGGTTTCAGAAATTTTTTGGGGGAATGAAAAATGTTCTTTGGCGCTATTTGGCTTTGTTTCGAAATATTTAGGATTTGGATGTTTTATTTTTGGTTTGAAAATTTTGGTTTTGTTTCAAAAATTTAATGAAAATGAAAATTTATTTTCATGTTACCGCGCGCGGCTTTTCGGCTCCTCTGTCTCCAAACTCCAAATAACAATCAAATCCAATTCTTTGAAAATGGGCCAGTTTAAAGTTTAAACTAATAGTCTTTTTTTAAGAGAAAAAAAAATATAGACAAACAGTGTAAAAATTATTTACACAGACATCCAATAAAATTTTGCCATCTCAATTTTCTCTCACTATTTTCAATATTCGACGCCATTAACGATGGTTGGTCCCTCTATCCAAATTTGTTATTCTATTGTACATCTATCCCTTTTTCTTTTTTGACAAAAGTTTTTTTTTTTTAAGTATGACTTCAATGGTGCTAGGAAGAAAAAAGGTTGTGCTTAATTGCAATGGAAGATGATGGGGCATGTGTGAAGTGGAAAAAGTTGGAGTGGTAGGGGTTGCATATCAGGGAACGTGGAAGCATAACAATTTTTATAATTTTCTATTAAATATTTTAAAAAATAATAAAATTTGACATGACAGTTAAATGAAATATGATTGGATGTTGGTGTAAACTATGCTTTACGGCGACCGTGCACTATCCTTAAACTCCTTTTTTAACATCAATGAATTAATTCAATCAGTAGAAATTTTTGACCGCTTAAAGGGTATGTTTTAGCAAGACCACTTATAGCTTATAAGTTAAAAGATCTGTTTAATAACAGTCTTTTCACCACGAGATTATAGTTTATTTTACTGACATATAACTTATTTTTCATACGCTATTTTAAGTAGCTTATGAGCTTTTAGCTTATAACTTATTATTTTTTCTTCCAATTTTACTCTTATAATTTTATCTTAAATACATATTTATCCTTTAAAATTTATATTTACAATTTAAAACATACCTATTACTGTATTTTTTTACGCTGGCTTGTCCATATTCTTTTTTTTTTTTGACTAAAAATAAAGGACATTCATTCATTCAAACTGATAGAGTACATCGATGTAATACAAATTCAAATTTGCTAAAAACAAAAAGGATGAACCTGCAAACAAACTCACAGCATCCATGTTAATAGCATAAAACGGCAAATTACATAAGCCTACATATATGACTATATTGAAGTGTCTGGAATGTCCATGCCCCCAGATCTGCAGCGTTGATGACACAAAAGTCGACATTGGATAGATTTGTACTTGATCGGATCTAATCCTTCAACCTGAAACAAATGAACACCGCACAAAGACGGGAAAACAAAATACACCGCACAAAGACGGCACAACAGAATACACCGCACAAGGACGAGATAACAAATAACACAAAATCAAACAAATATGTGAAAAATCACACTTATTTAACAACGAGAAAGAAAAAACAATTTGGAGGAGTGATTTTAGGTCAAGATTTGACCTGAAATCACCCCTCTTTGATAAATTAAGAAGAAGAAAAAAGATGACGGCTAGGGTTAGAACTTAGGAGATAGTACTTTTGTCCATATTCTTTTTATCCCCAATCGTTGTTGCACCTTGTACGTACCCCTATATAATAGGCTATATTATCACCATTTTTTATGGATGAATTTTTCTGAATATGTACCGGTATATTTGCTGAGGTGAGTGATTATGATTGGTTTATAAATAGTATTTATTTATTTTTCTATATTAAATACTATTTATGCACTAATCATAATTGTCACGACCCAATCTCGGATCATGATCGGCGCACAAGCTAACACTAACTCATCATATCGTCAGCCCGTGCAAGCCTAATACACTAGCTATAATCTATACACTATAACAAAGACACTTATTTAAAATATACAGTTACTGAAATTATAGCTCGACAGGGAGGGTCCCTGGTCCTACGTATCCCTAAACAATTAGGGAATCAGAGCCACGTAGTTCTCTAAGTGTTGGTTAACTATCAGCAAAAATATATAAAGCTATTTCATTTCATTATGCACACTAAAACGGTCGTACTTTGAAAACTTATACCAAAAATACTATTTTACAACATCAAGGGAAACAATATTTGATAAAATCTTTAACAGGAACCACTTGTTAATCATATACGAAGTTCTACACGCACACCTACACTTAAAACTAATAATAAGCTTGTCATATCTAATATCACTTATCTTTTCCCACTATGTTGACATAAACCACATTGTCTCTTCGTTGTGGTGAACGGTACTAACCACATTATCTCTTCGTTGTGGCGAACGGATACCACCTTATCTCTTCGTAGTGGTGAACGGATATACCACATTATCTCTTCGTTGTGGCGAACGGCTATACCACCTTATCTCTTCGTGGTGGCGAACGGATATACCACATTATCTCTTCGTTGTGGCGAACGGCTATACCACCTTATCTCTTCGTGGTGGCGAACGGATATACCACATTATCTCTTCGTTGTGGTGAACGGTACTAACCACATTATCTCTTCGTTGTGGCGAACGGATACCACCTTATCTCTTCGTAGTGGCGAACGGCTATACCACCTTATCTCTTCGTGGTGGCGAACGGTACCTTTATATTTCTAATAAAACATTAAAATATAATTTACCGGTACTTTACTCAATGTGAATCTATTCTTATTTAACTTATCATATTTAACATGAAAAATCCTAACACACTTGTAAATAATGTATAAGTGGCACCATATCGAAATCAATTTCCTAATGTGTCCTATAAATCCAAACAATAGCAATCTTCTTCACATAAAGTATATCACTTCAACCGTGTTCCGAGTCATTTCATTTCACATGCATATGCTTCATTGAAATACTATCTAGATCGATAGATTATTGATCTCAACGTATTTATATTCACAATATGTCATTCTTTTCTAGCCACACCGGTTCATTCTTATCTTTCCTTTAACTATAAATTAAAAGGAAACTATGCTCGGCTAAAATAAAGCCTCTAAGCATCATTAATACCACTAAACCAAACTATGGTTAGTTACTTGGCAATTCCTATTAATTCAAAATATGAGTACACATAATACTAAACAAAAGAGTATAAACTAGCATAATTTCATGTCTACATCACCTAAGCTCATAAGAATACAAGTTGAGACAAAACCATAGGGATGATCACCTCTGTTAGTGACAATTAACGTCTAAAAGAGCTGTTATACTCGTAGCAAAGTTACCAAAGTGTTTAAACAGTCCATTCAAACTATTTTACTACAATCTAACTACTCTTTAATGTGTTATAACAGTCCCCAATGAAATATTAACATGAGATTCTAACTAGTTCATATTCTATCATGATAAAACATGATTCTAACATACTTTAATTCTTACAATAAAGTCTATTAGTTTTAAAAGAGTGCCAATAGTTCCAAAACAGTCCCAAAACCATTCCAATATTGAATATTCTAGAATCTCAGCTAGATTGTAATTAAATCATAACAGAATATGAATCTAACATACTCTAATTTCTACATTGAAGTCTCCAATCATAATTTATCAATAGTTGGGGTAGAATTTCTTAACATTCCAACACATGCCACTTCTCATACTTAGGTTTACTTTAAAATTCTAGTTTCTACCAAAATTAAAGCCTAATAAAAGAATTCACCTTAGTTATTTGAAGATGAAGATGAAGATGGCGATGGACCTCTTTAAATCTTGTGGGTTTCAAACCCTCTTTCCTTTCACTAACCCAAATCTTGAAGCTTTAGCCTTTAATTCCTTTCAATGGACTCTCTAACTCATTGGAAGAAGCTTATTCTCCATGAATATATTACATGTACTTAGTGTTAGAGAGGAATTGGAAAGATTTTGAAATCATGATATGGAGAGAGTGTGGGTTCGGGAGAGTTCCTGAGAAAATAGAGAGAAATTGAATGAAAAAGAAATAATATCCTGATTTGGGTTATGTTTATCCATTATAACATGTTCATCCCAATTACCTAAATTACCCTCTCTTTTGTTAAATAATTACTATAGTATAAATAATTTGTAACTAAATTTTTTAATTGGTAGTAAAAAGTAAAAAGAGCACTTGCCACTAATATCTATTTAGCTAGAATGTTACAACAACTGGGTTTTAATTAAATTAGTAACTTAATTTAACTTTAGGCCAATGATAATTATTATTAACTACAATAAGATTTTGGGTTATTACATTCTACCCCCCTTAAAAAATTTCGTCCTCGAAATTTCGCATTACTTAACAATTTGATCTTCTTCCGCTGCGTACTCTGATCAACTAATAGCTCTACTTGTCATTTTAAGTCTTCACAACTGTCACTTTAATCTATATACACGATATAGAGTAACTCTTCATGTTTATCAATCTCTTTTGTTCTTTTTCATAAGGTTTGCCACTAACAGCGATTATTACAACAAACCTTAAATAAAAAAAACATAGCTAGGAAGATATCATAGACATTTTGAAATGAAATGGAAAGAGAATCTACTTTCGTTACGTGATTTGATATGCTCATTATTATCAACCAACATATTATTGAAGCACAAAGCAATATGTTTTGAGACTATCATTCCCTATAATAAGTGTTTCTAAATAATATCCAAAAAGGAAATATGGTAACATGGATGAACATAAATAAATAGAAACACACAAAGTGATGAATGTACTAGTTTTAGCTTTAACAAGTTATGTCTTTTGCATTTGTAAACACTATGTCCCAAAATAACCAACACAGGGGCACTACCGTCACATGAATTAGTGAGTAATTCAAAACCAAGAATCTTGAATCTATACAACAACAAAGTTTCAAAAGGGCAGCCCTGTGTTAATATTAGAATGTAGAGAGTCCACAAAGGTTCATTGTGTTACACTTAAGAGATTAAAACACAAAAGCCAAATGAGTTCTCATGAATGAGGAAGAATAATAACCTTGTGTTTAAATCCTTAAGAGAATTAAAATGGATTAACACATGAATACACAAGAGCTTTACGTTTTAATTTTCAAAACATCTACAAGTAAACCATCATAGGGACAACAATTCAGATTTCATGATCTTATCCTTAGAAAAACAGTACTGATCATGTTCCTAAAGATGCGATAAGTCCATAATTATCACGACCTAAACCACTTTGCGTTTAGCCCAATTCCTACTTAACAAGTATGTGATTAGTGAGAATAATGCAATCTTATCCAGAGAAATTCCAAACATTGAACAAGGTTAAGAACCAATTTAAGAAGAGTGTTGCAACCACAAAAAAATAACCATGGTTCATGAGAATTTAACAGGTTCAGTTCAAGACCTAAAGTATCAACATTTATAGGAATTTAAGCTAGCAACTATGTAACAAGAGTTCTTGACGCAGAAAAATAATAGATTCAGCGCCTGTCAAATTATACCATTATTTTAGAAATTTTTCACAACTTGTACTACCGAAACAATCTCATGACAGTCAAATGATAGAGATTGCAAACAAGTCACAAATAATCAACCTCATATCTTCAAAATTTGCAAATTTCAAAATTTTACAAGTAAAGTATACAAAAGGGTTATGACGGTGCTAATATTTCTTCAATGATCAACTTTAGACACATAAAGTTCTAAGTTCTAACCAACAATCAACATGTCAAAATTAAGTCACCATCCTAACTATTCAAAGTTAGCAAATTAATAGCTAAAATAAAGTGACTAAAGAGGATAATGTCATAAAACTCAACAAGAGTGGTAAGAACAAAGTTGACAAATACTAGGATTATTTTAACAATTATTATTCTTTTTAAAATTGCAATCCTTCTATTCAAAGTAAATAAACCATGAAATATCACAGTCACATGATTCTCAATGAGAGTTCAAAATTATAAGTTTTGTATTTATGACTCTAAGGTACTCATAAAGGCCAAGACAATCACACTAAAGAACTTGACAAATTCAGCTTTAAAATAGCATATGCTATTATCCCTATAGGATTTATAAACCGGGCTCTGATACCAACTTTGTCACGACCCAATCTCGGATCATGATCGGCGCACAAGCTAACACTAACTCATCATATCGTCAGCCCGTGCAAGCCTAATACACTAGCTATAATCTATACACTATAACAAAGACACTTATTTAAAATATACAGTTACTGAAATTATAGCTCGACAGGGAGGGTCCCTGGTCCTACGTATCCCTAAACAATTAGGGAATCAGAGCCACGTAGTTCTCTAAGTGTTGGTTAACTATCAGCAAAAATATATAAAGCTATTTCATTTCATTATGCACACTAAAACGGTCGTACTTTGAAAACTTATACCAAAAATACTATTTTACAACATCAAGGGAAACAATATTTGATAAAATCTTTAACAGGAACCACTTGTTAATCATATACGAAGTTCTACACGCACACCTACACTTAAAACTAATAATAAGCTTGTCATATCTAATATCACTTATCTTTTCCCACTATGTTGACATAAACCACATTGTCTCTTCGTTGTGGTGAACGGTACTAACCACATTATCTCTTCGTTGTGGCGAACGGATACCACCTTATCTCTTCGTAGTGGTGAACGGATATACCACATTATCTCTTCGTTGTGGCGAACGGCTATACCACCTTATCTCTTCGTGGTGGCGAACGGATATACCACATTATCTCTTCGTTGTGGCGAACGGCTATACCACCTTATCTCTTCGTGGTGGCGAACGGATATACCACATTATCTCTTCGTTGTGGTGAACGGTACTAACCACATTATCTCTTCGTTGTGGCGAACGGATACCACCTTATCTCTTCGTAGTGGCGAACGGCTATACCACCTTATCTCTTCGTGGTGGCGAACGGTACCTTTATATTTCTAATAAAACATTAAAATATAATTTACCGGTACTTTACTCAATGTGAATCTATTCTTATTTAACTTATCATATTTAACATGAAAAATCCTAACACACTTGTAAATAATGTATAAGTGGCACCATATCGAAATCAATTTCCTAATGTGTCATATAAATCCAAACAATAGCAATCTTCTTCACATAAAGTATATCACTTCAACCGTGTTCCGAGTCATTTCATTTCACATGCATATGCTTCATTGAAATACTATCTAGATCGATAGATTATTGATCTCAACGTATTTATATTCACAATATGTCATTCTTTTCTAGCCACACCGGTTCATTCTTATCTTTCCTTTAACTATAAATTAAAAGGAAACTATGCTCGGCTAAAATAAAGCCTCTAAGCATCATTAATACCACTAAACCAAACTATGGTTAGTTACTTGGCAATTCCTATTAATTCAAAATATGAGTACACATAATACTAAACAAAAGAGTATAAACTAGCATAATTTCATGTCTACATCACCTAAGCTCATAAGAATACAAGTTGAGACAAAACCATAGGGATGATCACCTCTGTTAGTGACAATTAACGTCTAAAAGAGCTGTTATACTCGTAGCAAAGTTACCAAAGTGTTTAAACAGTCCATTCAAACTATTTTACTACAATCTAACTACTCTTTAATGTGTTATAACAGTCCCCAATGAAATATTAACATGAGATTCTAACTAGTTCATATTCTATCATGATAAAACATGATTCTAACATACTTTAATTCTTACAATAAAGTCTATTAGTTTTAAAAGAGTGCCAATAGTTCCAAAACAGTCCCAAAACCATTCCAATATTGAATATTCTAGAATCTCAGCTAGATTGTAATTAAATCATAACAGAATATGAATCTAACATACTCTAATTTCTACATTGAAGTCTCCAATCATAATTTATCAATAGTTGGGGTAGAATTTCTTAACATTCCAACACATGCCACTTCTCATACTTAGGTTTACTTTAAAATTCTAGTTTCTACCAAAATTAAAGCCTAATAAAAGAATTCACCTTAGTTATTTGAAGATGAAGATGAAGATGGCGATGGACCTCTTTAAATCTTGTGGGTTTCAAACCCTCTTTCCTTTCACTAACCCAAATCTTGAAGCTTTAGCCTTTAATTCCTTTCAATGGACTCTCTAACTCATTGGAAGAAGCTTATTCTCCATGAATATATTACATGTACTTAGTGTTAGAGAGGAATTGGAAAGATTTTGAAATCATGATATGGAGAGAGTGTGGGTTCGGGAGAGTTCCTGAGAAAATAGAGAGAAATTGAATGAAAAAGAAATAATATCCTGATTTGGGTTATGTTTATCCATTATAACATGTTCATCCCAATTACCTAAATTACCCTCTCTTTTGTTAAATAATTACTATAGTATAAATAATTTGTAACTAAATTTTTTAATTGGTAGTAAAAAGTAAAAAGAGCACTTGCCACTAATATCTATTTAGCTAGAATGTTACAACAACTGGGTTTTAATTAAATTAGTAACTTAATTTAACTTTAGGCCAATGATAATTATTATTAACTACAATAAGATTTTGGGTTATTACAATAATCATCCACCTAAGTCGTGTATTAGAATGTTCACCTTTTTTTATATTACTTTTGATTTATCCATATTTGTTAAATTGTTATAAAAGTTGAAAGTTTTAAAACCCGGACCGGTGATCGACCCGGTCAAGACACTGGGTCACTGGTTCACTGGTCAGACCAGTGGGTCACTGGTCAGACCGCATGACTGTTGACCTGACTTATATAAAAAAAATTAAATGTATTCATGACTTAATTTTCATAACAATAAAATTTAATAAAAAAATTTCCTTTCAAACATTTTTCAATAAAATTTCATATATTTAAAAGAAAAATACAAAAAACTTAATATTTCAATGTTGTTTACCATAAAGTATTATAGTTTTAGTAAAAAAAAAATATATTATAATATTTTTGGTCCAACTATTATATTATAATTTTTAATATATATTTTCTTTTTTTATATAATAATATATATTATCTTAGTAATTTTTTTTGCGCAATATTTTCTTAGAAATTAGAACAACATATGAATATTATATATATGTGTGTGTGAATATGAATGAAATTTAAAATAACAAGGAAAAGAAATTATCAATGTATTTATACATGACATGGAACTTAATTAATATTAAATATATTTCAGTTTTATACAATATCACATAAATTCATTTGGCCAAGTGGTGGTAGTGTTGCTAATATATCCAATTGACATGGGTTCAACTCCCATCTACCACAAAATTTGTATTTTTTGGAAATATTGATACATTCTCCAACCGGTTCGGTTCGCAGGCGGTTTTATTCGGTTCGCGGTTCAACCACCGAACCGGCCGGGTTGCAACGGTTTTCACCGGGTTTATAGCAGAACCGGTCCTGCACACAAACCTAACCGTTGAAGCTTCCGGTTCCCGGCCGGACCGGTCCGACCGGCCGGTCCGGTCCGGTTTTTAAAACATTGGTTGAAGGTATCAGCCTTTTTTATGGTAAATTGTTCGGTACACATATTATGTGGATGTGTACCGGTACATTGCTGATGTGGTTAATAAATGAAAAATATTTAATGCAAATTTTGTTTCTTTATTAAATTTTTATTTTAAACACTACTTTTTAATATTTACAAATGTATCATTCACATAAATATAATCATCAATCATATTCTACAACAAATCAAAATATGCATCAAATCAAATCATTCGACCTAAATTTTCACTTTACTAGGCCAAGTCTAATTAAAATGGGTACATCACTTGTCGATAACACATGTAAGAATATGAATTTTATAAAATTTATCATTAAAGTGTATCTTTATTTCATATATAGATCATTTATTTATGATAAATTTTATAAAAATTTAAAATCGTTTAATACGTTATTGAAATCGATCCAGATTAACGCTATTCAATAAAAAAATATAAACTATTAATCTTAACTAGTGTTAATTGTATTAGCCATTGTATTATTTGCAAGTGGTGCACCGTAGAAGACTTATTTCTAGAAATATTGATTCTCTTATTTCTAGCACTCTTTGCAGCACCAACCTACGTTGCATTGGTGCGAGTACAGTACCGGTACTCGATACGGGTATGGTACGATATGTTTTAAAAAAACTAATGTACGTGTATGCACATAAATTAAGGTACGAATATGTACCCGATATTAGTACAAACACTTCCAATTAGAAGAAATGTATCATAGGCACCAACACTTCTGAGCACGAGTGTTCTGTTTTCGACACATGTTCAATTACTTCCATTTTATTAAGTTATTAGCGGTGTCTACGTATCAGTGTCATGTCTGGTGTCCATGCCTGATTGATAATATGCAGAATTAGAATTCATTTTCCTTTGATAATATTCCAGATTAACGGTATTAAATGAAAAAACATAAACTATTAATCTTAACGAGTGTTAATTGTATTAGCTATAGTATTATTCGCAGGTGGTGCACCATGCTGGTATAATTTAGTGGTAAAAGTACGATTCGTACTATAGACCCCTTAATATTTAAGGGGTCTCTTGCATGATTCATATCACGATAAAAAACTTTTTCTCTTACGCAAAGGATTTAAATCCTTTATACCTCTCAACGAATGATTTGAGGAATAATATACATTATCGTAATTTGTATTCAAGTTAGATTAGAATTGGAACTTATTCTAAAATTACGAAACATAAGTTTTTGCAATTGGATGAAGAATCCAAAATTTACAAACATTATAAAATCCATTTTTAAAAAAAGCTAAAACAAACCGGCCATATATTTCATGATTACATCAGTGTCATACTTTCTTTGATGAAATTATATTCCACTTTTTGTTGCCACAAATTGCATGCCTAAGAAATAGGACATGACATTTGAAACTCACATCATTTGCTTCTTAAACTCACACATGTATATCCGAGACTTTGGCATTTAGCAATAGTAAATCATCACAGACAATCAACGACTTAACATGTTCATTATCACTGTAACAATTTACATTACACAAATGATATATAAACACAATTTTTAGACACAAACCACTCTAGCTTCTAGCATAAAAAGAGAACTGGCAAACAATCAACACATTATCATCTTTAAGAGAATTTCTCCATCTTTAAAATACAAAAGCAGTATATTTATTAATGATTCTATTGAGTTTCTGGATTTTTCATCAACCAATTCTATAACATGGCTAATCATATGTTAAATACATTTGTGAGTTTCATTTCTCCAGATCCTCCTGAAATATCCAACGATAACCACAATTTTTTACCTCCAAATGGAAACCATGCGAATCACAGGGATGGCGAACAGCAACTTCCAATTCAGTAATATCAAACCGAATAAGATATTCCCTAGTGATAAAAATTAGACACAGGTGTTGTAAATCAACTGTAACGAGATCTTTTCCCTGAGGTATGTTAATATGGGAACAACACCACCACCCTCCTTTAACTTTAATATCAAACCGAATCCTAGGTGGCATTTCATAACCTAAACTAGTTGGATCATCATGTGCTACACGTGTTATGCAGCAAGCAACAGCAACGCCTATGAAATTCTGGTCATCCATATTGGGTAATGGTTCCATGCTTATTGAACTGCCCACATTTTGTTTATTAAACCACATTGGAATTTCAATTCTAGGAATGACAATCTCAATCCGATTAATTGGGAGATCGGATTTCATGTGCACCTGGTACCATATAAATAATTAGTTATGTATTAGTTAAATCAAATAATAAAAGAACCAAAAGGAAAAAGAATGGAGTAAGCACCTGAAGGAGTTGTATAATCCAAGATAAAACCATTCTATAACAACATTCTATGTCAGTTAAACTGGGGCAACCAAAAATATTTAATACAACAATATAATATGTTTCTCTTGCTGGCAAGACAGTTTTTGATGGGAGTTCAGGTAAATATTTAAGCTGCTTACAGTGCTCCAAGTTCAATTCTCTAAGTTTAAAAAGTTCTTTGAAGCTAGGTAATGTAACAAAATTGTTACCCCTCAAATTTAGTGTTTCTAAGCAGTGTAACCACCGAATAGTATTAGGGATTTGAACAAGATTGCAGAAACTTAGGTCTAGATGTTGTAAACATGACAAAAGAGACACCAAAGGTAACAATAAACCAATTGGATCTCTACTTTTTTGGAAATTTAAAAATCGGAAGGGCGGCATTAAAACTTTGTAGATGAAGGATATTGGTTGGTATTCGGTAGTAATTTTGTTGTTTTCAAGCATCTCCAAATGTTCTATTTTTCTTTGTCCCTCTAACGAAAAATTTGGGCAGCCTGAGATATTTAGATATTTAAGGGAACTCAGACCAAAAATTTTGTTAGGAATACTAACAAGATTTGTACAATTTTTCAAATTTAATTCGGAAAGCCTTCTTAAGATGCCAATGGATGGATCAATCTGCACAAGTTTTATGCATCCTTCAAGATCTAGCAACTCGAGATTTGGAATCTCCAAAAAACTTGGCATCATAATAAGATTTTTCGAGTGAGAGAGATCAAGACGTGTCAAATTATGAAGAGGCTGCAGATAATCGTCAGTAAAAAGAAACAGATTAATAATCACATTTAAACTTTAATTTGTTTCTTTAACAAAACACTAGTAAATAGGAAATACGGTGTTTATTGTACCTTTGTGCCCTCCCATAGTTGCCTGATGTTGCTATGAGGCAGGAACAGTTCAACAAGTTTATCCGGCTCAAAACTCGATGGCAAACAAGTGAAAGGATATTTATCCCAATATAGATACCCCAATTCACTTGAAAGAAAATTGAGACTTCCTGAGAAATTCAAATTCCACAGCATGAGCAATTTAAGGCGATTCATTTGTGCTAAACTTTCTGCCCTCAATGTTGACATTGCTTGTATTTCATCAATGTTATCAGCATCAGGCTGCAGAACTATGGCTTCAAGGTTTTTTGTTTCCTACAGTATTGCGATGACATTAAAAATGATAAATACTTTTGAAGTTATTACTGTAATAGATTATAGAAAAATTGCAAGCAATAATTTAATTTCAATAACTATTTTACCATGTTTTCTGACATAACTTTGTGGACATCCTTGTAGTCCCACAATCTATTCCACTTTCTTGGTTCTTTTGGTGATTTTTCTCTAACGATACTCTTGCCAAGTTCTTTGAATAAACCATGCATAAAAATAAACCCACGCTCACAAGTAATGAATGACTTATCATGGAGAACTCCTAAACCAATTTCAGGATGAAATCCACGAATATCTAACAGTTTCTTCACATATGTCTCAATTTCTCGATTAAAAAAACAAGCAATATCAAGAAATATATCCTTTTCTGTATCCTCTAGCCCATCAAAACTAATTCGGAGTACATCTGTAATACCTGCCATTGGTTTCTCTCTTAATCTTTCCAATGCACTTCTCCATTCAGAGACATTTTGTTACGAACCCAGAAATTATAAATGGAAATAGTGAAATGATGATGAAACAGAACAAGGAAATAGAGTTTTATTGATGAATAAAAGATGGAGAATAATACAGATAATGAGGAGATTGTGATCCTAACAATATCTGACCAGAGCTAAGCTCAGTGAAAGCAAGGTTAGACTTGCCTTTCCATTCTAACAACTTAGCTATAATCAAAAGATAATTCTCAACTCTCTATCTAGCTCCTTATATCGTGGAAGGAATGACTCTATCCTTGTACTTCTCTCTCCCCACGTCACCTCACTTGTAACTAACTCTTGACAGCTTTCCTTCTTCTAGAATAGACTAACCATTCTCTGGGTCCCACAGAATAATCATTAGCTAATGATTGGGTAGCTGAGTCATCATTTGGAGTTTGAGTCCTAACAATACTCCCTCCAGAAATCACACCCTTGTCCTCAAGGCAGAATTGAGGAAATTGGCTTCTCAACATGACAGTGTCCTCCCAAGTAGCTTCCTCTAATTTCTGTCCTTTCCAATGTATGAGAACTTGATCAACCCATTCATTCTGCACTTGCACAGATCTCCTTGCAAGAATATCTTCTGGTTCAATCAATGTACCCTGTTCACCCTCCAATTCAGGAAGCTCCTCCTCATCTTGGTAGGTCCCCACAGCCTTTTTCAATAAGGACACATGAAAAATTGGGTGTACACGTGATCCAGCTGGCAATTTCAGCTTATAGGCCACTGCTCCAACACGTGCAAGGACAGGATATGGACCATAGTATCTTGCAGCAAGCTTAGCATTGATCCTACAGACTACAGAGTGTTGCCTGTGAGCTCTAAGCTTAACAAAAACCCACTCTCCTACCTCAAACTTTCTGTCACATCTTTTCTTATTTGCCAACTGTGCCATCCTATCTTGGGCTTTTTGTAGCTGCTCTCTGAGTTGTCTAAGAGCCTCATCCCTGTCTTCAAGCTCTTTCTGTACTGCTTCCACCCTAGTTTCACCCTTTACCCAGCGTGTAATGACTGGTGGAACTCTGCCATATAACACTTCATAAGGAGTCTTGCCAGAAGAATTGTGATAACTGGTATTGAACCAATATTCAGCCCAAGAGATCCAATTTGACCATGTTTTTGGTTGATCAGTGACAAAACACCTCAAATAGGTTTCTAAACAACGATTCACCACTTCAGTTTGGCCATCAGTCTCTGGATGATAGGCTGTACTCATCTTCAGCTGGGTGCCCTGTAACTTAAACAACTCTTTCCAAAAATTGCTCATGAAAATGGGATCCCTGTCACTCACTATGGACAGAGGGATTCCATGTAACCTTACTACTTCCCTTACAAAGGTTTCTGCAATGACCTTTGCTGTATAAGGGTGCTTCAAAGGTACAAAATGAACATACTTTGAAAGTCTGTCTACTACTACCAGAATGGCCTCATAACCCTTGGATTTTGGTAATCCAGTTATGAAATCCATGGAAAGATCTTCCCAAACACGATCTGGTATTGGGAGAGGTTGTAGTAAGCCTCCAGGTGAGCTGGTCAAGTATTTCTGTCGTTGACATATGTCACATGCTCGTACAAATTCCTGGATTGTATTTTTCATCCCTATCCAGTACACATTTGCAGCTATTCTTCTATATGTCCTGTAAAAACCAGAATGACCACCCTGAGGAGTAGCATGGAATTCTGTCAATAACTGATCAATTAAAGAGGATTTGTCAGATAGCACTAGTCTCCCTTCATACAACAACACCCCCTGCCTGTACACATAACCAGGTCTGGAGTTCACATCCTTCTGCAGATCCTTAATTATTTGTTGCAGTTTTGAATCTTCTTGAATTTCTGCTCTCACTATCTCTTCATCATTCCATTGCACACTAGTAATTACTTGACACAATTCACCACTTTCTTCTACTCTAGAGAGAGCATCTGCCCCTCTATTCAGTTTCCCTGGCTTATAGATAATCTCAAAATCATAGCCAAGTAACTTAGCTGCCCAGTTTTGTTGTTCAGCAGTTACCATCCTTTGTTGCAGCAATTGTTTCAAACTTTTCTGGTCAGTAGAGACTATGAATTTTCTTCCTATGAGATAGGGTCTCCAGTGTTGTATTGCCAAAACCACAGCCATCAATTCTTTTTCATATGCAGATTTAGTTAAATTTCTGACCCCTAAAGCCTTACTAAAGTAAGCAATAGGTCTTCTTTCTTGCATAAGAATGGCACCAAGACCACACCCTGAGGCATCACATTCAATAATGAAATTTTTATTGAAATCAGGCAAAGCAAGTACAGGAGCAGTGGTAAGAGCTTTTTTCAACATATCAAAAGCAGCATGTGCTTTCTCACTCCAGATAAAAGCATCTTTCTTGGTTAACTCTGTCAAGGGTCTAGCTATTTTCCCATAGTCCTTTATAAACTTTCTGTAGTAACCAGTGAGTCCTAGAAAGCCCCTCACACCTTTTACATTCTTGGGGACTGGCCAATTAGTCACACTTATTACTTTACTAGGGTCTACAGCTACCCCTTGTCCAGTAATTAGGTGACCCAAATATTCAACAGACATTTGACCAAAACTACACTTTTTCTTGTTAGCTACTAGCCCTTGCGACTGTAGAATTTTTAATACTTCCTCTAAATGCTTAATATGATCAGACCAAGTTCTACTATATACTAGTATGTCATCAAAGAAAACTAGAACATATTTTCTTAGCAAATGTCTGAATACCTCATTCATTAAGCTCTGGAAGGTAGAAGGAGCGTTCATCAACCCAAACGGCATGACAAGGAACTCATAATGCCCTTCATGAGTGCGAAATGCTGTCTTGTGTATGTCTTCCTCCTTGACTCTCACCTGGTGATATCCAGATTTCAAGTCTAGCTTGGAAAAGTAGCAAGCTCCATGAAGTTCATCTAATAGCTCCTCAATCACAGGAATGGGAAACTTGTCAGGCACTGTAGCTTTGTTCAAAGCCCTGTAATCGATGCACATTCTCCAAGTACTGTCTTTCTTCTTAACTAGAATCACAGGACTTGAAAATGCACTAGTGCTAGGACGGATCACTCCAGCAGAAAGCATTTCTTTGACTTGCTTTTCAATCTCATCCTTGTGGTGATGAGGGTATCTATATGGCCTGACATTGACAGCTTCAGCTCCCTCTTTCAAGACAATAGCATGTTCTTTCTTCCTCTTAGGTGGTAATCCCACAGGGTCTTGGAAAACATCTGCACACAAACTCAACAAGTGTTCCAAGGCCTCAGATTGATCCACCTTTAAGGTTTGAAAGACTCCACAACTTGTCTTCTCCTCTTCCTCCTTCCTCCTGTTCGCTCTATGTCTCTTGGGTTTGCAAATTACACTGTATAGTGTATCCATCAGATTCAAATGACCTTCAATACCTCTCATGGTCACCCATTGTTTGTTATACCAGAAACTCATCGTGTGTTTCTGCCAATTAACAATCATGTCTCCCAACGTACGAAGCCATTCAATACCCAAGACAACATCCACACATCCCAATTCAAGCAACTGCACATCCACCTCCACCTTCATACCCTCCACATTAATTTCTAACCCTCTGCAGGTACCCTTGGTGTTGGAACAAGATCCATCTCCCAATTTGATACTCATAGGGCAACTGTCTTCAATATCCCAACCCATTTTACGCACCAACCCTTGTGAGATAAAGTTGTGTGAAGCTCCACTGTCAATTAAAATCACTACTGGAACTTCATGAATGGTGCCTTTTAGCTTAATTACCTGGGGTTTGGACTGACCATGGCGATCGAGTTGATGCAGATTCATCATACTCATCACTCCTTGAGTCACTTCCTCTTCATCCTCCACCTCTACTGCCAACAACCTTCCTTCTGTGTCTCCTTCTTCATCATCATCCACCACCAATACCTTAAGATGTCTTTCAGGGCATTGATGTTTCAGATGATTTGCTCCTCCACACCTAAAACATAATCCCTTCTTCTTTCTCTCCATAATCTCATTATAAGATAATGAGGAGTATCCCCGATCCCTTGTGTTATTATTTCTCCTTGTGTCATTCTGATTGGGCTTATCTTTCCTAAGCCCATTTCCACTATCTTTGGACCCATCACCAGATCCAGATTTCACAAAGACCCAATCGGCCTTATCTCTCTGAGACCCATAACTTCCGGTTCGGTTTGAACCGTGACCCGGTTTATTAGATCTATTTAAACCCGGTCCATAGTCTTTCTTCGTCTCCCTTTCTACTGCCCTCGTCACCTGTAACACCTTCGAACGCGACAAATCACCCATCACCGAAAGACTTCGCACCTTCCCCCGTATCTCCTCCTTCAATCCATGTAAAAAGTAACCCAGAAATTGCTTATCAGGCAATCTAGGTATTTGAGCAGTGAGATACTCAAAATCATTGATGTAATCGTCCACATCTCCTCGCTGTCGGAGCTCCGTCAATTGTTCATACACATCGCCCTCCCCATGACCTCCATATCTCTCCAATAGGGCCTGTTTCAATTGATCCCAACTCAGATTCTCATTCTCATTGATTAATGAGTTGAAAAAATGAATCGTTGGTCCCTCCATACACAGTTGTGCTAAATTCACTTTCACCTCCGATCGCGTGTTCTGGACCCTGAAATAAACTTCAGCGCGTGAGATCCAACCGGCCGGATCCTCACCGTCGAAAGTAGGGAGCTCTACCTTCTTTACTGAACGACGAAACTCAGCCAACGCCTCTCCCTCGAGATGGTTATTACTCGATTGGGTGTTGCTGTGCACCGATGCTTCTCCGGCGTTCTTGATTCCTTCGTCAACGACTCGTTCATCCTCTGTGGTAACCTTCTTACCCAAACTCTTTTCAAAAAGAGCAATGAGTTTCTCTTGGTTACGTTCCATCGCCGCCATTGACGTCTTCATGCCACTGATCTCTGCTTCCAACGAAGCAACCTTCTCATCCATTCCTCGAATCAATTGAATCTGCGATGTATTCTTAGGCATTCACTGATCCACGATTCGTATCCGGTAGGTCGGACCAAATTGTTACGAACCCAGAAATTATAAATGGAAATAGTGAAATGATGATGAAACAGAACAAGGAAATAGAGTTTTATTGATGAATAAAAGATGGAGAATAATACAGATAATGAGGAGATTGTGATCCTAACAATATCTGACCAGAGCTAAGCTCAGTGAAAGCAAGGTTAGACTTGCCTTTCCATTCTAACAACTTAGCTATAATCAAAAGATAATTCTCAACTCTCTATCTAGCTCCTTATATCGTGGAAGGAATGACTCTATCCTTGTACTTCTCTCTCCCCACGTCACCTCACTTGTAACTAACTCTTGACAGCTTTCCTTCTTCTAGAATAGACTAACCATTCTCTGGGTCCCACAGAATAATCATTAGCTAATGATTGGGTAGCTGAGTCATCATTTGGAGTTTGAGTCCTAACACATTTCGACCATACAAAAATGAGCCCAACACTTTAATTGCTAATGGAAGGCGATTGGCATATCTTAGTACATCATTTGTCAAGTCTGTGTAACCGGTCATGATATCATCACTTTTGAAAGCTTTCCTACAAAACAATTGAAGGGCATTACTACGATCCAAGAGTTCAACTTGATAAACTTCATCTACTCCATGCTGTCTCAAGATATGACAATCTCTAGAAATTACGACAAGTCTGCTCCCAGTGCCTAGCCACTCACGTTTCATGGCTAATTTATCCAGTTGTTCAACTTGATCAACATTATCAAGGATTACAAGGGATTTTATTTCACATAGCCTAGTTCGAATCAAATTAGATGCCATATAATGATTGCATATCTGAAGATTTTCTTCTTCTAGAGTTTGACAAAGAAGTTGCTTTTGCACTCCTACTGGGCCATCACCTCCATAAGTTTTACTTACATCATCAATATAGCAGCAAGCTTCAAATTGATTAGAGATTCTTCCATACAAAGCTTTACCAAGAGTTGTCTTCCCTATTCCACTCATTCCACAAATCCCTACAACTCGAACATCATCATCGGAGTCCAACTTCATAAGGTTTTCTAATTCTTCCACTTGTGAGTGCATCCCAACTATATCGTCAGGTAATGTTGAAAATTTGTGACCCAATAAGCTTGTTACCACTTTAATAATTTTTTCAATCTCTGCATATTGTGGCCTAAATGACCAGGAGATAGAAATTCCAAATCATCACATGACAACCCCAAATAGAAACCACAAAGCTTAATTGATAAAATAATTCAAGAACCAAAAATTATAACAAAAAAAAATCAAATATAATGAATTAGTTCAATGAAACAAGGTAAAGTTTTGTTAATAAACTTAAAAAGTGTTGATCAGCTTGTTACAAATTTAGAAAATAGGCTTTAATGCACTTTTGATCCCCCTATTTTGAAAAATCTGAACTTTTGATCTCCTATTTTAAAAGTCAACTTTTTGATCCCTATTTTGAAAAACTTGAAGTTTTAATTCCCCTATTTTAGATTTTTCTGAATTTTAGTCCCCCAACTCAATTTGGTAAGACTTTTGCCGATGTGTCAAGCTCATTAATGACTTGGCAGTTTTCATGTTGACAAAACATTTTCATGTCATTAATATTTTTTTTAAATCAAATATTTTAAAAGTATTAAAATAATAAAATAATTAATGATAATTATAAAACAATAAAATAAACCTCTTTACATTGACTTTGTTCGCTCCCTCTCAATCGTTCATTGACTTTGTTCTCAATCGTTAACTTTTTTTGGGTAATTTACTGATTTTTTTAATTATATATATATATATATATATATATGTATAGAGGTTAATTTTACTGATTTTTTAAATTATTATTAATTAATTAATTCATTGTTTAATACTTTTAAAATATTTGATGTAAAAAAATTAAAGACATAGAAACATTTTGTCATCATGGTACTGCTACGTCAATAATAAGTTTGACACATCATCAAAAATTTGACCAAATTGAGTTTGAGGACTAAAATTCAAAAAATCTAAAATTGGGGGATCAAAACTTTGAGTTTTTCAAAATAGGGGATCAAAAAGTTGGCTTTTAAAATAGGGGATCAAAAGTTCAGATTTTTCAAAATACAGGGATCAAAAAGTTGGCTTTTAAAATAGGGGATCAAAAATTCAGATTTTTCAAAATAGGAGGATCAAAAGTGGATTAAAGCCTAGAAAATATTACTTACTTATCCTTTACATCATAACCAGAGAGGTTGGCTACTTGTGTTACAGCTCTCCTCCATCTTCGCACTTCCTCTAAGTTTCCTTTGAACCTATCTTCATGCTCCATAAAGGCTTTTTCAAAATCTCCGCTTTGCTTTCGTACCTCAGATGGACTCACATCATAGAAAATAGGTAGCACAGGTTGTCCTAATACTTTGCATTCAGCAATTTTTTCTAGTTCCCGCAAACACCATGTGGAAGAAGCATAGTTTCTTGAGAAAATAACAATCAAAATTTGAGATCCTTCAATGGCTTTTAGAAGGTCAGATGATATATCTTCCCCTTTCTTGAGCTTTATATCATCCTTGAAGGCAAAAATGCCTTTTCTATGAAAAGCACCAAAAAGGTGATCAGTGAAATTGTTGCGTGTGTCACCTCTGAAGCTCACAAACACATCATATTTCCATGTCATCTTCCTAGATGAAGAGACACTTTGGTTGTTACTACTAGCCATTGATGAAGATGTATTTTGCAGTGTTGCTGTGAAACTGAAAGGAAAAATTAGATATAATTGTAAGTCGTTAAGATTTAAGTGGAAAGAATAGTCTCACTTGGTATATTGAAACAACTAACAATCAAATGGCCTTAAATAATTGTTGCAGTATTGTTAGTTGAATCATTTTGAGGGTCATTGTTACCATCTTCCACCAACATTCTATGTAACATCCTTGAAATTTCCCACTAACATCTAGTCAAGTTCCTTTCATCCCCACCACTACTTTTTGGTACACATTTCACATTCAATGGTCGGTTCTTCAAAGGGACTACACGTTTACTTTAAGTACAGTCCTTTCAAAAGGAAATGATGACCAGTTTAATTTGAATCAGATTTATGAAAAAGAGGGAACCAACCCTTTAATATATATGTCACATTACACTATTTTTTATAAGATCACTTGCGAGCATTCACAAGTGATCTTATAAAGATAGTGTTACGGTAAATTGTTCCGTGTGTAACAATTGGGTTTTCAAATTTTTTGAAATAGTTAAATAGTCCCTCAATTTCATTAACATGCATTAAATATTAAGAAAAACACATTGCCTCACATTTTATTTATGTTTACACTTGTGTATAAAAATTGTTGAAGTTAATCATTAAATAATGAAAAGAGTTTTTGTTTGAGGTAATCAAGAGTTTATAATATTATTGATTAAGCTGCAAAATTTATCCTCTAGTTAGTTGATCATGTTGTGAATTACTGGGATTTTTGTAGATTTGTTATATTAAGTAACTAATAAAAGAACAGTGAATTGCAAAAGTTTTGCAGAAAAATGATAAAAAAAATAAATTATAGAAATTAAAATCAAATGTTAAGACTTGAGATGAAGAAAGTACAGTGATGGTTCTTGGTAACTTTGGGCCAATTTCATCCATCTGACCAATCGTGTGCACCGGATTTAGCCACGTGTCCCACTCTTAAGCTACGTCAGCAATCCTTCGTACCACCAGAAAATCAAAACAAAGTGACGCACACAAAACACGAACGCAACCGCCTTCGACCTACCGACCTCATCGCCGCCGTTCCGGCACCGTCGTTAATCCGCCACCTTCCGACAACCAGGAGTTTGTTTGCTTTATTTTTCTTCAATACTATTGAGAAGTTCAAAATCCACATCTCCATCTCATTCCTCTTCTACTCTATTCTATTCTATTCTATTCTATTCAATTCACTCACTCCAGTTCAATTCAATCCCCAACCAAATTCAAAAAACGTCTTAATCCGTTGCTAATTTTTTATCATCAAGTTTTGATTCAAGAAGAAGTTGTAAGGAGATAAGAATGGAGAAAAAAAAAGTTCAATAACAGTGTTATACGGCGAAGCGGTGGAACTTTATTTTCTTTCTTGTTCTGTGTTAATTAATTCAGACAACTTTTACTAGGCCAAGTCTAATTAAAAACACATGTAAGAATAGGAATTTTATAAACTAAAGGCTTAAATTAATTTTTGATCCCCTATTTTTAAAAAAATGAAATTTTGGTCCCCTATTTTAAAAACCAACTTTTTAGTCCCCCAATTTTAATTTTTTTTGAGTTTTGATCCCCTATTCCATTTTAAGGCTAATTTTGTTGATGTGACATTGTCACTAATGCATATCAACGTCCACGTGGAAAAATTTAATATCCATGTCATTATTTGTTTTTAATTCAATAAAACTTATTTTATAAAATAATTTAATTAAACCTAAAAAAGTTCATTAAAATAAAAAATCCACCTCTAATTTATTAAACCTAAGAAAAAACAAACAATCACAACATGGACATGATCCTCTTTGATTCATATCAAACAATTGCATATTGAAAGCAAGTTTTGTGTTTTAAGAACCTTCAACTTTCATCATCATCCAACTTTATATAAAACCAATCTAGAATTAAACTTCAAACTTAAAACAATTTTTGGGTTTTCATTCAAACTCATCCAAAGTCATAGATAGTTTAAAGAGTATGAATAATTTCTATTGAAACACAAAATCATCTATAATTTCTTTTCGTTTTTAAAAATCCAAAAATTGTTGAGTTTGAACGGAAACCATAGGATTAGTGAAATCCATAAGGAAGGATTCTCTCCGACGGTGAATAAAATTCTAGTAGTTGAAGGTTTGATAATTAGGGTTTCAAATTTCATATTTTATAAGATTTAACAATTATTATTTCAGTTGAATATATAATTCTAACAATTAAAATATTTTATAAATAAAATTTTATTGAATTTAAAAATATATAATAATGACATGGATATTAAATTTGTCCACATGAATGTTGCCACATCATTAGTTACAAGGCCACATCAACAAAATTAACCCCAAAATAGGATGGGGGATCAAAACTGAAAAAAATGAAAATAGGGGGACTAAAAAGTTGGTTTTTAAAATAGGGGGACCAAAACTTCATTTTTTTGAAAATAGGGGGACCAAAAGTGCATTTAAGCCTAAGGTAAATTATTCGGTAGACATATTATGTGGATGTGTACCGATACATTGTTGATGTGGTTAACAAATGAAAAATATTTAATGCAAATTTTGTTTCTTTATTAAATTTTTATTTTAAACACTATTTTTTAATATTTGCAAATGTATCTTTCACATAAATATAATCATCAATCATATTCTACAACAAATCAAAATATGCATCAAATCAAATCATTCAACCTAAATTTTCACCTTTTTTTTTAACTAGATTCAAAAAAATTAATATTTATTCAAAAAAAAAATTAATATTATTTTAATATCCTATAAAATAATATGATTTTTGTATTTTCTAAAGAAAAAAAACGTATGATTTTAATATTCCAATATCATTTACCTTTCAATTTTTTTAATATTATTAGTATATAATATTAATATTTATTTACCGTTTAACCATTAATACATATAATTATTAAAATACATTTTTTTTGTACAAAAAAAAAGTGTATATATTTTATTGTAATATTATTAATTTTTAGTGATTCGTAATATTTCATCCTCATAAAAAATGTCATGTTTTCTTTCCCACAAAATATTTATGCATGTAATTTTAATCATGTTGTGAAGTCGAGATGTGTATTTATGATGATTTTGCAAAATATGAATAGAGTATTATAAAAATTTTGTCAAAAAATATAGGAGCTCAAAATTTGATTTTTAGGTCAAAATATTCGTTACTTTTATCTTTTTTTTTTTTATTTAGAAAATTCATATTTAATTCATCTCGTTTAAAAAAACACTAAAGTTTTGTAAATGGACTTTTTATATCAATCAAGAGATGCTTGATTGTTGAAAAGTAAATTCATAAGTATTTGTTAGTTTAATTAGGTGATATTGAACAACTTGATTAAGAAAAATTGAATTTCTTGATGAAAACATGTATAACTAGTTAGGTTTTGCATATGATGTTTTAAGTTTAAGGTTTTGATCTATAATTAGTTAGGGTTTGGTCTCCTTATTCCCTTTCATTCTAGTTGGGTTTGATTTGACAACCCTTTCATGATAACTAGGTTTCTAGTGTAATAGTTAGTCCAACAATATGAAATTGGACTGTTAGATTGTTGAAATTCAACTTCTTAAGTGTTTATCATTTCAATTAGGTCAACTTGAATAAATTGTCTGAGATGAATTGATTCCGTTAGCCATAGTTGAGAAAATTAGTTGAGACTTAACAGTCATTTCATATTGACTAAGTTTTCTTGATTCGTAGTTAATCTAACTACGTTGAAATGTTAGATTTGGTAGAATTGGTAGAGACTTAATAATCTTTTCCTGATAACTAGGTTTTTTGAGCCACAAGTAATCCAACTAGTTGATATCGAACCATTATATTGCCAAAAGTTTGAATCCTATGTGTGTCATTCCAATTAGGTGGTATTGAATTGTTTGAAAGAAAATTTGTTTTCCTTAGTTACAGTCGTAGGATTAATTTTCTTGACAAATCACGGTCGGCATAATTAGTTGAGATTTAATTGTCCTTTCATAGGAATTAATATTCTTATTCCTACAAAAAATGTGATGGTGACACTTAGCCATAATTTGCTCTATGTCTAAGCTTTTGAAGATGAGATTATGTGTGTAAAAAGTGTGGTTCCATCGCCCCTTTTTATAGGCCCAATAGATACCTGACATAGCGAAAAAAGACTCGGGAATGAGGGAGTGGCGAGTTCCGAGATAGCCGGCAGTGCAGCTGCCTTGTGGCCTGATTATTATCGGGTAGAGGCGTTATCCCAACACCATGTCCCCTCGTATCCCGAGGGTTTCTGTGGTCAATGTACATTCCCTAAGAATACGAGCTTTTCGTCCCTGAGACCCATGTTGCCCTCCCAACTTTTGGACAGGCTTGGCCCAATGGTTAGGGCGCGTCGTAGCCCACTAGTCGGTGGGAAATTTGCCCAGTGCAATTCTTAAGTAACTGATAGTTCGGTTAGTTGTGATTTAACCATTAGATTATCAAAATTAGAATTTCTAAGTATCTCCTATCTATCATTCCAATTAAGTGATATTGAACAATCTAATTGAAATACGATTTAACATCTGCGCTAGCAGTTGAGTTAGGATTTTTGAAAAATTAGTGGGTTAGTAGGGTTAAATATGATTTAATAAGGAAAAAACTTAGGGCTTGTTGGATTGACTTGTTTTTTAGCCTATGCAAATAAATAAGTTTTTATGTATTATTCATAAGCTTGTCAAAGTATTTATGAAAAAAAGCTTATGAAGCTTGTTAAATAAGCTTATTTCGGGACATATAGCACAACTCTTTTCTAATATAAAAGTTTATTTATTTGTATAAAATATTTTTTATAAGCTAAAATTAAGAATCAAAATAAATTTTGGACCATGAGAGATTCTTTAGATTTAACTACTATTTATTTGTAGAAGTTATTTTTTATAACCTCAAAAATAAGTTATTAAAAATTTATTAAAAAAAAAGTAAAATAAAGATTGGCCCATGGGGGATTAGAACCCATGAGCATAAATGAACAAAACATACAACTTATCAACAAGACAAATGATCATTTTGTTAATTAAATTTGTTTGTTATTTTATTACATTAATGTTTTATTTTATATATAAAAAAAAAGAGAGCATAAGCTATTACTAAATCAACAATATGTTTTAACTTTGATTTTTTTCTTTCGAGAAATACAACTATTCTAAACAAAAATCAACAGCATCTTTTAACTTTGATTTTCTTCAGAAATACTACCCTTCTAAATAAAAATTAACAACACCTTTCAACTTTAATTTTCTTCAAAAATACTATTTTTCTAAACAAAAATTAACAACACCTTTCAACTTTAGTTTTCTTCAAAAGTACTATTTTTCTAAACAAAAATTAACATCTTTCAACTTTGATTTTCAGAAATACGACCATTCAAAATATAATCATGGTATCATGACAAATATATGGTTTCTGTTCTCAAATTTTTGTCTTAAAACTAAGCCAGTTCAAATTTATCATGAGATTTATATTCTCTTTAATTTTCAGTTCCAAAAATCTTTAGTTTCGTGTTTCACCTTAACCCCACTAGCAAAAACAAAAATAAGGGCAATTTTCTATGACTCTTAATAATTAATAAACCTAAAAAAAAAACACCCAATGCCCAAACATTGAAAAACCACGAAATTGCAGATATCAAATAAAAATATAAACTTTAGGAGGAATTGAAAGAAAGGGATCAAAATGAATTCAAGGGGTGCTATAATTACAGAAAATAATAGAAATTGATGAAGAAGAAAAAAATACACATATTAAAAGTTAAAACCCTATATAAATGAGAATCCAAGATTGAAGGAGAGAGATGGACGATATTTTACTTTCCTTTTTAAGGTTTCTAAATTACAATAATCTCCATTTGGAAATTTTTGTAAATTTAAAGAGTAATTTACCAAACTTTTATTTAAATAAGTCTTTAAATGACATGTTAAATTGTCATTACACGTGGACTAATTAAAATTATACACCTCAACGGTGTACCGATACACATCCACATAAGATGTGTACCGGAGTGCTCACCCTTTTTTTTATTATAAGAAGGTATTGTTTTAACTTTTATGCTATGTTTAGATTGGTGGTAAAGGATGGAATGGAATAGAATGGAGGGGTAACTAACTAAATTTTATTGTTTGGATTTGCAAAAAATGAATGGAGTGGAATGTAATACAATGAAACCCATTTCATCTGGTCTCATCCAATCTTCTAATTTTCTTTCCCCTCCAAATTAGAGTGTATCCAATGGAATGAATAGTTATAAAATATATCCAAACAATGGAATGATATCTTTACTTCATTCCGCTCCATTCTGTTTTGTACCATCAATCCAAACAGAGCCTTAATTAGTACTTAAAATGACAAAAAAAAGGCATTCTAAATCAATAATAAAATCTCATTAAAGTATAAAAAGAAGAAATTGTCATTTTACATTTATCAGGCAGTTGGACCGTTAATTTTACCAAACACTTCAATTAGCTTATCAGTCATCAGTCATCACTCATCATCTATAAACTATAAGCTAGTTTATCAGCTATCCGTTATTTTTGCCAAACAAAGCCAAAAAGATGATTAAAAGTTGGAATTTTTGTTCTATTTGTATCAAAAATTTGATTGAAATGAAGATCTCATTTTATATGTTCAAATGATTTTCAATTGAGATTAGTTGTCGTTAATGGTTATAGAAACTTTGCATCCATAATATTGTAAATAAGGTGGTAATTAAAGACTAAAATTTTTGCACACATTATAAGTTCAATTCTAGTGACTATTTTTGTAAGACATTTTAAAATAGGTCTTGGACTTTGTGAAACTGCTCATGTAAAAAACATGAATTGTTTCAATAAGACCATCCAAAACACTACCAAAATCATAGTTCATATCGCATACCCAATTATCTATCAATATATGATCTTGTAACATCTAGGATTGAGCCCTATGACTCAATTGAAGGTCCCCAAAAATTAATAGGTAAATAAGTTAATCTCCATTGAAGGTCCCCAAAGAAAGGACATCGACAACCACAATGTCTTCAACCGACCCTCGCAACTCTTCATCAAACAAAATGGATGCTTCCTCAATGTGAATTGGTTGACACGTCCTTATACCGACAAAAAGTTTGGCAATACAAATGCATGATTGAAGTAAAAGAAACTCACTTTGCATATCCTTTAATTGAAAAATAAGATGCATTAACTCAATAGCTCTGGTAGCTCTCTTCATGGGCACACCTTAATTGAGGAGGAAGAAGATGTTTAATTTAACTTATTATAAATTAAAATGTATACCAAATTTGGACCATTAGCTTATAATCTAAATATTAATCCTTAGATAAGGCCTTGAGGTTTTTTTTTTTTTTTTTGCTCTTGACCAACTAAAATAGTGATGTCTCTGGTAATCATATCAATATAATTGTTTTGTTTGTGCATTATGGTATAACTTTAACAAAAAACTTGCTGAGTGTCAGAGAACAAACGTTCGATAATTATTTCAAACTTAATTAATCTAAAATTAAGATTTTTTTGATAATATGAAATTAAGAATTTTAATTAAAAAAATGCAGTGTTATGAATATTAATTAAAGAAAATATGAAAAATCAATATATTATTAATTTTAAATTAAAAAAATCAATTTTGAATATTAGTTAATTCACACTCAGTCGATTTTATCTCATTCTCATGAATCAAAATATGACTATAGTCATGTATTTGAATAACTAATAAAACCAACAACTATATACTCATCAATATATCTGTAAAGAATTATAGACGCATCACATAAGAATTGATCTAACCTGATGATCAGAAAGGTTGAGGCCGGTCCGTTGAGCAAGCTTCCACACCGAAGGGGGGGTTTGTACCTGCAGGTGCTCCGATGCCTAAGTCAGCAAAGAGAACAAGAGAGATACAAGAGAAGAGAGAGAAAGTAGAATGCAGAATGATTCAGAATACCTGGCTCTCCTGTCTAGGAGAGCTTATATAGTGCCCCCAGCGCTGGGCCAAAGGTTGGTCTATTGGGCCGGGATAACCGGCCCAATAGACTCAACTGCCAAGATAGTCCCTGTATCGTAGGGGAAGGCCGTTATTTGCCTCTATCTTGGTTGGAGCCGTTCCGCTATTCGCGGGTAAGGGATAAGCTCCGTGACAGCTGTGGCTGGATAAAGGAGCACGTGCCAAACGTGCTGCTTAGCTGTTAAGCTACGGTGGAATAGATCAATATGCATGGATATATGAGCACGTGTTTAACGTGCTGCTTACCCATTATGTCGAGCAGGGCACGTCATTGGTTGACGTGTCGAGGAAGTCTCCCCTTAGTGGGCTGTGCCCCAAATGTCGGGAAGAAGGGATTGGGCCAGCTCTTGGCCCAGTCCAGAACAGGAGCCCCCCAAGTCGTTGCTCCTAGGTATAGGAGTAATGACTTAAGGTCTAGGCCCGCATGTCGAGGAGTTGTTTTCCCCGTCAATCCTAGGAGGAGTTCATAATTCGTTGATCATGATTGTTGCTCGTTTGCGCGAGGAGCGCATTTGTATGTTGCTCGTAAATTCCTCCTTGGCACGACGGGGAGAATTATCCCAGGAGGAGGCTTCCTTTTGCTCGTGACGCGTGCCAGGATGTTCGTGGAGGAAATTACGGGGAAGGGATTTGCCTTTGAAAGTCGTTGGCTTTTTTTAATTCCTCGACTAATTGTCGAGGAAGTATTGCGTATGTTGCATCTAGCTGATGCTGTCTGTTTTGGCGGGCACGTTTATTTACGTTTGTTTTGCTTGCCCGTAATTCGCGCTTGTCCGCAAAGTCGGGGAGATAATTACGTTGGTGATAGCGATGAGTTCCTCGAGGAACGCATCGTCAGTTTGAAGTGACCTGAAAAGACAAGCGTTTCGTCTTTTCAAGCCACGTGTGTGGGCTATGAAGAGACGTAATAATTGCCTAGGGAAACGGCTCTTTATTGCGTCGTTTTTCGAGGAGGCACGTGGACCGTTGGATCAACGCGTCCTTTGGTTTTCTGAGAGATTACATCAGAGTCGTTTGATGGGTTTAATCCGGACCGTTGGATATTGATCAACGGCGGTGATGGAGTGGAGTGCATCGTCTTGTGATGCAGGCGCGACTCTTGGGAGATCTATAAATAGGAGATGGAGGGATCATTTGTAACTTTTCCTCTTTGCATTCTCCTATTTTCCTGCGTTTGTTGCTGCTACTGCTATTCTTATTTTCCCAAGTTCAAGGCTATCGAACTCAAGGTTTTTGCACCCATCTTTGCTTAAAGCTCCCAGTTTCTTTTAATCTCAAGGTAATTTCTCTACTTACCCATTCGCTTCGAGATACATTTGTGTTTATGCTAGATTCTGCGTTATACCCATTTTGTTTGTTGTTTTGGGTCTGTTTTGTACCCATTTCCACTGTGTTTATGTGCTTTTTGGGTTGTTTGATTATCCATCCCTTTCTCGTGCTCGTAGTTGGTGTCACTGTTTTTAGTGAGATTTAGTGTTTGATTTAGGTGAAATCACTGTTATATGGCGTTTTGTGCATTTTAGCGTTTGAAACTCTGGGTTCTGCGAGGAACACCATGAGTGTTGTTTGAATGATGTTGAATTTTCTGGAAAAATGATGGATATTGATGCGTTTCTGGAAAATGGTGATGAACACCATGAAGATGATGAACAACATTCATAGATTTCATAGATTTCTGGAATTCTATGTTTTTTGTCGGGGAGGAGAATGTTGTTTCCTTTCCCCGTTTATTGTAGCAAAAAGCTAGGTTAGTTGACCCTTATGTCGGGGAACTTCTCCCCGTTTTCGCCTTCGCGAATACGTTAAGTGTCTTTATGAATTGTATGAATGTCGGGGACCTTCTCCCCGTTTTTTCGTTGAGAAAATGGGTTTGTAAAAACTCTGTGTCGGGGACCTTCTCCCCGTTTTTAACTTTAGATATTACGCAAACTAGAATTTGCTTCTAAGTGTCGGGCAATGTTTTGAGCTTGTGTCGGGGACCTTCTCCCCGTTTTTAGGCTTTGTTGAATGGTTCCCCTCGTTTCATCTGTTGTATTTGTTTTGCCAATTTGATAAGGGCTTTTGGTCGGGGACAGCGTCCTCGCCCTATTTCACGCCCTTTCACTTGAATTGCGGTGAAAGAGTGGATTTGATAACTGTCGAATTCACTTTATTTTCGCTGCTTTTCAGGTGTTCGAAATGTCAGACACAGAGGAGATTACGGGGAGCCAAGCGGCTTCCAAGCATAAGTTGGTCGACACCATAACGGATCCAGAGCTGGCCTGGGTTGCGCCCGAGCCTCGGGGCATTGCTTCGACGATTACTGCTAACGATCCGCGGCTTTATACTATCGTCGGGGAGGCTGGCGCGATCAACTGGGAGGTCCATATGCCTGCTGAAGGGGAGAGGATTTGTTCGCCGTACACTGAAGGTGGATTTACCATGTACGAAATGGCGTTCAAGGAGATGGGATATCGATTGCCCTTCAACAACCTCGAAGCCGAGATTTTTGGTCAGTTAAAGGTGGCTCCCTCCCAGCTTCATCCAAACTCGTTGGCGTTCATCCGGGCATACCAGATCCTTTGTCGGTATCTGGAGGTGGAAGCCACCGTTTCCTTATTTTTCTACATCTTCCAAATCCAACGGCAGAAAGTCGGGGACCGGCAGGGTTGGATTTCCTTGAAGCATCAGTCGAGCAAAATTGATACGATCACGAGTTCCCTAAACACGTGGAAGGAAACTTATAAAAAAATGCACAAAAAAATATTTGGATGGAGATACTTGAGCCCAACTTGAAGCCCATTTCACATGATAAGAAACATTTTTGGGCTGATTTATGGTCTAATAATATTGGACTAAATAGAAAACAATTAAGTCCAATTTTCTTTATTTTTATTGTAATTTTCGTTTTTGGTATTAGGAGGGGTTTTTAGATGACCTTTAGTTGCTCACTAGGCTCTTTAGATGCTTCCTAGTGGTGCACTAAGTCATGATAGAGGCTAGTGGGAATTTATAAGCAAGTTAGTGGGAATTTTCTAAGGTCTATAATGAATGAATGATAGTGGACAATAAATCCTACTATGTAAGGATATGCTATAAATAGGACTATCATGTACTTCTCAAAGCAGAACTTGGAATATAATCTAATTTGAGAGTTTCTCTTGTGAGAACTTTTCCTTTGTTCTTGAGATAAGAACTTTATAGTGTTGGTTCTACCGGCAGGTCGCGGTTAGGGTCGCACTTTCTTTGATAACTTTGGTTCTACCGGCAGGTCGCGGTTAGGGTCAAGTTCCTCTATATCTTGATAACTTTGGTTCTACCGGCAGGTCGCGGTTAGGGTCAAGTTCCTCTATATCTTGATAATTTTGGTTCTACCGGCAGGTCGCGGTTAGGGTCAAGTTCCTCTTTTACCTGTTTTCAAGACGATCCTAAGCGGTCGCTTATCAGTTGGTATCAGAGCTTCGGCTCTTGAAATCAGGTTTGATCTATCATTTTTTTATCTTGTTAAAAAAAAAGAGTTGAAAAAAAAATATGGAGGAAGAAAAGCATGTCTCCATGAAACATTTGGAGAAATTATTATTTCAAGAATTTCAAAAGCTTCATGAAAAGTTTGATCGCATAGAGAGGAATTATAGAAAAAATTATCAAAAAAGAGACGGAGAAAAGGAGATAGAAGATAGAAGAATGAAAAGTGAGGGACAAACAAAAAAACATATTGCAAATTTTGATGTATTTTGGGGTAACTTCCAAAATAAAGAGATTGGTAGAGAGAAAAGAAAACAAGAGAGCAAGGAGAAATTTGAAAGTGAAGTGAAGGGAGAAGAAATTATTGAAAAAGAAATTGAGAACATTTTTGTGGCTATCGAAAATGTCACCATTCCTAAGAGTGAGAAAGCAAAAGAAGAGATTATCGAAAAAGAAATTGATAGCGTTTTTGTGGCTACCGAAAATGTCATCATTCCTTTTAATATTGTTTATTTTACTTCTTGTACTCTAGAGTCTTTATCTCAAAGAGAAGTTAGTGAAGAAGATAGAAATCTTACTTTTGAGAAAAGTAAAGAAAAGGAAGTAGAGAAGATGGAAAATTGTGAGAGAAAATATAATGATGTTATAGAAGTGGAGGAGAAAGAAAATATTGAGAGAAAAGAAGAAAAGAAAAATGAATGTGAAGCGAAGGAAATTTATGAGAGAAAAATAAATGAGGAGGTTGAAAAAGATGTCAACTTTGAGAAGATTGAAGAAGAAAAATTCAACTTGCAAAAAGAAAGGGAATATCCAAAAGAGAGAATTTTTTTTACTAATCTTTTAGTTATTTATGCAGGTTTGGATTTGAGGACAAATCCTCTTGAAGAGGGAGAGAATGATACGATCACGAGTTCCCTAAACATGTGGAAGGAAACTTATAAAAAAATGCACAAAAAAATATTTGGATGGAGATACTTGAGCCCAACTTGAAGCCCATTTCACATGATAAGAAACATTTTTGGGCTGATTTATGGTCTAATAATATTGGACTAAATAGAAAACAATTAAGTCCAATTTTCTTTATTTTTATTGTAATTTTCGTTTTTGGTATTAGGAGGGTTTTTAGATGACCTTTAATTGCTCACTAGGCTCTTTAGATGCTTCCTAGTGGTGCACTAAATCATTATAGAGGCTAGTGGGAATTTATAAGCAAGTTAGTGGGAATTTTCTAAGGTCTATAATGAATGAATGATAGTGGACAATAAATCCTACTATGTAAGGATATGCTATAAATAGGACTATCATGTACTTCTCAAAGCAGAACTTGGAATATAATCTAATTTGAGAGTTTCTCTTGTGAGAACTTTTCCTTTGTTCTTGAGATAAGAACTTTATAGTGTTGGTTCTACCGGCAGGTTGCGGTTAGGGTCGCACTTTCTTTGATAACTTTGGTTCTACCGGCAGGTCGCAGTTAGGGTCAAGTTCCTCTATATCTTGATAACTTTGGTTCTACCGGCAGGTCGCGGTTAGGGTCAAGTTCCTCTATATCTTGATAATTTTGGTTCTACCGGCAGGTCGCGGTTAGGGTCAAGTTCCTCTTTTACCTGTTTTCAAGACGATCCTAAGCGGTCGCTTATTAACTTGAACCTTATTTTTCTACATCTTCCAAATCCAACGGCAGAAAGTCGGGGACCGGCAGGGTTGGATTTCCTTGAAGCATCAGTCGAGCAAAATATTTAAGATGTTCGTGGAGTCTGCTCGGGGTTTCAAGGAGAGATACTACGTGGTGAAGCCGGTGACGGAGTTTGCTTTGAACTCCTTGTATAAGGACAGGCCTGTACTCCTCGAGGATGGGTCTCCTCAGTTGGACGAAGGAGGGGAGCCGGTAACGGAGTGGGGCCTTCGTTTTCCGCTGTCTTGGTCGTCGGAGCATTTTTTACTGCGAACCGACGAGTACCTAACGGCAACCGAGAATACTTTGCTGGGTATTTTACTTTGATTCCTGCCCATATTTTACTTGTTTGAGTTTCTCCCCGTGTTTCTGACCACGTTTCTGACTTTGCAGGTAGAATGGCTGATCTTGCTTCCGAGCTGATGAGGATAGCTGCTGAGCATAAGGGAGAGAAATCAAAGAAAAAGGCGAGGAAATCCAAACCTAATGTTTTGATTGCTGAACAAGCTGCTTCGGGGAGCATTAGCCAGTCTTCACCGGTGGGGAGCTCAGCGGGGACTGGGTCTGGCCGGGTAAAGAGGCAGAGGGAGGAGCCGATGAAGACCATTGTCGACTTATCTGAGGGTGATGGGGGATTTGTTCTCCCTGCTTGTTTGAGCAACAAGGATTTTTTTAATAACAACCCTCCTCAGGTGCCCGTCTCGGAGAGGGACTATGTTCTGGGAGTTTCCGCAGCTGCTCGACAAAATCAGCTCACCCAAGACATTGCTGCAGTCATCCGGCTGGCGGAGACAGCCTTGGTTTTGAACGAGGGGGGGCCTAATCACGAGGCTGAGAAGCTGGCCACTAAAAACAGGAAGCTGGAGGCTGAGATTGCTTTGCTGGAAAATGATCTGCTCGACCTTAGGAGCAAGCAAGAAAATTATTTCAAGAATATGGAGGAGGCCCGACTTACCGCTGAGCAGCTGGAGAAGACAAATAAGGTGCTCGAGGACCTGAAAGTCAGCAGTGCCGAGCAGAGGAGTAAGCTGTTGGAAGAAGTGGCTATGTTGCAAGCCAAGTGTGCCCCTCTTGAGGATGAGAAGGAGGAGACTCTCAAGTTTGCAACTCGAGGAGACCTGGTGAGGGAAATCAAGAGGCTCGGGGGCCTGATGTTGGCGAGCATGGTTCATGGGTGGAAGAATGCGATCGCCCAGCTCAAGGTTGTGAATGCCGAGCATGGATTGATAACTGATGGCATTCACAAGCTCAAACGGGTTGAGAATGGGCAGATTGTTATTCCTGAAGATTACAAGCAGATGGAGCTTGAGGAGGAGAAGTATGATGAGGATGGTGGTGATGATAATGAGGAGGAGGAGGACGCTGAGGAGGAAGCCGTCGGGGAGGACAAGGCACCAGAGGATAACCCAGAGGGTCATGATGAGAGCGCCTGATCCTCCTCGACTCTTTTATTTGGGCCTGCGCGCCGTTAACTTGTAATTTTCTTTTATTTTGAACAATATTTGGGGGCCTGTGTGCCCGGTTTTGTAATATCCGAACAAGTAGGTTTTTATGCCCGGTATTTTATAACAGTGTCCGTTTTGTTAATCCTGCTCGTTTATTTCGTTCTCCTCGTGTGTATGTTTAAGTTATTGCTCTTTGTTTTTGCTAAGTTATGCCTGTTCGTAATACGCATGTCTTTATGCTTGCTCGTTTTTAACTTAACAAATTTTTGGTTTTGGTGTTTGTGTATTTGCTCGACATTGTTGTATGCCTGCTCGACAAAACCTTTTTCTTTATTTGCAAGTTTTTTCTTTCGAGCGCGTGTCGTCGAGGAGGTCGTCCTCGGATTTAACTTAGACAGTTTAGGGAACTGTCTAAGCGCCTAGAGTTGTTGCTGAGGCTAATACGGACGCCGATACGTTGTTGTGCCCGCCCCCGCGGCTTGAACTTCCCATCGCGAGCTGGGCGTTAAGCCTTGGCACGAAGACGAGGAGCTTGTCTCAAAGGTCATCCTCGTCGGGGAGACGCTCTGCCCTTCCTGAGCTAGAGTTCCTTTTCAATTATTGGATCGAGCACGTGTGCCCGCGTGCTTTCCGTTGTCGAGGTGTCGGGCTCGTTGCTAGAGGATCCGAGCAGCCTTTTAGAAGTGTTTTTTATTTTGGCAATAACTTAGCTATAATATTGTTTTAATTTTTGGGCGTTCCAAGGTCGAGGAAGTTTTTTTCCTCGAAGATCCTCGAGATAATACGCGCCATTTTCTGTTTTGTCAATGACGCGATATGATCCTTCCCAGTTGGCCGCCAGTTTACCATCCTGGGAGTCCTTAGCATTTCGTCTTAAGACGAGGCTGCCCACTTCAAATTCTCTTTTGATGACTTTGACGTCATGTCGGGCAACTATTTTTTGTTTAAGGGTGGCTTCCCGAAGGGATGCCCCCGTGCGGATCTCTTCGACGAGATCAAGCTCTTCACGGAGAGCTTCGTCGTTCATTTCCTCTTCGAGCGGCTGCTCGGTTCGGCGAGATGGCTCGCCCACCTCCACGGAGATGACTGCTTCTGTTCCATATACCATTCTAAATGGAGTCTCCCCGGTTGTGGAGTGTGGTGTTGTGCGATAGGCCCAAAGGACGCTTTCGAGCTCCTCGACCCATTTCTTTTTGTTTTGGTCCAATCTTCGTCGTAGGCCGCGGAGGATTACTCTGTTGGCGGCCTCGGCTTGCCCGTTAGTTTGGGGATGTTCCACGGAAGTGAAGTGTTGCTTGGTCCCCAGGGCAGCGAGGAAGTCTTGGAATCCTTTGTCCGTGAATTGTGTCCCGTTGTCCGTGACGACGGCTTGTGGTATCCCAAATCGGCAGAGTACATCGCGTTTGAAGAAACGGAGTATCCTGAACGACGTTATGTCGGAGAGGGGTTCTGCCTCTACCCACTTGGTGAAGTAGTCCACGACGACTATTAGAAATTTATTTTGGTGAAGTCCCTTTGTGAAGGGGCCAAGTATGTCCATGCCCCACCAAGCGAAGGGCCATGGCGACGACAAAGATTTGAGTTCGTGGGGAGGAGCCAGGTGCATGTCCCCATGTCGTTGACATTTGTCGCATTTTTTCACATGGTCCTTAGCGTCTTGCTGCATGGTGGGCCAGTAGTATCCTGCTCGAAGAGCTTTCCTGGCCAGCGATCTTCCTCCCAGGTGCTGGGCGTTGATCCCCTCATGTACCTCGCGCAGGATGTAGTCGACTGTTTCCTCGTCGACGCATTTTAGGAGTGGGATTGAGAACCCTCGTCTGTATAATTTTCCGTCGAGGATGACATATGCGCATGCTCGACGTCTTATTATCGCAGCTTCTTTTTGATCGTCGGGGAGGGTTCCATTGGCGAGGAAGTTGTAGACGGGGGTCATCCAGCAATTTTTGTCGCCAATGACATTTATGTCGAGGACGTTGGTCGTCTTCTCGATGCTTGGTCGAGGGAGTATTTCTTGAATGACGGATTTGTTTCTGCCTTTCTTTTTTGTGCTTGCCAGTTTGGACAGGATGTCTGCCCGTTTGTTATGCTCACGTGGAACGTGCTGCACTTCCACGGACTCGAACTTAGTGATTTTTTCCTTCACTAATGCTAAATACTCGGAGAGGTTATCATTTTTGGCTTGATACTCTCCTAATACATGTGAGGCAACAAGTTGTGAATCTGTGAAGATTTTAATTTCTTTTGCCTCCATGTCCTCGGCCAACCGTAGTCCTGCTAGGAAGGCTTCGTATTCTGCCTGGTTGTTCGATGTCGGGAAGGATAGCGCTAGGGATACCTCGATGATGATCCCGTTCTCGTTTTCCAGGATAATTCCTGCTCCTGCTCCCGTGGCACTTGATGCTCCGTCGACGAATATTGTCCATTTGTCTGCCTCGCTTGTCGTGGAGGATGGACTTGTCATTTCGGCCACGAAGTCTGCTAAGACTTGTGATTTTAGTGCTTTTCTGCTTTCGTAACGAATGTCGAATTCGGAAAGCTCGAGGGACCATTTGAGCATCCTGCCCGCCATATCTGGCCGACCAAGCAATGACTTGATTGGTTGGTCGGTTCGGACTACGATTGTGTGTGCTAGGAAGTAGTGACGTAGTCTTCTTGCTGCGTTGATCAAGGCAAGGGCCACCTTCTCGATTTGTGTATATCTGAGTTCGGGCCCCTGGAGAGCCTTGCTTGTAAAGTACACTGGTTTTTGTCCTTCCGTTGTTTCACGGACAAGGGTTGCGCTGACGGCTTCAGATGCGACGGAGAGCTAGATGTATAACACTTCCTCGACATCTGGGCGCGAGAGGACTGGGGGTTCGGACAGGGCCTTCTTTAGATGTTGGAGGGCCTGCTCGCACTCGTCCGTCCATTCGAACACAGCTTCTTTCCTTAGTAGTTTGAAAAGCGGTAATGCGTGTTGAGCAGATTTTGCTACAAAGCGGGACAATGAGGTTAGCATTCCGTTCAGGGTTTGTATAGATTTCTTGTTGCTCGGAGTTGGGAGCTCCGTAAAGGCACGACATTTGTCGGGGTTGGCTTCGATTCCTCGTTCTGTTAGGTAGAAACCGAGGAACTTTCCTGCCCGTACCCCGAAGGTGCATTTTTCTGGGTTGAATCGCATGTTGTGTCTTCTGGCCTGCTCGAAGACCTTGCGTAAGTGGGCGGTATGGTCGATTTCCTCATGGGATTTTACGATCATGTCGTCCATGTAGACTTTGAGCATGTCGCCTATTTCTCCCCGGAATACTCTGTTCATCATCCGCTGGTATGTAGCGCCAGCGTTTTTTAGACCGAAGGGCATTACGTTGTAGTAATAGTTGCCCGACTCGGTCATGAAAGCTGTTTTTCCCCTGTCGGCCACAACCATTGGGATCTGATTGTATCCTGAATATGCATCCATAAAAGACAATAATTTAAATCCAGAAGAATTATCGACTAGTTTATCAATGCAAGGTAAAGGATAAGAATCTTTAGGGCAGGTCCTATTGAGATCGGTATAGTCAACACACATTCTCCATTTTCCATTAGATTTTTTAACTAGTACAACGTTTGACAACCATGTAGTATATCTGGCTTCAGAAATAAAATTTGCCTCTAGGAGGTCTTTTACAGCTTTTTCAGCAGCCTCCGCTTTTTCGAGAGACTGCCTACGCCTACGTTGCACTACGGCACTAGCAAGTGGGTCGACAGTAAGTTGATGACAAGCGATGTTTGGATCCAGCCCGGGCATGTCGGCAGCGTGCCATGCGAACAAATCAGCATTTTCTCTAAGGCAGACTTTCAGCTACTTCCTCGCCAACTCGGGGAGCCCCGTCCCAATCTTGACTCCTTTTTCTGGATCCTCGCCAAACTGGACTATCTCAAAGTCTCCATCTGGAATGGGGCGATAATGCTCTTTGCTCGCCTCGTCGTCTTCCTTCTCCTCCTTCCTCAACTTTTTCTCCTCCTTGTGCTCTTTCTTGGAGGTGCGGCTGTCAAGATCAACAGAGCTCACATTAGGTCCGGGCATACTTGATGGTGCTTCCGGGGACGGCTTTGGTGGTGTTTCCGAGGAAGGCTTTGGCTTCTTCGGCTCGGGAGCTTTGCCAATAAAATTGTTGCCTTTGGATGCTGCGTCAAAGCACCTCCTCGCGGCTTCAATGTCCCCGTGTAAAGTAGCAACCTGCCCCTTATGAGTGTAATACTTCATCTTCAGGTGGGCGGTGGAGGGGACAGCGATCAGGTCTGCTATGGCCGTCCTGCCGATGATGCACTGGTAGAGGCAGGGGCAGTCTACGACCAAGAATTTGACCCTGATCGACTTGGCAGTTTCCTCGGAGCCAAAAGTGACTATGAGGTCGACATAGCCCCAAGGCCTAGTGGTTGCCCCGTTGAATCCTGTGAGATCTGAGCCCAAGTACGGGGTGAGGTGTGTCTCGTCCAGCTGCAAGGTCCTGAACAAACTGGCGTACATAATGTCGCAGGAGCTCCCCGGATCGATGAGGACCCGACGAACGTCCATGTTAGCCATGTCTGCCCGAACGAGAAGGGGAATTTGGAAATTGGCTGTCCCACCGGGCAGCTCTTCGCGATAGAAGGCTAAAGGCATTGATCGCCCCTTCGCCTTGTCCAGTGTTGCGTTCATATTTGAGGACGTGTTGATAAGCTCCTCGAATTTTCTTTTTATTGATCCGACGGTGTGCTTGTCCATACTACCACCGGATATGACGAATGAGTCTGTGAAATAGTCCCACGTGCTAAGCGTAGGACCAGTATAGGTGTTCCCAAAACCGCTGGGGATAGCAAAATCTTCTGGCCGGGATACGCTCATAGCTATCTGTTTGGCGTTGTTCTGCCCGGCTGGTTGTTGAGGTACCTCCTCGACCGCGCGTGTCTCCGCGGCCTCTGGTCGAGGGTCATTGTTTCGTTGGACAAACTCTCTCAGGTGTCCGCTCCTTATCATTATTTCACTAGCATCCTTCAGCTGGATGCAGTCGTCGGTCCTGTGACCATAACTTTTGTGGTATCTGCAATACCTATTTTTGTCCTGGCCAGGCTTCAGAGGGGTTGGCTTTGGTTGCTTCACACCTGCTCTGTTGAACTCGGAGATGTGAACTGCAGCAAATATTTCTCCCCGAGATTTGATGAGGGGGGTGTAGGTACTGAATGCGCTTGGGGGGCCACGAGACTCTCGTCTTTCGCCCCTTCTTCTGTCTCTGCCCCTTTCGCCACCCCTGTCGCCGTGGCCTCTGTCGTTTCCTCTGTCGCCCCCTATCATCGTTCCTATGGGAGGACTCGCGGGCAGGGTGGCTGCTTCCTGGTCGGGCAAGGCGGGCGACATCAGCTGCCTGGACTTCCTCGTACTCAATGTATTTTTGAGCTTTTAGGAGGAGGTCGTCCCAGGTAGGTGGTTTTTCTATGCCAACAGCCTTGGCAAAATCGCTGCCCGGGCGAAGGCCCCTCTGCAGCAGATACTTCTTCATATCGTCGGTCGTCTCGACTTGCACAGCCTCTTTATTGAACCTCTCGACGAAATTGCGGAGAGTTTCTTCCTCGGCTTGGTATATGGCCTCCAAGGCGTGCACAGTTTTGGGGTGCTTGCGGGAAGCAGTGAAGTGTCTACAGAACTGGTATGTAAGGTCCTTCCACGAGTCTATAGATTGAGGGGGCAGGCTTTGGTACCATGCCATCGCTCCCTTCCTCAGCGTGGTAGGGAAAAGTCTGCACCTGATGGCACCGCTAATATTCCTGAAGTCCAGGTTAGCGTTGACATTAGCTATGTGATCGTCGGGGTCGGTCAAACCATCGTACGCGGGGAGCGTAGGAGGTCTTTCGAAGCCCTTCGGAATACGCTTCCTCAGAATGTTTGTGGACAGGGGGCATCGGGGATCACCCTCGTCACTCCCGTTGGGAGAATGGTCCTCGGAAGACCGGGGAGAATAATCACCAGGCATGGGCGTTGGACTGCGAGATTTGCGAGGACGGTAGCTGCCCGACGCGCCATGCTTGGCCATCATCGCCAACCCTTGAGGTGAATGGCGGCGCGGAGCTTCGTGTTTCCCTTTCTTGCCCGGGGAGAGTCTGCCCTCGCGATGTGGAGGAGTACGATCCCTCTTCCGAGGAGTAACTTCGACCCTCTCTAGGTCGGGGCGTCGATGTTTGACGGCCGCCGGACGGGGAGGGGAAGGAGTAGCCTGGTGTCTCCGCGGGGGAGAGTTGGTCTTTCTACGGCGCCGACTCCTTTCCAGCGCGGTGATTCTTTCACTTTGTTCGTCTAGTCGACGGCCTTGAGCCTGCATGGCCTCCGTTGTTTGTTTCAGAGCAGCGATCAAGGCCGTGATCTCGGAATTGGCCAAGATGGCGGGCTGTCCAGCGTTGTTTGCCGGAGTTTCTTGCTTGAACTGCGGGCGTTTGCCCATTCGACGATCGGTTAGGACCTCGACGTCTTCTTCATCGGATGAGAGTGAGGTTTCCCGTCCGTCGCGGGGATCAGTTTCTGGACCGCGTGGTACGGTGGTATCGTCACGCACCGGTGACAGAACGGTGTTATGCTGCGGCGGCGGAGAGGGTGGAACGTTGAGCACGTTCTCGTCGCCGGTATCGGTGTTGAGTTGTTGCGATGAACTAGCCATGATGAAGTTTGTTGAAAAACGGAATCGGTTTTGATCTTTAGAGTCTTGAATGAAGACAAAAGAAGGGGAGGAACTCAGTCCCCACAGACGGCGCCACTGATCTAACCTGATGATCAGAAAGGTTGAGGCCGGTCCGTTGAGCAAGCTTCCACACCGAAGGGGGGGTTTGTACCTGCAGGTGCTCCGATGCCTAAGTCAGCAAAGAGAACAAGAGAGATACAAGAGAAGAGAGAGAAAGTAGAATGCAGAATGATTCAGAATACCTGGCTCTCCTGTCTAGGAGAGCTTATATAGTGCCCCCAGCGCTGGGCCAAAGGTTGGTCTATTGGGCCGGGATAACCGGCCCAATAGACTCAACTGCCAAGATAGTCCCTGTATCGTAGGGGAAGGCCGTTATTTGCCTCTATCTTGGTTGGAGCCGTTCCGCTATTCGCGGGTAAGGGATAAGCTTCGTGACAGCTGTGGCTGGATAAAGGAGCACGTGCCAAACGTGCTGCTTAGCTGTTAAGCTACGGTGGAATAGATCAATATGCATGGATATATGAGCACGTGTTTAACGTGCTGCTTACCCATTATGTCGAGCAGGGCACGTCATTGGCTGACGTGTCGGGGAAGTCTTCCCTTAGTGGGCTGTGCCCCAAATGTCGGGCAGAAGGGATTGGGCCAGCTCTTGGCCCAGTCCAGAACAAGAATAATGAATGAATATTATATATAATTGAAATATAAAGTATTCATAAATTTTAACCTCTATCATTGTTTTACGAAACTCTTATTACATTTTTGTATCTATAATTTATTAAATTACTTATTATGTTTAAATAATTGCATAAAATTCTGTAAGATTATATTATTTTATCGAAATATGATTACTTAGGATTTGAATTAAATTGAGTAAACTGTAAAGTGAGAAAATCAAGGGTTGTGATTGTAACAACCCAATGATTTGTTATGATATACTTGTAATACTTACCTTTAATTTATTAACCCTAAGATGAACCCAATCACGTTAGAGGAGTCGAATCCGATTACTTATATGTTTTGTCTATCAATTGTTTTCGTCGTTTATATTGTATTTCTTTTTGTTTTTCGTATGTGCATAAACATAGACATTATTGAAAAAACATGAGTACTGAAAATTATTATCTCTCTAATTATGTACTTTCGTTCCTCTTTCTTCTAATAAACAAAATTTCACTTTTTAAGACAATTGAATGAATTTGATTAAAAAAAAGTCATTGAATGATTGATTTACCTTGTCTATAATATAGACTAAATATTCTGAGTATTCAATAAACATACAAATTTGGTTGCTTATAAAAAAGAATAGAAGGAGTATGCTATTATAAACAATGTAAATAATGGTTACTTTTTTTTTTTTTTTTGTCAAGTAGCCTACTGGCTAAAATTTCACTTTTTTAAAGGTGAATAAGTGGGAGCACTGGGGTTCGTACCCCGGTCCCTGCAATAATTTGCAATGTCTCTGCCAATTGAGTCATACTCCTTTGTAATTATTAACGTATACTTTTATAAAAAATTAATTTTCCCTCTAAACATTTAGACATATGATATTGTATTTATTACTTAAAAAACATATGCTATTTCTAATTGATAAAATTGAATTTTTGAATTGAGTAATTTTATTTTTGAGCTTCTGAATCGTACACGTAGTGAGTTTAAGTGATTTTATCGATTTTACATATAGTTAAATTATGCAAACTCGTTTTAACTTGTGATTTTACTTAAAATAATTGTAGCTCAAATTTAACACTAAGGACATACGTAAAAAGTCTAAAGGCCGCAAATAAATAGCTTAGCCAATAACTTCAGTTTCATTGCCGCAAATAACTTCACATTCATCGACAAAGACTAAAGACATTTGATGTGTTGAATATCCTCCGGTCAAGCGAAATACTCTCAATAATTTTATCTGTGAAATTTTCTCTTTGCAAAAACTCAACGCAAGGTTGTGAACTTGCTTCCAAAGTCATATATCTGCTATGATGTCTCTCGTTTACATTCTGATGACACTAAAATGAGAGACATTTTTTTAGGGTCACTAATATTTCACAGGAATTCATGCACAACGAGTGAGAACAAAAAAGCAATTGAAATAATAATACACGATGTATAAAATAGATCACAGTGAGATCAACGTATGTATTCAAGTTATCAACATCTGTATTCAAGAATTTTCGTAAAGAATACAAAAATCTAAACCATTAATTTATATATTTTATTGATTTATTTGTCATCGTAATTATAAATTTGATAGACCCTACAAAGAAAAAAACTTATACGTTTTAAGGGATAAATCTTTATTACTGGGCTATTAAAAAAAACACCAAAATCTTCAAAAGCAAGGGCATCAAACTTCAAATTCAAAAACATTTTCACTTTGACTCCAAGTAAAATATACCAAAAAGAAAAAAACTCCGGCCAACAAATCCTAACTCTAGATTACTAAGACCTATTTTTCGAGAGACATTTGAATAAGTGGACCCATTGACGAATTCAACTCATATTTTATGTTTATATCTATCATAAATAGTAAATAATAATTTTTTATTTATATTTCGTGATTTTAGTTTATAGGTCATGTGGGAAGCAATGTCAATTTAGTTTATTCTGATTGGTGTAACAATCCTTTTGCCTTCAAAGCATCTAATGAGATTGTTTTTTGAATCGTAAGGAAGGAATGAGTATCCCTTGTACTCCTTATAATTCAATTTTTGCTTATAAAAAAATAGTAAATAGACAATAAATAAAAATAAATGAATGGAGCAAACCCAAACTCAATTATCCTAATCCTAATCTTATCCTCATCCTAATCCTAATCCTAATATAGTTATAATAGATTTTGTTGCCCTGATCGAGTTTTTTTATTTATTTTTTTTACAGTGATCAAGTAAGAATAGATTCTGTTGCCCTATGTAAAATTTTAATCATCCCAATTAAATATTACTCCGTACAAGATTTGATTATATTTTATGAAACCTCTCAGTATGTATATAAGATAAAAAAACCCTTGATGACCTTTATAACTCGAAAACAATCCTTGATCACCCTTCAAAGAATATTTGCATAATTTCAAAACCTAGCTAGGTATGAATCTTTACTCAAAGCTATCAACAGGTCGAATCCAAATCAGCTTTATCTTTCTCCTCTTATCAATAATTTTCACTTGGAGATTCTTGTCTCTTGTTCCTTTATCCGTGTCCAAGAAGAAGAAGAAAAACAAGAACAAGAACAAAAACAACCTTATTAGTGATGAAACTGACAATGATGGTTCTGTTGTTTCTGAAGCCTACAAGTATCTTCTCTCATTAGAGAAAAAGAGAAGACCAATGATAGATTACATGGAGAAAGTTCAAACAGACATTGATCCAAAGTGGAGAGGAATATGTATTGATTGGGTAGTAAGCATTGTAGATTATTTCAACCTTCTTCCTGATACTCTTTATCTCGCTGTTTCGTGCATAGATAGGTTCCTATCTTTTAAACCTGTCAGCAGAGACCAGCTTCAATTGTTGTGTGTTTCATCGATGTTCATTGCATCGTAAGCCTTTGAATTTTGCAAATGGTTTTTCTCTTTGTTTTCTTGAGCATTGTGATTGATTGATTTCTTTATTTTATTCTTGATTATAAAGGAAGTATGAAGATACTTTCCCACCCAATGTGGAAAACTTTTGGCGTGCTACCAACAATCAATACAGCAAAGAAGAGGTAAATTTTAATACACTGTTTTCTGTGAAATTGTGTTAGTTTAATTTAAAGATTTAAGTTGACTGAGCTTAATTTTGATTTTTTTTGAATCACAACAATTAACTAAATGCCCGTATCTTTCGTTGTCATCAATTGTGTGGTTTGCACGTCATTTTGGTCCATAAAATTACTAACAAATAGTAACATGCTTGAGAATATTATTATAAAATTACTAACAAATAACACGCTTGACGATATTTTTGTAATTTTAGTATAGACTGTTGTGATAGTGCCTCATACATTTATGGATCAAAATGACTATTTACTCGTTAAATTAAATTTGTTGTGTGAATTAATCTGTGAATGCCTCTTATTTTGCCTTTCTTGTTTATTGCTGTCAATGCAGATTTTAGAGATGGAAATTGACATACTCAAGACCCTAAACTTTGACATGGGCAACCCCACTATTAAGACCTTTTTAAGGCAAGATTGGCAAATATGTTTGTTATTCTATTGTTGTTGCAAATGTCAATTTAAATATTTTACAAGACAGTATACTAATTATGTGTAGTTACTGTGATGCAGGGCGTTTATTGGGATTGCTTGCGAGAAAAATAACGTGAGTTTAATTTCTCATTATCTATTTTTGTGGCATTTCAAAAGCGTTCTTAAGTGTTATTGTTGTTTATTTGTTTCTGTTTCCGTTTCTTTCAGGATTTGAGATTGCAGTTTGAATTCTTGAATGACTATCTTGCTGAGCTAAGTTTATTGGATTATGATTGTTTGATGTTCTTGCCTTCTTTGGTGGCCGCGTCTGTCACATTTCTTGCTAGATTCATCGTTTGGCCTGAAACTTATCCCTGGGCAAGTCTTTGATTAAATAGTTAATAACTTACCTTTTATGTAAAAAGTATTCGTATTACCAGATTAACGTATATGATTCAAAGCAGTTATGTAGATTTTTTGTTTGTCTATGGCAGACTTCAGCCTTGCAAGAACACACAGGGTATAAACCAGTTGAGTTGAAAGAATGTGTTCTCATCTTACATGATTTGTATACGGCTAGAAGAAAAGGGACATTACAGTTTAGTCGAAAGAAATACAAGAGGCAAAAGGTGATTATATTTTAATCACATTCCTTAGACTTTATTAAATTATTTTGGCAAGTTTAATGACATTACATCTTTATACTGTAACAGTATAAATGTGTCGCAGACATGCCTTCGCCTAGTTGTTTACCAAGTTATCTGTTTGAAGTAGAGTGAGGGAATTGGATGAAACTGTTAATTTTTGAAGTGGTTCAATGATTTTCCACAAGCATGCTACATGGGCAAGGGACCGATCGGTATACGACTTAACTGAGAAGTTATTTCAATGCTGAATTTCTATGTTGTGAAGGTTATATGGTAAATAGCAGTTAACTTAATTTTGCTAGTAGTTATTGAAATTGTGGTAGCCTTACATCAAGTTGCAGTTTAACTTGTAAAATTTCACTTTATAAATAACTAAGATTGTGTTGGGGAACCACCCAACAGATTGTTTTTCCTTGTGCTGTGCTCACCTTCAATGCCATTACATTAGTGTGTTTCATCCATTAAAATGTAAGTATTTCGCAGCTAGTCAACCTGCTCTTGGCAGTTTTTATGAACTAATTGCCGGCTGCTTTTGTTTATGATAATTTATGTGTAGATTAACTTTGACTCATCAAATTCAACATTCAGCCAATTAAATTGTCATGCACACAGTCCACAAATCATAGGCCGAAATTGTTAGTGTCGAACGTCAGGACCGGGGTTCGAACCCCGGTCACTCCACTTTGTGTGTGAGTTTTCAATGGCTTTGCCATCTTGTCTATCAATCAAATAAAATAAAATTTGTTATGCACACATACAAGTCATAAACATGGATAAACATCCAAACCATTTTATTTTCACCGGTAGCTGAGAAAGTGGAAATACATTTTAAACTTTCTAGTTTTCCAGAAAGCATGCACATAGAGACCATACATCATTTTATTTTTTTATAATCATGTTTGAAGTTGATCTTGAGTTTTGACTACTTAGTAAAACATTTGACAGCACAAATTGAGAAATAGACTGTTCAAATAGTTGTCCTTCTCTTGTTTCTGCAACTGACAATGATCCACTCTCTGCAAATAGTTCAATCATCAATGAACTACACTCATTACAAAACAATGTCTCTAAAACTACACTAGGGGTTAAAAGTCCAGAACTATTATCTTATCATCGAAGTTCAGTAATTGATATAACAAAAAAGTAAAGGTTCAGTAATTGTATTTTCAACTAATATAAAGTTGAGTAATATAACACAAACTATAGTTATTTATACTAGGGAGTGTATTCAATTTATCAAAAAAAGGAAAAAGGAATGTATTCAAGCACCTAAACAATTGAGGTTCTCTCAAGAGGACAATTAATTGGTGTCAAAAGTCAAAACTGAGGACTTGGTGCATTATTAATATCAGCCTCTGCATCATCCCTAGGATTAATTTGACAAGTGTGATCGATGTTTCTAGAGTTTAGAAGTGTCCAAGTTGGCGTTACCATATCAACAACACTAACGGTACTCAGTGATTGTTGATCACAGTAGTACCTACAGGTCAGTACCCCACCAACGAGAGGGGATTAACTAGCAGGTACTCAGAACTCTTAGAGTGCCTGCACCCTATCGGTCTTGACGCTCGGGAGTTGTGTACAGTACCTACAGGTGAGTAACCCACCAAAGGGCTTGATGACCCATGGTACGACCGAGCTAAGGATTCATGGCCTTAGAGATGGCTGGACTAGGGGGACTAGTTCTTGTATGGCCTTAGAGACTGCTTTATTAACAATAATACATACAATAGGGAAGATTATCACGTTTTAGACCAGAACAATAACTTATTGTAGGAAAAAAAACGGAGCCATAAACAATTTGATAATGTTTAGTAGCGTAACAATAAGTACTTTTCTATACCTAAGGCTAAACGGTGGATGGAAAGTAATACAAATTAACAAAACTCATGTATATCTTGTATCTGTATAATAATTATGAGTATAGTATACATGTTTCAAAAAAAGTTTTTGTCTAAAGTGCACAAGTTAAACAAATCTTTCACCATGAACAAACTTGTTTTCACCATTAGATGATCAATAAGTCTACAATTAGATCAAATGAGATGCGATGTGCATATTGATCAATGGTGAAATTTATTGATTCAATGATTAAAACAAGCTTGTGCACACTTGACCTTTAAAAAATAATTACGAGTATACCTATTTAGACACATGCTTAGTGTTTCTATTATTTTTCTCTTTCTTCAAATTGCACTTAACTAGTGTAGGAATCCATGCATTGTACCGGCTAGAAATGACGATGAAGAAAATCTCTGTTATTAACAATAATGCAACTAATGGAAAGAATAATTTAACAATTTACTTGTGTTTTTGTTTGAGTTAAGACTAATGTGACAGCTAATTATATTTACAATAACTAAAATAATAAGAACAATTTTGCAACAGATTTTAATTACCTTTCAGACAAATTCCAAATGATCTTGATCGATGTTCACTGCATACATACAGTCATGATTGCCACCGCACTAATCTTTTAGTTTAAGGAATTTTGCGGCGGTTGATGGCCTTACGGAGAAGAGCCTGACGTCCAGGGAATCGGCTGCCAACAACACTATCATCATCTTTAACTTGTTCAGTATCACCCACCATATCCTCCTTCTCTTGTTCTTGTTGTGTTTCTTCATGTGCACTACTCCTTAATCTCATTTTCTGTCTCTCTCTTCTCTCCATCCTCTTACTCCTACTACTACTATTACTAGTAGTAGCAGCAGCAGCAGAAGGTTTCTGGTTGGTCTTTGCATGGGCATCGGCATCACTCGATTTACGATTCCCAATTCTAGGAATTCTACCTCCATAAGAAGTACCAAGACGTTTAAAATCAATTTTACTCCAACCAAGTTTATCATCATTATCCCAACCAAACCTCTCACTAATCTCTTGAAGTTCAACCGCTACACTACCAGATCTAGCAACAACAGAAGCATAAGAAGCTTTGTCACCACTCAAGAGATTATAAGCAAACTCCCATTCGATTCGGTCTTTGTAAACTGGATCTGCAAGAACTTCATCTGCAAGCTTTGCCCAATCTTCAAAATCACGTGCTATGAAGTTTTTTGAAACCCATTTGAGATAGTTTGAAGGTAGTGTTCCTAGCATGTTTCCTTTGTATTTTCCGAAATCTATTACTCTGTCTCTTGCAGGTGGTTTAGGTTTAATTTGTCTTTGTGAATTGTTACTCAGTGAAAATGAAACTACTACTCCTGCTGCATATCGTTGCTTTTGATTTGTTGTTATATGGAAAGTATTTGTAAACATAAAGTGATGATGTAATGATGGATACATGAGGTGATGAAGATGATGATATGATGAACTCACCGAAAAATTAGGGTTTGGATGGGTCATTGATTCAACTCTCAATTTTTTGTTCAAATGGTAAAGAAAGGTAAAGTTTTCTCTCAATCTTGTGCAGGTCCACGTGGACTGCTTCCTTTCCGCTCACTGAAAAATAAATAAATAAATAACTGAGTTTTTGTTTGATTTGAGTAATTTTGGAAACCATACATTCATTACACAAGCAGTTTAGTGAGCTAATTAATTAGCAGCTGCTTTTCTAGTGATAATTTTCTTTAGTTTTGGTAATCAAATTTTATCAATTTTAAACACAAATGATATGTGTTGTAAGTGTAGTTTAGTTGGTAGTTATAAAGATATATTATTAGAGGGGTTAAGAAGTTGAATTTTTCCACACAAATGTATGTAAGTCAAGACACTAAATTATTTGAAAAAAAAAAACAAAAATTAAGGGTCTATTTGGTGCAATGATGGTGTGTGTAATAAGAAAGGATGCCTCAATTGACTTGGGAGTTCGGTGAATTTGTGACCCTTGATTTGGTATGTGAGAGAAAAGAAAAAAAAGAAAAAGATGGATTCAAGAATAAAGATTTTACAATTAAGAACATGCGATAAAGTTCAGACAGTCGTTTTTTGTGTGTAATAAAATAACATTGCTTTGAGTATACTCCACTGGAGCACCCAAAGGTTAGAAAGGTAACATATTCATTGTTTTCAAATCTCAACTTTGGCCATTCTTAGGAGTTAGGAGCATTCTCAAATATGTTGCATTGAATGCGGCTCGACATTATCATATGTAGGCCCACCGGTTTAAAGAGTCCTCTATTCGGACTCCCCCTAGACCTCTGTCTAGCCTAGGGAACTTCTCTAAGCTCGAGAGCTCCTGTCTCCTCACAGTGTAAGCAGCTCACCTCTTCTCGGAAACAAGCCAAACCAAAGCAAGCTGACGACGAGAAAGTCTCATGGTACGTCTGCTAGTCCCTTTGATTCCCAATCACGCATGACGATAATCAAATCAATTCGTAGGCCGCCTTTTGCCCCAAATTTACATTTACCAAGGAATCACGGTTTGTGGAAAGCTCCTCCAGAACCTTCTCTATTTTAAGGCGTTTTTCCGGGTAATCCGCCCGGATCATTGAAGTAGAAATGATATTAGGAGGGTAAAAAGACCGACAAATGTTGCAGAAGAGGTTGTTTCGTGAAAAGGGTTTGAGGCGTTATAAGAGACGACACTTTTTAAAATTGAATCTTATTAGGTAAAGCCATAAGCCTCTTTTATTAAATTTATAGGGCGAACAAATTTGATTTAACAATGATTCATAAAATTCTAGCATGTTGCATCTACACTCAGCCAATTAAATTGTACTGCAGACATTCTGACATATATGTCATCAACATTGATACTAAATTACTAACACATCTTAACCATTTTATTTTCAGCTGCTAGCTGAGCAATTGCAAATGCATTTTAATATTTCTAGCATTACAAAAAACATGTACATAGAGATCATATATCATATTTGAAGTTGATCTTGATTACTCATTAAAACATTTGCCATGGCAACTTGAGAAAGATATTGTTCCAGTAGTTGTCCGTCTCTTGTCTCTGCAACTGATAATGCACCATTCTCTGCATACAGTTCAAACATCAATACAGCATTCATTACAAAACAATGGTTTCAAAACTGCACTTGGGTTAGAACTAATAATGAAGAAAAATGTTATCATCAATTTGCACAGTAGGTCCTTAGTGATTATATTGCATTAGCGCGGACACGACATGGATACTGACACGTCGACACTGATAATAATTTGAAAAAAATGACATAATTCAATGTAATCATAAGTGTCGGTGTCCGACACCGACATGACATAATTCATTATTTATCAGGAATATATTCAAGTACCTAAATGGTGGAGGTGCTCCCAAGAGGACAAATTGTTGTCTGTAATTTGTCCAAACTGAGGTGTATTATTAATTTCAGCGTCTGTACCATTCCCGGGACTAATTTGACAATCGCCATTGATGTTTCCAGAATGCAGAAGGGTCGAAGTTGGCGTTACCATATTAACAACAGTACTCATTGCTTGTTGATCGCTGATTGCAGAAACAAAGAGATAATAAATAATTTGATACAAATTTACTTGAAATGAGTCAATGCCAATAAAAAATACCTGAGAGGAGGAGGGCCATAAGCATTAACAAAGTTCAGAATCTGATCGTTGGTATCTCCTTGTGGAAACCAGCTTAATGCATTCTCTGTAGTTCCAGCAACAAAGCCATCTACATCTACAGTTTTTGTAAGATGTACCTAATCATAATAATTAATTTATAGTTGCAAGTTGCAACCAAGTGATTAGATGCAATAAAGGGTACTTTTCATCTAAGAGACTAAGACATCTAAGAATGAAAACTATATTTACATAACACATTTTAATGATGAGAGTAGGTAGGGAATGTTACATTGTGACAGATTAATAAATATTTGTATATATACCTGTGGAGATGCATGAGAAATTTGCTCTTCCTCCAAAAAGCACTGTTGAAAAAAAATGTAAGTTAGAAAGATTATACAAATTCAACATTCTAAGTATACACAAATCAGTAGTAGTGAGTTTATGGTGTAGCTGCTATAAAACTTACTTTTCGCAGTTGCACTTGTTTTAGAGTTTCCTGAAGTACTTGTACGCGATATTCAGCTTCACACAATGTAGTGATCTCAGAAGGATCTCCTTCAAATATCCTAAAAATTATAGCATGAAATCAAACATTGATGAACATGCTCTATGATCCTTTTAAGACATCTAAGAATCTGGTTTTGTTTTTTATTCAATATAGATGGTAACTAGCAATTAAAGGGACCAAAACCTTAGTCGATTCTTCATCTCTTCCAATTGAGTCTTCCAAATTAAAATTTCTCTTTGAACCTCCTGAAGTTAACATAGAAATGTCATTAGACCAACATATATAACATTATTTAAAGTTGAAAAAAATATAAATCTAGATTAAAATATACAAATACCTTGAGTTGAGGGTCTGTAACCATAGGGCTGCAAAGCAACATGATTAAATGTTTTGAAAACAAAAAAAAAAAAAGGTTACTAACCAATCGTTAATAATCGACTAAGATTCAAATCTAGATTAATCAAACTAGAAAGTATCTGCAGTAAATACCTACGAACTTGACAAATTTGATCGGTTTCCACTTTCAATTTACGGAGAAGCTTTCGAATGTTCTACAAATACAATCAAAAATTTTAATTTCAGAATATTCTCAGCAATATTTGAAAATTGTTGAGTTCAAATTAAAACATTATATTTTAGGATGATACAAAGCAAGGCTAAATAAATTACTCACCTCTTCATTATGCAGCCTTCATAGTTGCACGGTAACAAAAGTTCACATAGATCAAAGGTAACACCAACATCAGGATAAAATAATAAGTATAAAGTATGAAGGATATAAGATTATTATGGCGATTGTTGGATCGAGACTGTCCAAATTTTAAGCTCGGTAGTTTTTTTTTTTTTTTTTATAAATTAAAATATGTTACTGAAATCTGAACGGTTCAATTTCGATCAAACGACCACTGACATGCTGATTGTGTGTAATTGTTGACCGACAACAAACCCGAATTTAGAGAATACTTACTTTCCACGTTCAGTGTCCGAAAGATTTATATATCGTTCTAGAATTTCTTCGAAGCTTCAAACCATATATTAAAAAGAGAGAGTAAGTTATTTTATAAATATTTTCAAAACAAATATATATATATATATATAATCATTCGATACGAACCTTTTATTGCCCGAGAAGAGAGTGGCTCTCCCCGATGGAGAAAACATGATGAGAGCAACATCAACATCACAAAGAACAGAAAGTTCATAAGCTTTCTTGATTAAACCATTTCTCCTCTTCGAGAAAGTGACTTGTCTATTCGTTGTGTTCTCAATTTTCTTGATTTGAAGCTTCACTCTCCCCATCTTTTTCATTCACTTCATGATGCATAAAAGTTAGATATATAGTGAAAAAAGAAGCAACACCAAACACGCCTTATTAATGATGAGTTGAGATGATTCAAGCACACGTTGCCATGCGCGAAATGCATTGTGAAACTTATGTGTCAAGAATCGAAGAAAATAAGGAAGAAATTTCGGTAAATGAATTTTGTTTTTGTTAGGCATTTATGGAAAGTGACGCGAGATCATGGCGGTTTGTATAATGCAGATAAGATAATAACTTGAAGAGCAAGTTTAATAACATTATAAGTTCTGTTCTATTAATCTTCTAAGAGGTATTTTCTTGTTTTGATGCTACTTTCTGCCATACTTTTTAACACGAATTGCTGCGTAAATTGCTTGAATTGCATGTTCAACTTTTAAGAACCTCGTGATTTCTCTATAATGGAATTGTCATTTAGTATGAACATGTAATGAATCAAAATGAAAACCGTGGGGATTTGTCCCATAAAAGAGAGGAATTTGTGTCTGATGTTAAGAGGTAATATATCAAACATGTTTAGAGGTAATATATCAAACATGTTTGTCTAGTGTTTTTCAGCTTGATTTTGTTTGGTGAGTTTAAATGTTCACTTCCAAGGTAACTGAGAGCTTAACTCTTGAGGTATTAAAATTAATTAAAGGAGTTTCATTTCTCCAAATAGATGATCTCTATATGTAATATGAAGAGGGTGAAAAATCTCAATTACTTCCTTTTTTTTGTTTCTTTCTTTTTTTGTTTCTTTCTATTAGCTCGGAGTCAAACACATACTCAAATAAACGTATATAACGAGAGGATAAAAGTCTCATAAAGACAACTTAATTGATAGCTATTAGAGACCATATAGTACACACCACATTACACTAAAACAAACAATGACAGACATTTGCAAAAGAAATTTTTCCCAAAATGATTGAGTTATTTCAATTTCTATACAATACTAATTATCTTTTTTTTTTCCTTTCTCAATTGTACCATCTAGATAATATTACTCACGTCACTCTCAATTCAATATGTTAGTGTACTAGTAATCGGACCCGTGCAACGCACGGGCACATATAGCTTATATGATTAAATAATGACATAAGAAAATGACACTAACAAATCATCAATCTTGTGTAGTTTAACCGTAATTATATTACAACGTTGTATTATGAAGTTAGAATTTCTAATTGAAAATTAATGTAATTAGATGAAATATCACCTGGAGTTAAAAAATAAAAAATCACCTGATAAAAAAAACCCCAAAATAAGATTCAAAAGTCAAAATCGTACAGCCTCGCGTGTATAATAAAGGCTACATAAAATCGTATAGCCCTGCCGAGCCCCCCGTGTATTTTTTAGAGATATAAAATTTAAAATTTATTGATGCTAAAACTTAAATTATATTACTCTGTTGTATTATGAAGTTAAAATTTCTAAGTGAAAATTAATGTAATTAGATGAGATATCACCTTGAGTTAGAAAATAAAAAACCACCCGATAAAAAAACTCAAAATAAGATTCAAAAGTCAAAATCGTACAGCCTCTCGTGTGTTTAATAAAGACTACATAAAATCGTATAGCCCTGCCAAGCCTCCCGCGTATTTTTTAGAGATATAAAATTTGGAATTTATTGATGCTAAAACTTAAATTATATTACTCTGTTGTATTATGAAGTTAAAATTTCTAAGTGAAAATTAATGTAATTAGATGAGATTGAATCATTTTATCATTAAAATTGGAATTCTTAAGTTGCAATCAATCTAATTGGATAAGATTGAATCGATAATACATAGAAGTTAGAATTACTAAATTGTAGTTAATCTAATGATATGCTTTGGTTTAGTTTAGGAGTTAAGAATGTACATTTAAACATGTCAACATAATAAATCAGATGAGTAGAGAAAACTGTGAGATACTAATGTAGTAGATATATCATAACAGAGCAAAACTTAATGTTATATTTTAATAATGTCATCTATATTTTCATTCAAGACATCTTTTAAAATTCTATTCAAAGATAAACTCATGAACTAAACAAAGTTAAGACCATTAAGATCGAATGAAACTATAAAATCCTTTATAAACATTGTATTATCATGCATAAATCCTTTAGAAGTTTAGAACCAATTTTGCAGCTATGTCTGTATTTCGGCCCACAAATCTCCCTTAGATGTAAAACCAAATTAATCTGTAAAAAATACAAAAAAAAAAAAAAAAAGATCATTAGTAAACAAAACACAATAAGAAAATACTTATGTTTAATAATCAAATTTTTAAGCAGTGTTGTAATATAGTGGCTATGGCGTAGTGGAAATTGAACAAAAATTAAGGCCAACCAGGTCATAATAAATTAAATGGTCAAGGAAATATCAAAAGGTAATAAATATGAAGAATTTCTCATTAACCAAAGGGTTTAGTCTGTGCTTAATTCTCCATTTGGTCCTGCTGCAACAGATTTGTCTATGATAAGCTTTGTTACATACTTACATGTTTGAAAAGACTGGATTTATAAAAATCGTGATAACACTATAATTTTGTTGAACCTCAAAAGTATAGTTTTTACTAAAATTACACTGGTACACCGTGATTCAGTCAATCTTATTGTCAATTCAAAGATATACTCAGCCTGCTTCATTATTATGAAGCTACACTGCACCCATTAACATTAATGAGGAAACATTGAATCTTATGACTATGAGGAAACATTGAATCTTATGACTAACAATCCAACAGATTACCTATAACTAACATGGTAGATTATGGCAGTGAAACACATTATAACAAAATTCATGTCTGTTATAAATTAGAATTAGAATGAATACCTAAAATCTTACAACCAAAACTAACTATTTTAGTGTACAATTGCTCTCATACCAATGGTGACTCGATAACTTTGAGAAATTCCTACTCATATCTTGCTCTAGCATCACAAAATCTAGTGCAAGCTAAACATAGAAATCTATAGCAAGATATCTACTCACACAATGTAAAGGAAGGCCAATGGCACCATGTCATCACTTTAATAAATAAACCATCAATAGAGTGTATGATTCGTGTTCAAAATAAAAAAAAACAGCTTGCATTCAAACTTGAAACAGGGAATTCTCTGAATGCATTTCCACCCCATATTATGAATTACCGATCTAACCTAATGCAACATGTATTACTTCCTACATTATCTTTCTAGTGTATAACAATAGAAACTTACAAAGGCAAGTATTGCATTACCTTCTACATTATCTTTCCAGTGTCAATCCTCGTTAACTAAGCTTGCTAACAGCTTCCCTTCAGATCTTATAAACAGATAAATATTCCACACTTTAGCTATACTTGCATTATGTAATCTTCTTAACCAATAGAAACTGAAAATAAGTTCAGAACATAATACACTTTTTCAGCCATACAGTGTGTAGACCAGATAATACAACAAATCAATTTCCAGCACATACAATGAAGAATTAATTTACCAAGAGATTTGCAAAGGTTAAGTGGTGGATGTGAATGCTTATAAAGTCCACTCCAATTGTACTGATATGTAGGTGTCAACGTATGAATCATCTTGTTTGACAGAAAAATAAGATATTAAGAAGTGTAACCTGCACTTCTGAAAATATAACTCAAGGTAAAAGAATGAAATCAATAAACAAAATAGAGAACAATCAATTGAAACAAATTTAAATCAAATTCAATCGCAGCGAACAATCCTATTGTAATTCATGATATAGTGAATTCCTCTAGCAAAGTGAACACTAATCCACGATAACAACAATACTAATGCAAAAATCAATTTGTAGTACAAAGATAAGTAAGCAAAATTCTTAAATGATATGATTTGAAACATGGAAAATTATCATTAGCAAAACAATTAAGCTTTTACCCCTGAAAATTATCATTAGCAAAACATGAAAAATCACATAAAAGAAATGAAATGTGAAATAAAAGCTAGTACTGATGCAATTAAATGTTATATATCAATGACATCTCAAAACTAACATAAGAATTGGTTTCTGCATCAATCAACATTTTGGATCATATACTATCTGCACTTTCTTGTCTGGACAGAGAAGAAAGAAATCACAAGTTTCACCAAGTCATTCCAATGGAAATAAGATAAAGGGGATACCCTTCACACAATTTAACTTGAATCTTGAACAAAAAATTGTGTCCGCCATCATTTTGAGGTTTCACTTGGAATTGATGCAGAATTCTACAGATTTTAAAAATATTCATATCATATATCATATTAGTTATCAAATGGAAATAGAAAAGACAAAACTAAACAAAAACAACAAAGTAATCATTGATTTTAGTCTGATAATTGAATTATGAAACACATTTTCTGATAAAATTGAATTCTGAAATGAAAACATAACCACTCAAAGAAGCAACATCAAATTGAAGAAAATAAAACAAAATAGAATTGATCTGGAAGCCCTTACTTCTAAGTTTGAGTCTGCCGCTTCCTTCATGGTGAGTGTTGCTTCTTCATATTTCTCTTCATCTTCTTTGTTGCAGAATTCCAGACAACAACTCGAGCTTAAATATATAACCTGCAAACAGCCCATGAATCGTTTAAATACAAAAAAAAAAAAACAAAAGAAAAACGATCCTGAAAATCAAGAGTGATACCTACACTTTTGGGAGAACACGCATCGGGTTTCAGAATGAAATCTTTTCCATTTGATGAGAGAATTTGAAAAAATAAAATAAAAAGAGGGATTAGAAAATTAGGGATTAAAGTAGATTGAAGAAAATTGGGGATTTCAAAAACGAAGAGTAAGAGTTTGAAATTACCTGCTCCGTCAGAATGAAAATCGGCCCAGCAACATCCATGAGATTCTTCTTTGGAAGGAAAATCAAGTTCATCAAGTGAAGAAGGTTGTGGCTTTGTTGTTTAGAGAGGGAGAGAGAGTTTGAAATTTGAAATTTGAGAATCTGTTTTTCAATATCAGTCAGACAAATTTGTTGGTAATGAAAGTGACTTAACACTGTTCCTTTGCTAAGAATGAAAGGGACAACTGCTTCTCAGAAGAAGAAGTTGTATGGATTTGAAAAATAATGAAAAGAGACACGTCAAACATGCTTCTTGGGGAAGTAGTTTTTTTTGTTTGGCCTGAAATGGACTGGATCAAGTTGGGCCGGATAGCATTTGTTGGCCCATTTCGTCAAAAGCTGAAGGAGGGAATATCATTTGAAATTTCAGCCAAAAGAAGTAGGTTTTTTGTCTTTTTCCATGTAGGATTTGCTGAAATTGAATATGAGAGTGACATGTGTACAAAATTACCCTACAACTGTGTTGGATGTGTGTAGTTATAAAGATGGAGAGAGAAGGTGGCAAGGTGACAATTTGAGTGTATATTTTTGCATTAATGAGTGCCACCCGGATAATTATATTATTTGTCAACATTTCATATGTATTTATTGAGGGGTGGATTCTCTCCCGCGAGAAAAATTTTGGGTCTGTTTGATCTGCCAAAAAATAAGGGACTGGACAGGACAACTGTAGTTGTACTGTGTTTGATTGTAAAACTGTTTCAGGAACTGGACAAACTGGGAGGCAATGGACAGGACAAAAACAAAATTTTTTGTCCCTCACTAAACAACACAACTTTTTGTCCGCAGTACAAGTTGTCTAAAATGCCAAAATACTATTTTATTAACAAAATATCGTATAAGACAAAAAAATGTTCAATATCCCAAAAGTTTGTTCTGTGCTGTTCTATCATGTGTTGTGCTGTTCTATCTTGTACTGTTCTGTCCAGTACTTACCCTTTAGCAAATCAAACACACCCTTTATGTGACATCCTGTGAAATTTTGACCTTTTGAAAAATGCGAGATTTTTTCTTTAGTATAAATAATATATCTATAATCTATATCTATAATATGTAAAAATCAGACCTATTTACCTTTCTCTTTCTTCAAAATATTGGCCTCTCAACAACTCTGCTCTCTCCTTCATTTGGCCATCAATGTCATTATTACATTTACTCATTAAAAACATCAATTGTCCTAATAATTCAATATCATTCTCCTCAATTCAAATTCAAATCTGATGCATTAAAAAACATTTTATTCAAGGAAACTACAATTCAAAGAAATTCAAAGAATGCAATCACTCTTTTAGCAATATCCTTTATCCTTTATATATTAAAATAGAAAACACATGTTAATAATTTTAGCCGCCTAAACTTTACATAATCCTGCCCAAAACCCTTTCAGCTCCTTCTCTGATTTTTTCTTAAAAAAATTGAAAAAGATTTTTGCTACTATCGCTACTTTTTATATGCCCCGTTTTATTTGGTTAACCTTTTATCTTCCCTATATCATAGTTATAGTTTCTTAGACAATATCCCACTTTTGGATTTTTCTTTTTCTAAATTTTTTTGAAAGGTAACTTAAATATTCTTGCCATCATTAATTTCTTTTTTCACATTATTTTAGCCACTAAATTATTGAAAGAAAAAATTATTCGTCAAATATTATATATATATATATATATATATATATATATATATATATATATATATATATATATATATATATATATAATTAGTTTCTTAGTTAATTAATAATTTAATTAAATTAAACCGAATGCGATTTCGATTTTGATTTTTGGGATTAGGAAGATTGGAAGGTTTATGGCGCCATGAATCCTAGGTTCTGTTCTGCGTTCATCGCTTTTGTTTTCAACTGGTTCTATTATGCATTTATGGTCTTTTAACAATTTGTTTAACCTAATTTTTCCTTTTCTCAATTTAATTATTAATTAATTAAATTTATTTTATTTATTTTCCTAAATTCTTTCATTCATATAAATTTGGATATAACAAAACCAACTAATTAGAGAAGAAATTGCAAATAATTAGAAATTTTTTCCCTTTTAATTGAGATTTGGGTGCCAAAAAAAAACTGATTTTTTTTTATAAAAAAAAACACTGAAAAAAAAATTAAAAAAACTAATTGGTGACATGGCAAGCCATAAAAAATACATGTGGCAGTGCCATGTCATCCTCCATTAAAAAAACAACTAAATTAAAAGTGTATTTTTATAAGGTTGCATTTTTATGCGTTTAAATAAAACAATACTAAACTAAAAATATTTTTTGAAGTCTACAAATTATAGTTCAACTGACAAAGAAGTCAAAATTATTAGATCGGATGTCGTAATTGGAATTCGAACTTCGATCTCTCCACTTTGTGTGTGTTGAATTTTTAGTAGTTTGCCATTTTGCCCATATCTATAAAAAAATTAAATTATCGGTATTTATTTTATCAATACATTAATCATTGCTTCTAAAGTGATCTCAATTGGATTTGGATTCTCCCATGCTCTTTTGATGTTGTTCTCTCTCATTTTTCTCATATAATGGTGATGACTCATAAAGAAGGGGAAAAATAGTTTAGAAAAGAGAGAAAAAATATATAACTGGTTGACTTTTTTTTTTATTAGCGATAACTGGTTGAAATTGATGTTGAATGAAAACATGAGAGAAATAACATAGAGGATCCAAATGCATCTCAATTTGCTTAAAGTGAAATAACAATTTTTATCTCCAAAAATATGAACTCAACTGGCAGAAATGCAAAAATTGATAGGTTGGATGCCATGACCGGAGTTCGAACATCGGTCCCTTCACTTTGTATGTGTGGCGTGTGTGAGAATTTTCAATAATTTACTATTTCGTCTATAAAAAAGGGGAAAACATAACATGTGCCCTAAGGGCACATTTTAAGGTACTTCATATAGAAAATTAGTCTAAAAATTTGCGCATTCAACTTTTGCAAAGTCAAAATCTTATATTTTGCAATATAAAACTTCTATTTTAAGCTCCTTACCAAGTGCCCTAAGAGCACATGTTAGCAAGACCCAAAGAAAATAACAACTTTTATAAAAATATGTTCATATCTTATTGTTAATTTCTTTTCATTTTATTTTTCAAAACTACATAAATTATCAATCACAGTTGAATATTTGTCCCGTGCATCGCACGGGTAGACTTACTACTTATTATGAATATTATTATATTGGTCAACTAAAAAAAATGAAATTGTTTGTCAAAAAAAATTTAATTTGTTTATAAATATTTATATAAATCAATGAAATTATTTTGTATTATTTTATGTATATGGAGAAATAAAAATTATATAGCATTACTGCATTAGTAAAACTTTTATTTTTACGCTTATTTTTATTTTTGCACTTACCAAAAAACAAAGGAATATTTTTCTTTAGCAATATTAATGCAATGTTAAAACCATGTACAATATGAAATTTTCAAAATTTTACACGTTTACAATTTAAGTAGCAAACTCAATTCATTACTTAAGTAGAAGATGGTATTTTGGTAGGAGGGGCACAAAAGAACTTAGGTGACGCCAAAAGAAATGGGGATGCAAGCAACTATTCATTCTCATCTCATGTATAAAAGTTTCAGTCATGGCTCCTAGTCCTGGCCCTTTCTTAACCTTTAAGGTCTTCACTATCATTAAGTGGACAACACAGTCATGCATCCAATTTGATTGAAGAAATTTGTTAAGCTTAGGACTGAATAGGGACATGCTTGTGATTGTGAACCACACAAAAGGAAGAGAATCGGTGAAAGTGTTTTTTAATGGTCCACTTCATTTTATCTTTTTTCCACTTAAAGTCCAAATCCTATGGTTGCAATTGCACGATCATGTAGCACTCACTCAGTGCAGGATAGTGTAGGCACTTTTTTTGGGTTTAGACACCAAATTGACATGCAACATGGTGGTGTGACGAAGTCAAAAAGAAACAAAACCTGGTGGGGTGACATGTAACTTTCAAACAATCATAAAGTACTAATAATAGTATCGTGTATATGTTAAATATGCTACGATCTCATCCCTAAAAGCTAGTTCAAAAGATGAGATTGCCCTCACATATTTATACACTTCATATCCCGGTAACCTAAGCAATGTGAGACTTCAAACAATCTCCAACAACACAACAATACATTCAACACTCACCCTCACGCCTAGCGTGGTCCTGGGTCAAATGCCCACACTGCAGTTCTTAACCCGACTCTGATACCACTTGTAAAGGCAAAGGGGGTTATTCTCATTGATTTACCAAAGTGTACCACACTTACTTATGTAGGCCAAACACCTCATACAAGTAATGAGCTTAAGTACAACAAATTCACATTGGGCTTGCAGAAATCTAGGCCCAATATCTAACGGTATATATGTACTCAAATTAAATTAAATAGTTTATGTAAGAAGGAAACTACAAACTAGTCCTTCATCAGGTTCGGCATGTCTTAGAGCTTATTCAGGAGGGATATATATATATATTTTTTTGGTAAGGTATTCAGGAGGAATATGATCAAGCCAAGATAGTCAATATTAGAGCAAGTTTTTAGGTGATTGTACTGCTTATGTTGTAGAATTATGTGGGGTCTAAGAGCGTCGGAAGAAACAACTAATCAATGTTTCCAAACTAGAAGAAAGAAAAACGACACATATCTATCAAAAACTTTAAAACATCACGTATGAGTAATCTCTCTTATATATTTAATATTTGCTCATTCATAACCGGTGTTGAACACTTACACTTGAAATTCAATAATCTTCTTCCCAAATCTGAGTTCCAACATTCTATAATTGATCCAAACATCATCCACTCACACTCTCTCACTAAGTCGAATCATAGCTTTGATACCACTTGTTGGAAAGCCCAGAGAGTGTTGGGAAAAAAACAAATTGATACTCTGTGACCAAAAGAGGAAAAACGTCACATCTCTACCCAAAATCTTTAAGACATCATGTATATGAGTCATCTCTTTTATATATACAACAATTTACCCATTATTAGTTAATGTGAGAATTAACCACCTACACTTGAAATCCAATAAGTTTTCTTGACGCAAATATTTTGTTAACAACCTTAATAGATTTTTTTTTCTTAAAATATACTAGTACTATTATTTATCTTGTAAGAATGTGAATGAATGTCGGTACACATATTCATTTTAAGATGAAATTTCTAGTTAGATAAAAAAAACCTAAATTTATAATACTGAGTCTCATTTCAATGGAAAAAAACCCCTTTATACACAACAAACGTTGAAATTGTACTATATAAAAATAAATAAAAAAAACCGTTGAAATTGTAACAGTAAAACCAACCGGGTGAAAAATGTTTGTTCTGATCAATTGAAGAGACCATTTACCAACAAACCTTAATCGTCACGAATCTCTGGTTTTACCCCCACCCCACCATCTTCTTTTTCTTCTGCAATAAAACAGTTAAAAAGAAGAATCAAATTAATTAAATAATATTCCTATTTTAACTCGATTGTTTTTCACGAATATATTTTAATACTACTATTATCTTAGACGTAGAAAGAAGAAAGAAACTGAAAAAAAGAAGAAAAGAGAAAGAAAAAGTAGCAGAGGAAAAAGAAGAAGAAGAAGAAGAAGAGAGTAACATTCATTATCAGATCCTTATAAATAGGCGCGCACATCACAAACGGAAGCTAGCTCCACCTGAAACCGGCTTAGACGGTAATAATACTCATAATAATCGGTTTCTGATAATAATAAACAACAAAAATGAGTGGTCCATCGCGAGAAGAACAAGATTCAAATTCAAATTCAAAGGAAGAGGTAAAAGAAGACGAAGAAGGTAACCGGTTACTGGAACTAGAAGGTGAATCGGAAGAAGAAGAAGAAGCAGCGTATGAATCCGGCGAGAAAATCGTGGTGGTAGATTTCGAATTCGATTCAATAGACGATTCAGCCGTTCCACCTTTCTCATGGAAAAAGCTATGGATGTTTACTGGACCTGGATTCTTGATGAGTATAGCTTTTTTGGATCCAGGGAATTTGGAAGGGGATCTACAAGCTGGAGCAATTGCTGGTTATTCTCTTCTATGGTTGTTGATGTGGGCTACTTTTATGGGGTTATTGATTCAATTGCTTTCTGCTAGGGTTGGTGTTGCTACTGGTCGTCATTTAGCTGAGCTTTGTAGAGATGAGTATCCTAATTGGGCTCGTTATGTGCTTTGGTTTATGGCTGAACTTGCTTTGATTGGTGCTGATATTCAAGAGGTTATTGGTAGTGCTATTGCTATTCAGATTCTTAGTCGTGGTGTTTTGCCTCTTTGGGCTGGTGTTCTTATCACTGCTTCTGATTGGTATTTCATCTTTTCATTCAATTTGTTTAAACTATTCATATTTTAAGGAATTATTGTTTAACTAATTCTTCTAGTCAAATATGATACGGAGGTTTCTGTTGAAGATGTTGAAATTAGGATTGTTTGGATAATAATTAGATGAATTAAGTGCTTATTATGTAAGTGCTTGTTATGTACTATCTCTATAATAAAAGATAAAATAAAGTCAAAGTGTTTTAATGTAAGCTATAAGTTGTTTTCGTAAGCTATTATGAAAGAAAAGCTTATGAAAATTAGGTGAAAAGAGCTTATGGACATGTTATTAGTTAGTTGTTTTCATAACTTCTCTTAAATAGTCTTGCAAGTATTTATGTTAGTAGATAAGTTCAAATAAGTTGATCTAAACAGGCGATCTAGTGGAGGATCTAGGGCCATTCTTTTAATTTGGAGCAGTATGGATTCGGATTACCTTGTTAATAATTAGATCTCATAGGGCATATCTATGTTAAGAATTTTCATGAGTTGCAAGGAAATTTTGGACGGATAAATGGTCATAGGTGAGATTAGAAAACTGGAATCGAGAGTTCTGTTAAATTAAGTTTCCTGTTAGTAGTTGTTAATGACTGTTAGTTGGTTTGATTTCAGTTATTATACAAGAAGTTGGTTTGATTTCAGTTATTATATAAGAATGATGGTTAATTTGCTTTATGTATAAAAAGTTATACATGAATGATGGTTAATTTGCTTTATATACTTCACAAATATTTGCCTTTGCTGTATCTTGATTCTAGAGTCTAAATAACACATATCAATCATGTTCAGCTAACAATTACATCACAGAACTGAACTTACTCTTAAATTCATGTTCAAAACTCAAAATTTTCTGTCATGGTATTGTCAGTACTCAGTACTATAGTAGGCCCTCTATACTTGGATGGTTTCACATGCTTTGTTGCGTACTATTCAAACATGACAACCTTTGTCAACACAGAAGTTCTGAAATTGGATGGTTTGGATTAAATTTCTGTATTGAAGTTAGTAATAGAAACATGTATCGTTCAACCTTTATCTTTAAACATTTGCTGGCTTCATTTCTTGATATCAATTTTTTGACTTTCCATGTTTTTGCACTTCTTGTCTTCAATTATTATTTATTAGCTATTAGCCTTCCAACTTCCATGTTTAAACATGTAACTGTGCTTTATTCTCTCTGTTGTTGAACAGCTTTTTCTTTCTCTTTCTTGAGAACTACGGAGTGAGGAAGTTGGAAGCTGCTTTTGCAGTTCTCATCGGTACCATGGCTCTTTCTTTTGCCTGGATGTTTGGTGACACAAAGCCTAGTGGAAAAGAGCTCGTCATGGGTAAATTTTATCTTATTGTGTAATTGAATCGCCTTTTTTTTTATAAAAGGTTTATCTCCCCATAATCCATTGGCATAACCATGTTTATTCCTTCTGGTAGGTATTTTGATTCCAAGACTTAGCTCAAAAACAATCCGTCAGGCTGTGGGCGTTGTGGGTTGTGTCATTATGCCTCACAATGTATTTCTGCATTCTGCTTTAGTGCAGTCAAGGAAGATTGATCCGAATAAGAAAGGCCGGGTGCAAGAGGCTCTTAATTACTATAATATTGAGTCAACAGTTGCACTTTCAGTCACCTTTATGATCAATCTGTTTGTCACAACAGTTTTTGCTAAGGGTTTTTATGGTACAGAGCAGGCAAATAGCATAGGATTGGTAAATGCAGGGCAGTATCTTGAGGAAAAATATGGAGGTGGACTCTTCCCTATTCTTTATATATGGGGGATCGGGTTATTGGCAGCTGGACAAAGTAGCACTATTACTGGCACGTATGCTGGGCAGTTCATAATGGGGGGTTTCCTCAACCTTCGATTAAAGAAATGGTTGAGAGCATTGATCACTCGGAGTTGTGCAATTGTGCCAACTATAATTGTAGCTATTGTTTATAATAGCTCAGAAGGCTCATTGGATGTTTTGAATGAATGGCTTAATGTGCTTCAGTCCGTACAAATTCCCTTTGCATTGATTCCCCTCCTCACGTTGGTCTCCAAAGAGCGTATCATGGGGTCCTTTAAGGTTGGGCCTGTTCTTGAGGTGAGTTGATCAAACTGTTCCTTCATTTCAGTAAATGTTAATTGTTAGATCTCTGAACAATGAAGCAACTTCCGCCATGGTTCAAAGTTTTGGTTTTTTATCTTATTAGATTATTTAACAACATGATGACTTAGTGATTAGAAAACAAAAATAAAGTTATCCTGAGTTTAATTTTGTCTTTGCAGGTAGATTAATTAGCAGAATGATTTTTAATCTGAGAATGAAATATCAAGATTTTTAAGATGCTTATTGTTGCAAACTAGAATCTCAGGGAATGAAATAGTACAAAGAAAATAAGTATAGGAAGTACAAATTCTGAAAATATTGATATTATTGATGAAAATGTGATAAAAGCATTAGGGAACAACCTCCCTAACTACCCTAGAGCTCAGCTCCTCAGAGAATCTGCAAATTCTCTGCCAATAACAGAAAACAACTCTGCATAACTTCTCTCTTCGTTCCATTTTCCTATATAACAGAATACAGACCCAACCCTCTACTGACCTGCGTCTCTCTCTGCCATCTCAGCATGTTTCCCTTGCTTCCTCTTCCTCCTAACATAGACTCCCCAAACTTTGGGTCCATTATGATTGCCTAAGCCCATGCTGTCACTAACGGCACTATATTACCTATTGACCATTCAATTAACAATTTATGCTTGTTTTCTGGGTAAAATGGAAATAGAACCGTAGTAATACTTTGAAGTTTGAAAGACCTTGTCATGCTTGATTTTTGTCTGTATCTGCTTCTATCCTTGTCTTGTTTTACCAAAGTTTAGATGCATTAAGTTTTAATACTTATTTTGAATCTGATAATCAAATACCAAGTCATCTAAAATAAGCTTGATTTGAGTGGGAAATTTTTTTGATGTTTGTCTGAAATTGAATCTGCTTCTATCCTTGGCTTGTTTTACCGAAGTTTAAATGCATTTAGTTCTAACAATTTTTTCAAGTTTGATCTTTGCGTATCCCGGTTCAGCTTTTAATGAACTAAATTAAATGTGACTTTTCCAGTCTTAAGTTTTTTACGTACATGATTGGATCTGTGCACAGTGCACCTATAGTAGAATTGCATGTGAATTTTAAATTTCTTCAAAGATATGTTTCTTTTGTAAGAGGTTTTAAGCTCAATCATTTTTATACTGTGCCACAAATTATCTGCAAACTACATTTTACTAGGACATCACTTACATTTCCTAAAAAACAAAGGACATCACTGTTATATAGTTTGATCTGAGATAGGTAAACGAACCATATCTGTTATATATTTTAAACTTTGAAGTTTAAAATGGTGGAACGGGCCTAGTGTAATACCAGCGACAACCTAGTGACCTGGTTATCCGATTGTAATATTGTACATGTTTATCACCTTGAAAATGAAGCATGAAATTCTGTAGTTATATAAAATATGTAAGTATTATTGATGACTCTTTCAAAGAGACTTACAAAATATAGATACCAATGTATTTTTTTTTGACAGTCATTGAAAGTGTTAATTTTCTGACAGTTTCTTCCTCAAATCATGAATATTCACTGCTATATAAAGTTTAAAATGTTTTTAAAATTACAATAACACCTTATTTTATTTATTTTGTAGAGGGTGGCTTGGACGGTTGCTGCACTGATAATAGTAATTAATGGGTATCTCTTAGTAGATTTCTTCCTTTCTGAGGTGAACGGCGTACTATTTGCTTTTGTAGCCTGCTCTTGCACAGTTTCTTATATTGCATTCATTGTATATTTAATTTCACAAAGTGGAATTCTTCCTTCCGCTTGGGTTGATCGATTTCCAAAGGGTTTTTCTCTTACTGGGAATTAAGTCAACAAAAGTCACACATCATTAATCTGGAAATAGTACAGCAAGCCTCAATTAAACAATTTTGCTTGACGAGTTTGACTCATACACATACACCATGAAGGATGCCCTATAGAGTTTCTCCAACCCTGCAATTGGGATTAAAGGATGTACAAGGTCAGATAGTGGAAAGAGCCTAGATTTAACTGCACCTCTTTTCTCCAGTAGAGTTATAGAGGTTACCTACAATGTGTAACAAGACAAGAAAGAGATATCTTTCGGTAATGAAAGATGTGGAGAGAGCATCATTACAACTTGCAGGTTGCAGGATAGATTACTTTCCTGCATGCCTTATGATTTTTCTAACAAGTTGTGAAGTGCTCCATCATTCTTTGTTGTAAACAGTTTGTATTTAAACTCAGACTAACACTCACACTTACATATTGCTTTGGTGAAGGAACAAGGAGTATATTTTTCCTTGATCAGTCGGCCACAGGTAAGACAACAGCCATAAGTTGTTTATAGTCAATAATATAAGTACATTCATTGTGTCTTTCATTTTTCCTGTTTTCTAGTTTGTTATCATCTCATGTGAAGGTTTTTTTGGGTATATGAACAACACATTGTGAACTATTAGAACTATAAACTCTTTATCCCAAGTTATAAGCTGTTTCTGTTAATAATTGAGAAGCCTTAAATAGTCATGAAATTATTGGTTTTCTGGTTTGACTCTGATGTAAACCCGGCAATCGGCATTCGGCATTGATACTGCTTTGCTCTGTACATTTAAGTGTATATTTGGAAGTAGGAAATTTATTGAGCAGGGCAGGAAAGGGTAGGGTGTAAGAGGATAAATAGTGACCATTGAGTTTCACTTTGCTTCCGGGCTTTTTAACAGTTCAAAAGAATAAAATAAAAATGAAAATATCTCATTTTAATATATAATAATATAATAAAAGGCAGCATGATTGTGCAAAGTGCAAACTCATCACAACATACCTCAACCTGTGGTAATCTTATGTAAGCTTTTTCAGCCTTCAGTGTGACGATGCATGACTACCAAATCTACTTTACTATTCATATCGGCACAGTGCAAAACTACTTTTTTGCTCAGATAATTACTTTGGATACGCCCCCCTCTTGCGCATGTTTTACCCAAGATACATTTCCTAGCTTCTGTAAAATCGCATCAGTATTATTATCAACAAAAAAAAAATCACATCAGTATCTTCATTGGGACATGACATGACATGAGAAGTGTTCTCTCACTGTCAAACCAAACAGTTTTCTGTAAACACTTTTAGTCAGTGTAATTGTAAACAGTTTTCTTAATGTTACTCAGTTCAATAAATTGCAAAGCAATTCATTTTCAAAGTTTTCTCTAAATTAATTAAATCAAATCGCAGCAACAATATCATCCGGTCTAGAGCGAGTGATTGATGCGAGTATTGTGAAAACTGATAGTGTTCAATTTCTACTCATTGAAAAGAAAGAAAAAAAAAATTTAAAAAATCGAACCGGTCGGTTGGACCGAAAATCAGCCTTTAGAACATTATTATAACCCATTTGCATTTTTTAATGGGTCGCACATATTTTTCTATATTATTTTACATTTTTCAATTAAAGAAACGACTCAACTACAATTTTTTATTGAACTCATAACCTCACACTCTGACACAATGTTATTGATAAAAGTATAGGAACAATTGATGCTCTTAGTGTCAACTCAGACAATCTTACACAATTCATAGTCTACGTAATCACAACAATTTAGGAAAACTTATGTGAATCGGATACACCCTCTGCACCTAAATATCAAAGCTAGGGAAAGACTCAAATTTATGGATTTGAATTCCTTGCGGTCAAAAAATAACTGCAGGTGAATAACAACCATTAGATATGATCAAGAGTAGAGAATCAACTGCATCAAAGAGTACAAAACAAGCTGACCGCATGAATGCAGCGTTTACCAACTGCATGGAATCCACATCCCAAATTTATAGACGATTCTCTCCTATATAGACTAGATAGCTGTTAAAGGAATAATTTTTCCGTTACAAGTTACAACAACTACTATGTCAGTTATATCTGTATTAGCAGTTCCTTTATAATTAGATTTAACTTCAGTTGGCTTATCTGGCTTCCCTCATAGCTCTAGCAGCTAGTGTTACATTAATTATTATTATTTAATTAATCAATTCTAAATTTACAATAGAGAATATGTATGGGAAAAAAATTAAGTATTTGGTCTTTTTTTTTTTTTTTTTGGTGAATAGTATTTGGCCTTCTTTCATGACATGAAGTTATAGACCAATTGAATTTTCTTGATGACATAAGACGATTTACTTCTTTTTTTTTAAGGCACCCAAGTACTCAATTAGATCAGTTGTTTATTAGTAATATTTTTTAGATGGATCTAATTAAACAATTGGCCTTCTGTATAAAAGATAAAAGAAATTACTCTAATTAAGTAACTTGTTCATGTAGGTGATGTTTAAAGGGAAAAAAAATCATGTTACTCAGACACAACTTTTTGACACAAAAACAAAACGAGTTTGAAGGGGAAAAAAATCATGTTACCTGCACACAACTTTGAAAATTTCTCATCCCATCTACCCACTTTCTCACACACTCCCTGTTTTTCCATTTTTGTCATTGGTCAAAAAATTTGGAACGCATTTTCCGAATTTTTTTTGCCTTTAAAAACAACTTCGGAATGTGTTTTCCAAATTTGAACTAAAAAAATTCGAAAAACGCGTTCCGAATTGTTTGACCAAGGACAAAAATGAAATTTCCAGGGAGTGTGTGAGAAAGTGGGTAGGTGGAATGAGAAATTTTCCACAACTTTTTGACACAAATACAAAACACTGTATTGATAACGATTTTGTACATGATTTAAACACACATGGTTAATTACATGATTAATATTTATCTTTGCCATTCATTCAGAAAAATGAAAATTACATGATTAATCATATATGCGAGAGAGTTATTTCTATTGGTCAAATGATGATCACTTTCTCCTAACTAACGAGCCATTTTGTTAAAAAAAAACTCTCAAAATAACTTGCACTTTCAATTTAACATTAATTATTTTTTGTGAAGTACTAGTACTACTCAATTAGTTGTTGATCCGTGATCGTGTATTTTGAAGTTTGAACTAGCCAAAGGTTGGAATGTTGAATAGTTTTGCTAAAGCACTAAATATCATTAGACGCGTTAAGTTAGATGAATTTGTTTTGTTTTTTCACAGACAAAAAGGAAAAAGAAAACAATGCCTAATGTACTGCCTAAGCCTAACCACATGTGTTCAAACTTCTTCCACAAGCTATGAAGTGCTTTGCACGTCTATAATTCATAAACTCGTTTTGATGATTCTTGATTCCTTTTTAACCTAAAATATATATAGTAGTACTTGTTTAGGCACTAAAGAGAAATGTTGCCGTTTATCTATTGACTTGACTTGACTTGAGACTGTTGGTAAAAGTAAAACACCACACCAACTTTGCATTTTCCTTGTGCTTTCTTTCATCAACTTTGCTTTGTGCTTACTAAAGTATCATTATCATGCATTCAAGTATTTATGGTTGACTTTTTTTAAAATTTTTAAAACTACTATTATGTTAAACGAAATAAATTATTTTTCTCATGTTTTGTAGGATCCATTTGATTTTTAAAGAATGAGATTATGTTAAAATTTGGAATTTGACCTAGATAAATAAATTTTGACTAAATATTATTCATCTCAGAAATTGAAATCAAATTCTTACGAGTAATTTATCTGAGAATTTCATCAACCAATCGAGTTCAAACAAATTTTATTTTTTTATTAGGTTTTAGTTGAGCAAAAAGTTCCATTTCGGATTGACGGTGGAAACTGAAAACTATAGGCAGGAACTAGGGGTGAGCAAAATAGCTGGTCACGTGGATAAAACCACATCTAAATCCAAAATCATATCCAATTAACCGGTTATTTACAAACAAATATAAACCAGTCTATCACAAAATGGTTGGTCATCCACTTTTATAAATCCAGTTTTTATTTTGGATGTCCAGATTTATAACCATATCCGTTGGATCACAAAAAATGTAGAGATCTAGATAAATACTCCATCTTTCATCACCACCATTTTCTATTAATAAATCTATATAAAAGAAAAAAAAACAAATAAAAAAAAAGGAAACAAAGTAAGAAACAGAACGAGGGAGAAAGAGAGAAAAGCTCTCTCCGTCGCCGCAAATCCGGCCAACCACCACCATCTCCAGCCAATCCGACCAACCACCACACCATCCTCTCTCTCCCCCCCGCTCTCTCCCTCTCTCTCTCTCCCGCTCTCTCTGGTTGTTTATTTTTAATTTCATTTTGCATTCCATCCAACGACGGATCTCATTGCTGCTACTCACTTCTAAGCCTTCCGAACAACCATTCTCAACGAAGGGATCTATAATTTCTACACTACTCATCGAAACCATATCCAATTAAGATTTTAGTGTGAAACATGTTTTCAATGGAATTTTGTTTTGGGTTATTGTAATGTTTATGCAGGTTTGGATTATTAAATCCTAAAACTTGAAGATACGATTCTAGTGGTGGGACAATTTTGTTGGAAGGTTTGAAGTACAGAGAAGAAGATGAAACGTATTAACAAGTAATAAAAAATAAAATAAAATAAGTGGTTACAAACAGGTAACAGGTTACATAGAGAAAACTAGTGGATGATGTGGCAAATTTTAATTGGAGTGTCTTAGAGGAGTGTGACCCTAGCAAATTTAATTGTCTTTTAAATTTCAGGTATGAGATTTTTTATTTTTGTTTTTTTTGTAAATTTTGGTTTTAAAAATTGAAAGAGAAATATTGGTTTTAATTTGTATTTAGAAAAAAACTGGTTTTAAACCAAATTTAAACCAGTTTTATAAAAATAACCGGTTTGGTAACCATAACCAAATTTATAACCAGTTATGTAACCAGTTTGTAGAAAAATGTGGTTATGGTTATCAATCCGAATCCATTTAAGTGGTTTTGGTTTGGATACGGTTTGGTTTGTAAAAATATCCGACCATGCACACTCCTAGCAGGAACATTGTTGGATAAAATTGTAGCTTAGAATGATTTTAAATAATTTAAATCTCTCTAAAATTGTTGGTTTTCAACTATGTAATTTTGAATCTTTAGTTTTAGTTGGTCGGTTTTTATACTTCTCTAATTTCTCAATCATGTGATGTTGAACTCTCTTATTTTAATTGAACGAGTATGACCCCCTAATTTATCCTCCTTCTGATTTCATGACTCCTCTAATTTCAGTGTTTGTTTATATTAATAACACCGAAAACTTGTTCTTCTTTTAATCTATCATTTATCGTTAAATAAAAATGTCATGTCAGTATAATTTAGTCAAAAACTATATATAGGGGCAACGAAATTAGAAATAGGGTAAATTATGGGACCAAAATAGATTTAATTGAAACTTAAAGAGGTTCAAAATTACATAATTGGAAAACTAAGTGGACCAAAATCCTTCAATTGAAATTAAGGGTTTCAAAGTTGCATAATTGAAAAGTTAGACGACTAACCAAGACATTTGTTTTCAATTGATTAATGAGCTCATTCTAGAATTAATTGTTCAAGAGAATCCGAGTTCGATTTCCGATGGGAACAACTCTTAGTCAGACCTTACTTACCTCGCGATCAAATTTTAAATTTTTGAAACTCCTTGCACTGAACAACATATATATATTTTTTGGTTAAATTTCATTTTTTGGTCAAGTCAATTTAGTGTATTTATTGTAAAAAAAAGACGACTTATTGTATTGCGACATAAGTTCATAAAAATGTGTATAATTTGTTTACACATAAATTACATAGTTATTTAAAAAATAATAATAAAAAAGACGATTCAATGTATTGCGATATAAGTTAATTTTAAAATGTGTGTAAAATTCGCTTATGGTACATAATTATTGTAAAAAAAAAAAGACGATTCAATGTATTGCGACCTAAATTCATTTTAAGAATGTGTAAAATTAATTTACATTTATTCAAAAGTAAAATGAAAATTGTACTATAGTCTACTATAGAATTACAAAATAAGTTTTGATAAAAAAGATTTACAAAATAAGTTAGTAGTATTTTAAATACCTAAAAAAAGTAGTATTAATTTGTAGCATATAAATATAATAATAATTTTTAATGAAACTTATATTTATTTAAAAAAAAAATGAAACTTATGTTTAAATACATAATTTTTGTTTGACGCATATTTAAATACATAAATAGAAGTAACAAAAAAAAAAAATACATAAATAGAAACCATCCTTCACACTAATTTTTTTAATAAAAAGACAAACAGTTTTATTAATGATTGTTAGCATATAATCCATTATATTTAATTTACACTATTAGGAAACAACGCGTTGGTATATTAAAAGTCTATAGAGAGAGGCATGATTTCATGTTAATATTAAAATCAACTACTAAATTTAATGAAATTTATATACTCCTAAAATAAAAACCAAAATAACTCCATCGTAAATGACCAAAACTACTACTCCTACCGTACTCACCACTCATCAGATATTTATTTTTTGACTAAACTTGCAAGCGAAGTTTGTTGAATTGAATATTATAATAATAATATTTTTGGCAGTTGAGTAAAAGCATTAAAAATATAACTCTAGGCAAACTCTTTATTTGGTATTTTTACTAGAAAAAGACAAAAAAAATGTTGGTGAAAGAGTCTAAGAAGAGTGTTGACCATAAGAATCTGAAAACGAAGCCCACATGCAACTTGGGCTGAAAATGACATGTGGGGTGGGGTGGGGTGGGGTGGGGTTAACACTATAGTATAAAATAAAAAAAATACACATCAGATCAGAACATTCATCTTCATATAAGCCACACCACACCCCACACATATATATAAATACACAAAACTATACCCTTTTCATTATTAGTATTATTTTATTTAATTTATTCTCCGCATGAAAAAGTTACTATATATTGCATGCAGAATTTGAGTCCTAGGACTACTCTCCTTACCAACCTTTCCCTCTTCCCCTTCCTAATCTTTCTCATTCTTAGTTCATCACTCATTTCACCATAATCCTAATTTTTTATTTTCCTTTCCTTTTATATTAAATAAATAATAATAATAATAATTAATTTCCCTTTATAAAAACCCATTTTCTTTTTCTTTTTCCTCAAAGAAAACTAAAACTAAACCCTGTTTTCTTTTTCCAAACCATAACCAACCATAATCAGTGTCACTGTGCCGTCACCGTCTTTTCATCTTCCGTAAGTAACAATCTAACCGTCGATGTCGAACCGCTTCAATCCCGATCTGGCCGAGAATGATCCGACGTCGTTTTCACCTCGATCGCTCTATCTTCGTTATTTATCATCGCTATCGCAAAACCAAAACCAGAACCAAAACCTGAACCTGAACCAGAACAATCAAAGTAATGAGGTTCGATTTTCACCTCAAATTCAAAACCCTAGTGGTGAGAATCAAACCCTAGAAGATGTTTTTTCTCGTCTTTCTGTTAATAATGTTAATAATCAATCTTATGGTTATGGTGTTGGTGTCAATTCTGTTGTTGATTCCCCTTATTATAACTATGGGATTCAAGCTCGTGAAACAACTGGTTTCAATAGACCTAATATTGTTAACGGTGGCGGGGTAATTTCTCCCCCGCCGCAGAATCTTTTTATCAGGTCTGATAATAGAGATGTCTATGGGTTTAATGGGTTTAATAATGATTATGCTGTTTTAGCTAGGCAAAGTGGTTATGTTGGTTATGGTAATGGGGGTGTTGTTGGTGGTGGTGGTGGTGATGAATTGCTTGGAAAGATTCAATTTGGTTTGATGAATGAATCCTCTGTGCAGAATGTTTCTTGGGGGGTTAATGTTAATGATGTTGTGAATGTGAATAATGTGAATGGAAGGAATTCACATTGGTTTGACGATTTTCGTGGGAGGGTTTTTTCAATGGCTAAGGATCATCATGGAAGTAAGATTTTGCAGGATTTGATTGATAATTTCAAAGGTGAAGCTGTTTATTACATTTTCTTGGAGCTGATAAGTCATATGGTTGAGCTCATGCCTGATCCAGCTGGTAGTCAGGTTGTTCAAAAGATGGTTGGATTTTGCAATCAAGATCAACAGACTAGGATTGTTTTGAACATCACTAACCATAGTCTTCAGTTGATCAAAATTTGCCTTAATCTTCATGGGTATATTTTCAATAATCTTGTTTTGAATACTTGTTTCTTGTTCATGAAGGCATTGTAATTTGTGCTTTGTGCTTTTTTTAATTGATTGTTTTTTGTATTTTTATTGTTGAAGTTCTCGTGCTGTTGAGAAGCTGTTGGAGAAGGTTACCACCAGACAACAAAGAACTCTAATTATGTCAGCTTTGACTCCAAGTGCTATTTTGATGTCTAAGGATATAAATGGTCACCGTGTGGTTCTTCATTGTTTGAAAAATTTCCCACATGAAGAAACTAAGGTGAAGTCTTTTCTTCATTTTGTTTTGTTTCAAACTTGCATACACACTTTTGAATTGCAGGGAACTATAGAGACAATTTAAGCTCAAATTGTGCATCCTTTTTACAAACATAACAATCTATTTAAATGTAATTTAAGATAGTTTCCTCATACATTGACTAAGATTTTGTCATTTTCTGCCCTGGCACTGCGCAGATTGTGGGTTTAGACATTTTTTATGGAACCCTCTAGGAGTTCTTTCATGCTACACTATAAATACTAATTCTTGTTATCATATTTAACCATACATTTCAAAAAAAAATTCTTTTTTGATGTATTCCTGTCTTTCATATATGTATTTTTGGAGTACTGAATAGTGGCATGTTTGCTCTTCTTTGGATTAGTACTTCAGCATTATACAATGATGATTTTTTATTTCTTTCCCTAAATTACAAAGAAAGGAAAAAGGATCAACACTCTTATTAGATAATACCTGTTTGTCAAATTACTTTACTTTGGTTTATGCACTTATTTATGTTCTGATAATGGTGGTCTTATGTCGCAGCAATTCCTGTATGTTCTTGCAAAAAACACTTTGTCAATTGCAAAAGATAAGACCGGATGTTGTGTGCTGCAGTATTGTGCTAGCCATACTCAAGGAGAAGCTAAGGATCACCTGATCGATGACATTGTCCTTAATGCACCACTATTAGCAGAAGATTGTTACGGGTCTGTTTTTTCAAGTGTTTAGTTATTTTGTTTCTTAGCCAATATAGCCAACTTTACTTATCTTCCCTGTGTTTTGTTTTCTCATCTTGCAGCAACTATGTGATTCAACATCTATTGTCTCTGAAAATTCCCAGAGTCTCGAACAACTTATTCAGTCAGCTTAAAGGACAATTTATATATCTTGCCTGCAATAAATATGGCAGTAATGTAGTGGAAAAATTTTTCCAAGACGCAGGAGTTAATCTATCTGCACACATCATTGTGGAGTTGCTTCGTGATTCAAGTGTATCAAGGCTCCTTGTGGATCCATATGGAAATTATGTCATCAGTTCGGCATTGACAAGATTTAAGGTTAGCTTGCTTGAATGCATTGCAGTTTCTTAATCTTCATTTGTTGTGCATTACTCAATTTTCTAATTACCAAGGTGAACTGCATGGTTTTAGCTGTCTTAGTTGTAGATCAATATTTTTTCCTTCAAAAAAATGCATCTACCCTGAAGATGTTAGCTATTTCTTTTCTTTTTTCTTCTTCAGACAGCTAAATTATTTTAAAAGGCTCAAAATTGGTTTTTGTTAATGACCTGCACGTAAGTAATCATGCATTTCCTCAATTAAGAATTATAAGCAGTTTATTTGTTGTGGTCCTGTTGGCAATTCCTCTGTTGAAATAAATATGTATCACATGGTTTTTATTGGAATATGTAGTAGTTTCTCACTTTCTATTGGCATGTGCAGAGTATAGTAGTATACTATTATAAACAAACACTGTATTAAACTCAATATTCTATTAGCTGCATATACCTCATTCACTGTGCTGTTGAGATAACTTTGTTTTTCTTATTTAATGAACAGGGTGCTCATAACATTAAGAATGCCCTGCTGCAGCTGATCCAAACTAATTCTCAAATGATGCGTACCAATATGTATGGCAAAAAGTTGCTTGATAAGTTTGAGGGAAGAAATCAGTATCTATAAACATAGTGTTTCATACCTACTAGGAGTAACCCTTTTTATGTATCTTCTTTTGTTTATTTGTTTATGTTCCTGTTTCTTTTACCCTGGTACGTACTAATTATGTCTTAGGCAGTTATTAAAAAAAAAATTGTGTCTTAGGCAGTTATCCCATAAAAAAAATCTAGTGTCTTTAAGCTGTTATCCCCCCCCAAAAAAATAGTGTCTTAGGCTATGTGTGTCTGTTGTTTCATTAGTTTCTTTTTCAGATTTTTGTTGTTGTTGTTGGCATGGAAGGACTTAGTTTGTGGAACAGTTTATATTGGACTAGAGAGGACAGTGCTCAGCAGCTGTATAGGAGTTTACCTCATGTGTGTTTATTGCAATGGAAGCTGTAGCGGGTCTCACAAGTTATGATATCTAGAGCTGTATTTTTTGTGACTTTACTGTTATTGTTGCTCTATATTATGTGTCCAATAAGAGAATAATGTGGATTGATAAATTTAGGTGACTCTTTGTTCCTTGTAACTTTGTCCTGTGGGTCGTTTTGTCTTTGTCCTGTGGGTCGTTTTGTTTTAGATTTTTGCAGAATTATAAGTTTGGATCAAAACTTGGTAGAATAATATGTTATGACTTTTTTGTTTACAATTGTTCATTTCTACTCTACTCTCGTTTTGTTTTATATTTTGTTATTACTTTTTTGTTTATATGAAGCATCATACTGCTTCTAGTATATTTCTACTGTGTCGTGAGATTTTCATCGTTTTAATTATTTCTTCACTGACTTAGGATTTGGGTACACATTAAAATGCATATTATTTACTTTAATTTCAACATAAAAAATATGTATTTTTGAGTTCATTTTTCTTTTTCTCCAAGTATGCGTTAAAATTATATTTATTTGTGGTTGTGACTTAACAAGTCTTTCTTGACCGACCTTACTTTAGGCTATTAAAACTTTTTATTTTACAACTCAACCCTATCTCAAGAATTCTAATATATAGTTCACTACTCCGGTTTCTTGGTTTCACCGACTTCTACCCTCACCGCGTTCCACCTCTCTATACCCTTAAATTGCTCCCCCTAACAATCCAAACTTCTTTATCACAATGTAGTTGTATGAGTATGATGGTGGTGCGCGTGTCTTCTTGTCACCGTCTCTAAACCCCAAATGGGGTAGCTCTCACAACCGAATGCACTGCCACAACCGAATGCACTGCCACAGTTTTGGCTATTAACACCATCGCCACCAGCGTTAGGTCGTTATGTTTGTGAAGAAGATTGCGGTTCTTTATGACCGCATCTCTAGGTTGCTTTTGGATTTGAGTTTTCAACGTTGGTTTTCATCGGCATGACCATTGACGACAAACTCTGCAACGATTCCTCAAAGCAAGCTTTCATTTTCCATGGCAAGGCCTTAACAATTGTTACAACCACAAGTTTGTGTCACAAAACTCGGCTGTTAGTACTGGTTCTGATTATGCATGATCCATCCTCGAATTCTGGTTATTGTGGGTGGTTGTTGTGTTCATCGATTAGTTTGTAATTTTCCAATCATACATGCCTTATTATCTGTATCAGTCTTTGTGATTGATTTTGAACTGATTTGATATCCTCGTCATTATCTCAGTTTGATGTTGGATTGTTTGGCTCGAAAAAGTTATTTTGCTTGCTATCATTCAATACAGGGAGTTGTTGGTTCTTGGATCTGTTCCGTGTTGACGGTCGGTCCATACACTCGTTTTTGAGACCTCTGGTTAGTGCTTCAAATTATAAAGCATCATATTTTTTGTAATTTGGTTTTGCGCACGTACGTAGGTGTGCTGGATTATGCTCGTGATTGTTGTTCGACCTCTGATTAGTGCTTAGAATTATCAAGCATCATCTTTTTTGTAATATGGTTTCGCACACGTACGCAGGTGTGCTGGATTATGCTCGTGATTATTGTTCGTTTGTTTGGATGAGCTAGGGGTTTGATACACGTATTGTTTTGAATCTATTTATTATCCATTTATGTTAACTTATATTTTTGTGTAGATTTATTAGGTTAGATTTTACGTTCCGTATATTTTGCACTCTTTTATTTTTATTAATCTAATTTCCTGTGCTTAAAATTTTGGTATCACACTAAGATATCTCTTTGGTAAGATCAAAGGATTATAATTTATAAGCAACATAAAAATAGAAGAGCAATTATAATTTTTTTACACACAATGGGCCTCTTTCATAAATTGTTTGATGGTTTTTCTTCCCCAAATTTCTCTTCTCACTAAAAAAATAATTTCGAAAAACGTTTTTTTAGTTTTTTCCAGTGTAAGCAAATAAAATTTATACTGAAAAAAGTTTTGAAAAATATTTTTCGAAATTTTTTGACAGAGAAAAGAAATTTAGGGAGAGGGGTTTCAAATTGTTTATATGGATTTAATGGCTCCAACTTCACCTTTACAAGAATTTGACTTCTTCAAAGAAAAAAAATTAAGGGTTGTTATTTCACAAACTCAATATACATTTTTGGTTTTTAATCAATGGTCTACAATATTGCCTTTTTTGTTCTCAATATACATTTTTGAGTCAAAAAACAAAATGAGTTGCTCATTTTAGGAGAGCCGTATTCTTATTTTGATATCTAACAAAATTATATTTATACATATTTTACCATAATTTGTTGGAACTAATTCTAATTTTATTTTAATATTTAACAACAATTATAGTATTATACAATAATATTTCAATCGTTAGGTCATATCTAACTTGTGGTACTTATTGCTTGCTCCCTGTGTTTCGCCAAAATAAAACCTAAGGAACAACAACTTCATCAAGTTATTAGCTCAAATAAAAATAACAAAACTTCATCAAGTTATAGATAAGATATTCTCAATGTTGCAACATTGTCTGGGTTTTCTATTTTTCTTTTTAGGCGAGACATTGTCTTGAATTAAACTAATCATTATCCCGATATCAAAATAACATTATTAACTAACATAATCATAATAAGTGCTAAAAGTTTATTGACTATTCAGCCTAAATTCGATCATTGGCTCATAAATAAATAAATAAATACAAGTTGGAAAAAGTTAATCTTTACCGGAGAGGTGTGATGCTTGATGCAGGTAATCAAGACTGTATGTGGTGTGCGGCTAATCTAGCTAGAGTCAGGGATCAATCTGTTGGTTACACTGTGATTTTGCTCAAACTGTGTGGCGGGAGGTGTGCAAGTAGCTGCATGCATTTGGATATAATTATTCCCCCTAATCTGTTTGTTCTTTTTCTCTGGTTCTATGGCACGTCATCGAATAAAAAGGTGCGGAAGGGATTCTTGCTTATTTGGCATTCAACTCTATGGTTTTAATGGAAAGCTAGGAATGTTAAGGATTTTTAAGAATGTCATCAAAGATCCTAGAGAAATTGTTGAAGAGATTAAGGTTATGTCGTGGAGGTGGAGTGTGCACCCTTTGAAGATATCTCCATGTTTGTTGTATGAATGGATGCAGTTGCCGCGATACTGTTTCCGGAGGTGATTCTTTGACTTTTCTGCCGGGGTTTGGTGTTTTTTCTCCTGCTGTTTTTTGCTGGGCTGTTGATATGTACTGGTGTTGGTGCTCAAGTGTAGGCTTTTGTTTTTTTGTTCCGCCGTTATCAAAAGTGTAATATCCTAGTCTATTGAGAATCTGTTTCTGCAGCTTTTTCCCCTGCTTGCTTTCTCCTTGTGTATTTCTTGTACCCTTGGTGAAGTTTAATAAAATATGTTGTTTCAAAAAAAATAAATAATTGAATTTCAATTATTTCACTAGATTATTCTTTACAATTGTGCGAGAATATTTGTTCACCAAAACAAAAAAGATATAATATTCTGAAATTGCAATATTGCATAACAATATAATATGTTAATTTGTTATGAATATATGATTAATATGTTGTTTTTATTTTGGGTTTGTACATTGCACACTATTATTAATGGCTTATATATATACTTTTTAGTACGTGGTCTCAAATATTAATGAATTAATTTAAAATAGATGATGCGGTCCATAGTTATTATTATTAAACTTCAAATTAAATCAAATACTCTTATTTGTTGAGCATGGTTAATTGGTTATGATGAACTTATTATGATCCTCACATGCCTATAACATGACACGAATTTTGTTTCTATTAACATTCGCATGATTCAACTATAATGAAATAATAATAAAATTCCCTTATACAACATAAATAATTATTGCTTCAAAAAAACATAAATAATAATTATCCAATTTTTTTAAAACAAATTATTATCCAATTAATAACAGCTGTGAAAGCATAATCAGCTTCAGCTAGCAAGGATACATACACAATAGGACATGACATAATTAAACTTAGAGATTGCTTAAAAAAAAAAAAAAATTAAACCTAGAGATACATATGCGAGTTTTATGGAGTAGAAAGTAGCTAGATTATGATATGATGCACATATATGGTATATATAGGATAAACATGAATGTGTGAATTAAGGGCATTTTCCTTTGCCCTTTGAGTTTTTCATGTCTCTATAACAAGGACACTCATCTTTGTTCCCATAAGTCCCAGATGGCACACAGTTACATTTCTCACAACAGATCCCACAATACTTCAAACATCTGTCCTGAATCGAAGCTTCTGAGCACCTTTCCGCACACCTAGTGTCACAAAAAACTAGTATATCCAAACATTTCATTAGTTAATATTAAAAATAATCAAGTTCCATATATAGAATAATCCATTAATGTATAATTCTATAAAAAAAAAAAAAAAATAAAAGTAGGTAAAATTTGGTCTATAATGGAGACACTAAGGTCATGATTTTTATATATAGTGTTTGTCACTTGTTTTTTAAACCGGGTATCCTCTGTGTCAAACTGCAGAGACAAATCCATCGAGCTTTGTGGGATCCAAATGGGTGGCAAACTCTTCCTAAGAGTTTTAACACTGCTGCCCAAGCCAGAGATCGAACCCAGGATCTTAGTTAAGCTAAAAGAGACCCGCGTCATATCATCTAAGTACTCTTAGTGTCTGTCACTCTTTATATATATATATATGGACTAACATGTTAGTCTTTTTTTTTTTTTTTTTTTTAATATTTTAGAGACAAAATTGACGAATTCATTTATTTTAATAACTACGTATTATTTTTGTATACTTTAAAGACGAAATCAGAGAGAGTAATATTTTAAAGACTATATTAAAAATTAATTGAAACAAATTAATCACAAGTATGATGGCAAGTTAGGAAGGAACATCACAATATTAAGCTTAATTATTGGCTTACCAGAACCAGCTAACGAGACTTCTAAGAAAGAGGAGCTGAGGACAAGAAGGAGTAATGCAAATGCAAGCTTCATCTTTGATATATATATTTCAGAGTATATAGAATAGAATAAAAGAAAAGAGGCCTATTATATAGAGTTGTAATGTAATGTGGTATATAACTGGCTATGGGTTGGCTATCACCAAAGCACAGAAAGGAACAAAGCTTTAAATTGAAAGTTTGGTACTAGGTTTGTGCCGTGGAAGTGTGAGCCAGTTAAAGGTTATGATTTGTGGTACCTGAATTTAATGAATGGTAGGTGAAATGTTAGGAAGATGTTACTATATATATTTGAGAATTCATTACTTCCCAAGTACTCCCTCTTACTTTCACTATACGGTTTTATGCCACAAAACAATAGAGATTGTGGAACTCAAAAGGATGACAAATTTTTCTAAGAATTTTAACATTGCTATATGCCTAAGACAAAGATCGAACCTAATACTTGGATAAGTTAGAAGAGACCTGCGTCATCTCATTTAAGTGTTCTTGGATTATTCGTTTTAAACATGTATAATAGTAAATAAATTTTAAAAAAATTATTGATTTTTTACTATTGCCTAACTCACTAATTTACTCTTACCAAAAAACTCACTAATTTACTATAATTGACCAAAAAATATAGTAAATGTATATGGAGAAATTTTCCTAAAAAACTACTAACTGTTAAAAATAACAGAAAGTGTAAATGCTTGCAAGCAGGACACAGCTGGAATGTGGTTTTGATCATTTTTCATGAAATTGACCTTTAACAACATGCTTTTATTATTTATAATATAACATGGGTACATGAAAAAAATTTATGTTAATTTTTATTTTATTATGTTTTGAAATAAATAATAGTAAATTCAAAATGTAAAGTTTTGAAATAAATAAATTCAAAACAGTCATGACAAAATATTTTATTATAATGACATGTTTTTCTTCTTAAAAAAATGTAGGTTATTTGAGTTTGATAATTTACATGAGCATATTGTACTTCATCATACTTTTATTGTTATTCACCAACAATATAAAGCAAACTCTTTGGGTCTGCTTGAGGATCTCACATTTTGATTTTGGTGAATTGTTTGGTGTCAAATGAAATAGAAGTAATTATTAATTCTAACATTTTTTAGCAAATTATTTGCAACTTTGTATAAAATAGAAGCAATTATTTGTAACTTGAAAGCAATTTTTTTGTCCCTTTGAAATGAAGTTGCTTTCGAACATGTAAAATAGATATAAACGACATCTTAATCCAAGCATGCTTTAAAGGGTCCTTTTTTCTAATACCTTTTTCATTTTTTCAAGAATGGGAATGTTGTAGTAAAGTTTCCCTTAATCCATAGGACAGCCTCCAGCTTTACTTTGTTGTCACGGACTCAATGGAATGCTAGTGTTTAAGATGAACCATCAAGCAAGCATATGGTTTCTTGGTTTTCAAGTGTTAGTCAGAAGATACAAGTAAATCAAATGAAATATGTCAAATTAGTATTAGAGTGTTGTGAGGTGGTGATAATGAGTTGAAGTGATCTTGGTGGAGTGTGAATCTGGGTGCTGACAATAAATCGAGTCAATTCAAACAAAGTTTGAGATTTAATTCCATAAATTGGTTTGTTGATTTAGTTCATGAATCAAATAAGTTGAATTTGAGCGGAAAATTAAATGAAATGAACTTGAGCTATATATAGTTTGACTCATTTGATTTACGAGCTAACTCGTTTATATATAACACTTGAAAACTATTTTTAAATTTATATATTTGATTTTACAAAAACTAATACCCACTCTGAGTTATGTGATTTTTCATTAAAAATTGGTATAAATTGTTAAGAAGTCTCACATCGATTGTGAGATGGCCTTGACAAGTGTTTATAAGCAAGTGGCAATCCTCACCTTACAAGCCGATTTTGTAAGGATGAGTTAGGCCCAATAGTCAATTCTAAGATGGTATCAGAGTCTCTCCCCGATCTGTTGGGCCACCTGTTATCAGGTTTCCGACAAGTGTTTATAAGCAAGTGGCAATCCTCACCTTACAATTTATTTATGGATCTAAAATTTGTTTATTTTTTATTTTAGAGTTATGTGGTTTGAGCTAATTAACTAAACTGAGCTGTTTGTGAACTCAAATAGAATTGAGTTCGAGCTAGAAAAAAATTAGCAGTGCTAGTGAACTCTGGAGTTGAGTTTCGAGCTGAAAATAAACCGAACTTAACAAATTGAACCGAATTGTTTGTGAATTTTAAATGAATCGAACTTGAGCTGAAAAAAATTGTGTTGAACTCGAGTCGAGTTTCGAGTTGAACAAATTTTTATTGAGTCGAGTCGACTCATTTTCAACCCGAGTTTGGATCGTCCAGTGGTTTAGGGTATGGTGGCTCTTGTCTAGTCACGAGTTGTCTTAAGATTTTTCTATCCGAGAGTTCTTTGTTCTTTTGCTTTCCTTATTTTTGGGACTCATTATTTTACTTCATTTTACTGGACTTAATTTTTAATTCGTTATATATAATTGTAATGTATCCGGTGAGAACTGCTAATTATTGTGAGAAATAAAAACTATTAATAATAACCATCAGATTTAATTGACGCATTAGATTAAAATTCTTCCACTCACTTAAAACCTCATATGATTCTATTTGTGCAAATTAAAATATCTTCCTATATATATTATTTTCTAATTTATTTCTATAATATTATCTTTCCTAATTTTTTAATGCACCTCCCACTTCAAAACCTACCAACAGTAATATAATCCTCTAATTTACTCCATAACTTGCCGCTTGCCACCATCTTCTTCTTGTATCAATATTTTTTATTTTTTTTTATATTTGTAAGTTTATTTGCTATCACTTTTTGCCATTGTTGACAAAGAGTTTGAAATTGAAATATAAAAAATTTCTACGTCAATTACTATAAAAAAAATTGACATAAAAAAAATAATTTTACAACCTAAAAAGAAATGACATCATTGAGATAACCTTACAAATATAAAGAAGATGATACAAGAAGATGGCGGCAAGCGGTGAAGAAAAAAAAGAAAGAGGTATTAGTGTTCGGTAGGTTTTGTTGGTGGGAGGTGCATTAATAGATTAGGAAATATTATATATAGCAAGATCTTTTAATTTGCACAAATAAAATCACATGAGGTTTTAAGTGAGTGAAATAATTTTAATCTAATGCAGTGTTTTAAAAACTGGACCGGTAATCGAACCGGCGAGAGCACTGAGTTACTGGTTCACTGGTCGAACCACTGGGTCACTGATCGAACCGCATGACAAACCAGATTAAACCAGATTAAACCGATGGAATGAACCGGTCTCTATGATAAGACTATATAGTTATTAAACCGGTTGAATCAGATAATTCAGTCTTTAAGAAAGTATAAAAAATATGAAAATTTCATAAAAAGAATGCCATAAATTCTATAAAACAATGACATATACCACTAATAATAATAATAAATAAATTTTTATATAAAAAATGTCATATACAAATAAATTATGTTTATAGGTTTTAAAAGAATAAATAATAATTGTATATCTTACAAAAAAAAATTGTATGTTAAATATACTTGATTTTTTTTATTTGGTTAAAAAGAAAAGTAGTCTTTTTATAATATTTTGGGCTATTAATTTACCTAGTTTTGTTGACCCAAAAGCCCAAATAAAAGTTATAACCCTAAAATTGAAATTTCATTACTCCTATTACACAACCTACTTGCAATTTGCAAAGCCGCTCTATTTTCTCTCTTCCTCCATCTGTTAGGCTTTTTTCTTTCTTTTTTCTCTCTTTTCTTTGATTCTTTTCTCCTCACTATTTAGCCAGATCTTTGTTCTTTCTTTTCTTTCTTCTTCTTTCTCTCTCTCTCTCTCTCTCTCTCTCTCTCTCTCTCTCTCTCTCTCTCTTTATTTCTTTCATCTCACTGATTTTTTTTTCTTCTTTCAAACATGCCTAATATTGATTTTGTTAGCCAAGGTTAGACCTTTTCAGTGATTGATCTATGAATTTCAGTTCATGGGATGAAATTGTTACTTTCTTCTTGGAATATTCAGATGGGTTAATAATTTTGAGCAAACATTTGTTTCTTTTATATTGTTATTAGTTTTGCCCTATCCAATGTTACTTTTGTTGTGCTTTGGATATCAAGTGAAATTCGTTTCGTTTCAAAACAATTTCATCCGTTTTGTATGTGTTGTTTAATGTAACAAAAAAAGAAAAAAAAAAAAGCGTAAAAAAACCGTCGGTTCATCGGTTTTTCCGGTTCATTTCGGTTTCCACCGGTTCATTAGCATGCCCGGTCCAACAATCAGACCAGACCAGTTTACCTTCGGTTCCCGGTTCAACCGGTTCGACCGACCGGTTCGATCCGGTTTTTAAAACACTGATCTAATGCGTCAATTAAATCTGATGATTATTATATATATCATTTATGAGTAACTTATAGGCTTTTTAAACTCAATTTTAAGTTTTCATAAACTCGTATGAGTCTACGAATCGAGTCTACGACCCTTTTCGAGTCTGAGTAGACTCTCGAGTCTGATAACCTTGCAAACATTGAAAAATACAATCAAAATTAGGCAAATTCTAATATATTGAAAGTTTTTGTCGTATTTTTTTTTGGTCATAGTTTTTGTCGTATTTACTCCACTCCAAACGTGGGTGAAATTAATGAGGATCAATGTTTAAATGCTAATCGTCGGGGTCACTTTCTGGTCGTGTTGAGGGCAAAGAAACCACAATCTTTTATATTATAAGTTTGTATACACAAGCAAATTCTAAACCCTAATTTGTTTTCGCTGTTTTCCCTCCATTTTATCATGCAATTTTTATTAAAAAATAATACAATTTTGTCTTGACTAAGATTCGAACCTGCAACCCTTCAATACAAGACAATATTTGCCACCACTATGGCAAGTATACCAATTATGATTAAAATTATGTACAATAATTGATAAGCACCATCAATTTTAAAAGTATATCATATCAAAATTATTGTTGATTGTATTATTCATCACGAAATATTTTTACGTCTTTCCTGATCAATGATTTTTTTTCTACCGGATCATAAATTTAGAGAATAATTGTCATGTGAGATTTGGAAAGTTATTATCACGTGTGATTTGGAAAGTTATATATATATTCTCATACTATAACACCTTCAACAATATTGAAATTTATTAAAAAAAAAATAAAAAAATCTTTCACATTTCAATGTCTCATGTAACCTTGCTTATAACACTTTTTAAATTATTTATTATGCAGTTTATTAAATTGTAGTTTTTTAAAATTTGAAAAAGAATTTTGTCAAAAAAAAAATAATGGAAAAAGAATTGATATTTTTTATAAATACCCTTTATTTTTACGTTAATGTATCCAAACATAAATCGATTATGTTTAATTCACTTTTAACCAAAATCAAATCTATCAAACTAAATTCTGCTAAATCAATTTTTTTTGCAATACAACCAAACACAACCATAGTCATGTCACTAATCACATTCATTATTTTGATTTTAGCATTGCAGATATAATATTAACCGATGATCAATTGATACAATATGCACTAGCAGATATTGAGATGATGTTACGTAGTTGTGGGAAGAGTTTAAAAGATTATCCTCCAATGCCTAGAGCAGACACATCATTAGTTCCTGATATACAAAATAGTTTAATACACGACGAATTGAATTATAACAAACAATCATTAGCTGAGGAACATGTTAGATTGATGTCAACTATGACTTCAGAGCAACGCAAAGTATATGACACAATCATGACAAGAGTTAACGAAAACAAACATGGTGTGTTTTTTCTTTATGGTTATGGAGGTACAGGGAAGACATTTATCTGGAGGGCCATGTCAGTCGCATTACGCTCAAAAGGTGAGATAGTTTTAATAGTTGCCTCAAGTGGGATCGCTGCATTGCTTATACCTGGCGGTAGAACAACACATTCAAGGTTTTGTATTCCTCTAAATGTTGACGAGTTTTCAACATGTATCATAGTTCCTAAAAGCCCTTTGGCGCTATTAATACAAAAAGCAAATCTCATTATATGGGATGAAGCACCAATGATGCACAAACACTGTTTCGAAGCTGTTGATCGAACTTTAAAAGATATTCTCAAGTCTGTTGATGAAAAAAATAAACACATTCCCTTCGGTGGAAAAGTTGTTGTTTTTGGCAGAGATTTTAGACAAATTCTACCAGTAATACCCAAATGTACAAGGCCAGAAGTTGTTCATGCTACTATTAATTCTTCGGTTCTTTGGAATTTTTGTGAAGTTTTAACATTGAGTAAAAACATGAGGCTTCTCGGTGGTGCTTCGAGTGCAAACGTTGAACAAAGAAGATTGTTTTCTGAATGGGTTTTGGGTGTTGGCGATGGAGAAATTGGAGATGACAACTACGATGATTTAGAACTTGACATTCCATCAGATTTATTGATTCCAAATTCAGGTGATCCTCTTGCTTCTATCGTTGAAAGCACTTATCCCCAACTTTTACAAAACACGAACGATATAACGTATTTCCAAAATAGAGCTATACTAGCTCCTAAAAATTCAATAGTCGACACAATAAATGATTATATGTTGGATTTAATTTCTGATGAAGAAAAAACATATTTGAGTTATGATACTCCACTCACACAAAATGCAGACGGTCAAACAGTGGATGATGTTTATACTCCCGAAATTTTGAACACGATTTCTACGTCGAGACTTTTAAATCACAAGTTGAGACTTAAAGTTGAAGTTCCAGTTATGCTATTAAGGAATTTGAATAAAAAATTAGGATTATGCAATGGAACAAGACTTATTATTACGAGATAGGGAAAACGTGCTCTTGAAGGAAAATTTATTTCAGGAAGTAATATTGGTGATCAGGTTTTCATACCTAGTTTTTCTCTGACACCATCTGACGTGAGAATTCCTTTTAAATTTCAACGGAGACAATTTCCTATAATGATTTCTTTTGCGATGACTATTAATAAGAGTCAGAGACAATCTTTAAAGCATGTTGAGATATATCTTCCGTCACCAGTGTTTTCACATGGTCAGTTGTATGTTGCAATTTCAAGAGTTACTTCTAGAAAAGGATTAAAAATATTGATCATCGATGACGACGATGAAGATACGACTAAGACTTCAAATGTGGTTTATAAGGAAGTCTTCCGTAATATAACATAATTTTTTTTGTATGAATATTTATCAAAAATTATTGTTGAATTATCGTTTAATGTTACTCAACTTTTTTCATATACTTTACATTATTAGAATTATCATATCTTATTTAATCATTATACATCTTACAGCTAATCAGACCCGTGCACCGCACGGGTCGATATTCTAGTTATGATTAAAAAAACATACCAAGCAAGTACAAGTATTTTTCCCTCTTTATCTATGAATGGTAATTAGAGTATACGTGCAACAATAATCATATTTCTTCAACTTTGTAACCAAGTTATGACATGTAGTTTAAAAATTAAACTTAGTAATTAAACTAGAGTGAACTATATATATAATTTAGTTTAAAAAAATGAAGTTAGTATTTAAACTAGATTTTTGAACTGCAAAGTATTATTGACACCCCTCTAATCCAAGACATTAAGGCATACCAAAAAGCACGACGAAGCTGCTCAACTACCAAAAAGTATTCAAGAGATCCTAGGTGTTGAAGTGCAAATTATGCGTTAAGCTTGTTGATCAAAATCATCAATAAGAGAAGCTTTGAAAAAAAAAAGTGTCATCCACAGATAAAACATAGAGACAAGAAGTAGCCTTAGAGAAGATGAATAAAGAGGGATCACATAGAAATGAACTAAAAACCTCAACCACGAAGAAACCCAGAATTTAGATCATGCAAAATATTAATGTATCAACTAAAATTAGCATGCGAGAGTTCGAATTCGACCGTTGTTGAGTCAAATTAAACATAAAAACCTTAAATTGGACGAATTATAACTCAATTAGTATGCGAGAGCCCAAATTAGAATGTAGTAGTGTAAAAATAGCCATAAAAACCCAAAATTGAACGAATCATAACTCAATTATTATGCGAGAGCTCAAATTCGAATGTAGTAGTGTCAAATTAGACATAAAGTTGTTTTAATTTTTTGACTTTATGAGTTTGATTGTATGAGTTTTGGATTTGAATTTTCCCATTGTTGAAGAACATGTGTAGAGTTGTAGTGGGGAGGAAGAAGAAGAATAGTTGAAGGAACAGAAGAACAGGATGATCTCAGGAACACATTATTTTTCTTTTAATCTAAGTTTTGTTTTTGTTTTATATTTAATTTCCTATTTAAAATGTTTTGGATAAATATTTTAGTAAAAGAAAGAAAGAAAAAAATTAAAGAAAGAAAAGAAATAAGTTTTGAGAAGAGGAGGAGAAATAACATAGAAGAAATAACATTTGATGAAGAAAGAAAGAAAATGGGTAGCATCCAAGTTGTAGTATGATTTTTGGTAATGGGTATGGATGATCCAACTTGAATATTTTTTTCATAAAAAGTTTTGAGTTTTATTATATGGTGTGTTTTGAATAGGGTCCATGGTATGGATATTAGCAAAAATGTTGACTTTTAAGGGTTGCGTAAGTTGCATCGTTTTGTAGGGTGATGCATATTAGAATTTACAAAAAACATAAACTAAAGTTCCATGTTTTTTTTTTTTTGATAACACAAGTAGTTAATTTGAAGACAAAGAGTGTTCTTTGTGTGAAACAGAAAAAAAAGCAAAAGCCAAATTTAAAGTTTCATGACTAAGAAAATGAAGTGTAACAAACATGGCACAAGTTACTTTTACTTTTTTTTCTAGGCAAGTATATATAGTCCACTATACTGAAAAGGAATAAAAAGACAATGCAGAAGTTGAATGTGGAAATGAGAATCAAGTCTTTAAAAAGTGAAAAAAAGGAACACGTTCCTTTAAGTTTTGCATTGATGTTCTTTTTTGTTTTTATCCCTAGCTCAACCGAATAAAGTCGATATTGTTAGGTCAGACACAATCACCTGAGTTCGAATCAGGAACCTCGTAGTTGTGTGTGAGTTTCAGCGGTGTTTGCCACTTCGTCTAAAAAAAAAATAAAAAAAAAAGGAACAAAAAGATTCAAGAATACATTTTGATTTTCCACTTGAAGTATAACTTGTTCTCTTCAGCATCTTCTTTCTTTCTTTCTTTCCTGTAAATGATAGATTATGCAAACTATTGCAATTGTATCCAGCAAAAGAAGAGTTTCAAGTTCAACTTTGCTTTGTTTAAAAGGAAAGCATATGTATAATCCAACTATTATATCAGGAAGAGCCAAATGAGTGTGACAGTGCATACTTTCCTTATCATCTGCAGCTTTTGATTATCCATTTTGAAACAGTTTCCAGCTTCGAAAACACGAGGACTAAGTTTTGCAATTGAAATGGCATCTGCAGAATTAAGTCAGCTCATGTCTTTTGATCATCTCAAGGCTGCGGTCACTGAGTTCGGTATGATCCTTATTTCTTATTTTTCTTCGGAAACCAACTTTGGATTAGTAGAAACGAAATAATGATTTTGATTGTTCTGGTAAGCAGAAATATGCAAAACAAATGGTAATAGAATTGTTTTTTTCATGAACTTTCTTAGAAAATTTGAAATATAATCTGCTTAGTTGAAAAGCTTAATACTTCTAGTTGTAACTTTTCTAGAGAATACCATATATTTTCTTCCTTCCATAAATACAAACTCATGTTGTCACTGTTATTGCCAAAAGCTAGAGGATTTAACCACAGTTACTACCAACCCTTGCACTTAGCAATACTAAAAGGCGATTGGGAATCTACAAAGGCTTTCCTTGATAACGATCCAAGCGCATTGACAGCGAAGGTTACGATACTTGGCAGGACTGCACTTCATGTTGCAGCTGTAGGATCTCAGTGGAAAATTGTTGAGAAATTGACGCAACATATGCCGCCAAATATGCTTACAGAATTGGATTTGATGGGTTGTACTTGTCTTCACTATGTCGCAATGGGCGAAAACATAGATGCTGCCAAGGCATTGTTGGCTAAAAATACTTCTCTTACTCAAGTTACTGATTTTAAAGGATTCACACCACTCATCTATAGTATCACATCTACAATATGTAAAGAGATGGTTTGGTATCTTGTTTTGAATACTACAGATGACAGTCCTGCTTGTCCATTCTCTGGTCCCTCTGCTACTCAGCTTGTTGCCTTGCTTACTGCCGCCGGATTTCACGGTAATTAGCATGCTGATTTAATAACCAACCATATAAAAACACTATTACTCATATGCTTATATCCTTTTTTATTCTACCATGCACAGATATCACCATGTATATACTGCAGCGTTACCCTAACTTAGCTACTGTTTCTGATTCAAATGGAAGCATTATACTTAATGTTCTGTCAAAATTACCATCACATTTTCAAAGTGGGCACAATATTGGGTTTTGGAAAAGATTCATTTACCATTGTAAGTACTTTCTTGAGGTAAATTATTTTGTGGTACTATGCTGGATTGTAATACTCTTCTACCTTATTGAAACTTGACATTTCTTATGCTATATATCAGGTGTTCCTGTGGAACTTGAATATGGAAATATAATATGGAATTCACTTCAAACTCTTGGTTAGTTATCCTTGTAAGCTCATTCTAGAGGTTCTCTAAATGTATCATTTTCAATGAAACACAAACACGAACACTAGACACGAGACTAACATGTAGACAGTGATAATAATTTAAGAAAAATGGAAATGACTGAATGTAATTATGTAACCACATGCATCAGTGTCGTGTCGGTGCTGCATAGACCATTCTCTTATGCTTTTATTTCAAGTTTATAAAATAGACAATTTTATTTGCAGTTCCTAGCATAAAGCTAGTTAGAGATTCAAAGGTGAGACATGTATCTGCTGTAAGGTTGGTTGAATTTGTTTGCTCACAAGCTTCAGCCAAGAATGACTGTCAATTCTGGCAATCTTTTGTGAGTGCAGACATAATTTTCAGTGCCACATCATCTGGCATAGTTGAAATTTTAAGGATTGGTTTTCAGTTTTTTCCTGATTTGGTTTGGACTCACATTCCAAATGAAGGGTATGTGGCTCAAACTGCCGTCAAGAATAGGCAAGAAAAAGTTTTTAGTCTTCTATGCAAGATGCCAACAATTTGCAAGATGCAAGTCATGGCATTAGATGAATCCAACAATACTACATCACATTTGGTAGCAAGGTTTGCTTCTCAAGTTGAGTCAATTCCAGGTTCTGCATTTCAAATGCAAAGAGAATTACAGTGGTTTAAGGTTTGTTTAATCTAATCTCATAAGTAAATTCTTAGTAGTTTTTAAGTTAAATTCTAGATAAAACTATACTTGTACACTGGAGATTCTTTAAGTTAGTTTAAAGTTTCAAACAAATCTATTATCTTTTGTGTAAAATTTGTCCGCTATCGTCTATCTTAAAAATGTTCACATCCACATCCTTTAATTAAGTTGAAATATCTCTGATATAGTTTTTCCACCAACAGGAAGTAGAGAAATTGGACCACCCTCTCCATAAAGAAGTTAAGAATCAAGATGGCAAAACACCTTGGCAAGTATTTAAGGAAGAGCATAAGGCATTGCTTGAAGAAGGGAAGAATTGGATGAAAGATACATCAAATTCTTGTATGTTAGTGGCCACTCTTATCGCGACGATTGCCTTTGCGGCTGCTATAACCGTACCTGGAGGAAACAACCAGGACAAAGGAATACCAATATTCTTGTCCGATACCACATTCATGGTATTTGCTGTGTCAGATGCACTAGCATTATTTTCTTCAATGACTTCTCTATTGATGTTTTTAGCAATCCTAAATGCTCGCTTTGCGGAAGAAGATTTTGTCATGGCATTACCTGAGAAATTAATAATAGGTTTGGCTTTTTTGTTCTTGGCAATAGTGACTACAATGGTAGCATTTGGTGCAGCTCTATCTATGTTGCTAAAGGAGAGACTAAAATGGGCTCCAATTCCTATTGCTCTTTTGGCTTGTGTTCCAATTCTTCTATTTGCAAAGCTTCAACTTCCTTCATTGATAGAAATGATCATATCAACATATGGATCTCGATTCTCACATCTCACATAAATAAATGAAGGATGATATTTTAAGGTCATGATATGATTACATTCAATTTTTTTTTGTTTACAATGAGCTGGGAATCCAACACATGACCTATAGCTTACTACCAAAATCCCTCACCACTAGACCAAACCTAGTGGCTAGATTACATTCATATTTAGATTACTTCTCTTTATGTATATAAATATTTGTACAATCCTTTTCATTTTTGAGTGAGAAATTTTCCAAATTAAAATAATTGGTATCAGAATTTGATTCCAACTCGTTAGTTTTTTGCATTCAGTTGTGGTCAAAATATTCCAATCATCATTTATTTAGTTTGATTGTCATCAGATCTCAAAACCGACTGCAGTGTTTTAGAATATTTGTTGAATATGTAGTACATTGCTTAGGTTCTCAAGTGGTTAACTTTTCTAAAACCCTAAAACCGACCCTAAACATGACATGTATCCTAAAATTGACCCTAAACCCGATTTGAACCCTAAAATTTCCCGTAAAATTGATTGTAGGGTCTCGAGCCAATTTAAAGTTTTCTGTTGATTTTAGGGTTCAAGGAGGATTTAGGATCGATTTTAGAATTTTCAGCCGATTTTAGTGTTTTCTGCTGATTATAGGTTTTCAGTCGATTGGGTTTAGGGTAGATTTTGGGGTTTTAGCTGATTTCTTGTTTTCGGCCGATTTTATAGTTCAAGTAGGGATTATAGTTGATTTTAGATTTTTTTGTTGCTGATTTTAGGGTTCGAATCGAGTTTATGGTCAATTTTAGGTTTTTTGGCCAATTTAAGGATTCAAGTCGGGTTTAGGGTCGATTTTATGGTTTTTGGCTGTTTTTAGGTTTTTCGGCTTATTTTAGGGTTTAAGACTAGTCGAATCTTTTAAGTTTAAAAAAATGATTTTTTTTCCTTTCTATTTTCATTTTTTTTTAAAACTGTTAATTTAAATCCCACTCTCTTTCTTTTATAATGTTTTTTTGAAACTGTTAATCTAAATCCTACTCTATTTTCATTTTTCTTTTTCTCAATTTAATTATTAATTAACTAAATTTATTTTTATTTATTTTTTTAAATTCTTTCAGAAATTTTGTTATAACAAAACCAACTAATTAGAGAAGAAATTGCAAATAATTAGGAATTTTTTTTCCTTTTAATTGTGAAAATAAACTTCAGGGACTAAAACGAAAATTCTGTGAAACTATAGGGACCAAAAACATATTTAACCCAAACTAAAATAAGATATTGGGATGTAATGTATTCTTTTTTTTACTCTTATATATACTTAAAAAAATATATGTTCAACCGATTTAATAACGGTTCAACCGATTGAACCATCAACAGCCGGTCTCGGTGGTTCAATCTCCAGTCGGATTTTTAAAACATTGATCTTACAATCAACTTATTTAAACTTTGGTGACATTCAGAGTCTGTTAAAATTTAAGCAGTACATATATCTTGCTTATTTTCTCAAAATTCAAAATATCAGTGAAGTCACTTAAAACAACATTTGACATTGAAAAAAAAACATTCAAATAAACTTTCATTGATCCAGCAGTAATGCAGACACAATTTCAGCAATTCTACACTTAAATGAAAATTAGAAACAGCATAAGCCAAACACCGCCCAAAAACAGCCCTTAGGCACTAAAATACACCTAAGAACCACTACCAAAAAGAGAGTATATTTACTCCAATTACAAAATTCACAATGACAAAGACCAAACAAGGGGGGACAGCTACCTAAGGAGACATTGAAGAGGAAATTTCTCCCAAAGACCATAAGTAACACGGTGTACACTATGCCTGTCACCCAACCAGAGAATAATCTATCTCGTGTAGTAGATGTTTAAAACACCAATCATAGATGTAGTGATTTGATTTACCAAGAGTTGGAAGCTTAATGTATTTTTGCAATTTTTTATCATCTGCTGAATAAACTTTGCACATGGTAGTTGATTCAGTGGTGACATACACAGAGTTGCTCTCATATCCCCACCTGTTCGGATTGTTCAATGCATAACAGTCCGTCTTCGTAGTACGGACATTACAAAATAATGCCATGTCTCCCAAAGTTTCCAGTTTGACATAACTCATGGTGGAGAAGTCTATCTTGTATACATTCCTTATTTGATGGCACCTTGAATCAACCACTAAAAGTTGCTCATCACAATTAACCAACTTAAAGTTTATGTTAGTTACATTAGGAGTACTCTTCAGTTTTAGAAATTTAATATTTGGAGAATTCAAACTGAGTACCCCTATGTTGGCCTTGTTAGTGACAAGGTATATTACATTATGCAAAACCACAAAGTGAACAACCCACTCTTGATTTCCAATCTTTGAAGAAAAAGTAACCCAACCACAGTTTCGAGATTGATAGACACGCAAATAGTTGGTTTGTGTGCATAAAACCACAAAAACAAATTCCTTAGAGCATTTGCTAAAAGCAAGCAATACACGCATGGAATAAAGAATAGTGGAAGTTTCAAAGGAGGGTGCTGCATTGATTATCTTTATTATGGTAAAAGGATTGATTAGCATAAATGAAGTCTTGATCTTATGGTACCCCCCCTTGACAAAATTGTTGGGATTGATTGCAATGTAAGTCCCACATTGCTAATGAAGAAAAAAAAAAAAAGGTCAAAGAAATTATATTGAAGAAATCCCACATCGCTTATAATGGTGAAGCAATAAGGGAATCAAGGCTATAGAATGGACCTAAGTTCTGTTTATAATTGCACCAAGCAGTAACACTTGTAAACACTTTAAGTTTATATTTGTGTCTTTTTTGCTTTTCTCTTATGCTCTTGTTTAAGAGTATTTGAGATGTAGTTCAAATATTTACTTTGGAGAGTGTGGGTGTATTGGGGCATGGGGTGATTGAGAGTGAAGTCTATGTGTTGTAACAATTTTCACATAGTGTTTATTCTCTGGTTGTCGGTTTTGACAACGACCATGGTTTTTTTCTCCGATTTGGAGTTTCCACGTTATATTCTTGTGTTGTTGATTGCGTTCTTTTATTTTCTCTATGCCGGTTTTTTCCAACAACTGGTATCAGAGCTCTTGGTTTGATTCAGGAGGAGGGAGTTCTATTGTGAAGTTTAGGCTAGAGAAAATTGATGGAAGAATCATGTTTGGCTTGTGAAATATTAAGTCAAGGATGCACTGATGCAATCAGGGTTACACAAGGCCAGCCTGGAGAGGCGGTGATAATAATACTCGACATCAGTCTGGAGAGGCGGTGCTAACAATACTCGGGTTACGTCTGAAACAACAACTTATCATGAGGATGCAGAGGTGCTAGTGGAAGTTGAGAATCAGTGGAGTGTTGAGTCATGAACTTTGGAAGCTCCTATCACATGTGTTTGAAGAAGAAATACTTTTGAATCTCTAGAGCTAGTTGAAGGTGGAGTTGTTCATCTTGGTGACGGAAAGCTCGTAAAGTTCAAGGTATGAGTGAGTTTCTTTAAACACAATGCGAGGTATTTTCTTGAACTTTGATGCATAGATAGTAGGTAGATACTTGTTAGATATTGATACTATTATTGGTTATGCATCTGTTACTAGTGGTGATTCTCATGTTTTGGTTAAGTTGTGAATCTTCGGGTGGATACTTGTTAGTGACATGAGTTTAGTTGGACTAGTGAAACAAGGTTTACTAGGTGATGTAACTAAACTGGAATTGTTGGAGCCTAACAATGGCCTGAGGTGGTTTTAAAGCAGTTTGAAGTTGTTCAAGTGACACATGAGCATCGGTTGACATGGATGCAAGGTGTGTGATGATAGCGTGCGGGCATTGGTTGGCATCGATGCAAGGTATGCGGTTATCTCGATGGCTGATGAACTTCCGGAGAAAGCCAACATGGAAGTTCCACCATAAATTTTCAGCGAGGTTTCGAGATGAAATTCTTGGGATGACTTGGTTCCAAGTGAAGCAAAATCTTGAGCTGGTTTAGTTTCAAGTGAATAAAATTCTTGGGATGGTTTAGTTCCAAGTGGAGTGTACTTTTTATGGTGGAGTATGATAATTTAATTTGTCGGTATAGACAATGAGAATTATGATTGTTGGTGAAGACAATGATTATCGGTATAGACAATGAAAGCAGAAGATAATGATTGGTGGTGTAGACAATGAAGATTGAAGACCATTACAATCAAGGTGGAGATTGTTGGGATTGATTGCAATGTAAGTCCCACATTGCTAATGAAGAAAAAAAAAAGGTCAAAGAAATTATATTGAAGAAGTCCCACATCGCTTAGAATGGTGAAGCAATGAGGGAATGAAGGCTATATAATGGACCTAAGTTCTTTGTTTATAATTGCACCAAGCAGTAACACTTGTAAACACTTTAAGTTTATATTTGTGTCTTTTTTGCTTTTCTCTTATGCTCTTGTTTAAGAGTATTTGAGATGTAGTTCAAATATTTACTTTGGAGAGTGTGGGTGTATTTTCACATAGGGTGATTGAGAGTGAAGTCTATGTGTTGTAACAATTTTCACATAGTGTTTATTCTCTGGTTGTCGGTTTTGACAACGACCGTGGTTTTTTTCTCCGATTTGGAGTTTCCACGTTATATTCTTGTGTTGTTGATTGCGTTCTTTTATTTTCTCTATGCCGGTTTTTCCCAAAAAAAATATCCGCCAGAAGTCGCGAGATAGTGACAATTTAAGCTGAAAGATTTTTTGACAGGAATTAAGTATAGTTTAATAGTTTATTTTAAATAAATAGTTTATATTATGTCATTTTACTTTATTGCCCTTGTGGTTGTATTTAAAGGCATTGTGCCTCATTTGAAACTTAATCGATCAATATTCAACAAATTATCTTCTTCTCTAAAAACCTTTTTCATTCAATATTATGCTTTGCATAATCTCTCTTTGGTACCGGATTCTATTCTAGATAATTGGAATCTCTACTCTTGAGACTTGATTCTACCGGCTTGTCCCTAAAATCTAATTTTTCCGGTTACAATTGGTATCTTGAGCCTTGGATTCAGCGCATCATGGGTCCAAAATACAAGAGTGTGAAAATTTTGAGTGCTGTGGAAGTAGAAGAGAAGATGGAAATGGGTTTATGTTTTGTATGCAATGAACCATTTACTGTAGATCATGCATTGAAGCATAAAGGCATACGATACAAAGTTATAGAGATGGATGAAGAAGTCGAAAGGGATTTGTCTGAGAAATTTCAACCTGAAGCTTCCTCAGAGGACAATAATCTTCAAATCGATTGTCACAAAGAAAGTGTTGCGCATGATGATGACACGTCGAAAGTAGCCGTGAACGTTGTCGACGACGAGTTTGCACACTTCCATCAATCTCAATCTGTAAATGTCATTTCTATTGAGCCAGCCCCGATAATTGTCGATGAACAAGAGGAAATGGTTCTTCCGGCCATTGACATATCAACTAGCTCTGCAATTTCTTTTCCCTGCTACGACATCCTTAGTAGTGCCAAATTCTCACCTCGTCAGGTTAGTGTTGATCCCATATCTGATACCATAGAGACTTCCCACTTCATGTCATTCAACCAACCACTGTCACACTCTGTTCTCCTTACGGGCAGAGATTTCCAACCTCTGAGCCACATTTGTGAGCTCCCACCGCCACCGAAACCACCTGACAGGGTTGTCACTCCAATGTCGTCCCTCAATTTGTCTTTGTTGGTCACCACCGGAAAGCACTTTTCAATCTTACAAACTTCCCTCCAACTGTTTGATGAAATGCCAAAGTGCCACATAACTTCTCTAACTTCTCTACCAACTGTTTGGAGTGCAATCATCAACAGGTGCATGAATAATGATCAGTTTGTTGCTTTTGATTTGTTCAAAGACATGCATAGGATGCCTACTACCCCTAGTGATTTTCAAGAGTATTTTGATGACAAGCACATGCTTTGTGCCGCTTGGTTGCTGGAAATGCTTAATCTATATGAAAGTAATTATGAAAACTGTGCTGAAAATGATCCTATAAAGAATTTTCTAATTGAAGAAATTAAGGTTTTGAAAGAGGTTAAGTGGATTGGTCTTCCAAATTTCATGCTGCAAGCTGCATTTATTTCTTTACTCCAGAGAAAGCTTCAAGTGTCCACTCAAAGAGCATGTGAGAAACTGATTGCTAAACAGAAGAATTCAATCCAACATGTGATGGAGGCTGTTGAGTGTGGAAAAACAAAGGTAACTGGACCATTACTAGATGGATTATGCATCAAGGTTCCAGAAGTGTTGCCACCTGAACCACAACTTGCTGACACTTGCAGTTATTGCAGTGAATTTTTTTATGATGGTCCTAGTTCTGTTTTCGCAAATATTCACTGTTATTTTGATGATAGTGCAGGGGTCAGAATATTTGGTTTTGTTTCTAAAGCTGGTGTGTATAGTTCTGATTTGGAGGGTTTGGTTAGAGTTTCGAATTATCCACTCATGAAGGTGATAAGTATTCCAATACATGAAAATGTTCTCAATTTGAGCTCTGAAGTTTCTCTTACAGTAGATTCCATGCATGACAATTTTTATGAAATACTTAATCTAGCCTTTTTGCACATTATTGGGTGGCCAAACTTTGAAGCTCTAGTTATGAGTGTTGCTACTATTGTTCATGAACACGAAGCCTATCATTACCATCCTTGGTTTTTATGGAAGATGGATAAATTTATTCACTTTGTCAATTGGGATGTATGTGTAAAGGCAACTCTTACTAATGATGAACCACTTCTTGATATTGAAAATGTCTATTTTGCATCTGCCACTACCCAAAGCTTTCTGCAAGCCCGTCAAAGAAGAAAATATGTGGCTGTTTTGCATAGGAAAATGATTCACAAGGGAAATGTTCGAAATGCTAAAGTTTTAATCAAATGGAAAGTCTTGCCTCTTAAACACGGCACTTGTGATTGTTCATCCTTGAGGACAAGGATGTTTGAAGGGGAGGGTATTGTGACAGGAATTAAGTATAGTTTAATAGTTTATTTTAAATAAATAGTTTATATTATGTCATTTTACTTTATTGCCCTTGTGGTTGTATTTAAAGGCATTGTGCCTCATTTGAAACTTAATCGATCAATATTCAACAAATTATCTTCTTCTCTAAAAACCTTTTTCATTCAATATTATGCTTTGCATAATCTCTCTTTGGTACCGGATTCTATTCTAGATAATTGGAATCTCTACTCTTGAGACTTGATTCTACCGGCTTGTCCCTAGAATCTAATTTTTCCGGTTACAGATCTGAAGGGGGACTCCATCATCTTAAAGCAATAAACTTTTTGGTCAGATATGCTGATTAAGGAAAATGAATCCTCTCTACAAACATACCTAATTTGAAGAAGTAATGGTTCTTGGTATTGCATGAAATTTCTCAAGTAAATTTTATGAAAACCCCTCCAATCACTGCACACGCCGGAAAAGTGAAAGAGATCGTCCATATCTAGTTTTTTGCAAATGTTATCAAGCACATCCCAGGGAAGTTCACAATTCTCTTCTACCTTTTTCACTTTGACCCCTACTAAGCAACAAAAAGAAAATCATCAATTTAGTTCTTGTTTAGCAATGCAAAGTGTGACAAGTTAATCCATAAACTATTTACCGGTCATCTCAGAAAGTTGAAATACAAGTGTGGTTTGAAATTCCTTTGGCATGGTGTTGTAGAGTTTCAAAATCGAATCTGCAACACCTGCATAATTGGGATATCTTCATCTGTATTGAGAAAATTATTATTCAGATCAACTACTATCTTAGTAATTCAAATTCAAAATAATAATAATAATAATAGAAGCGAATGATAAAAGACAAGCAAAAGATAATTTTTTATATTGTATATGTTATAAGCTATTTTCATAAGGCATCAAGTTATAGAGTAATTAATCGTCAAGGGTTTTTCATCAAACAGGTGATATGCAAGTTTTGAAAAATAAATAAAATTGTGATGTTCATACGCCTCAATCGCGCATTCACCAGTAAAGGGAAGAAAAAACCGAAAATTAAAACGAAAAGGAAAGCCCACAAGTACCTTATCGGTGATCGTGGAAGACGACGAACAACTCCGGCAAGATTTGGTTTGCAAAGTTGATGATGAGATGAGAAGCTGCCGATGGAAGGAAAGGGAAGCTTTTGAGGTTGAATCGTTTTCCTCTACTGTATCTTGAATAATAAATTCTTAACAAGTGAAGTTACTTGACTAATAAACAAAGAGTAAAAGAAAAATACCAAAGATTGAAGAAAATAGCTGAAGTCATCGTGCCACGATGGAAGTCGTCGTGCCACGATAGGCAGGATATTCATTTGAAGAAAATTTACAAAATTTTGGAAGAAAATCTACCTCATCGTGCCATCTTTGTGAGACATCGTGGCACAACTCTCATGATAACAAAGCTTAAGTCTGTTAAAAATCCTATAAATAGAGTTATTTTCCTCCCCAATTATTTATTCAGAAATTTAGAGAAATTTAGAGAAATAGTCCTATAAATAGAACTTGGGGGCAGTTTGTCAATCATCACTGCAATTTGAAATTGTTCATCAAGAGGCATACCTTCAATTATGTTTGTGTAAATTTTCCAAATAAGATTTTGTTTTTTTGAATTACTATGATATTAGTACAAAATTTTCACCACCGTTTATTAGTGACTAATTTCTATCGAGAAATTTATTGGACAGATAAGAATAAGATTCTCTCTTTTTAAACTGGATTTTTTTTTACCATTTAGACTAATTTATCATTTCTGTAAATATTTTTTACATTTATAATAACAATGTCAAAAGTATCTCTAAATATGTCACAAAACAATTATTAAAAAGATCATCCTTATTCACTTAGGTATAATTATTCACTAAATCAATAGGAAATACTCCTCTTTCATGGTCTTAGTTTCCAATTATTGGGGGCAGCACTCCTTTATTTTTGAATCAAAGCAGCCCTCCTTTATTAGTAGGGTCATTACATAAAAGTCCTATAATAAGAAAATAAAAGGTTTAATTAGTTAAATGGTCCCTTAAAGATATTTTAGGTTTTATAATGGTCTCTTAAAAAAAAAATGTCAATTTTGGTCCCTTAAAGATATTTACGTTAGTCACAATAGTCCTCTCCGTTAATTTCTTTCTATATGAACCGTTTGATCATTTTGTTAAAAATGCAACGGTGGGATTCGCATGTCTACTGAATGTAATGGTGAACCATCATCAAGTAAATATTTCTCTTGTTCTTCATCTTCTTCCTCTTTTGTTCTTCATCTTCATCACCAAATTCATCAAACAAACCAAAAACTAAATCCCCAAATTAAAAACCGAAGTCCCTAAATCGCAACCAAGAGAAACAAGTCGCCAATTGTTGGATCTCATTTTAAGTTTTGGACCTGACTGCGATTCTGTTTTTTAGGAGTTTTCAAGACTGGATGCCTTCATTTTGTTTGGTCTCTGGTTTGCTGTCGTGTTTCTAAGGTTTAGTGGTTTTTTGGTTGAGGGAAGTTATTTTCCTTCTAGGTGGAGCGGTACTGTATCTAAAAGATGAATCAGGCAGCAATGAGAAGCACAGAGTGAGCATGTCATTTGAATTGTGCAGTTCAAATTGGTTGGGACTCATCATCGTTACTAGTAGTGGGGCGGTGCTTTTTGTTAGTGGCCTTGAGTTTCTCTCATACCAGATCTATATTTTTGTTGTTCCCAAAAAAAATAAGAAAAAAAATCCAGATCTGATTTGGTATCAAAATTTAATTTTGTTGTAAATCTGAAAATATTGAAGTTGCAAATCTTAATTTTTCTGAGTTTATTTGATGAATTTTATGAACATGATGCTGAAGATGAAGAACACGGTGATGAAGAAGATGAAGAAATAGAGGAAAAATTAGTTGATAATGGTGTATGGTTATATACAGTGTATATTCAAAATTCAATGGTTATTTTTATTTCAACAAGACTGAACGGTTTAAATTAAAGATTTATTGAGACTTATGGTGGACCACATGTAATGTTAGTCCATCTAATACATTTGGTGTTAAAAGTTAACGGAGATGACTACCGTGACTGACAGAGATATCTTTAAGGGACCAAAACAGACCTTTTTTTCTTTTCTTTAAGGAACCATTGTGAAACCTAAAATGTTTTTAAGAGACTATTTAACTAATTAAGTCAAAATAAAATAAAGTGGGGGCAGCTACCCCCAATTAGTTTGCCATAGATCCGTGTCTGGCCAGTGCCATAACGGATCTCAAATTTTATTGTTGTGCACCATCATATCGAGGGACGGATTTACAGAGGGGCAAGCAAGGGCTTAGACCCCTCCCTCCCTCTTGTTATTATATACTCCATAATGATAATGATATATAATACTACTAATAATATACAATCATGATTCCAAGTTTGCAATTGTTCTGTTTAATGATAGAATTAAATTAAATGTGTCCAACTTTGTGTGTATAATAATCAATAATATATTTTAGTTTGATTTATTTTTGGTTGTTAACTATTTTGAGATTCTAATAATTTGAAGTTCAGTCAAAAAGTAAGTAAAAATTTACTAAAAATTGTCTTATACACATGATTTAAGTTCAGGTTCTCTCAAACAATCTAACTAAGAACTTTTCCTTTAATTTGTATACTTATAAAAATTAAAAGTACGTGTCAAATGAATTAAGGGTAAAAAAAAGTTCTAACCTTGTAATGTAATTTTTTTTAACATGTGTACTCAAAAGTTAAAAGACAAAAAAAATTAAAGACCGAGGAAGTATTACATTTTTCGGCCCCCGTTTTATAAATTCGTGGATCCGTCCCCGATTATATCGCTCTTCGTTTTCTCTCTCAAGCCTTCATCTTTCACTATCCACCAATGTATACCAGAGTAGTATTTAACCTTTGGAAGTTTTCACTAATCCATTGATATCGATTAATTGCTCTTAATAATAAATACAAAAGGAAAACGATTTAGATGCTTTAATTAATTCACAGTTGATTTCATTTTTGGTGGTTTAGTTGGCAACCATGGCAATCTGACAACATTCTCACCTAGTTGTTCTTCTACAAAGGTGTCAGCTTTATATATTGCTAATTTTCATATTTAAAAAGAAACCTTATAATTAATCTTGAGGAAGTTTATATCGACTCTAAGAGGAACTTTAAATAGTTACTCCACATTCTCATCCTTGATTTTGTTTAGATTTAATGGACTAAATTTAATTCTCAATAATAATCATATACCTTATTTTACCTAATTATTCTTCAGAACATTATGATTCCCTCTTTGTCAAAATTAATATTTTTCTTTTCTGTTATTCTAGGCTAAATTGCACTTTTGACCCCTTAAGTTTCAGAAAGTTACGATTTTGGTCCCCTATATTTCAAAATAGCATTTTTGCCCCCTTAAGTTTCAGGAAGTTGCAATTTTGACCCCCTATGTTTCAAAATAGCACTTTTGGCCCCCTAAATTTCAAAAAGTTGCTATTTTGGCCTCCTATGTTTCAAGATAGCAATTTTGGCCCCCTATGTTTACCCCTTTTGCAAAATGAAAGTTCAAGACACTTTTCTAAATGGAAGTTCAAGACACTTTTCTAAATCAAAATGACATAACAAATCAAGTCATTACATAATTAAAAAGACATAACAAAAAGCACGAAGAGTTTTCAATTTCCATTGTTTCCTATTTTTGGATTTGGAATTAGGTTTTTATTTTTATTTTTTACGTATAGTGAAAAATCCTTTTGAATAAACGTCACGAAGTATTTGGTTAATTCTTTAGGATTTGAGATTATATATGTGTGTTAGTGAAAGAATAAATTTAAAGCATGTGACTTCTTCCTTTTATTTTTTTATTCTTTTAGTTTTTTTAATTATAAGATGACAAAAAAATGTTGACGTGGCAGCTGAGTCACTTAAGTGACTTGCCACATCAACTTTGACTCGATCAAAATTGACCTTTTGCAAAAGGGGTAAAGATATGGGCCAAAAGTGCTATTTTGAAACATAGGTGGCCAAAATCGCAACTACTGAAACTTAGGGGGCCAAAATTGCTATTTTGAGACATAGAGGGCCAAAATCGCAACTTTTTGAAACTTAGGGGGCTATAAGTGCTATTTTGAAACATAAGGGGCCAAAATTGCAAGCTTCTGAAACTTAGGGGGCCAAAAGTGCAATTTAGCCTTTATTCTATCAATTAAGGAACAACATAAGTCCCTAGATCAAAATCGTCAGGAAGTAGAAGAGAAAGGTTCTTGACATATTCTTCTTTAGGGTTAAGTTTAGCATATATAAGATTACAATTAATCTTAAGGAATGACACTTGACATTCTTGATAATGTTTATATGTCCCTATATAAAATCATCAACAAATTCAATCTGCTAAAAAAATCAACAAATTTAACTTGTTATTTATAGAGAGATGTAATATTGTCACTTGACACATTCTTTTTGCTTTCATGGTTAAGAAATCATTCTTGCACAATGCACATGAGATTCGAAAGAATATGTGGATATTGCTTCTTCTTTTCTTATTTTAACAATTATTAGTTGTGGTATAAAAATATAATTAAGGAAAGAATGAATATTGAATATAATAAAAGGAAACTATAAAATTGTCAAAAAAAAAATCATAAATATGATGAGAAATAATTGAAGAAGATGGTCCATCATTATTAATGAGAATTAATTTTAGTCCATTAAAATTACTCTTGGAGTCAATATAACGCTCCTCATTAATCTTTAGTTACAAGAACTTTGAATTGATTTTAGAAAACATAGACATAACAACAACATGAATCACATGGCAGTATGAGATTGAGAAACTTTAAAACATCGATAGTGATGTAGGAGGATTTCTTCTGTATTTTATTATTTTAGTTAGATTTAGTTTTATTATATTTTAGGTTGATTCCTTATTTTTATATTTCACCTAGGTTAGTTATTTTTATATTTTAGGTAGATTTGTAATTTTTATTTAGCTAGGTTTGTTATTTTTATTTTTACAATCTTTAGGAGATTTGTTAATTTTATTTGTCACTCCTATTTAAGCTAAATTATTGTAGCCTTGAAGGAAACTTTTTGATTGAATAAAAATTCGGAGATTTTTCTCAAATTTGGTGGACTCCAAATTACTCTTTCGGTGGACTCCGAAACCCTATTTTGACAAGTTTGTGTTTGCGGCTTGTCTTTATCCATTAGGTTTAGCGTTTTGCTAACCTAGCGCTTCCGTACTGCGTCAGTTGGTATCAGAGCAGGTTTCTCCTGTTCTTTTCTAACGTGATCAGATGGGAGATCAACCGGTGACGAAAGCAGAGTTTTACGGTGCCATGACGGCTTTAACCGCGGCCATCACAGCTCTGACAACACAGGTGACAACGTTATCCAACAACAACCGAAACTACAACAGCAATAGAAACAGTAACAACAACAGAAACGACGACAACAACCGCAACAACCCATCTACTAATGACTCGAGTTCTGAGGATGAGGAAGTTGTGTCCGAAGAGGGAGGTAAAGAGAATCCAACTAGGATAAAAAAAATTGTCTTGTGCAAGTCTGGCGATCCACAACTTGAGGTCGACCTACCTGTGGCGGCTCCGTTTAGGCCAGATGTATTTGTGCGAAATCCGACAACAACCTCACCGCCGCTAGAACCTCCGGACACTAGGATGCAGGCGGTGACTTCCATCTCAGCAAAACCTCCGCATCACAGCGTCACATTGAACTCAAGGATTTGCTTATAGATCGGGTTCAATTCGGATTTTACCTTAAATCTTATGGTTTAGGCACTAGCTCAAACATGTTAACTGAGTTGGGTCAAATACCCTTTTGTGATAAATTTCGAATTCTGTGTTCTATCTTTGAGCAATGGAACCCCGGTGGTTATTTGGATGTGTTGACACGAGACAGGTCCTCTCACTTAATTCAATGGGATCCAGGAGGGTGGTCTCTTGTTCATTGGAGGAGTCAACCTGCAAAGGAAGCTCTTTATCAAGACGAGAACTCGGGGTCGAGTTCTTTTGAGGTAGAGGAGTCTGATGTAGGAGGATTTCTTCTGTATTTTATTATTTTAGTTAGATTTAGTTTTATTATATTTTAGGTTGATTCCTTATTTTTATATTTCACCTAGGTTAGTTATTTTTATATTTTAGGTAGATTTGTAATTTTTATTTAGCTAGGTTTGTTATTTTTATTTTTACAATCTTTAGGAGATTTGTTAATTTTATTTGTCACTCCTATTTAAGCTAAATTATTGTAGCCTTGAAGGAAACTTTTTGATTGAATAAAAATTCGGAGATTTTTCTCAAATTTGGTGGACTCCAAATTACTCTTTCGGTGGACTCCGAAACCCTATTTTGACAAGTTTGTGTTTGCGGCTTGTCTTTATCCATTAGGTTTAGCGTTTTGCTAACCTAGCGCTTCCGTACTGCGTCAGATAGATACACGAGAAAAGGTGTAGAAAGGGGGGAAAAGAAAAGGTTCAGAAGGAGGCGAATGGATTGGATGTAAAAAGAATAAATCGTAGTTTAAATGCTAAAATTTAATCAGGAGCGTTGGTTTTGATCAGATTGTTAATAATTGTTCCTCTAATCCTTTCATTTTAAAATCTCTGTCACTTGGAAGTGTCTTTTTTACTCTTATATGTTCTTAAAAAATATTTATTTACTTATTTATTAATTATCCAGTTCAACTGAACTGGTTTATAATAGTTCAATCGGTTAAACTGATTGAACCATGAACCGGAGGTCTCGACGGTTCAATCTCCGGTCCAATTTTTAAAACATTGATCTGAGAATCAATTTAAAAAAACTCTTATTTAAACTTCAGTGACATTCAGCGTCTTTTAAAATTTAAGCAGTAGATATTTCTTGCTTAATTTCTCAAAATTCAAAATATCAACGATGTGAAGTCACTTAAAACAAAATTTGGCATCGAAAAGAACATTCAGACAAACTTTCGTTGATCAGCAGTAATGCAGACACAATTTCAGCAGTTATACACTTGCAAGAAAATTAGAAACAATAAACTGACAAAATAATAAATAGTAGTACTGGACTCAAATAAACAAAAATCCTCATTATGTGTATAATTGAATTACAGGTTTTGCACAAGGAGATACAAAATAGGTTGAAACACAAAGACCATAAATAAAGTAACATAATGCATGTCATTCAACCAGAGAATAATCTATTTCGTGTCGTAGATGTTTAAAACACCAATCGTACACGTAGTGATTTGATTCACCCCCAGGAGTTGGAAGCGTGATGCATTTTTGCAATTTGTTATCATCCGCTGAATAAACTTTACACGTTGTGGTTGATTCAGTGGTGACATACACAGAGTTGCTCTCATATCCCCACCTGTTTGGATTGCTCAATGCATAACAATCTGTCTTCCAATCACACACGTTACAAAATAATGCAATGTCTCCCAAAGTTTCCAGTTTGACATAATTTATAGCGGAGAAGTCTATCTTGTATACATTCCTTATTTGACCGTACGTTGAATCAACAACTAAAAGTTGCTCATCACAATTAACCAACTTAAACCTTATGTTAGTTACATCGGGAGTGCCCTTCAGTTTTAGAAATTTAATAGTTGGATAATTCAAACTGAGTACTCCTATGTTGGCCTTGTTAGTGACAACGTATATTATATTATGCAAAACCACAAAGTGAACAACCCGCTCTTGATTTCCCATCTTCGAAGAAAAAGTAACGCAACCACAGTTTCGAGATTGATAGACATGCAAGCATTTGGATTGTGTGCATAAAATCACAAAAACAAATTCCTCAGAGCATTTGCTAAAAGCAAGCAATACATGGTTATAATAACTAAACATATAAGTTTCAAAGCTGGGTGCGTGGATTATCTTGTTTGTTCTTTTAAAAGGATTGATTAGAAGAAATGATATCTTGGACTTACGGTACACCCCCTTGTTGTTGCATGAAATTTCTCAAGTAAAGTTTACTTGAGTATGTGAGTTTATAATTGTTTTATCATTTCGTCTATCTACAAAAAATAAACATAAATAAATTCTTTATCTTACGGGATGAATTTATAAAATGTGCACATATTTTTTACCACCAGTTTAATCTGGTTCAGTGGTCAGTTCTGACATTAATTGGCTGCAGCCCTCTCCCGGTAGCAGTTGCGGGAGATAGAATCGTGATCATCTCTACTAAGTTCAGTATCAATCACCACTGAATCAACTAACGATTGATAAATGGTACACATTTTAAAGCAACTAAAAATAGTAATTTTTTATTAAAAAACAACAATTATTTGTCAAAAAATTATGCATTTAATATAAATTATACAATGAACTTCGTAACGTGTTTAAAATTGCACATACTAGAAAAACTCATTTATAAAAATAACATCAATTATCGATAAATTTATTAGTACTATCACCAACTTTATTAATTCTCGTGATTTAATCAATAAAGTCATATTTACTTTTTTATTTATTTATTGTGTTTCTATTATTTTTAAATATTATACTCTCTTTTTAATACTATTTTCATTAGATAAGTCAGTAATTCTTATTTTGCTTTATGAAAATAATGACCATCGGGAAATTTAAATATTCCCTCTTTGGAAGTTCATCTCCGTCATATTCATCTTCCAACCCATTGTTGACCACATTAAACCCAAGAGCATCACTTATCATATCATTCATCTCGTTGAAAGGGTAATGCTGATAATTTTGAGCGGCTACTATTGGCGCATTGTTGCTTGAAGCTCCTTGGTACACAACACCAATATTAGTATCACTCGACGTAGGGGCAGATGGAATTGTTTCACCATGACTTGACCAAATCCAGTAATTGGGTTGAAATCCTTTAGTATATAGGTGATATTTAATTTCATCCTCACTGCGAATACGTCTACATTCACAAACTGCACAATGTTGGAACAAAATTGATTTAAAAATGTTTGCCCCTAAATCTATAAAGGTTTTGATGATAACAAAGTATTAATAAACAATTGGAAGGACTAAAAATTCATTTTAAGTGCGCAGATATAAGCATCATATAAGCTCTGAGTGAACCTCAGAGGATGTGAATTCAGAAGTTCACAAGCGCTCAGAAGATGTTAGACTTCAGAAGTTACAACGTTCAGAGGATGAAGTCTTCAGAACTTCTTGACTGACTACTAGCTTCATCAAAGTCTGAAGATCTCTTTGAAAGCTGTGAAGATTCCCTTTGCTAGTCAACTCTTCTACCAATGAAGAAAAGGACCTTTCAAGCCTGATCAGTTCAGCTACTCTCGTTTTGTCTGCCCTAACTTGAGAACGTGGGTTTTCAGTTTTGTTAGCTGAATAAGGAAAGTCCACTCTGCAGTAGTCAAAGTAACTGAAACTCTTTCTTAGTTTTGGATACAACCAAACTGCATCAAGACAGACTGCTTGAAGACAAAAGGTTATCAACTCCAACGGCTCCTTTTGCAACGACTCTTTTCTAGTGGTATATATACTAGAAGATTCAGCTACAACATATACAATTATTAAGAATTGAACGTGCGCTGAACAAACTCTGAACTTTGTGATATACAAGCTCTGAACCGCTGTTAAGTGTTTTTGCACTTTAGTCAAATACTCTGTACTAGTTTGTATTAGTTCTCTTTAGGTTCATCTAAGAGCAATTGTATATTTTCATATACTTTACTATTACTTGAGATAGCTTAAGCTTGTGTGCTTAAGTGTGAAGTCTTAAGCTTGTGTGCTTGAGCATTGTTGAGAAGTCTCTTGCTTGTGTGCTTGAGCAGGTGTAATCTTGTGTGATTATAGTGAACTCCCTTGGAAGTGCAAGGGGACTGGACTACTCTCGTTTTGTGAGAGGAACCAGTATAAATTGCTTGTGTGATCTCTCTCTCTCTCTTATCGTGTTTATTGTGTTATTTATCCGCTGCGTTGTAGTTAAGATAAGAACTTGAAAAAGTTTTTAAACTTGACTAAAACACAATTCAACCCCCCCCTTCTTGTGTTTTCACACCTTCAATTGGTATCTAGAGCTTGGTCTGTTACTTTCACTTAACAGTGAGACAGTAAAGATCTTGTGAGAACACTATGTCTAGAGGAGACGATAGTAGCACTAGAACAACCGGTGAAGCCGGTGAGGCCAGTGGTGCTGGTGGTGGTCCTAGAAATGCCTTTGGTTATGACTACTTAAGTAATGAATCACATGAACATGGTGGCAATAGAAAAGCCCCTATATTCAATGGTGATGCATCATTATTTGAGTGGTGGAAGGAAAGACTGTATAGCAATATTACTGCTATTGATCATGAGTTGTGGGATTTGGTTGAGCTGGGAGTAACTTTTGAAAACTTAAATGAACATGGAAGGTTGTCCATTGAGCATAGAAAGTTACTCACACCAGCTAACTTAAAAACCTACACCAAGCATCATAGAGTAAAGGACATTGTTGTTGGTGCTATTAGACATGAGGATTATGTCAGAATAGAGAACAAGTCTACTGCTAAATCTATCTTTGATTCTATGTGTGCTACCTATGATGGTAATGAAAAGGTTCAAGAGGCTAAAGCTAGTCTTTTGATAAGGCAATATGAACTATTCACTATGCAACAAGATGAAAACATTGAGACTATGTTTACAAGGTTTCAAATCCTTGTATCTGGTCTTAAAGCTCTTAAGAGAAGTTATTCCACCTATGACCATGTTCAGAAGATTCTGAGAAGTCTTCCTATTGCTTGGAGACCCAAGGTCACTGCAATAGAGGAAGCACAAAATCTCAAGACTCTGAGTCTTGAAGCTCTGATAAGCAATCTCAGAAGCCATGAGATGGTTCTGGATGCTGACTCAGAAACTAAGAAGAAGTCCAAGTCAGTGGCTTTACAGTCAACTAGGACTACTTCTAAGGCTCTTAAGACTCAGCTTCTTGATATTGAAGAAGAATCTTCTGCTGATGGTCAAGAGGATGAGATGAATGAGGATGAGTTTGCTTTATTCACCAAGTTTCAGCAATGGAACAGATTTAACAAAAGAAATTTCAGAGGTAACAGCTCCAGAAATTTTGTCAGCAAAAAGGATGATCAGAAGAACTGCTTCAACTGTAAGAAGCCAGGACACTTTATTGCTGATTGTCCAGAAATGTCTGCTAAAGACAAAAGCAAAAGATACAGCTCAAAGAAGCAACAATTCAAGAGCAAATTGAAAAAGAGTCTGATGGCTACTTTTGAAGAGCTATCATCTGAGGAAGAAGTTGAGGAAGAAGAAGAGGCAAATCTAGCCCTGATGGCTTCAGCTGACTCAGATGCAGACTCAGACGATGAATCAGAATCAGAATCAGATTCTGAAGTAACTGATGAGGTATTTTCTGACTGCTCTAAATCTCAACTTATAACTGCACTTAACAAGGTCATTGAGAAACATCTCAGAGTGTTAAGTAAACAAAAAGTTTTACAAGAAAAGCTTAACACTCTGACTGAACAAGCAGAACATTTTCAAGGTCTATATCAAGAAACTCTGAATAGAGTAAATGACTTTGAAAAGGGTTGTGCTGTTTGTCACAAACCTATTGATGAGCAGGAAATAGCTCTTCAACAGTTTGTGCATCTCAATCTTGGAAAGAGCAAAGCTGCTAATAGAATTTATAATGTTTTGAGACATAGAGGAGAAGGACTTGGCTATGAATATGGTAGAACATATTCAAAGCTGAAGACCTTTGCCAAAAAGGTTGGAAAATCTTGGGTTTATTATGTTGTTCCACAAAGTGAAGAGGGAAAGAATCCTGGTAGTGTTGAAAATGACAAAGATGATCTGAGTGATTTAGAAGCTGACAGCTCAGAGGAACCCAGTTCCTCAGGATCTGGAGAAAGATGTTCAGAAGATAGAAGTTGTTCAGAACCTGAGAACATCAGTTCAGAAGTTCTGAAAGCTTCAACATCTGAAACTTCAAATTCTGGATCCAAAGGAACTTCAGTACCTGAAGCTAGTCAATCTAAAAGATCAGAAGTTTTTAAAAGAAAAAATTCTAAATCTCAGATGGAGTACAGGACTCAGATTATTTATGATTCTAGAGTCAGTAGATATAATCAATCAGAACATGGGATTGGTGATAGATACAAACCCTGGAATCATAAACAATCCAAATCCTGGAATAATAACAGATTTCAAAAGAAAAGGTTTCAAAAAGGATATTATTCCAAACCAAGATCTTTCTCCAACACTAGACAACATAATAAGCATTTGTGGACTAACAAGCGTGGACCCAGAAGATGGGTACCAAAAGCTGAAATAATGTATCATTCAAATTTACCAACTAGGAAAGGATATATCCTACCTAGAGTGTGGAAACAAGTCCTATGCAAAGGAAGAAGGGCTTATGTCCTAGACCAATGGTTGACAAGTTCTCAAGTTAACAATCAGAACTTGGAAAATGAAGAGGAAGAATACTGGGATGACTTTATCATTAACCTTGATGAAGAGTTCTATCGCAATGATTAAAGTTGTTTCTCATACAGCCTGCCACTCAAAGAAATATCATGAAACACTCATGGTATCTGGATAGTGGATGTTCAAGGCATATGACTGGTGACAAACAACTATTTTCCAAGCTGACTATGAAAGAAGGAGGATCTGTTGGCTTTGGAGGTAATCAAAAAGGAAAGATAATAGGTACAGGTACAGTAGGTAATTCTTCCCTATCTATTAATGATGTTTGGTTAGTTGATGGACTCAAACATAACCTATTGAGCATAAGTCAATTTTGCGACAATGGTTATGTAGTTGTCTTTAATAAGGAATCATGTACTGTGTCTAAACAATCTGATAACTCCATGATATTCAAAGGTCTGAGAAAGAACAATGTTTATAAAATTAATCTTTCTGATTTGAATGAACAAAAAGTGATGTGTCTTTTGACCTTGAGTGAAGAAAAATGGATCTGGCATAAGAGGTTAGGCCATGCTAACTGGAGGTTAATCTCTAAGCTTAGTAAGCTTGACCTTGTCAGAGGTTTACCTAAAATCAAATATCACTCAAACACACTTTGTGGTTCATGTCAAAAAGGAAAGATTACAAAATCATCTTTTAAACCTAAGAACATTGTCTCTACCTCAAGACCATTGGAACTTCTTCACATTGATCTTTTTGGGCCAGTTCACACTGCCTCTATCAATGGAAAGAAGTATGGATTAGTGATTGTTGATGACTACAGTAGGTGGACTTGGGTAAAATTCCTAAGAACAAAAGATGAAGCTTATGATGAGTTTAGCATCTTCTGCAAACAAATTCAAAATGAAAAAGGCTACACTATTTTAAAAGTTAGAAGTGATCATGGTGGAGAATTTGAAAATGAACCTTTTGAAAACTTTTGTGAAAAATATGGCATTTTGCATGAATTCTCTTCTCCTAGAACTCCTCAACAAAATGGGGTTGTAGAAAGGAAGAATAGAACTCTGCAAGAAATGGCCAGAACCATGATGCATGAAACAAATGTAGCAAAGTTTTTATGGGCAGAAGCTGTAAACACAGCATGTTATGTTCAAAATAGAATCTATATCAGATCTAAGTTGAACAAAACTGCTTATGAATTGTTCAAAGGAAGAAAACCTGATATTTCTTATTTTCATCAGTTTGGATGTACGTGTTACATCTTAAATAACAAAGTCCATCTAAAGAAATTTGATGCTAGAGGTTATAAGGGTATTTTTATAGGATACTCTGAACGCTCAAAAGCATACAGACTGTATATTTCTGAAACACATACTGTGGAAGAAACTATGCATGTCAAATTTGATGACAAAGAGCCTGACCAAGTGTCAGAGCTTGTGGAAGGTTTGTCTAGATTTCAGGTATCAGAGGATCAATATTCAGATATTCCAAACTACTCAGAACATCCATTCTCTGAAGAACCTCTGAACACAACAGTTCCTACAGACTCTGAACAACAAAGAACTGAAGCAACTGCTGAACCTGATGTAGATGAGTCTGAAGATGATGAGCCCCCAAGAAATACTTTCAAATACAAATCATCACATCCAGAGGAACTGATATTAGGCAACAAGGACAGTCCAAGGAAGACAAGATCTCAACTGAGAAATGAGGAATCTTTAGTTGGTCTTATCTCAATGATGGAACCTTCAAAGATTGATGAAGCTCTGAAAGATGATGCTTGGATTGTAGCAATGCAAGAAGAGCTGAATCAATTTCAAAGGAATGATGTGTGGACTCTAGTGCCTAAGCCTTCACACAAGAACATTATTGGAACAAAATGGGTATTCAGAAACAAGCTGAATGAACAAGGTGAAGTGGTAAGAAACAAGGCTAGATTGGTTGCACAAGGTTATAGTCAACAAGAGGGGATTGACTATACTGAAACCTTTGCACCAGTTGCCAGACTTGAAGCAATCAGGTTACTTCTATCTTATGCTGTTAATCATGGAATAACCTTATATCAGATGGATGTTAAGAGTGCCTTCTTAAATGGTTTCATTTCTGAAGAAGTATATGTTAAGCAACCTCCTGGTTTTGAAGATGTCTCAAACCCAGAACATGTTTTTAAACTAAAGAAATCACTGTATGGTCTGAAACAAGCTCCAAGAGCTTGGTATGATAGACTCAGTAATTTTCTTCTGGAAAAGGGTTTTGAGAAAGGAAAGGTTGATTGCACACTCTTTAGAAAAACAACCAAAGAAGACATTTTAATCATTCAAATTTATGTTGATGATATTATTTTTGGTTCAACTAATGCTGCTTTGTGCAAGAATTTCTCTAAGATAATGCAGGATGAATTTGAAATGAGTATGATGGGAGAGTTGAAGTTCTTTCTTGGAATTCAAATCAATCAGAAGAAGGAAGGAACTTATGTTCATCAATCAAAATACACTAAAGAACTTCTGAAGAAATTCAATCTAGATGACTGCAAGATAATGAACACTCCTATGCATCCAACTACCAACATGAGCAAGTCAGATGATGAAGGAAAGGTAGATCAAAAGGTCTACAGAGGTATGATTGGTTCCTTACTCTATCTGACAGCCTCTAGACCAGATATTTTATTCAGTGTTTGCCTATGTGCAAGATTCCAGTCAGATCCCAGAGAATCTCATCTTACTGCTGTAAAGAGAATCTTTAGGTATCTGAAAGGAACAACTAATCTTGGACTTCTCTATAAGAAATCCAATGATTATGTGCTAAATGGATTCTGTGATGCTGACTATGCTGGAGATAAAATTGAAAGAAAATCCACAAGTGGCAATTGTCAATTTGTTGGTGAAAACCTTATCTCCTGGGCTAGTAAGAGACAAACTACTATAGCTTTGTCTACAGCAGAAGCAGAATACATTTCAGCAGCTAAGTGTTGTACACAACTACTCTGGTTAAAATATCAGTTAGAAGATTATCAGGTAAGCAGTAACAATATTCCTTTATATTGTGATAATACTGCAGCCATTCATTTATCTAAAAATCCTATTCTACACTCTAGAGCCAAACATATTGAAATTAAACACCATTTTATCAGAGATTATGTTCAGAGAGGCATTATAGATATTAAGTTTGTTGATACTGAAAATCAATGGGCTGATATATTTACTAAAGCTTTATCTGTTGAAAGATTTGATTTTATAAAGAAACATCTGAACATGTTTTCAATCTCTGAATGAAAAATTGTTTTTGGCGATTAAAGTGTAAGAGGTTATGTATATCAGAACTTATGATTCAGAACATCTGAAACACAAGCTCTGAAGTACTTAACTCTGATAGATAATTTTAAATATCTCAGAGGCTCTGAACTATTTAAGTGGGAAACGTTTAGTATTCACTGCTGGACAGTTGTCCATTAAAATAGCAGTTACCGAGTAAATTTCTGCACGTGGTCTACGTGTGTCAGGTAGTGGGTGGTTAATGATGATTTTTGGTATTCAACTTTCTGTCAATTAGCGTAACTTCCCAAATTTGCCATTTTTGTGTTAACTGTACTTATTTAAATAAACTTACACAATACACTTGCACACTATTCACTTTCACAACCTACACTTTCATATTCTCTCTAAACCTCCAACACACTTTCTTTCTCTCTCGTTAGTTTCCAAACCCTACCCTAATCTCCAACAATGGCCGGACCTTCGTCATCTTCTTCAACAAAGATTCCACCGTTTATGTTCAAGAATCTTCAGATTGTTGGGAACGAGATGGAATTTCCTGAATCTGAACTCTGCTTTCTGTCTGAGAAGATTGTGGACTTTGATAGTCTTTCTGCAAACAGCTTTGAAGTTAAGCAGTACTTTACATCACAAAGATGGGATAAGTACTTCGACATGCTTAACGGTCCTATCTACCCAGACTTGCTTAAGAAATTTTGGATGAAAGCAAGAGTGTTTGATAAACATGAAGCAAAGAAGGAAGAGATTGCTGCTATTGAGAGGAATCCTAGTCTGAAGGGTAAAACTAGGAAGGAAATGGGCTTGCTGGAATTTACAGGTGTTCAGATTAGGTCTAACATCTGTGGGATGAATATGGCTTTCTCACCAATTCATTTCAATGCTCTTCTTGGTCTACCTAACTCTGGGATAGAGTTAGATGCTTTTGAAAAGGATACCAGATATAGAGATGATCTTCTGCATCTCATCTGCACTGATTTCAAGCTGAAAGGGAAAGTCAAAGGATTGACTGACGAGTGCAGAGTTTTGTTCAAGATAATCCTTGCTTCTATCAGTCCAAGAGTTGGAGGGACTGATACAATCTCCTGGACGCATCGTCATTTGTTATATTTCCTTCTGACAAGGAAGAGAGTTAATCTTGGAGATTACTTTTTTGAACGGATTTGTGAAGCAATTTTTGCAAGTAAGTCTCAGAGGAAAACTACTATAGTTTATCCCAGGTTGTTGTCAGATCTTCTATATCAAGGTCACGTGGTTCAGAACTTGCAGAAGTTCCACCCAGAACTGGTTCAGAAGAAGTTTTATCCAGAGATTCTGAATGCTAGTTTTCTGTCCAAGATGCGTTTGATTGCATCTAAGCCTGTTGCTCCTCCACAAGAGTTCTCTGTTAGGCTTGAAGATCGTCTGTACATAGAAGGCTACCAGTTATATCTGAAGCTGATGCTGAGCATGTGATTCAGGACTACTTAGAAGTGCTCAGAAAAGAAGGTTTTGTTGTTGATAGGAGTATGGTTCCAAAGGCTCCTGCAAACCAGTATAACCCTTCTAGGAAGCAAAAGAGAAAGGCTGAAGCTCAAGATGATCTACCTAAGCCAGATCTTTTGGCTCAAAAGAAAGTTAAAGTTGAACAATCTATGGCTGAGCAAAGGACTAAGAGAAAACATGAAGAATCTGCTACCAAGGCTACTGAAGAAGCTTCAAAAGAGCCTGTTGTTGTTGAAGTATCCAGCTCATCTGAAGAGTCTGAGTCAGAAGATGAGACTGAATCTGATGAAGAGACTCTGGCTGCATGTTTGAGGAAAAGACCTGCTTCTACTCCTAAAGGTAAAGGTAAGTCTACTAAGTACATCTTTACTGAAAATGAGATTGGAATAGGTTACACCAAACCTCTCAGAACTGTTTTACCAACCTCTGATATTCCAACCTCTGACAACCCTTTGTCTGAACTAGAGAAACATCTTAGTCCAGACCCTCTCAATAATCAAACCTTCACCCAGAAACCTTCATCACCCCCTAACCCTAAATCACCTCAACCTCAACCCCAAAAAGAAACACCTATCATCTCACCATCTGAACCTGAATCACCTATTCCTAACCCTGAACAAGCTTCAACCACAAAACAACCATCTCCAATTAAACCTGCTGAACCATCATCCCAACTTAAATCTCCTGAACAATCTAACCCTGAACCAATTCTTGAACCTCAACCTCAACCAAGTGCTGAATATACTTCTCCTGAGCGTATTCATACTTGTGCTCCCAAGCCTTCAGAGGCAGAAGTTGTTGTTATTGACAACCCTGCTACTGAAACACCAAACTTCTCTACCATTCCCAATCCTTCACCCTCACCATCTAACCCTTTTAGTAATCTATCCACTCAGTTTCATGATGACTTGGTTAGATTATCTATGTTAAAGGACAGGTTTCTAGTTTGTCCTTCTGATGTGGATTTGGAAGTTTCAAGCATTAAGGCAAGGATTTGCAATGCTTTGGATGGTGCTGCTGAGGGAATTAAGGCTGTGATTGGAAGAAGAGACTTGGATGTGATAAGCTTCATGAGGGAAAGTATGGCTAGGGCTGAATTGAAAAGGTTAACCACTTTTAATCATGCTGAATCTGAACGTGCTAAGCTGGAAGCACTTGCTGCTGCTGAACAACGTCTGAACGCTTTCAAAGTCATCTGGATAGACTCCAAGCTGTTTCAGAGTCTTGAAGATCAGCGGTCTGAGTCTGAAAGGTTAGAAGAAGCTGCTGCAAGAGTTGCCCTGTTGGCAAATGAGTTGCAACCCGAGGACTTTTCAGAGGATGATGTGCTGGCTTCTCAGAATCAAGAGGATGTGCTGATGATTGACTATCCAGAGGAAGGTGAACCCTCTGATAAAGGCAAGGCACCTTTGGTTGAAGAACAAGTGCCTTTGGTTCAAGATCAAACTCCTATGGTTATTGATCAGTTGCAGATCTTTCAAGAAGCTCTGAGGGAGCAACAAGAAGGTTTGGAAAGGCAAAGAGCTGCTCACCAAACATTGGAAACCAAAGTGGATGGTTTAGTTTCCAATGTGGGATCTTTGAACGACAAATTTGATCAACTCTTAGCCTTCCTTAAGAAACCCTAGGATTCTATGCACATTTTCTTTATGTTTTTATGTTTTGCTTACATTTTTTTTTTTGTGATGTTTGTTTTCTGAACTTGTTATTCATATCTTGTCTAAACAATTTCTTTTGTTAGGTATGTGATTTGGTATTATTTTTTTTTGTTTGTGCAAACTTTCTCTGTTAAATAAAACCATAAGAACACAAGATGCTTTTAAAACGAAAATTATAATCTCAGCATCTTGTGGTTTCTTGTTGTCTTCTTTATCTTTCTCATCGTTTTCGCGTTTCTCTTCGTCCTTCTTTCTCTTAAACTCTGCGATGCGTAAACTAAATCTTTTCATTCTTCCTAGTCTCTCTTGATTTACTCGTTTATTCTTGTTTTTACGTGAAGCAGGCATGTTAACTCGTTCACCTTTTTATAACCTTTTAAGCGCGTTGTTTTCTGTCTTTGAAATTAATTCACCTTTGTAACCACCACTCTTCTTTCTTTGACTGTCTTGGTTATATAAATTTTTTTTCTTACTTTTTGATAATGACAAAAGGGGGAGTAGTTACGCATTAATTGATATGTGATAAGCTTCAAAACTGAAACCACGCCTTTTATCTCGCTTTTATCCGTTAAATTAAAAGTTGTTACTTTTAAGTTGTTTTACGAATTTCAAGGTGAAGACTAAGTTAGTTGAAACTGAAATAAATTTCATAAGTAAGGATAAGTTAAGAGTGCAATTTTAACTTAGCCTTATGAGACTTAGGGGGAGAGCTTGCAAACCTCTCACTCTGAAGAAAGATATGAAATTTGTTTTATTTCAAACCATCTTAATCTTATACTAAATTAAAATATCATGGATAAAACATAAAGTTCAGACTTTATGGAGTATCAATCTTAGGGGGAGCTTGCAAACCTCATAAACCTAAGAGAAACATGATAAGTTAATTTAACAACAATTGTCAATTAATACTGATGTTTGTCATCATCAAAAAGGGGGAGATTGTTGGAACAAAATTGATTTAAAAATGTTTGCCCCTAAATCTATAAAGGTTTTGATGATAACAAAGTATTAATAAACAATTGGAAGGACTAAAAATTCATTTTAAGTGCGCAGATATAAGCATCATATAAGCTCTGAGTGAACCTCAGAGGATGTGAATTCAGAAGTTCACAAGCGCTCAGAAGATGTTAGACTTCAGAAGTTACAACGTTCAGAGGATGAAGTCTTCAGAACTTCTTGACTGACTACTAGCTTCATCAAAGTCTGAAGATCTCTTTGAAAGCTGTGAAGATTCCCTTTGCTAGTCAACTCTTCTACCAATGAAGAAAAGGACCTTTCAAGCCTGATCAGTTCAGCTACTCTCGTTTTGTCTGCCCTAACTTGAGAACGTGAGTTTTCAGTTTTGTTAGCTGAATAAGGAAAGTCCACTCTGCAGTAGTCAAAGTAACTGAAACTCTTTCTTAGTTTTGGATACAACCAAACTGCATCAAGACAGACTGCTTGAAGACAAAAGGTTATCAACTCCAACGGCTCCTTTTGCAACGACTCTTTTCTAGTGGTATATATACTAGAAGATTCAGCTACAACATATACAATTATTAAGAATTGAACGTGCGCTGAACAAACTCTGAACTTTGTGATATACAAGCTCTGAACCGCTGTTAAGTGTTTTTGCACTTTAGTCAAATACTCTGTACTAGTTTGTATTAGTTCTCTTTAGGTTCATCTAAGAGCAATTGTATATTTTCATATACTTTACTATTACTTGAGATAGCTTAAGCTTGTGTGCTTAAGTGTGAAGTCTTAAGCTTGTGTGCTTGAGCATTGTTGAGAAGTCTCTTGCTTGTGTGCTTGAGCAGGTGTAATCTTGTGTGATTATAGTGAACTCCCTTGGAAGTGCAAGGGGACTGGACTACTCTCGTTTTGTGAGAGGAACCAGTATAAATTGCTTGTGTGATCTCTCTCTCTCTCTTATCGTGTTTATTGTGTTATTTATCCGCTGCGTTGTAGTTAAGATAAGAACTTGAAAAAGTTTTTAAACTTGACTAAAACACAATTCAACCCCCCCCTTCTTGTGTTTTCACACCTTCACACAAGGACATCTAATTCCCCCTTCACTTATGACAACGTGACTGCGTTTTACGGCTTTAATAAATAGTTCAACCCCTAGTTTAAAAATTTATGTAAGTTGCCCTCTCTTTCCAAGATAATATCTATCGTACATCCAACTACGATCCATAACTATGATCTGAAAAATTTAAAGTGAATTTAATTATTTTTTTGAAAAAAATTCTAAACTTAATTAATTCATAATATAGTGTGAATATTAATTATATGTTGCTTTACATTATCTCAAAAATAATAAAGTTTTTTTCAATTAAAACGAGTTAATAAAAAAACTGAATTATATTTGTTGGTTTTAATTAGAACAAAAAAAATGTTATATTAAAAAAATATGATAATGTTATGAACAATTTCTAAGCATGAACAATAATATGGAAGAATAGATGAAGGAGAGAAAGAGAAGAGAGAATAGACTATTGTATTGTTCTGTTCAAGGTGTGTATTACATTGTAACAAAGGGGTCCTATTTATAGGACACAATTAGGGGACAAGAAAACCTACACAATAATGGACATTCATTACATATTATTCATAACACTCCCCCTTGAATGTCCATGAAGGATATTCTTTCTCTAAAAAAAAAACCCTAGTGAAGGAAAAAGAATACATCATCATTTGTGTGTGAACTGCCTCATTAAAAACCTTACCAGGAAAACCCAGTGGGACAAAACCACGGTGAAGGGAAAAAGAGTGCAGAACATATTTATATATTCCCCTCATAAAGACAATTATTATACATGAGATGAAAAAATCAAATAATCTTCTGTACTAGCTGCTCCAAAGTTTTACTAAAAGTTGACTCTGTAGAAAATTCTGTCATATCTTCTTTATTATACTCTTCTCTAAATTAGCACTGCGTCTGATATTATCTTCATGTTGAGTTGTTGCAGGAACCATCATTTTGTAATAAAACAACGAATTTCTTGTATGTGTTGAATTACAATCCTCAACAAAAACATCTTCTCAGCTTGCTTGATGTAGTGCTAAAATCTTCACATGATTGGATGATATTGTTGTTTCTTTAAAGTATAAATAATTCTATGTTTTGCTTTACTTCAATATTTGGGTTGGATGAATAGGCAAAAATAAAATACTACGAAATTATAGCAAATATATTAGTGAGCTTAATTGAATTAATATATGGTACTTCAGGACCAATTCAAATTGTTCATCATTTTCTTGAGGCATGACACATCAAATGACATTGCAACCATTTTTAGTATACAACAAATTAGATTTGTCAATGTCAAACTGTTTTAATACTTTTGCTATATAATCTTATTTAAATTATAAATTTAAATGAGAATATCTCATAAGCTCTTCGGGAGTCTATATGATATTTTATCATTAATATAAGCCTCAGATATAAATAATTCATTGTCAAATATAACTAAATCTTTCAGGGATCATCATTATCAAGTGAGCCAGTAAAATACGTTAAAACACATATTTCACATGAATTGAGTATTTCAGATGCTACTCAACTTAATTAATTTTTTGAATTCACTTCAGGTGAATATGCTTCTTGAAAATCAATGATAGACATTTATCAATATACTTGAATAAGAACTCAAACTCTAAATATTTTATTTCCATTATTTTTCTCTTGAAAACTTATTCATATTGAATTATTTTCATCTGCAGATGAAATGGACTACGGGTCCAAAAACATTTCGCTTTGCAAAGCTAGTTTAATTTTGTATCAATCGCGTCTATCTATTTAGTCAATCATTTTATTGTCTATAATCCTTAATAGACTTTGATTTATGATCCTCATTATCATTTATCACATATATAGCGCTTTATTATGTGCAAAAATATTGTCAACGTTGACTTCATCTCGGTTTCATCGTATTCCATTCATGACATAATTTATTGAGATCTCTTTATTTTCATAAATTTTAGGTACCTAATAAGTTCTTCTGGAACTGAAAAATCAATTATGTCAAATGCTCTTTTGAGATTTTCATATCCTCACTTGGGTCATCTTTTTTTTTTTTAGCTCCTTATCTTATTTGAGGAATTTATCCTTGAAACCGATTTGCTTACCATGCTTCAAGCGTGGTTAAGAATCATTTGCAATATTAGATTGTCCGACAGGGACATTCATTTTTATCGGAGCATTAGCAGCTATTGATTGATTTCATAAACTTTGCAAATGAATTATCTTTTGAACATTTGGTTCAAGCTATTTTATATGAGGATCAAGATGAGATAATAATAATAATAATTTAATTCAAGTGATTCATTTGAACTTCTGGTTCATATTTTTAGCTGCTTATTCCCTCCCCCTAATATTGGGAAAATTAATTCATCACTTGAAAATTAGCCTTCTGGGCTATAAACAAGTCCCTAATTATTGGCTCAATATAATTTATAAGGGATGAAGAGTTATATCAAATATATTTTCCCAATATTCTTTTACGACCCATTTAAATGCATTATATTGGAGCAATTGAGACGTACCCAACACATCCAAAAATGTTCATATATGGAAAATTAGGTTTATAAACCAAAATTCAAATAAATTAGGGGGGAACTTATGTATATAATAATTTGTTGGCATGATGCTATTCAATATCTCAACATTCATGTTTGAGTGTTCCCAACTATAACTTAAAAGTTACGATCTCATAAGTATCGGTCGTGTAATTAACTTTAGACGTCTAAAGAATGGATCGTCAATTCCTTTTTTTTTTCTTGTATTATCATATTCTACAAGATGTTCTATATCAATTTCAATTGACATTCGATACTTATCAAATACTTTCTAGAAAATTAAATATTAAATGAGCTCTTAACCAGATTAGTAAATAAAATAATCTCACAAACTTCTGGTTGTGAGTTGACAACAAACACACATGTGACCATTTCGTTGATGCATAAGTTAAAATTATTAAAATCTAATTGGTCCACATGATCATGATCGGTGTATCGATTTACGAATATCACCTTTCGTATATTCTAAAATAAAAGATGCTCATTTATTTAATTTATCATTTTTCTTTGGGAACTAGTAATGCACAAAAATATTAGATTGAATGAACTTCTGGTCATTCAATACATATCCATAGGAAATTTTCGCATCATAATAGATCAGAGATGACCCAACTGATCTTGCCAATTACAAACTTATTATCATTTGTAAACTTCTGGTTTACAAGAACATGTGTTTCAATTGCACAAATATATATAAGTATACCCCAAACTAGAGGCAAAGGTTGATAATATGTCTCGTAATATATAGAGATACAAGATCTCATCCGTTTCTTGTTTCAATATGATATTCATTTATGCGAACATCCTTCAAACATAAAAAATTTCTTTAAGACTTAAAAATATACAATACATTGGCAAAGTGTAACTTTGTTTCTCGATATAATAATGTATTGGGTCCCTTTTCTTTTGATAAAAAATGTATTGGTTCTTCTGGAGCCTTCAATAATTAAATTTTTTTTTGTACTACCAAATATAAAAAGTTAATTCCTTCCAAAAAAAAATATAATCTTTAATTTTTCATGAATAGCAATAATTTACTTGTATGAGAATTAGAAGAAATATTTCTGTTGATTTCAGCGGAATAAGAAAATAGTTACATTTAAATTATTATTTTTTATTTGAAACCATAGTAGCATTTAGAATTATAATCAATAAATTGATTTAAATAAGTAACCGAATAATTAAAATCAGTTTATATTTGCAAACTGTAACCGAATTATAATTATAAGTAAAAAAACCTATTCAAAAGCTTAAGGAAAAATAATCAACATAAAATAAACTCAAAACTTAATGTATTCAAAGAAAATTAGTAAAATGTAACGTGCCAACATAAATAAGGCTCAAATATATCATGTAGCCTTTCACATCACAAATGTGAATAACGTTTCAAAGTATTCACAAAATTATTTTCTCAAATTTGCTACTTCAGGAGCATATTCACGAGACATAAATAATTTTTCTGTTAATTTCCTTTAATTTTAGTCTAACTTATACTAAGATCAAATGAATCATATGGACTTTAATCGTATTATAAAAATTTAGTTCTTCAGGAACTCAACAACAAATCTCTATTTAGAATGGCTGGAGAAAATCAGAATTTTACAATCTTTCATTTCATTGAGCGATACTACAAGAATGCTTTAATATTGGATTTTATGTTCTTCAAGAACTATACAAATAATTTTTTTCATTAACAATAGCTAAGGAAATCCATATTCTTTGAGTAATTCATCTAAGATGCGCCAATATTAAAGCTTTAGTTCTTCAAGAACTATATCACAAGTGACCTTCATATAATGATCACAATGATCTTCATAATTTCTTCAAGAAAATTTCATTCTTTGAGCAATCATTCAAAGATGCTTCAATATTAAGGTTTTCCCTTTTTCTTCTTTAATTAGTTCTTCGGGAACTAGCTAATATCACATATATTTTCATTAGTTTTGCTAATTTGTCCACTTTTCCTTTTTTTTCTTTCAATTCTAGCGAGAAGCCGAGCTTTTAAAATTAACACGGCCATGACTATTACCTCAACGATGGCCACAATTTTGTCCATGGTAATCGTGTGTTGCTACATTCACTTCCGGGAATTGAGTAACATCAATGGGTTGGACTTCATTCACTTCTGGGAATGATTTTTCATTCATTTATCATTGATATATACTATCATCAAATAATAAAATTAAGCAAATACTTAGATAAGCATAATAATAAACATAGTCAAATAAAAAAAATTAATTCCAATTATTTTTTATTAATACTAATGTAATGTAACGTACTGAAAATTTATAATGCAAATTAAATAGTAACTTAATAATAATTATAATGTAACCTATGTTATGAATAAGATTAATTAGTAACTTATTGAAAAAATAAAAATAAATTGGCATATAACGTATTGATAACAAAATTGGCATATGATATACATTTTTTATGTTTTGTACAATATAGAAATAAATAAATAAATCGATTGAAAATTGTAAATTGCCAAAATTTTATAAAAATTGGTAAAACTATCCTTTAGGGATGCATATGTATATTGAATTCTTCTGGAATTCTTAAGAAATAATTTGATTTTTCTTTTAAGTTCTTCAGGAACTATATAATATTGTTATAATGTAAGAATAATCCTTTATGCAATCCTCATAAGAATAATCCATATTCTTCGTTATATTATAATATATCTAATTGTACAATCCTTCAAAGATGTATCCGTAATGAATTCTTCAGGAATTCGTGGGTAATACAAATTGATTTTAAAATTGTTTAAGAACTGTATAACGGATCAAATATATATTCAATCAATTATTTATCCAATCCTTCAGGGATTGATGTTCATTTTACTTATATCTATGAATCTTCAGGATTCATATTTTAAAATTTCATCATACTATGAATCTTCAGGATTCATATTTTAAAATTTATCACACCATGAATCTTCAGGATTCATATTTTAAAATTTTATCATACTATGAATCTTCAGGATTCATATTTTAAAATTTATCACACCATGAATCTTCAGGATTCATATTTTAAAATTTCATCATAATATGAATCTTCAGGATTCATATTTTTAAAATTTTATCACACTATGAATCTTCGGGATTCATATTTCAAAAATTTCACCACGATACTTCTGGATCGAAGGTTTGTAAATCAATATAAAAAACAAGAAGACAAAAAATTATCTGAAAGAATAGAATAAAAAAATCATACATAAAATAAAATTGTCACTTCCCTTTGTTGCTATACCTTTCTTGAAAGGGGAGAGACTATCGTGCTGATAACGTGTTATGAACAATTTCTAAGCATGAACAATAATATGGAAGAATAGATGAAGGAGAGAAAGAGAATAGAGAATAGACTATTGTATTGTTCTATTCAAGGTGTGTATTACATTGTAACAAAGGGGTCCTATTTATAGGACACAATTAGGGGACAAGAAAACCTACACAATAATGGACATTCATTACATATTATTCATAACAGATAAGTTCTTTTTATCACCTACTTTTATATTTAAGATTTTTATTAAAAAAATGAGTATTTTATTATAGTTATTATAGATCCAAAAAATTGCGTATTGTAAAATTTTCATTATAGCTACTTTTTTGTTTTTACAAAATTTCATTATAGTTACTTAACAAAAATAAAACGTGATAAAAAAATTCTAAAGTAATTAATTAATTCATATTCTAGTGTGAATATTAATCATATGTTGCTTTACATTATCTCAAAAATAATAAAAAAAATTCAATTAAAACGAGTTAATTAAAAAACTGAATTATATTTGTTGGTTTTAGAACAAAAAAAAAACTGTTATATTAAAAAAAAAATGATCACTTCTTTTTATCACCTACTTTTATATTTAAGATTTTTTTAAAAAATGAGTATTTTATTATAGTTATTATAGATAAAAAAAATTGCGTATTTTAAAAAGTTCATTATAGCTACTTTTTTGTTTTTACAAAATTCATTATAGTTACTTAACAAAAATAAAACGTTATAAAAAAAATTCTAAAGTAATTAATTCATATTCTAGTGTGAATATTAATTATATGTTGCGTTACATTATCCTAAAAATAATAAAGTTTATATTTATTGGTCTTAGAACAAAAAAAACTATTATATTAAAACAAAAAAAAATGATTTTTTTTTTATAACCTACTTACTATATTAGAAAAATAACTATTATAATTAAGGTTTTTTGTTTTAAAACCAATATGAATAATGACAAACTTTTCAACTTAAAATTAATCAATAACGAACAATTATTACACTTACATAATTTATTTTAAAGATTAATTAAAACAGAAAGTAATATAAAATTTTCTTTATTTTACTTACTTGGTATGCCGAGTAGAGTCTGGCTTCGCGCTTTACCAAATAACCCGGAACCACTTAACGAAACGTCTGCCACCCAAATTGACTCAATGCCAACGAACACTCCTAAATTAAAATAATAAAAAAAATTAGGACAATTGATTATTAAATTAAAATTACAATAATAGATAAAACATAATTATGAAGACTAATAGACTAAACTTTTTAAAAATAATACACTAAACACTTACCGAGAATATATGAATTGAGTTGTTGAATTCAAATGGTAATAATAGAGAAATGAGAAAACGAAATTTGAGGTGAAAAAATATGATATGAAGATGAGAAAAAATTCAAAAGGTTCAAAGATGTTGGAGTGAATTGAGAGACAAATTAAAGAAAAATGGAGGTGTATATGTGTATATATGAAGAGAAGAGAATGAGTATTATTTTTTGACTATAAAGAAGAATGAGTACTGATTTTATAGAGGGGAGGAAAAACTAGCCGTTTAATGCTCTTAAGTTATTGGCGGAAATTCGAATTTACTGGCGGAAATATTCTGTTAGTAAAGATTTGACCGTTTCCATTTACTGGCGGAATATTCCGCCACAAAGTGGCTGTGTCAGATTCTGCTCCCCGATGTAACATAGTGGCGGAAATATCTGCCACAAAGTAATAGCCGTTTGATTTCGACTTAGTGGCGGAAAATTCTGCCACAATGTCTGTCCTAAGATTTCGCCCTTAAATTTAGTGGCGGAATATTATGCCACTAAGTTTTATTTTCATTTTTTTTAAATTTTGTTAAATGTTCTGGCGGAATTTATGTTTTAGTGGTGGGATGTTCTGCCACTAACTTATTGAGGGAAAAATTCCGCCACTAACTGATTTTAAATTTTGTTTATAAATCAAGGTTTTCTTGTAGTGGTTTTTCTTTAATTGCCCATTTACGTCGGATTTAGCATTTTTATTTAACTGTCCATTAGGTATTTTAAAGTTACGATTTGTCAATTGTACTATTTGTGAATTACTTTTATCTTTTTTAATAAAACTAATTAATGCTATATATTTGAAAAACTAATTTGTTTTAAATTTTTTTTTGTACATAACATATATTTTTATAAAAAAGCTAAATTAGTCCACCAAAATTGACACTAGAGAAAATTGAACCTGAGACCTTAAAGAGGAGCACATTCTCAGGTCCCAAGCCAATATTATCAGACTTGGCACATAACATATTAAATTTTGTTTTTTTTTTTTACATAATATATTAAATTTATTGGAAAGAGAAAATGTCTGCAGAAAAATAGGAATTTATTGGTGGATTAAAATTAAGGTACAATATGAAGATAAGGTGCAAAAATACATTTTCTTAATTTGGTATTACTATTTTAAATGGACACTTATAAAAAAACGGTGGGAGTAATAAATATTTGTAAAAGTATATGGAGTCAATGTGTTAAGATTTAAAATATTTATCCAAAATAAATAAATTTGAAATACTTAATTTTTGGAATAAATAATTTTTATAATGATGCTAACTGATGTCCCCGGGAACTAGTTAATGATACTAAAATGGTATGTAGTTTTACTATATTTGGTATCCTCAACTAGCCTTTTAGTTATCATTTCCCTTTTTATAAAATAGAATCCTTAAAAATAAAATGTTGTTAATTTTTTTTTGTCAAATTTATTGCTCAATTTATGTTGTAAAATTAAAATGTTGAATTATTATAAAAAAAATAATGACAAAACGTTGAATTAGAAAATTTAAAACGCTGACATGAGAAAGCATGAACTATATTCAGGTGCTTTACATGTATCTTGTAATCATATGAATAAACGGTTAGGATTAATTATTAAATGGTGCACCCGTGAGCTATATGAATAGCTTGCCCACGGTAGAAGGCGCCTTGATTAGAACACTATTTAGTATTTTTCCATTAATTATTTAATGATAGAAATTTATATATGTTTTTAGGTAGTTTTTAAGTTAGTTTTTATTAATTTTAGTAGTTTTTTAAGACCAAATGCAACTAAATCCTTAACGGAGTGAAGTTACTTGACTAATAAACAAAAGTAAAAGAAAATAGCAAAAATTGAAGAAAATACAAAAATTGAAGAAAATAACTGAAAAAATCGTCCCACGATAGGCAGGATATTTATTTGAAGAAAATCTACAAAATTTTGGAAGTAAATCTACCTCATCGTCATCGTGGCACGACTCACACGATGACAAAGCTAAAGTCTGTTAAAAATCTCATGAATAGAGTTCTTCTCCTCCACAATTATTAATTCAGAAATTCAGAGAAATACAAGCCTCTTAAGGAGCAAAGAAGAAGCAACAAAGAGGCAAGGATCTCTCAAGGAAAGACATTCTCCCCACCATATGGAGAGGTAACTTTCTCCACAAGGAATCGAGGTTACTTTGCAAGCATAATTTTACTTTTTTGTTTTAATTATGCCTATGAGTAGCTAAACTTATTTAGGTTAAGTCGAGTAGATGAACTCTTCTATGAATGCTTGAGACTATGTAATTTGGTTAGAAAAAGTTTATATTAATAACTATTCAGTTTATTATCTTTCATTATCTACTGCTTTACTTCTTTCTTATTCAAAATATCGGCCATATTGTTTAATAATATATGATTAGGTTATCTCGCGACTACATTACTAATCTCGAACTAAGATATAAAGCTATAGCCAGCATTGGGAAAGGTAACTCAAGATCCCGAGGTTGGGGGCTATAGGATTAACGAACACTTGTTAATTTCTGCATGTTTACAGTTGTTCAACCAATGTAGGTATTAACGTGAGAGCATGTACAAGTATAAAACTTGAAAACATGGATTCTCCTTGATTTAGTATCAGCGCCCTCAATTGCAATAGAGTGATTTTAGTATGTGAAAACACATTTCACTACATTAGTGTTAATCCGTTAGGTAATAAAAAGAATAGTAAATAATATAACGCCAAATTTTCAAGCGGGAGTAGGGGAGGGATTCAAAAACACTTAACCTAGTTTTCTCTCGTGATCTCACTTAACCTTTATTTTCTCTATTTCTTTATCAAACTTAAAAGCCAATGCAAAACTATTCAAATTTCTAAACGAAACTAGTCACTTTGGCACAATCCATGTGGAGACGAATCTTTTATGAATATTATTACTCGACGACAGACTGGTGCACTTGTCAGGTCGTAGTCATCTGCATAAATGGTTAGCTATAACCATCGGTTCGATTTCTTGGTTTGGCAGTTTCTAAAAACTATAACCGGCAACCGAACCAAACCACTTCAGTTTTTGAACTAAATAAAATAAAAATCATTGTTTTCTTAAGTTGTGTTTCTAAATACCTCATCCTTCCTTATACTCGTAACTTTGGTTTTGGTTTTGGTTTTGGCTTCTCCCACATTTTGGACACCTTTTTATACCCTAATCATTAACATTTTCCTTTGATAATCAGCTTTCACGACTATGGCTACTTCTTTATCGAATGCTCTTCCTCTGTCCAAGTTTTGAATTATCTAAACCATGTATTATGAATAGTTTGATCCATTCTATCTATGTCATTCACGTTATTTTACCTCACAAATCTAAACACTTACTTAACCTTTGCTATTGATTTTGTTTTGATGAAAACACATCCATGAGGAGCCCTAATTGTTGGAAATTGTTGCGTAATTCGTTTTTTTTTTTTTTTTTTTTTTTTGAAAACAAATACTATTATAAAAGAGAAAAAACCTCAGCCAGATCTTCGTTGATTGAAACATCATTATGAACACTAATGTTGGTCTTTTTTTTTTTTACTTAATCACTAATTGTGATAATATTACCTTTGAAACATATATCATATATATAAATAATTTCAAATAAAAAAGAGAAATTCACGCGCACACACTTTTATTAAAATTAATTTTACAAAGTTAAATTCTAGATAAATCAACCAAATGCCACTCTCACCTTGTAATAATAATATAATCTAATATTCAACTACGATCGGAAGAAGCTGAAACCACTTGATACAAGAACTGACACTCAAACCAGATTCAACTAGTGGTGAGAGGCAAAATAAAAATAAAAATATAATCTAATATTCAATTATTGACATGTAGTAAAATCACAAGACACATTTGAACATCTCTTACAAGAGAACATCACAAATGAGATTCTCAAGATTCACAAAAGATGATCCATGTGGACCAGAAGAAGCATTTTGTGCCAATATCTTCCATTCCAAAGCCTTTTGTTTCATCTCTTTACCTTTTTCTCCATCCATCAATTCCCTCACAAGATCCTCTATCTTATCTCTCTTAGCATCTTCAATTTCCAAACCAATCTCCCATTCATTACAACAAAATCTACAATTAGTTTGTTGTTCTGCAAAAAAAGGCCAACATATCATTGGAACACCACTACACACACTTTCCAACGTTGAATTCCAACCATTATGTGTCAAAAACCCACCAATTGCTGAATGAGTCAACACTTCCTCTTGTGCACACCAACTTGACAATAATCCTCTATTTTTGGTCTCATCCAAAAACTTTTGGGGTAAAACAGCATTTTCACCAGCCACAAGATCTGGTCTTATTATCCATAAAAATGTTTTTTTACTATTAGCTAATCCCCAAGCAAATTCAATCATTTGTTCACTTGTCATAACAGTGATACTTCCAAAATTGACATAAACCACAGTGTTTGGTTCTTTTTTGTTTAGCCATTCCAAACACTCTGTCTCTTCTTTCCAAAGGTTGGAACCAATTGAATTCAACTCCTTATGTGTTACATCTTTTAAGAGTAAATTCAAGGGACCAATTGAATAAACTGGAGGCAAATTATTAATGGAAGAGAATGCTTCTAAAACGTTGTGTTCTAGATTATCAAATGTGTTAAGAATTATTGCTGATGCTTTTTGAGCTCTCTGACACTCCCCTATTAAAAAATTAGTCATAAGATCATTTGGATCTGTAGTTCTGATAAAACTTGGAATATCCTTTAATCGTATTTCTTTTATGCCTGGCACCCAATTTATAGTAGTCTCCAAATATCCATTTGTCATAAAACTTGATTCTGCATGTCAAATACATAATTTACTTCATTAAACATTACATATATAATTGTACTTTAGAAAAGTTTGTCAGGTTCATGGGTAAACTACTATAATTTCTTTTTTTTAAGAGATAGACACCGACACAAATAAACTGGTTTATAACTTATGACTTATAAACTCATATTATTAAAAAGTCACCAAAAACTTATAGTTTATTTTATGATCTTACTATTCAAATCTATTTCAATTAGATTTTATACTTATAGCTTATTGTTTTTTCTTTCAATTTATCCTGATTATTATTTCATCTAAAATCAAATCCACCCTTTATAATTTATTAAATTTATTAAATAAATGTAGGCATATGAATGATAATATATACTAGTACTACTATTATATGATTAAGGCTAAATTGTACTTTTACGATAAACATCTCGACGTCACGTGTGAATCATTTGCCACATGTGTGTTAACTTGGTCAAAATTGGTGGGGTATCCTTTTGCAAATAGGCTAAAGTTAGAGGTCAAAATCATAAGTTTGTGAAAGTTAAGGAACCAAAAGTACTATTATGAAAGCTAAGGATGCAAAATTGCAAGTTTGTGAAAGTTAGAAGGACAAAAATGCAATACAACTTATAATCAAGAGTTAAGTTTGAGAATGATCCTCTCTGGTGCCAATTTGAGTAGGCTAATTTAGTTTCTTCAAAAAAAAAAGTTTGAGAATGATCCTATTTTGTACCCTAGTAGTACTATTATAATATTAATGTACACCATAAGTTATCGGTGATAAGCTATAAACTACTATATGTTATCAATCCACTATTTTTATCGAATAGAGTCTAGCCAACAATTTTTAATGTAACATAAAATGATTTACCTTTGAATGGTGTTAAGCCCTTTTCTACGAGATGACGATATTGCATGTAACACATAAAGCCACAAGCACTTGTTGTCCAAAAAAGCACTTCTGGGATATTAAGTTCTTCAGCAGCATCCAAAGTAAAAGTCATAGCACCATCAGACACTATGCAAGTAACAGGAGGGGTGTCTATAGCATTATTAAGTTTAGAAAGAAGATTTTTAAAGTGAGGTAAGCAAGTCTTACTAGTAGACTCACACAAGGAAGGAATATCCTGTGTCGCATCGACATCGGACTCAGGTAGACCATCAGGAATAGTTTCAAAACGAAAAGATGAGAGGCCATTTAGAGAATTAGGACCTCTAGCTTTTAGAAGACGTTTGTGGTTAAATTCAGTGTTAACAAAGGTAACATGAAAACCACCTTTGAAATGAAGAAGTTTTGCTAATTTAAGCATTGGATTTATGTGACCTTGTGCTGGGTATGGGATACATACAACATGAGGTATAGTCTTCTTTGTTGTGTCCAAAGAACCCATTTTGTTATCTCCTAAGAGAAAAAAGAAAGAAAGATCGATAATGTTTTGTTGTGTTCAAACAACCAATAAACTAGATATTTTATAGATGAAATGAAATTGGATAGTGAAATTTTTTAAAGAATTAATAAACAATGCATCAAGTGGATGGTGGGTTGGATATATTGACAAGAGGAAAGATACAAATTGACCTTTTGTTTTGTTCAAAGAACGTACAAGTAGTATAAATGGGACAGCGTGACGAGTTTGGATCCTCATGCTGATTCGGTGTTCCCCTCTAGGCATGCCAATGGGGTGGGGCGGGGCGAGGCGAGGTGGGGTGGGGCGGGGCGAGGCGAGGTGGGGTGGGGACGGATTTTGCCATCCCCAAATTCACTCTAAATATGAGCGTGGATAAAAATGATAACCTCAAACTCATACCTAATGGGGATTGGGTATCTTCAACGGGTTTCGGGTATCCCATTACACCTCTTTCTACGTAAATTTAAATTGTATTTTAGTATTTTTTTTATTAAAAAAAAAGTTAAATGTCCAAAATTATTTTCTTTCAACAATATCTTTTTAAATAAAGAAAAAAAAATAGTGAAAATGGTTTGTTTAATACTCAAATTAAAAATAAATATATGAAAGTGATTTAAGAGATTGTTTAAGCATTTCTAATTTAAAAGAGGTGAAATATGATTTTTAGTATAACGGGGCGGGTTCGGGGACGGGGTGTGTATCAATGTACCAATTACCCGCCCCAAACCCATAATTTGAAATCGGGGAAAACCCAAACCCAGTCAATTCGGGTTTTCCCCGTTTAAGGGTGAAAATTCATAGAGAAGGAAAAAAAATTAGAAGAGGAAAAAAAAATAATGAATGATTGAGATTGGTGCTGAATGAAAGCATGAGAAGATCAAAATTCCACAAATTTATAGATGAAATGGGACGGTGACAAGTTTATTTTTTACTATATTATTTTAACAATGATTAATTTTTGTTGAAAAATTTAGCAGATATACAAGTGTGTTTTTGTTCTCACCCCTAACCAAATGTTTTTTATAAAAAAAAAATGGTCGAACTCCTAACTACTATTTTTTTACGCACTAACCACTTATTTAAGGGATAACACTTAGAACAATTTATTATTGGTGAGTCGGTGCCAAGTTTTTATTTTTAAAACAATAAACAATGTTATCAAGTGGATGGTGGGGTGGGATATATCGGGAAGAGGGATTTGTCATTATATACTTCATCTAGATTTAATTTTTAAATTCATTAGATAACTAATGTATTTGATCTATAATTAAGGTCGAAATAAGTATTATTTCTGTAATTTTTTGTTTGGTCAAGTAGTCTATTAGCTAACGAGAGTTTGTGGAATATTCTTGAATATTTTAAATAGTAGTTTTTTTTATAAAAATCTGTGGAGTTAATGTATTGAACTTTTTTTAATAGTAAAAAAAATTAAATAGAATTCTTATTAAGTATCCCGAAGGCACTCTTAGACAAATATCTAAAAAAATTATACATAATTGTGAAATTTCAAATTTAAGTCCAGAAAAAAATGTTGCGCTTTATACTATTGACAATGACCGTCTAGCTAGTTATTACATGTTCTCTTCAGGTATTTCTAATTGTCATTTTATATTTAATAGTACATGTTAAATAAAATTAAGGATTAAATATGTTTTTGGTCCTTATAAAATGGTGACTTCTAAATTTAGTCCTTACTTAAGATTACTTTTATTTAAATTATTTTTTATAATACTTTTAACTATTTATCATCTTATTTGACTTATTTATCTTGTTACAATAAATAGTTAATAGTAATTATTTTGTGACTTCTAATATAATCTAATAGTTAAAAAAAAAAGAATTTTTCTCAATATACAATATTTAAGGGCCAAATTATAGTTTTGCCCTTAAATTAATTTTAAGTTTCATTTTCATCCCATAAATTACAAATATTAAGATATTTTGATCTTCTAATAGGAGTACTATAAAATTGACTAAAGTTTATAACTTAACAAATCAAAGTGTCTACTATTCATAACTCAAGGGGCTAAAATACAGAAAATAAACATATAGCTAGGACGGAATTGTAAAATATTTGTAACTTAATGGATTAAAATAAAATAAAAACAACTTAAGGGACTGAAAAATAACATAAAATTAATTTAAGGACAAAAAATATAATTTATCAGGGACTGAAAAAATATAAATTGGTATTTAGGTATATGTTTTGATTATTCCAATTATTTAATCATGTGAGTGTTTTGTTAGATTTTTATGTTTTGATTGAGTATGAGTAATTAGATATTTCAAACTTCTTATATGAACGGAGCTAATATGAACTATGAACTATATATGTGAACATTTGACAATGTTGAGACTTTGAGTGAAATCACCATACATAGGTTTGAAGCTTAAATTTTGGTATAGACTGAAATGTGTTAAATATTGGTATACTGTGATGTTCTGAAAAGCAGATCATAATAAGTTTGAAGCTAAAATTTTGAGAAATCACAAATGTATAGATGATCGCAGTTATGTGAGACTTTGAGTGAAATCACTATGCATAGCTTGAAGTAAAGGGATACCCATAACAAGGGTATTAGGCAAGGTAGCAACTGAGAATAAAGTAGTCCACAAATACTTAGTACTTCTAGGACTAATATTTGTCAATCCTGTGTACTCGAAAAACATATTAAGTTGCCTTTTGTTGCATCCACATCTGTGACATTTATGCCTTTTGATATTATTCATAGTGATCTTTGGACATCTCCTGTTTTGAGTTCTTCAGGACATCGTTATTATGTGCTTTTTCTAGATGATTATTCTAAGTATTTGTGGACTTTCCCCATTGCTAAAAAATCACAAGTTTTTCCCATTATCACATTGTACGTTTGTTGGGGAAACCAGACTAAATAGTCTCTTTAAAATGCGGAATTAACTCTCCCAACCACCTGTGCAATTAAATGGGCAACCAGAAAATTCCAATAGCAGAGCAAAATAATAACGACGATAAAATAAATATCAGACACCAGAATTTTACGTGGAAAATCCTCTCAATGTGAGAGAATAAAAAACCACGGGCCTAGCCAGATAAATCTTCCACTATAAATCAATAATGGGTACACAGTAATCTTCTAGTAAATACTAGGAATACCAATAATCATCACCTAAGGTGGAATCAAACAACAACTCAACTTCCACACAAGTGGGTAAACTAACACAACCTAGAGAGAGATTTAAACAACTAATAAAATTATCTAAGTGATAGAAAACACATACTCAAATTATTGCTTAAACCAAGCAACACTTTATCACTTGAATCACAAAATCTCTTCTCTCTAAAATCAAAGCTGCAGCTGCACTTTCTTCTTTCTCTGTTGTGCGTGGCTGCTACTGGTGTATTCTCAACATGTGTTGTTGTTCAAAAACTAGGGATTAAAAAGAATCCCATCCTTGTTTTCACGTAACAAGGTAATGCCCAACATGGGCCAAAGACAAAACCAAGCCCATATGGCTTTTAACACCTCCCCTTTATTTTATTTTATTTTCTTTTTCTTTTTTTTTTCTTTTCTTTTAATTGGCGTGGGCCCCACTTGGGGAGTGAACCCACCCAACAAATCTCCCCCTCACGACTCAAGTGGGGAGGGATCGTTCTACCATGCCTGCCTTCTTCCTACAACAAATCATCTTCATCACAGGCAACGTTTTTGTCATCATATCTGAACCATTCTCGTCAGTATGGATCTTCTCAAGTGAAAACGATTTCATCTCCAATGCTTCTCGTATCCAATGATACCGCACCTCAATATGCTTTGACCTGGAATGAAATGTCGGATTCTTTCCGAGATGAATAGCACTCTGGCTGTCACAAAACAACATAAACTTCTCTTGCTCAATGCCTAACTCTTGTAGGAATTTCTTCATCCACAAAAGTTCTTTGGCCGCTTCAGTAGCTGCAATATATTCAGCTTCGGTAGTGGATAAAGCAACACACTTTTGTAACCTTGACTGCCAAGACACCGCTCCCCCTGCAAAAGTCATCATATAACCAGAAGTAGATTTTCTACAATCAAGATCACCTGCCATATCTGCATCTGTGTAGCCATCTAACACAGGATCACCACCTCCAAAGCATAAACATACTTTGGAAGTGCCTCTAAGGTATCTGAGAATCCACTTCACTGCTTGCCAATGGTCTTTACCTGGATTAGAGAGAAACCTGCTAACAACACCAACCGAATGAGCAATATCGGGCCTTGTGCATACCATAGCATACATCAAACTACCAACTGCGGATGCATAAGGAATCTTCTTCATATCTTCTTTGTCTTTCTCACTTGTAGGACATTGTTCTGAACTCAATTTGAGATGACCAGCAAGTGGAGTACTCACAGGTTTTGCCTTGCTCATGTTAAACCTCTCTAACACCTTCTCAATGTAATTGTGTTGAGACAACCATAACTTACCATTCTTCCTGTCACGAGAAATTCTCATGCCAAGGATTTGCTTTGCAGGACCCAAGTCTTTCATTGCAAAAGACATGCTTAACTCTTTCTTCAAACTTTGAATCTTCTTAGTGTCATGGCCAACAATCAACATGTCATCCACATATAGCAAAAGAATAATAAAGTCACCATCAGAGAATTTCTTGACAAACACACAATGGTCAGTTGTAGTTTTATCATATCCATGCTTCTCCATGAATGAATCAAATTTCTTGTACCATTGTCGTGGTGCTTGCTTAAGACCATATAAACTTTTCTTCAATCTACAAACAAGCTCTTCTTTTCCTTTGACTTCAAAGCCCTCGGGTTGCTCCATATAGAGCTCCTCCTCCAAATCACCATGAAGGAACGCCGTCTTTACATCAAGTTGTTCAACCTCTAGATTCAAACTTGCCGCTAAACCAAGCACAACTCGAATAGAGGTCATCTTCACCACAGGTGAGAAAATCTCTTCAAAGTCAATACCTTTTCTCTGATTAAATCCTTTCACAACCAATCTTGCTTTGTATCTTGGCTGAGATTGATCACTTTCAGACTTTATCTTGTATACCCATTTGTTCTTGAGTGCTCTCTTGCCCTTAGGCAACTTCACCAACTCGAATGTGTGATTCTCATGCAAGGAATTCATCTCTTCTTGCATGGCCTTCAACCATTTTTCTTTATCAACATTTGCAATAGCCTCTTGGTAGTGCTCTGGCTCTCCATTATCAGTGACCGTCACATAGTCATGTGGAGGATATCTCTGAGAAACTTGACGCTCTCTACTTGACCTTCTCAACAGAGGTTCAACCGATGGCTCAGGAGGCTCCTCTTCAACTGGGTCATCATGATCATGTGTGTGATCATTAGTTACATTCTCATCATCTACCTGTACATCTCCCCCATCAACAAGTGTTCTACTAGGAGGTTTAGGCACAACATCAATGTAACTTCTAGCATCAGATTTCTGTTTCTCAGTTTTATCAAAATCTTCAATGGTCTGGTCTTCGAGGAATATCACATCTCGGCTTCTAATAATTTTCTTATCAACAGGGTCCCACAATTTGTAGCCAAACTGTTCATTACCATAACCCATGAACAAACACTGCTTCGATTTCTTGTCAAGCTTGGATCTCTCATCTCTTGGAATGTGAACAAAAGCTCTGCAGCCAAACACTCTCAAATAACCATAAGAGACATCTTTCCCTGTCCATACTCTATTTGGAACATCACCATCAAGTGGAATAGAAGGAGAAAGGTTGATCAAATCCACTGCAGTCTTCATTGCTTCACCCCAAAAAACCTTTGACAACTTTGCATGAGAGAGCATACACCTAACCCTTTCATTAATGGTACGATTCATTCTCTCTGCAACTCCGTTGTGTTGAGGAGTCTTTGGAACTGTCTTCTCAAGCTTGATACCATGCTCTTTACAATACTCTTCAAATGGACCTCTGTATTCACCACCATTGTCTGCTCGAATACACTTCAGTTTCCTTCCCGTTTCTCTTTCAACACTTGCATGGAATTGCTTAAAAGCACCTAGTACCTGGTCTTTAGATTTCAAAACAAAAGCCCACACTTTTCTAGAGTGGTCGTCAATAAAAGTAACAAAATATAAAGCACCACCAAGAGATTTACTATCCATCATGCAAACATCAGTGTGAATTAAATCTAAAATATTCTGCCTCCTATGAGGACCAGAACTACGAAAGGAAACTCTATGTTGTTTACCAGAAAAACAATGAGTGCAAGTTTTTAAAGGTGTACCTTTTACCGGAAGAAAATCTTTCTTCACAAGAATGTTGAGTCCTTTCTGACTCAGATGACCAAGGCGTGTATGCCACAAATCAGTCGATACATCTTCAACTGCGTTCACCTCCTCCTTGCACAACTTTACAGGCATCCTGTAAAGACTCGTGGGACTTTGCTTATTTGCTACCACTAAAGAACCTTTGGTGATCTTACATATTCCACCACCACCAAAGTAAGTGTGATAGCCCTCAATATCTAAGGCTTTGACCGAAATCAAGTTGAGACGGATATCTGGAACATGTCTAACATTCTTCAACTGAAGCTTGCAACCAATACTAGTTTCAACCCAAACATCTCCCATACCAACAATTTTACAAACTCCCTCATTTCCCATTTTTACCGTACCAAAGTCACCAATGGTATAAGATGAGAAGAAATCGCGCCTAGGAGTAACATGGTATGAGGCACCCGAATCAATAATCCAAGTTGAATCATGGCTGACAAGATTTATGGAATCATCATCATCACAAATAATGTAGACATCGGTAGTACTATCATGTGAAACTGCAGAAGTGTCTTTATCACTTTCATTCTCACTATCATCGTCTTTTTCCCTTAGTTGATGTCTCTTGAGCAATCTACAATATTTCTTTATATGTCCCTCCCTGTTACAATAAAAACAGGTAAATTCTTTTCTGGCTCTTGACTTGTCGCGACTCTCAGATTTATCACGCTTATAGAAATTTTTACTTTGGCTTCTCCCCCGTGACTCTGTAACAAGAGCTTCTGACTGAGTAGGAGAACCAATCAAACCACGCTCTTTTCTTCGAGCCTCTTCATTAAGCATGCTTTCTTTAACCGTTGACATTACCAGCTTCCCACTTGGAGCTGAGTTTGTCAGTGTCACAACAAGAACTTCCCAGTTGTCAGGCAAAGAACTGAGCAATAATAAAGCCTGCAACTCATCATCCAGCTTAATATCAGTAGCTGTCAACTGATTCACCGTGTTCTGAAACACACTCATATGCTCTGCCATTGACTCACCGTCTTTATACTTCATGTTAACCAGCTTTCGAATCAAACATGCTTTATTCTGCACATTTTTTCGTTCATACAATTCTTTCAATTTATTCCACATTGTATGAGCATTCGTTTCAGCTTCAACATGAGGATACACACTTAAATCAAGCCACTGTCTGATAATAGCAACTGCCTTTCTATTCATCTTCTTCCAATCAGTATCTGAAGTATCCTTCGATCTAGCACTTTCACCCTCAATGGGATCATACAAATCTTTTGTATATAACCAATCTTCCATGAGAGTCTTCCAAAGTGTGTAATTGGAAGAGTTCAGCTTAATCATATTCGGCTCTGAATTTTTCTCCATTTTAAAATTGCACAAAACAAATCAACCAAAGCTCTGATACCACTTTGTTGGGGAAACCAGACTAAATAGTCTCTTTAAAATGCGGAATTAACTCTCCCAACCACCTGTGCAATTAAATGGGCAACCAGAAAATTCCAATAGCAGAGCAAAATAATAACGACGATAAAATAAATATCAGACACCAGAATTTTACGTGGAAAATCCTCTCAATGTGAGAGAATAAAAAACCACGGGCCTAGCCAGATAAATCTTCCACTATAAATCAATAATGGGTACACAGTAATCTTCTAGTAAATACTAGGAATACCAATAATCATCACCTAAGGTGGAATCAAACAACAACTCAACTTCCACACAAGTGGGTAAACTAACACAACCTAGAGAGAGATTTAAACAACTAATAAAATTATCTAAGTGATAGAAAACACATACTCAAATTATTGCTTAAACCAAGCAACACTTTATCACTTGAATCACAAAATCTCTTCTCTCTAAAATCAAAGCTGCAGCTGCACTTTCTTCTTTCTCTGTTGTGCGTGGCTGCTACTGGTGTATTCTCAACATGTGTTGTTGTTCAAAAACTAGGGATTAAAAAGAATCCCATCCTTGTTTTCACGTAACAAGGTAATGCCCAACATGGGCCAAAGACAAAACCAAGCCCATATGGCTTTTAACACCTCCCCTTTATTTTATTTTATTTTCTTTTTCTTTTTTTTTTCTTTTCTTTTAATTGGCGTGGGCCCCACTTGGGGAGTGAACCCACCCAACATGATCGCAGTTATGTGAGACTTTGAGTGAAATCACTATGCATAGCTTGAAGTAAAGGGATACCCATAACAAGGGTATTAGGCAAGGTAGCAACTGAGAATAAAGTAATAACCCAATCCAATGAGCCTTTAGTAAAGAAAATAGCCCAAATGGAAAGTAAAAAGAGAACAATAAGCTTAGAAACTGTATCAGCTAAGATGAATTTTATGTCCATTTGATAAGGATTGTTTGTCTCTTAGAAAAATCACGGTGGGTCAACTTTATTCTGACATACCCACATTAATAAAATCACTGTAATGGGAAAAAAAAAAACAGATATTGATATTTATAAGAAAATCACATTAATAAGAAACATAAAAATTATTGATAATGATGTCAATGACCTAAATATCTTTTTAAAATATTGATATTTATAACCAAGTGAATATTTAAATCGAAAATAAATCCCTTAATATATAAGGCTTAGAATAAACAAACTTAATCATAAAGATATTTTCTCAACAAACTATACTATAAATCTTATGCATATTTTAACAAATATTTTCTATTCTAACATGTTCCTTTTATTTTTTGTCCCTAGCTCAACCGAATAAAGCCGATATTTTTAGACCAAACACCTTCACCTGAGTTCGAACCAGGGATCTCGCAGTTGTGTGTGAGTTTTAGTGGTGTTTACCACTTCTTCTAAGAAAAAAAAAAAAGAGGAACAAAAAGATTCAAGGATACATTTTGATTTTTCACTTGAAGTATATAAACTTGTTCTCTTCAGTATCTCCTTACTTTCTTTCCTGTAAATGATAGATTATGCAAACTATTGCCATTGTATCCAGCAAAAATAGAGTTTCAAGTTCAAACTTTGCTTTGTCCGAAAGGAAAGCATATATATAATCCAACTATTATATCTTTCAAGTAGCTTATGAACTTATAGTTTATCAGTTTTTCTTCCAATTTTACCCTTGCCATCTTTCTTGAAAAAAATTAAATATTAATTAAACATATCTTTTTTATGTCATTTCATATTTATAAGTTTGTTCAACTGCTAATTTTACTAAACACTACAAATTCAAACAGCTAGCTTATTCACTACAAGCTAAAAGCTAGCTTATAAGCTATTCGCTATAAGTTCATCCACTATAAACTAATTTATCAGCTATCCGCTATTTTTTACCAAACAGAGCTTTAGTCTTTTTCGCACCACGGGACAAACCAAACCCTTGTTTCCATCGGGATGAGCAATAGCTTCAACATTTGATTCATCTATCTATAAAAATATGTCCATTGATTTTAAATTTTTCAAACACAATTTTACCATCAAAATTATTAGAATTAGAACTATCATGTTTTAGATAAACAAAAATCAATTATAATGACTTTTACATTTTTCAAATACTATCATTTATAAGAAAAAAAATTACTATCATTATTTAAGTTTTTCAATACTAAACAAAAAACTAATTTTTTTTTGTGTGTTAATATCCAAGTAATTTCATTAAGTGAACAATTGTTAGACCTACAATATATATATAATAAATAATTTTTAAATTTTTCAGCAGACTCAATGTTTGTTGTTTGAATTCATGAGTTTTAAGTAGAATCAATGTTTGTTGCTGAACCACAATTTCAGTAGACTCAACTCAATCTTCGAATTGGCAACAGAGAGATTTGATTTTCTTAGACACGGCATTGGATGGACTATTGAACGATTCTTACTTACAGTGAGAGTCTGAAACATAAAGTAAGAAAAGAATAATGAAGTGTAACAAACATGGCACAAGTTAGTTACTTTTACTTTTTTCCAGGCAAGTATATATTGTTCAGTACACTTAAAAGGAATAAAAATACATTTGGATTTTCAACTTTGCGTTGTCTAAAAGGAAAGCATTTATATGCATAATCCAACTATTATATAATGAAGAGCCAAATGAGTGTGATACTGCATATTTTCCATGTGAATCAATTTTCAGCTTAAAAAACAAAGACAAAGTTTTGCAATAGAAATGGAATCTGCAGAATCAAGTCCACTGTCTGTTGTCACTGACTCCGATAATAGATCAAATGGTAATAGATCTTCTATAGTATAGTCCACTGTCTGTCTGTTGCTTAAAACTGTTATGGTCTATATTAGTCATTATGTTTTTCTTGTTTCAAAAAAGTCATTATGTTTTTCCTCCTTCCATAAATACAAACTAAAGTTGTCACTGTTATTGCCAAAAGCTGAAGAATTTAACTACAAGTACTACCAACCCTTGCACATAGCAATACTAAAAGGCGATTGGAAATCTACAAAGGCATTCCTTGATAACGATCCAAGCACACTGACAGCAAAGATTACGATGCTTGGCGAGACTGCACTTCATGTTGCAGCTTTAGGAGCTCAGTGGAAACTTGTTGAGAAATTGGTGCAACTTATGCCTGCAAATATGCTTACAGAATTGGATTCGAAGGGTTTTACTTGTCTTCACTATGTGGCGGTGGGCAAAAGCGTAGATACTGCCAAGGCATTGGTGGCTAAAAATTCTTCTGTCACACAAGTTACTTCTTTACCAGGATTCACACCACTCTACCTTTGTATCGCTGCTGCAATATCTAAAGAGATGGTTTGGTATCTTGTTTTGAATACTACAGAACCTGCTTGTTGTCCATTCAATCATATGGAAGTTTTTGCTATGGTTTCTGTCGGATTTCACGGTAATTAAAATGATTTGCTTAACTATGTAATTTTGTAAATGTTGAACATCTATCTTTTCAGTTCTGATTCATCAAATAGTGTTGAATTGATATTTTTCTCATTTTGCATGTGATATACTTAGCTTGTTGCATGTATCACCCTTATTGTTGCATGTAGTTTCCTTTACCACTTGTCTTGTTGCATGTTTTTCTTGTGACACTTGTCTTCATACATGTAAGTCATTGTAGTCACTCCTCCTATAAATAGGAGTTCACAATGTACTTTATATATCATTCAAGTATTAGTAACATAACCTTTTCCTCAAACACTTTATTGTCTTTCTAGTTCCGCTTTACAATAGCCTTTATTTTTTCTTACAAATAGAATGAGTTAAATTTAGGCTTAACTACACATTTGGTCCCTTACGTTTATTTTAGGTTTCAATTTGGTCCCTTACGTTTAAAAAGAATCAATTTGGTCCCTTACGTTTATTTTAGGTTTCAAGTTAGTCCTTTCCGTTAATTTTGTCACTAACACCGTTTGAACAGTACACGTGTCAGCGTGTCCAAGTGCCACGTGTCAGTCCACATATGCAAATTGACTGTCACGTGGGACAAAATTGACGGAAAGGACTAACTTGAAACCTAAAATAAACGTAAGGGACCAAATTGATATTTTTTAAACGTAAGGGACCAAATTGAAATCTAAAATAAACGTAAGGGACCAAATGTATAGTTTAGTGACTTCCTAGCTTCAAACTTGTATGTACCTGTTTCTTTCTTCATAAGAATTAGCATGCTGATTTAATAACCAACCATATAAAACACTATTATAACTCATATGTTATTATCCTTTTTTATTCTTCCATGCACAGATATCGCCATGTACATACTGCAGCGTTACCCTAACTTGGCCACTCCTTCTGATGATGCTGGAAGTACTATACTTCATGTTCTGTCACAATATCCATCACATTTTCAAAGTGGGCACAATTTTGGGTTTTGGAAAAGATGCATTTACCGCTGTAAGTATTTTCTTGAGATAAATTCTTGTGGTACTATATGCTTGGATTGTAATACTCTTCTACCTTATTGAAACATGACATTTCTTATACTATATATCAGGTGTTCCTGTGGAACTTGAATATGGAAATACAATATGGAATGCACTTGAATTTGGTTAGTTCTCCTTGTAAGCTTATTCCTCAAGGTTTTCTAAATGAATCATTTGTTGGAGAATTTCAAAAATACATTTGAAAGGTTGCGCGATGGTTAATTTGAAATTCAAATTTACTTTTTTGCTATTCCTGTTTTTATAAAAACCTTTCAAGGATTGTGTCCCTTGATCGTTTGACATAATTTCTCTATAAATAGAGACACCTGTGACGCAAAACGGAAGTGCAAAGGAATAGCAAGCGCTAATTCTATAACAAAACACAGGTTCGCAAGCGACAAACCTGTTAGATAAAGCTCTGGAGTCTACCACATTTCCGGAATCCATCTGAAAGAATAATTTGAAATCCACCAAACTTGAGAAAAATCTCTATATTTTTTATTGAATGAAAATGTTGCCTTCAAGGCTACAATAGTTTAGCTTAAATAGTAGGGAAAAATTAAAATAACAAATCTACTTAAAAGATAGTAAAAATTAAAATAACAAACCTAGCTAAATAAAAACAACAAATCTACCTAAAATATAAAAATAACTAATCTAGATGAAATATATGTTGGGTTTTTGTATGTTGGCTACATTTTTTAAAAACATCTTGAGGAGTGCTAGCAACACACTCTTTAACAAGCACACTCTAACACACTCTCTTCTATTGGTTAAAATTTATATGGGTCCCATAAAAGTTATATGGGTCCACATTTTTTTATGGAACCCATGTGAATTTCAACCAATAAAAGAGAGTGTGTTGGAGTGTGTTTGTTAAAGAGTGTGTTGCTAGCATTATTCAAACATCTTTTAGCCAAGTGTTGAGACATATGTGCGTACACCAAGTGTTAAGACAGATGTGCGTACACATTGGAACAACACCTGTCCGTCTTACTGTGCGCGCCAGCTAGCGGTTTTTATTTTCTACTCAATCTTTTGAAGATTTGATTGAAGAATTGTTTCAAGGTTTCTTACAGAGCAAGGCGCACGTGTTTAAAGTTTCTAAAGGAATTATATTTTTAGAAAATATATTTTTGTGATTCAAAAATACAATTATTATTTTCGAAATTATATCAGCTGCTGCCGCAATTCTAGAAGCCCTAATTTTGTCTTGAAGCCCAAGTCGTTCTACTACTATAAATACGAAGGCAAGCATATGGTTTCATCTATCTAAAATCGTGTCTTACAAAGCGTGTGTCTTAGGGATTTTAGAGTGTTAATTGTGAGCCTTTCTTGTATCTCATTGATGCAAGCTTAGAACCTGTGTTTTATTGAGTTGTAAGTGTGAACTTCTCCTAAGCTTTGAAGTACGGAGATTGTTCTAGTGTTGTGTGTGATTTGCTCGCAAGATTTTAAGCAAGAGTGAATCTTAGTTTCATAGGAGTGTGTCTCCACCATTTGTAATCGTTGAAGTTAATAACAACGCTGAGTGTGTTGTTAAGGTGGGAATTGGGACGGGGTCTCATATCTAGGAGTTCCTAGGTAGAAGTGTCATTGGGTAGTGATTAAGTGAGGAGTTGTAAACGGGTGAGTTTAGCTTCGAAGTAATACTGCTGATAGTGGATTTCATTCCTGGATTGGTATCCCCCAGAGTAGGCTGTTAGGCTGAATTGGGTTAACAACTCATGTGTGTTATTTACATTATTGTCTTTATTGTTTTATGTTCTGTGTTCTGTCTATAGACAAGTGTTGGTGCACCGTTAGCAACATCTGTCTACTACGGACAAGTGTTGACACACTTTGATCAACACTTGTCTACTGTGTGCCAGGAATTTCAATTGGCATCAGAGCAGACACCCTATTCTGAATCTTAGGGTGAGCTCTAGGGAGACTTTTCTGGAAGATATGGACAAAGAAGGAGGACTTGTCAACAGACCACCTCTTCTGGTTGGTGCTTCAAATTATGATTATTGGAAGTCTCGTATGATGGTTTTCCTAAAACAAATTGATAGCAAGACATGGAAAGCAGTTCTAAGAGGGTGGGACCACCCTGTGAAAATGGACAAAGAGGGTAAACCAACTCTTGAGTTAAAACCTAAGGAGGAATGGTCCAAAGAGGAGGATGAGCTTGCTCTTGCAAACTCAAAAGCATTATACGCATTGTATAATGGTGTTGACAAGCACATATTCAGACTCATCAAAAAATGTGCCTCTGCTAAGGAAGCTTGGAACATTCTTGAAACTGTTCATGAAGGTACCTCTAAAGTGAAGATGTCAAGGCTACAACTCTTAACCACTAAGTTTGAGAATCTTAGTATGAATGATGATGAAACCATTCAGGAATTTCACATGACCTTACTTGACTATGATAATCAGTTTGATGCCTTGGGAGAAAAGATACCTGAAGAAAAATTGGTGAGGAAGATGCTTAGGTCTCTTCCTAATAAGTTTGATATGACGATCACCGCTATAGAAGAAGCCAAAGATATCACAGAAATGAAGTTGGATGAAAGGATGGATAAGAAAACCAAGAGCATTACCTTTGTCTCGAATGCTGAGGAAGAAGATCAACAGAGTGACACAGAGTCTGAAAGTAGCATCTCTGATGCAATGGTTCTTCTGGGAAAACAATTTAATAATGTGCTAAAAAGAATGGACAAACGTCCAAAGACAAGTGCAGCTGACACTGGTCGCAACACTTACAGGAATTTCAAAAAACCTATGATAGATGAAAAAACAGCTCTAAATAAAGGTGTCCAATGTCATGAATGTGAGGGGTATGGACACATTAGAACTGAATGTGCAACCTTCTTGAAGAAACAGAAGAAGGGGTTAACTGTATCTTGGTCAGATGAGGATTCTGAAGGAGAAACTGATATTGCAAAGCCTATTCATGCACTGACAGGTGTATGCACATCTGACACTGAATCATGTGATGAAGAGCTGACCTTTGATGAACTTGCTGAATCATACAAGGAGCTGTGTCTAAAGAGTGAAGAAGTCTGCAGGGTCTCAGAAAAGCAAAAAGAGACAATTTTCAAATTGCAAATTGAAAGAATTGTCAATCTATCAAAAATTTCTGAGATTGGTGCCAAATGTGAAGAAGGGTTGAGAACTATTGAGGAGCAGAAGGCAACTATCGCCAGCTTGGAAACAGATAAACTCAAGCAACTAGCAGAAATATCTCAGCTGAATGAAGAGGTAACTGAATTAAACTTTCATCTTAAGAATTTAAAGAAGCATGTTCTTAGGTTATTCAAAGGAACTGATCTAGATGAAATCCTAGAAACATTACCTACTCCTAGTAGAGCCAAAACAGGCATTGGGTATGAGTATAAAAATGTTAATAGAATTATGGATTACAACAAAGAAGGGAAATATATGCCTGAGATAAGTAAGCAACCTTCTCCAAGAATGTATGGCAAGATGTCACCACACTTGTCTACAAGACAGCATACCACACATAGACAAGTGCTACCACATGTGGCACCACATAATCAAAGAAGGCAGAAACCTAGATTTATACCTAGACATAAAAGCAAATACCACTCATGGAGATGTCACCACTGTGGAAGAAAGGGGCACATAAGGCCTTACTGCTATAGGTTATATGGGTATCCAAGTGAAATGTTTCAAGAATCTGACCCATCCATAACTAATACAAGGATGGAGTGGAGACTAAAGGATGATGCAACCAACACCAAGGGGTGTACAGCTGAAAGTAGTGAGAAAAGTCTGATTGCTCATACTTCTCTCAGAGCCTCATCAAAAGAAGATTGGTACTTTGATAGTGGTTGCTCCAGACACATGACTGGTGTTGAAAAGTATTTGAGGGATGTAAAATCTTATACAACAAGTTTTGTGACATTCGAAGATGGAGCTAAAGGAGAAATTGAGGGTATTGGAAGACTGATTGACAATGGTCTACCAAAACTTGAAAATGTTCTTCTTGTAAAAGGGCTAACTGCTAATCTAATTAGTATAAGCCAACTATGTGATCAAGGCATGCAAGTCAACTTTACAAAAAATGAATGCCTTGTCAGCAATAATGAAGGAGACATCCTTATGAAGGGTGTTAGATCAAAGGATAATTGTTACTTGTGGGTTCCTCTAGAAGAAGCTAATGTATCTACATGTCTCTTAACTAAAGAAGATGAGGTTAAGCTGTGGCATAAAAAATTAGGACATCTTAACCTGAAGAGTATGAAGAGAGTTATATCTGAGGAGGCTATCAGAGGCTTACCAAATCTACAGATACAGGAAGGTAACATATGTGGTGAATGTCAGATTGGCAAGCAAACCAAGGTGTCGCACCAGAAGTTGCAACACTTGTCCACTTCTAGAGTTCTTGAGTTGCTACACATGGACTTGATGGGTCCCATGCAAGTTGAAAGCCTTGGAGGTAAGAAATATGCTTTTGTTGTTGTTGATGACTTCTCTAGATACACTTGGGTCAATTTCATTAGGGAAAAATCTGAGACTTTTGATGAATTCAAAGATCTTTATTTACAACTTCAAAATGAGAAAGATTGTGGTATTGTAAATTGAAATTCTGGCACACTAGTATTAAGATGTTGTACTCAACGCTTCACCACTATAGTACACTTTTAACGCGTGAATCAATGATCCAACATCCAACAGCGCATACACAAGGAATAATAAACTAAACAAAACTGAAAGTAAATTAACACAGTAATTTGTTAACCCAGTTCAGCATAAGCCTACTCTGGGGGATACCAATCCAGGAGTGAATCCACTATGATAGTAATAGTTTGAAGCCCTCAATAAACCTCCCGTTTATGACTTCTCACCTAATCACCACCCGTGCTATATCCTACCTAAGACACACCTAGGTATGAGAACCTCCGCTCACCTCCTCTTGACCACAGCCACTGTGATCGTACAATACTAGATTTAATATGTGAAGACACACTTCATAAAACACACACACCACTTCCGTGCTTAAAAGCTTTGGAATGGTATACACACACTATCTCCTTGCTTAGAAGCTCCAGAGATATTACAATACACAAACACACAGTTCCTAGTCTAGTGGAAAATCAACACAAGACTTAGAACACAATAGACACAATACTAAAACCTAAACTCACGCTTTGTAAGACTCAAATCTGGTTTCAGTGATTTGAACAATGGAGTCAACCTTCTTTAAATAACCTTCACGAGCTCAGGCTAGGTCTTCAATTAGGCTTCAATAGCTCAGCATGATTAATGGTTCCTTTCAAGAAATAATCTTTAATTCAAATGTTTTGTTTCCTTAACTTGAAGATCTGATTAACAAGCAACACTTGATCACGAGATCCATTAATAATTAAGCGTGACAACGCTCCTTATCACAAACGACCATTTATTGTGGATTCCATATTTAGAACTTAGGCGCGAGATCTCAACATACACAGGCCCGGCCTACTGGATGTGGTATCCAATGTTGAAGCATTGTACCGAACATCTTGCTTATACTGGATGGTGGAAGCATGTAGTTCCACATCAGAAAAGATCACATGTTTTAGCAAAATGAGGCCAACCATACAACGCCAACAATCTCCCCCTTTGGCAATTTTTGGCTAAAACATCCTAAGATTATTTCAACCTTTCTAGAGAGATACACAAGCTACCTTTCTTCAACTCAACGTAGGCACACAGTCATGAAGTAAAGTAGATCAATTTAACATGCTTGTTTTAATAACCCCTCATATAAAAATAGCATATTTAATATGTATCAATTTAGAACTTCAGAGGCATGCAACAGCGGAATAGTGAACACAACTCGCCTCACAGGAATTTGCCAATAGAGAGTATACTCATAAAAGAAACACTGGAGAAAAATAAATTCCCTCAAAGCTGAGAAAAATAAATTCTCAGGAACAGATGATGCTTCAACATGCAGTAGCACATTGTGTGCTAAGCAGAAAAGAAATATTGCTCCCCCTCAAAGGTAGAATCGAGTACCAGGATCATGTTACTCCCCCTTAATTCATGCATAGGGTTATTCAGATGATCCAGCATCTGGTGGCACATCAAAGCCTCAGCAACCTATTATGGCATACAATAACTGGCATACAATAACTACTCCCCCTTTTTAGCCACAAAATAGACAAAATGGGAACTGCATAATATTACGCAGTGCAGATAGTAGCAGAACATAAAGTGCAGACAAAATATTACACACCATGCACACTAGGTGCTAAATTCAGGGCTCAGCCCACAGACATGCAAAATAAAAATCCAAACAAGGAAACATCAAAATTACACAGAAGCACTTGGAGATGAATCATTTTCTTCTCCTTCAACATCTGTGTCAGCTTCTTCTTCACCACTAGAGCCATCATCATCTGCATCAGCTGCTTGAGCTGCAGCCTCTTCAACCCTGAGAGCATGTATCATCCTTTCAAACTGCAATTTCTTTTCATCTAGCTCCTTACAGTTTGCTTCCAGCATAGCAATCATCTCCTTCCTTGTCATAGGAGTGTCAGCAGCAGCATTTGATGGTCCAGCAATATCTGGAGCATGCTGTTTACTGTACAGCTTCTGATGAATGGCCAGAGGAGTTGCCCTTTTCTTAGCAGACTCATCCTCATGCCTTATATTTGGATGTTGGGACAAGATGATGTCACAGATTAGGGTTGGAAATGCAATGGGTTGCTTGGTGACAGAGGTCTTGGCATGCTGCACAACTTGATTGAAAATATATAGACCAGTATTAAACTTAGTACCAGTACCAATCATATAAATGAGCTTACCCAGATTTGTTGCAATGTCGGATGCATGTGTAGTAGGTACCCAGTTGACAGAAGCAATGCGATTCAAGATGGCATACTTTTGAGTTAGCTTGACAGCTGGTACCTTCTTCTTCCTGGGCCAGGTTTTCACTTTATCAGCTGTGATGGTTCTGCAGACCACATTGTCAGACACATCTATATCAGGGTGTGGCTCATCAGAGTTACCCAGGAACCTGTTTATCACACTTGGGGAGAAAGTAACACATTTTCCTCGAACAAAGACTTTCTGAAACTCCTTATCCAAGGGATTGTCACAACCTATAGGAATGTTGACAACAAACTCCCTAATCAGCTTTTCATAGCAGGAGCCTAAGCCCCACACAGTTTTGATCAATCCAGCATCATTGATCAAACTTACAATCTCTTCACATTCCAGAATATCTTTGCCTAGTTCCCTTTCCAGAGCCAATCTTCTTTTGCAAATGATTCCCCATCGTTGAGCATAAGATGGAAGATGAAATGAAACATTGTCACAAGGGAAGTCTTCAATGTCAGGAGCAACAAATTGAGGCATGGCCTTCTTAGCAGACATAGCCTTCTTAGCAGGAGGCTTGATGCTTGAGTCATCCTTTTCAGCTTCAAGTTCAGAGTCACTTGATGGTGCACTCTTCCTTTTCAGCACACCCTTATTCTTTTCAGGAGGAGGTATAGGCTTGCTCCATCCTTTCTTAGGACCATACTTGACAGGCTTCAGAGTGGTGTCCTTTGCTTTCTTGGTGACAACAGGGGTAGTAGTAACAGCAGGTGCAGGTGTAGTGGTCCTGCTTCTCAGTCTTCTCCCAATTCCTTTCTGAGTAGGTGGAGGTTGCAGATCTTCTTCAGAGGAGACTTCATCAACATCTACTATGTCCTGCTCTTCATTGGTGGTTTTCTCAGAATCTTCACCAGCTTCATTTTCTGGCTCAGAATCAGCCACATCTTCAGGGGTACTTTCTTTGTTTACTTCCTCTTCAGTGGAACCTCCAGTATTAGATCCACTGCCCAACGACCCAGTGGTAGTGTTAGCATGTGGGCTAGATCCTCCTTTGGATGCTTCAACATCCTGCTCAGCATCAGTTGGTATAGAAGATGGTTCAACACCGGTTGGAGCATTGGTTACAACAGCCTTTTCTTGAGATTTTTCAGAAGCATCAGTTATGACATTCAGGGGAACTGTCATATTCTCAGGAACACTCGGATTATTGCTCACACCAACATTCTCAGCAATATTTTGGGTTTTTCCTAGGGTTTCAACAGAACTAGGGTTTTCTTCTACAGAAGGGTTTTCTTGATTCACCTTTTCAGACACAGACTTAACAGACGATTCAACATTCGCATTTTTGCCGGAGGCAACATCATGCGATTCCACATTCGCAGTTTCAGAAAGATCCTTATTTAAGTACAGATCAGACATGCTTAAACCCCTTTTTACAGGAGATTGGGGTTTCTTCTTCTTAGGCTTAATAGAATCAGACTTAATAGAGATTGAGGGAGACGATTCACTTACTTTCTTAGACGATTTTGCAGATTTCTTCTTCTTAGAAGTAGTTGCAGGAATACTTGATATAGGCATCGCATCGACCACAACAGTTGTTCCTTCCTTCTTAGCTTTTGATCTTGTTTTCACAGCATCAACAAGTTTGTTTTTGATCTGAGCGGAACCGGAGGATTGAGACATTTTCACACGGGAATTGTTGAGGTTTTTGAAGTTTTTGATGATTTGCGATGATGGTTTGTATTTGCAGATCGCAGCAAAGAGTTCAGAGGAAGTTGAAGGTTTTGGAAAGGAATAATGATGATATGAGAGATGATAGCGTGTAATTGAGAAGTTATGGAAAGTTATTTTTGTCTTTCCTTGATTTATGTGCGCCAATAGTTGAGATTTAGAGAAAAAAACGGTTGCGCGCACATAATGGCTTAACTGCTATAATTCTTCATATAGGCAAATCCCCAATTTGCCCCTAAGCCTTTCAAACTGATTTGCATCTAAAGCTTTGGTAAAAATATCAGCTACCTGTTCTTCAGTTGCAACATGCTCCAATTTCACAATATTCTCTTCCACCAAATCCCTGATGAAGTGATGACGAATGTCAATATGCTTTGTTCTACTGTGCTGAATAGGATTTTTTGAAATATTTATGGCGCTTAAATTGTCACAGTACAATGTTAGAGCATCCTGTTCAACATTGTATTCCTTAAGCATCTGCTTCATCCACAATAATTGGGAGCAACTACTCCCAGCTGCAATGTACTCAGCCTCTGCAGTGGATAGAGAAACACAGTTTTGTTTCTTGCTAAACCAAGAGATAAGATTTTCTCCTAGATAAAAACATCCACCAGAGGTGCTTTTTCTGTCATCAGCACATCCAGCCCAATCTGCATCACAATATCCCATCAACCTAGCATTGTTGGTGTGGGAATACATTATTCCATAATCAGAAGTTGCATTGACATACTTCAAGATTCTTTTTACTTGTGTAAGATGGCTCATCTTTGGCTCAGCTTGGTACCTAGCACATACACCAACAGCAAAGGTGATGTCAGGCCTGCTTGCTGTGAGGTACAGTAGGCTTCCTATCATGCTTCTATACATGCTTTGGTCTACATCTACACCTTTCTCATCCTTGGTTAATTTTAGATGTGTGGCAGCAGGTGTTCTTTTGTGTGCAGCATTTTCCATGCCAAACTTCTTTATGATATTTTTAGCATACTTGCTTTGAGACACAAATATTGTGTCTTCCATCTGTTTCACCTGTAATCCAAGAAAATAGGTTAATTCTCCTACCAAGCTCATCTCAAATTCAGACTGCATCTGTCTCACAAAGTGTTGGACCATCGGTTCCGCCATCCCTCCAAAGACTATGTCATCAACATATATCTGTGCTATCAACAAGTTTCCATTCATTTCTTTGACAAATAAGGTCTTGTCATTTCCACCTTTCTTGTATCCTTGATTGATCAGGAATTCAGTTAACCTTTCATACCAAGCCCTTGGTGCTTGTTTCAAGCCATACAAAGCCTTTTTCAGTTTGTAGACATGATCCGGATGATTTGGATCTATGAAACCTTTGGGCTGTTCAACAAATACTTCTTCATGAAGATACCCATTTAGAAAGGCGCTCTTGACATCCATTTGGTAGAGTTTGAGTTTGAGGATGCAAGCTACACCAAGAAGCAGCCTTATGGATTCTAGTCTTGCCACGGGAGCAAAGGTCTCATCAAAGTCAATTCCCTCCACCTGAGTGTAGCCTTGAACTACCAGTCTTGCCTTATTCCTTGTTACTGTACCCTTCTCATCAGACTTATTCTTGTATATCCATTTAGTGCCTATGACATTTACTCCATGTGGTCTTGGAACAAGGTCCCAGACTTCATTTCTAGTGAATTGATTCAATTCCTCTTGCATTGCTTCAATCCAGAACTCATCAGTAAGAGCCTCTTTTATGTTTTTAGGCTCAAATTTTGATACAAAACAGGTGTTTGAGATAGCATCAATCCTTCTTCTGGTAGCAATGCCCTGGTCTGGATCACCTATGATAAGATCTTTAGGATGATTCTTCTGTGTCCTAATAGATGGTGCTTTTGCTGGGGCAGGTACATAGTCTTGATCAGATTCATCACCTTTTAATTCAGACTTTTCACTTTGTGTCATCTCTTCAGAATTGTCAGGAGATGGTTCAACATCTGTTTCCACATCCGATGGTTGAGTGGATGGTGCATCATCAATCACAACATTGATTGTTTCCATAATGACTTTGGTTTTTGTGTTATAGACCCTGTAGGCTCTGCTATTCAAGGAATATCCCAGAAATATACCTTCTTCACTTTTAGGATCAAGTTTTCGTCTTGGTTCTCTGTCAGCAAGAATGTAGCATTTACTCCCAAAAATGTGAAAGTGTTTCACAGTTGGCTTTCTTCCCTTCCATAATTCATACAAGGTTGCAGATGTTCCCTTTTTGAGTGTCACACGGTTGTGTATGTAGCAGGCTGTACTCATAGCCTCTGCCCAGAACTGATATGGAAGACCCTTGGCATGAAGCATTACTCTAGCAGACTCTTGAATGGTTCTATTCTTTCTCTCTACTACACCATTTTGTTGTGGTGTTATAGGAGCAGAGAATTCATGTTGGATACCTTCTGCTGCACAGAAATCATAGAATTTGCTATTCTCAAACTCCTTTCCATGATCACTTCTGACCCTTATAATGACAGACCCCTTTTCTCTTTGAAGTTGTACACATAAGTTTCTAAATGTTTCAAAACTATCTGATTTTTCTCTAAGGAAGTCTATCCACGTAAATCTAGAGAAATCATCCACCATAACAAAAGCATACCTTTTTCCTCCAAGACTTTCAGTCTGCATAGGTCCCATCAAATCCATGTGTAACAATTCAAGTGTTCTGGTAGTAGATTGATGTTGAAGCCTTGGGTGTGCCACCTTGGTTTGTTTGCCTATCTGACATTCTCCACATATTGTTCCTTCGTCTATCTTTAGCTTGGGTAATCCTCTGATTGCTTCTTCAGCTATGGCCTTTTTCATTCCTCTCAGGTGTAGATGACCCAACTTTTGATGCCAGAGTTTGACTTCCTCATTTTTGCTTATGAGGCAGGTAGACATATAATTTCCTTCTTCAGACACCCACAAGTAACAATTATCTTTGGACCTTACCCCCTTCATTATCAGTCTTCCTTCTTCATCTGTAACAAGACATTCTGATTGAGTGAAGTTCACCTTCATGCCTTGGTCACATAGTTGACTGATGCTGATCAAATTTGCTGTAAGTCCTTTTACTAACAGAACATTGTCTAAGTTTGGTAACCCATTATCAATTAGGTTCCCAATTCCCTTTATTTCACCCTTAGCTCCATCTCCAAATGTTACAAAGCTTGTGGCATAGGACCTTAGGTTGGCTAGATACCCTTCCACACCAGTCATGTGTCTAGAGCATCCACTGTCAAAATACCAATCTTGTCTAGATGATGCCCGTAGTGAAGTATGAGCTATCAGGCTTACACCATCTTCTTTCTTCTTCCACTCTTTCTTGACATTCACGTTCTCAGATTTGGGTTCAAGTGGCCGTGAATTCTGTGGATATCCGTACAGTTTGTAGCAATAAGGTCTAATGTGCCCTTTCCTACCACAATAATGACACCTCCAATTCCTTCTTTTAGTCTTCGACCTTGACCTGTTATATCGATGGTGAGGCATGTGTTGAGGCATCGAGTTATTCTGGACATGCTGCTTGGGTTTTAACCATGTGTCAGTTCCCTGATGTGTGGGAGGATGAGGAGGTAGTAACCCACCACTAACAGGAAAAGTTTTCTCAATGGGGGTAGTGATTGTAGCTTTGTTGTAACCCATTTCTTGATCTACTATCTCGTAATCAAAACCAATAGGTTTCTTACCAGCACTTTGTTTAAGCAGCATGGCTTGAAACTTTTCTTCTCCTGATGCAAAGACTCTAGCTTGTTTTCTAGCATACTCCAAGTCTTCATTCAGCTTTTCAATTTCTTTGTTGAGAGTCTTGATTATATCCAGACATTCATTCTTCTCGACCTGAAGTTGGCAATTTGTCTCCTTTTGTTTTTCCAAGGCTTTGCAGAATTCATTGCTCCTGATGAATAAGTCCTTATAGGTAGCCAGAAGTTCTTCATATGATGTTTCATCGCATGATTCAGCATCAGATTCATAGACACCTGTCAATGCATTGACAAGTTTAGCAGATTCACCTTCATCTTCTTCTGAATCATCCTCATCTGACCAAGTAACAGCAAGACTCTTCTTCTTCTTCAGGAAAGTAGGACATTCAGATTTGATATGGCCAAATCCTTCGCACTCATGACACTGAACTCCTCTAGATGAAGTACTTTTGTCATCACTTCTGGTCCTCCTTTGAGTAGATACAGATTTGTTGGAGTCAGATTTGGTGCTTGGACCATTGAACTTATTGTTGAAGTCAGATTTGGTGGTTGGACCATTGAATTTATTTCTTTTATCCATCCTCTTCATGATACGGTTGAACTGTCTACCAAGTAACACCATGGCTTCAGATAAACTTTCATCACTCTCCATATCTATCTCATCATCTTCTGTAGTATTAGAAGTAAAAGCCAAACTTTTGTTTTTCTTCTCTTTTCTTTGGTTTATGCTCATCTCATAGGTTTGAAGTGAGCCTATTAGTTCATCCACTTGAATGTTGGCCAGATCCTGAGATTCTTCTATTGCTGTTACTTTCATGTCAAACCTCTTAGGTAGAGATCTGAGAATTTTGCTCACCAGCTTTTCATCTGATATGGGTTCTCCCAAGGCATCAAATGAATTTGCAAATTCTAAAATATTCATGTGAAAATCATGAATAGTCTCTTCTTCCTTCATACTCAGATTTTCAAAATTTGTGCGAAGCATCTGAAGTTTGGACAGCTTTACCTTGTTGGTTCCTTCATGTGCTTTCCTGAGTATTTCCCACGCCTGTTTGGCTACAGTGCATCGTTTAACAAGTCTGAACATGTTGATGTCCACCCCATTGAATATGGCATTCAAGGCTTTTGAATTTCCCAGAGCTAGGTCATCCTCGTCTTTGGAATAGTCTTTATTAGGCTTGATTTCACCTGTTACCTTTCCATCCTTATCAATGACCATAGGGGGTTCCCATCCATTTTCTACAGCTTTCCAAGTTCTGCTATCAATGGATTTAAGAAACACCATCATCTTAGCTTTCCAGTAGTCATAGTTCTCAGGCCCAGTTAGCAGTGGTGGTTTAGAAACCGTTCCTCCTTCCTTGTCCATCTCACCAGAAATTTCCGTCCCTGAAGCTCACCCTGAGTTTCGAGCAGGGTGCCTGCTCTGATGCCAATTGAAATTCTGGCACACTAGTATTAAGATGTTGTACTCAACGCTTCACCACTATAGTACACTTTTAACGCGTGAATCAATGATCCAACATCCAACAGCGCATACACAAGGAATAATAAACTAAACAAAACTGAAAGTAAATTAACACAGTAATTTGTTAACCCAGTTCAGCATAAGCCTACTCTGGGGGATACCAATCCAGGAGTGAATCCACTATGATAGTAATAGTTTGAAGCCCTCAATAAACCTCCCGTTTATGACTTCTCACCTAATCACCACTCGTGCTATATCCTACCTAAGACACACCTAGGTATGAGAACCTCCGCTCACCTCCTCTTGACCACAGCCATTGTGATCGTACAATACTAGATTTAATATGTGAAGACACACTTCATAAAACACACACACCACTTCCGTGCTTAAAAGCTTTGGAATGGTATACACACACTATCTCCTTGCTTAGAAGCTCCAGAGATATTACAATACACAAACACACAGTTCCTAGTCTAGTGGAAAATCAACACAAGACTTAGAACACAATAGACACAATACTAAAACCTAAACTCACGCTTTGTAAGACTCAAATCTGGTTTCAGTGATTTGAACAATGGAGTCAACCTTCTTTAAATAACCTTCACGAGCTCAGGCTAGGTCTTCAATTAGGCTTCAATAGCTCAGCATGATTAATGGTTCCTTTCAAGAAATAATCTTTAATTCAAATGTTTTGTTTCCTTAACTTGAAGATCTGATTAACAAGCAACACTTGATCACGAGATCCATTAATAATTAAGCGTGACAACGCTCCTTATCACAAACGACCATTTATTGTGGATTCCATATTTAGAACTTAGGCGCGAGATCTCAACATACACAGGCCCGGCCTACTGGATGTGGTATCCAATGTTGAAGCATTGTACCGAACATCTTGCTTATACTGGATGGTGGAAGCATGTAGTTCCACATCAGAAAAGATCACATGTTTTAGCAAAATGAGGCCAACCATACAACGCCAACAGTAAGAATTAGAAGTGACCATGGAAAGGAGTTTGAAAACTCTAAATTTGTTGAGTTTTGTGCTGCTGAAGGAATAGCTCATGAATTCTCTTCACCTATTACACCTCAACAAAATGGTGTGGTTGAGAGAAAGAACAGAACTTTACAAGAATCTGCTAGAGTTATGTTGCATGCCAAAAATCTTCCTTATAAGTTTCGGGCTGAAGCCATGAATACTGCATGTTACATTCATAATAGAGTAACATTGAAAACAGGTACTGCAACAACATTGTATGAACTATGGAAGAATAGAAAGCCCATTGTAAAATATTTCCATGTGTTCGGATCAAAATGCTACATCTTGGCCGATAGAGAACCTAGGAGAAAATTGGATCCCAAAAGTGATGAGGGTATATTTCTAGGTTACTCAACCAACAGCAGAGCCTATAGAGTTTTTAACTCCATAACAAGAACTATGAAGGAATCAATCAATATTGTGGTTGATGATACTGATACGACAAGTGCAGATCCAGCTGAAGAGACAGATGTAGTCACACATGTCCCACCACCAGATGATGATCAAGGTGAATCTGAATCTGATCAAAATTCTGAATTTAATACAGAGAATACTAGACCAAGCAAAGGACCATCTACTAGACCACAGAAGAATCATCCTCTGGATCTTGTCATTGGAAATCCAAATCAAGGGATTACAACAAGAAGATCAAAAGAAGCAATCTCTAACTCATGTTTCATATCTAAGATTGAGCCAAAGAATGTTAAGGAAGCTTTGAATGATGAATACTGGATCAATGCTATGCAGGAGGAACTAACTCAGTTCAAAAGAAGTGATGTATGGGATCTAGTACCTAGACCAGATGGTATAAATGTTATTAGTACAAAGTAGGTCTACAAAAACAAGACTGATGAGAATGGTGATATTACTATAAATAAAGCCAGACTTGTGGCACAATGATACATCCAGATAGAGGGAGTAGACTTTGATGAAACTTTTGCTCCAGTTGCTCGTTTGGAGTCCATAAGATTGCTTTTGGTTGTGGCATGCATCTTAAAATTCAAGCTATATCAAATGGATGTAAAGAGTGCATTCCTTAATGGTTATCTAAATGAAGAAGTGTATGTTGAACAACCAAAAGGGTTCGTAGATCCAAGTTTTCCTAACCATGTCTACAAATTGAAGAAAGCTCTCTATGGTTTAAAACAAGCCCCTAGAGCATGGTATGAGAGATTGACTGAATTTCTTGTTAGTCATGGATACAAGAAGGGAGGCAATGATAAAACCCTGTTTATAAGAGAAGAAAAAGGGAAGTTCATGATAGCTCAAATATATGTGGATGATATTGTATTTGGAGGGATGTCAAGACAGATGGTGGAACACTTCGTCCAACAAATGCAATCTGAATTTGAAATGAGTCTTGTAGGGGAATGATCACTGTCGTTTCGTGATCAAAATAAGTTTTAATTAAGAAAAGTAGTAACAAGGTAGTTAACCTTGGTCGTCTCACAAGGACCTCTAATTTAATAATTAGTAAAAATAAGAACAATGAATAACACAATTAGAAGGGGGGTTTTGGGTTTGTTTAGATCAAAAGAGTATTAGAAATTCAATTAATTGAAAAACGATTAATCTATTGGTTTTAGGAAAACGTCGTTATGATTCTATCACGGGTTCATAGAGATTGTTTATATGTTCATGCCTTGGTTGGGTTATAAAACCAATTATACAAGCGATAAATAGTTTTATACGTGAAATCCATTCGATTAAGCAAAGAATGTGTTCAATGAATCATGGACAATGAACAAGCGTCACTTAACACAGTTTCATATCATCACAGATTTCGACCAACCCTTTTTGCTAAGCGCGAAAACCTATATCAATTCCTAGTCGAACTAGTCATACAAGCGATGAATTAATTCGAAAAGTCTCACGAATATAACTCGAAAAAGAGATTAAGCATCATGAATTTTGAGTTTCAAGAATAAATAAAGAGCATGAATTGATAAGAGAAGACAATAAACACATAAACTGAATTTATTTAAGAATAGAACCTCAAGAATTCATGAATGAAGCTCCGTATGCCAATAGATCAACCTAGGGTTTTTATTTCTCCATAGAAAAGAAGCGCAGTTTCTGTTTCTCTTTTGTGAATTCAGGATTCTCTGACCTAGGCTGTGTTTTGCTATTTATATTACATAGAAAAATTGGGCTCTTAAAGAATCGGGCCGAAAAACAATGTTTAACCCAATATTAATTACTATTATAAGTCTGGAATAAAAACGTAAATAAATGACTCCTTTGAGCTCCGAACTGGCTTCTGACCTCAACATGAAAGTTGTAGCTCTTTCTCTTAGATTTCTAACGCATATTCAAACACTTAAATCCGATACTCGTAGCTCAAGTTATGACCTATAGAGTGAGCAGAATCAATATGCAATTAAATCCGAAAATTAATCAACGAAATACATTAGAGCTCAATTATGACCCAAAGTTTAGAAACATGGTAAAAAGTTAATATTAGGCTAGAAAAGCTTCCAATATGTCAAAGTACAAAGCCATAAAATATGTGCCAAAACGCAATGATCAAATTCCCCCACACTTATTCTTTTGCTCTCCTGAGCAAAACTCAAGTTTAAAGACTCAAGTAAAACTTTTTTTTTTTTGAAGAGATAACAAAACATAATACAACGTCATAAAGCAATCAACACATTCTAAGATTCAAGTTCAAACCATGGATTGTATTTCAAAGATTGGCATAACTCCTGTATATCAACTGTCAATGATAATCAAGCGTGTGTGTGTACTGCCTATTACTGTCAACCAGAGTCATGACATGATCCTTCTCATTCTTCATTTGGTGTTCTTGTCATCATGCGATTCCAACCCTCTCGTTGCTTCATCGTCGGAACCTAGCGCAGTCTGAAATTTGCCCAAGATGTTCTACTAGGGAGGAAACCATTTTACATTTGCATCAGAGATTGTAATACTGCTCAAGGATTTGGAATTCTTTGGGTTTCCGAACTGTTGAGTTCTTTAGTCCTTCTGATCCGGAGGGTGTCAATTCGAGTGGGAATAAAGCTTCTATTTTTCTTGCTGGACTTTGGTGGAATTGGAGAGCTAGAAATATGGTTTGTGTTAGTAATGAAACTATTCAACAGTTTCAAATTGTTGCTGAATCTCATAAACTTGCCACCCTTATTGATGCTTGTTTTCATACTATGACTCTTAGTGATAATTCTCCTAGATTGATCTCATGGCACCCTTGTAGGACTAATTGCATGGTCCTAAACGTGGATGGAAGTTGTCTAGGTAACCCGGGAAGAGCCGGCTTTGGTGGCCTAATCCGCAATGGAGGTGGTGAATGGATTGTTCGTTTTAGTGGTTTCTTAGGTATTGCTAATAATACTCTAGCCGAACTAATGACACTTTATCATGGGCTAAAGATTGCGAGAGCATCTGCATACCACCGTTTCTTTTGCTATTCTGACTCAAAAACGGTGTTGGATCTCGTAACTAAGGGGTACAACTACTACCACTGATATACCGCTGTAATAGCTAACATCCAAGATCTCTTGAAGCTAGATTGGAATGTCTCTCTATTTCTCACTCTGAGGGAAGGGAATGTTTGTGCTGACTTTCTTGCCAAGTTGGGCTCGACTAATGATGATAAGCTCTCGATGTGGGAATCTCCTCCAAATGATTTGAAGAAGTTAATCTCAGCTGATGCGCTAAGGGTGGCCTACACTAGAGCTTAGTTCTTTTAGTTTCTTTTTTTTCCTGCCTTAGCCTATGAACCAAAAAATAAAAAGAAATAAACTGCAGAATAGTAAAGAACACAGTAGGTTTGTTAACCCAGTTCAGTGTAAACACACCTACTCTAGGGGGATACCAATCCAAGAGGAATCCACTATAATAGTACTAGTTCTAAGTTACCAGTAAATGCCCCGTTTACAACTTATCACCTAGCTACTACTCGTGTTATACTCTACCTAGGAACTCCTAGATATGAGACTCCGTCTCACTCCCCTCACTACCACGTACACAGCCTGTGATAGTACACAATCAAGAACATTAGCGAAGTCACCCTTCAAGACACAAACCCTTACTTCGTACTTAAAAGCTTAAGAGTGGCACACAATACTTAACCTCCTTGCTTAAAAGCTTTGGAGTTAGTACAAAACTTACAACTCAAAACCCTAGCTAGTCCTAAGCTTGCATCAAAGTGACACAAGAAAGACTCACAATTAACAATTAAAACTCTAAACCCTAAAACATACGCTTTGTAGAATAATAGTTTAGATGATTAGAAACAAGGTTTAGGTCATCATATTTATAGCTTTGTGTAGTCTTGATCAGCAAGCAAAGGCTTCAAATAATTGGCTGGAATCTTCGATGGCCAGCTCACAAGATTTACTTCAAAATAATTCTTCAATAAAGATTCACTCCAAAAAAAATAATTCTTCAAGAAAAGATTCACTTCAAAAATATATTTGATGCACTCCAAAAATATTCCAAACATATTTTTGGATTGAATAAAATAAAACAAACCCTCTTGGATAACTTGCAGTGGAAGGCGCGTTTGATAAGCACAAGCTTATTCTTGAATTTAATCTTCAAAAGATATAAAACAGAAAATAGCGCAGTTCCCACGAGACACATGTTGTATGGACATGCTACGACATCTTGGTCCAACATTTGGCTATTATTTTTTTATAAAATTGTAACCAACATTCAAAACCCAACAATAATGAAAGGGCACTTTTCCTTTGGTTTGCACACTTGAATACAACAATTATGTTAAGTGGAATAATATCTTTGATTGCTTCTTGCTAAAATCAAATAGTAATCATTGGCATTTAAGTACTTGTTCATGAAGTGGAAAAATAGAAGAAAGTGCATGAATATGCTAATAATGTGAAGGAATTGTTTTCACATTTGAAGAATGATCCCAAACATTCATTGTCTTGTCTTGTTAGATGGCAATTTATTCACTTGAATGCACAAAGGTAACATGTACATGTATCCGATGACACTCTTGGCCATTCACGTGGAAGAGAAGGGATCTAAAATAAATAATTAAGAAAAGGGTCATGCTAAATAGTGTCTCCGGGACACTTGTTAAGCATACCAAAAAAGGAAATAAAATATAAAATTAATGTTGACAAAATAACTTTTTATACTTTTAAGGTGTTGAATGCACAAGTTCCAAGACATAATTTCTTTTTTAATAAGCTTAACTAGTGCCCCAGGGCCACTGTTTAGCATTTTCCTATCAATAAAGATATATAAAAATATTCAGATATTACATTATTACCCTTAAAATAGTTTTGCCCCCGAAACTAGAAAGTACGACGATTAGAGAGGGTTCCCTCGTAAAATAAAATTAGCGGGTAAGAATATCACTTTCTAAAATTGAAGTTAAAATATTCTAACTTGTAGTTAGTATATACTCCCTCTAGTCCTAAATATAAGAGAAAAACTACTTTTTAGATTCATTAAGAATCTAATGTATTTGGTCTATAATGTAAGCCAAATACATTAGATTCTCAATGAATTTAAAAAATAGTTTTCCTCTTATATTTAGGACCGGAGGGAGTATAAAATATTTATCTATAAAATAAAGTTTTTGGGTCTTACATTCTCCACCAAAAATTTGTTTCATCTCCGAAACTAGTAGATATTAACAAAAGATTGAAGTAGGATTTGCAAAAAAAAATAAATAAAATTCGCGTAAAATCATTCAAGCTTTTTATTTAGATTCACCATTGAGAATATTTTTGAAAGATGGAAAATTAAATAAGAAACTATTTCAAATAGATAACAAAAAGATAAAGGGTCTAGGAATGAATTAAAACAAAGTATCATATCTGCTGCACACCGATGTTAAATAATCAATAACTAAATTCCAAAATGATTTGCAAAGGTAAAATCACTTATTAACAAATTCAAGTTAAATAGTCCAATATAAATAAAGTGAAGTCGATAATAAAAATTTGATACCGTTCAAGAAAATATATTCCTTGAAAGAAAAAAAAAAACACTTTAATTTGCACTTTATTTCGACAAAATTCTAATATAATAAAATTAACTCCAATGATGTAAGGTAAAAATAGTTTAAAACACTTTATATTCAAAAATAAGTCACGTCATAAAATTGAGTAACAAAGGAAGGTAATAAGTCTCGAAAGATAAAAATTGTGCAACAGAAGATTCGATAGATCAAAAAAATCAGTCGCCTACTCCTTATTACAAATTGTAGTTTTCTAAATTTTTGAATGAATAACTGTAAAGGAGGATAACTCTATTTATAGTTTTTTAGCTGACTTGGACTTTTCCATCGTGGTTCATCATCATGATGGCTTCAGGAATTGTCATTGTGGAACGATGGTCATCATCATGATACATACAACAAGATTTAGATATTTGCTTGCATTGGGTCTTTAATCTAAGTAAAAACTACTAAAATTAACCTAAAAACTATCTAAAAACATCATAGAAATTTTTGTCATCACAACACCAAACTTAAATCGATGTTTGTCCTCAAGTAACATGTTTGTCAAACAAAATCGTAAGTGTGTTAACAAATAAACTTAGATGATAGGAATTTCACAACCTTATCTATTTGTCTTGTCGGTAATGGTACCACCGATCTTCACCGCAACGATCAATATTGAAAGGATGTTCTCTCAATCAACGTGTAACATGTCATTTTACCATAGGCTTGAAAGAATTTAAAGCAACCGATCAAAGTTAAAAAAAGATACACATTTTTGGAAATTTTTCAGGGTTGTAACGTGGCTTAGGTAAAGGTGAAATATTTTTAGAAAAGTAGGTTAAAAGTTGGAGTTAGGTATCCAATACTCTTCCTTATTGTGTACAACTTTTTATCTGGTACCTAGTACAAGAAATGTTTTCTTTTTCTAGTATTAATACTCTGTTTTTACTGTTCTACTACCATTTCTTACTAGAATATCAGGTTGAGCCTATCATCATACACTAATAATAATTTAAAAAACTGGAAGTCACTGTCTCACTGAATGTAACCGCATGCATCAGTGTCGTATCGGTGCTGCATAGACCATTCTTTTAACTAACGTTTTTATTTAAAATTCATAAAATAACAATTTTATTTACAGTTCCTAGCATAAAGCTGGTTAGAGATGCAAAGTTGAGACATGTATCTGCGGTGAGATTGGTTGAATTTGTTTGCTCACAAGCTTTAACCAAGAATGACTGTCGATTCTGGCAATCTGGTAGAATTGTAAACGTGATTTTCGATGCAACATCATCTGGCATAGTTGAAATTTTAAGGATTTGTTTTCGGTTTTTTCCTGATATGGTTTGGAATCACATGCCAAATGGAGGGTATGTGACTCAAATTGCCATCGAGAATAGGCAAGAAAAAGTTTTCAGTTTTCTATGCAAGATGCCAACAATCAGCATCATGCAAGTTATGCAAATCATGTCATCAACTACAACATTTCAGCATAAAGATTCCGATTACCCCCCTACATCACATTTGGCAGCAAGGTTTGCTTCTCAAGTTGAGTCAATTCCAGGTGCAGCATTTCAAATGCAAAGAGAATTACAGTGGTTTAAGGTTTGTTTAATTTAATCTCATAAGTACATTAATTCTTAGTAGTTTTTAAGTTAAATTCTAGACAAAACTATACACCAAAGATTCAATTATATACTACAAGAAATATTACACCACTCGACACAACAATTAGTTTCTCGTTGACAACAATAGAGACCACAATCTTAGGTAACAGCTAATTAAAAGGAATAACTTGGCATGAAAAAAAGAAAGTCTTTTTAATACTTTAAATTAGGTTAAAATATCTTTGATATAATTTTGCCTAAATTCTATAAAGTTATTGATAACATAGCTTCATCACCAACAGGAAGTAGAAAAATTGGATAATCCCCGCATTAAAAATTATAAGGATCGAGATGGCAAAACACCTTGGCAAGTGTTTAAGGACAATCATAAGGCATTGCTTGAAGAAGGGAAGATTTGGATGAAGGATACATCAAACTCTTGTATGTTAGTGGCCACTCTTATTGCAACGATCGCCTTTGCGGCTGCAATAACCGTACCTGGAGGAAACAACCAGGACAAAGGAATACCAATATTTTTGTCAGATAACACATTCATGGTATTTGTTGTGTCAGATGCACTAGCCTTGTTTTCATCAATGACTTCTTTGTTGATGTTTTTAGGGATCCTAAATGCACGCTTTGCCGAAGAAGATTTTCTCGTGGCATTACCTCAGAAATTAATAATAGGTTTGACTTTTTTGTTCTTGGCAATAGTGACTACAATGGTAGCATATGGTGCAGCTCTATCTATGTTGGTACAGGACAGACTGAAATGGGCTCCAATTCCTATTGTTCTTTTGGCTTGTGTTCCAATTGCTCTATTTGCAATACTTCAACTTCCTTTATTGGTAGAAATGATCATATCAACATATGGATCTCGATTCTCATATGAATAAATGAAGGTTGATATTGATTATGATAAGATTTGCTAATGTCTTTTAGGATCATGATATGATTACATGATAGGATTCATACTCAAATTGATATCAGAATTTGGTTCTGACTCATTTGAGTTACAGTTGTCAATGTAAACATAAAAACTACATTTGATATAGATATAATATATGCTTTGCTTGCTACATGTCAGAATCATATACTTGTAATATGGATAAAACTGAGAATCAGTTAGACCAAGCTACTTAATGTCATGTGAGCCTACTCTCATTTGAAATTTGACAATCTACTTAAAAAGTTTTTCTGCATTATTAGATCAGCCTCTTTATCACTTCACCAGGCTCTCAAGACCTCCTGTAGTTGTCATGTTTGGGACAACGCCGGAAAAACATCGTATGATGCTCGTTTGTTGGATGACAAAAAGTATAATAAAATATAGATGTTTTAGTACAGTATATAAAAAGATGCTGCCCTTAAAGAAATTTTTGGTGGAATAAACACAAGAAGCAAAAATGCTACCAAGGAGGAGGTTTGGGGAAAATACTATTTCCATCAATTTCTTGTTTTGTTATAAAATTAGGTACTTAAATTAGGTTATGAATCGTTTGGTAGAAGTAGAATTAGAATTTTGGATTAATACCCTAATTATGCATGAGAAATATAAATTCCCCTATTGATTCTCATGAGTAGTAGTGTGACTCTTAGATAAAGAAGAGTAAGAATCAATGATTAGAGAGTTGTTCAAGTCTTTTATAATAATTGATTGATAGAACTGTTGTTCACTTAGTGGCGGCTCCATCTAACGGATAGCCCTTTTCTCATCGATCCGGAAAACACATCATCAAATCTATGATCATTCCAATGTTAAGACCAGGAGCTAGCTCCATCTTAAAACTCTGATGAAAACCGAAACTGTACACGCCATGAATTTTTGAATGGCTTCACTTTTCATGTCTGCATTTGCAAGAGGTAGTGCACAGGGCCATCTGTCCCTGCCAAATGCATGTGTGCAATCAGTTTCACCGATTTCGACTAACTTTCTTTTAAATATATGTTACCATAACTTTAGTCAGTGGCGAGAAACCTGCAAAAGATATTTCCTCCAGCTTTATTTATAAGCAAAATTTTCTTAATTCACGCGTATTAAGAAATTTGTCAAACTATCCTTTACAATACATTAAATTTGCATCGGACAATGCAATCATTTTAAAAAATAGAACAATTAATTGGCAGTCTTTTTGGAACAATAACATTAAATGGCGTAGAACAATCATTTCATCAGTTTTTCATTTTGGCATCTGTGTTCTTTCATGAGTGCATACTGCATACAACTATACAAGATGCATGCTTGTATTTCAAACTTGGGTAAATAGCTTTATACCCCCTGCAAAATACGCGAGTTTTGCATTACCCCCGTGCAAAATATTTTTTTGAGATTCCACCCATGCAATGTGAAGATTCCTTGTGTTATCCCCCTGGCTGCACAACAACGCAGATGACATAGGCAGAATCCTGACATGTACACGTGGAATTTACTTAATTTTTATTTGCACACTGATCAAAGCTATAAGGATGGTATATATTCTCTACAATGGTGTAACAGTTTGCAGATCCAGAAGAGGATCCTTTTGAACTCATTCAATTATCAAAAGAGACCATAGAACTTGTGTATAACAGAATCATGCTAACTGTCTTAGCTAACTACAACCAACTGTTGTCAACTATCATGTACTCGTTCAATTGCGCGAGTCTTGTTTTGTTGTTGCAAATACATTGTAATTAGAGTCTTTGGCTCTACTATAGAACTCATCTTCGAATTGGTAACAAAGAGATTTGATTTTCTTAGACACGGCATTGGACAGACGCGATTCTTTACAGGGAGAGTCATCTTACAACTCTCTCAACAGCATGTTGATACCGAAACATCATCCTATGGTATATATATATATATATATATATATATATTCTAAAACATTCTTTTGAAATTGAATTCAAATTCTATCAATCTCATAAATAACCAATTGATTGCAGAGAGCAGACATAAGAGAATGATAATAAGAAACCAACTCGTTCTCGATCAATTACTAATCATGTGATTTCTCAAACCAACTCGACAGTCTACTTGAAGTTTTGTTGTATTATAAGTTGAGCCCCTTCAACTAGCCTCTTTATCACTTCACTAGCAGGCAAAATTTCCTTGATGAGACCAACGCCTTCACCAGCATACATCACCATACTCTCTAGATCTCCTGTAGTTGTCACATTCGGGACAGTACCGGCAAAACGCCGTATCTCTTTCTCCTGGTGAATGACAAAAGTATAATCAAATAAAAAGGCTGTAGTACAGTAGCCTACAAAGATCCTTCTGCAAATGAAATAAATGCAAGTCGAAACTTTACCACGCCATGAATCGTTGAATGGCCAATGACAGGCTTGTTGGCTTCACTTTCATCGGTTGGAAGGGATCTCCATTCCTTGAAGAAGGGTGTCTGTAGGACACGGTGTGGTGCACCGGGCCATCTTGCCCTTCCAAATACATCTGTGTACTCGGTTTCATCGAGTTCGATTACCTTTCTTTTGTATATAGGATTAGCATAGCTTTCCTCAGTTGCAAGAAATCTGCAAACAAGACCATTTGCATGAACAATTAGTGTTAGAAACAAGTCCAATTCAAATTAAGTTTGTCTAGACATGGTCCCAATCAAATGAATTATGAATCCGATCGTAATTTCATGACAGTAAATATGTGAAAACTCTGGTCATACATGATCAGTAAGCTACTAAGATGAAATACACAAACTATAAGAACTCAAAGAAAAAGCCTATCAGTAGGCTTCTATCGATGAAGCGAAAAACATAAAAATGTGTATTCTAAGAAATTCCTTCAATTTGTCAAAAAATAAAATAAAATTCCTTCAAGAATATGAAGCTTTTTCGTTGACTATCATATATAACATAAATTAAATATTTCAATACCTAGTGCCTAGACAGACGCCTTGAGCACCGAGTGCTAGAGCAGCAACATAACCTCGAGCATCTACAATTCCTCCAGCTGCAATAACAGGTATATCACGGTCACCAACAAGATCGACCACCCTCGGCACCAATGAAATTAAACTTTCCTGCAATCAAATACCAGGGGTATACTAACATCTATTATCCACAGAAATGGAAAGGACTAGGGTGTAGTACTCAGTCGAAGAGAATAATTAGCTATCATTTACATCAGCAACTAAAGATCAGTATAGCAATGACCAACCATAAAATATATCCTCTTTCAAAGGAAATGACCATGTTCATATGTAAGTCACTGCCTTTCACCAACAAAAGATTGAATTGACACAATAAATTAACAACTATTCTAATTTATATCTACCAAGATACCTATTTATACCTATGTAATGGCGGCACTTCAAGTTAAAGAAGGTGTACCTGAACCTGAGTGTCGAATGCGTGTCACTGTCTGTCACTCGTACGACACCGACACGTATAATTAGATATAATCACTTTCATTTTCTCAAATTTTTATTGGTGTCTATGTGTCATGGTCGTGTTGGTGCTTTATAGATCTATACCAAAAAACATATGCATACAACAAAACATTGACAAACATGCACACCTGACCAATAACATGACCACCAGCTTCACGTCCTTGCACGATGATTCCATCGGCACCTGCATCAATTGCCTGTTTTGCACTTTTGACACTCCCAACCTATAATAGAATCACAAATACAAGAAACCGGTCAGATGCCATACAGAACGAAAATAACCTCTCAATATGCAACAACGATGTACAATTAGCAGCCAACATTCTTAAGTCGGGCAACTGGCCTACTAGCCAGCAACCTTCCAATTACTTTCTTGATGGCCGCCTAATTTGGAATAAGGTTCATCACTAAACTAAGCAATGCTATAATTTTTGACAAAACTCGATATGTAAAACAAAAACTTAAAACAGGCAGAGAGGTTCACTTTCTGTAAATTGAACATCATGTTTAGTTATGTTGAATTTATAAGTAGAACAACCTAGACTAAGAGTCTATTTTAATTAGCTTATTAGAGCTTATCTACTGGCATAAACACGTGTGAGACAACTTAGACATGCCCATAAGCTGTTTTCAGCTTAAATTTCATAAGGTATGCGTGATAGCTTATGAAAACAGTTTGACTTTATTTTATCTTTGGTTATAGATAAGCACTTAGTATATTATTATTGGCGCTTAATTAAGTTGTTTATTTAATCAGAGCCTAATTTTAGTTATGAAACAGATAAGCATAACCAGAAAAAAAATCATTAATTGCATATGAATCAAAAGGTAAACTAAATTTAGAAATGGGGTGGCAAAAAAAACTAACTTGTGGAACAATTTTGACCCCAGCTGAATGAGCCTTGGCAACCAATTCCGTTGTACAGTCACCCCAATAAGTTTGCAAAACTGCAACTTTTTCATCAAGAATGACCTTCAAATTCTCCTCATGAGGAAAAGCTAGAACAACACCAACCCCAAAGGGTTTATCTGTTAATGTCCTAGTCTTCTTTATTAGCTCCCTCAAGTAATCCGGCGATTCCTAATAGACGAAAAAATCAACCAATTATATTGGTTACACTTGAAGACCGGATACATCAGTTATTCAATAAATCTATACCAGATACATCAGTTATTCAATAAATCTAAAAAAATCAATTGTTTCTTCTAAAAAAGACCGGAGGTAGTATATAGTAATGATGATGAGACAGAAAAAGGGTAAGTGAAGGAAATTACCCAATCAGGTGCCCTGAGAAGGCCAAGGCCACCAGCATTGGCAACAGCAGCAACAAGTTGGGGACCAGAGATATCAGGACCTAAAGGAGCTTGAACTATGCCATATTCAAAACCCAATATTCCTCTCCAACCCATGTTGTATCTTCTCTCTCTTGGTGTTGAGTTGTGTTGCTGAATCAATAAATCTTTTTCTTCTGCTTAAAAAATTGGATGTATTATGCTGAGGTGTAACTGTAAACCACTTTGAAGTGTGTTACTTTTATACGCACATATCGTTTGGCAACGTAAGCAAACACGTACTTGTGTTGTTCTACTTGTACTAAGAATTTGACATGTAATAATTCCTCATGGAATATGATTAATTTTGTAAGATTATTATGTCCTACCGCGAATAACAACGATGAGCCGTGAGTGAAGAAACGGGTCAAACACCGGCTTTGACAACATAATATACACCAGTTAGTAGTAGTAGTATTTTTTTTTGTTAAATATTCACACCGTCTCAAAATATAAGTCTAAATTTTATATCAAATTAATTAATTATTGTTGATGAATTTATACTTATATTTTAGGACGAAGATCATGAGTTGATTAATAATATTTATAATAAATTTATGGTACGATGAAATGTACGCAAAGTTTAATTTATTTCGGACTAATGACTAAATATTATTCAATTTAAATATCAAACACAATTTCTCTCCGACAATTTATTTAATCCCGGTTTATGGGTATAATATTTTTTTATCACCGGCATTCGGCCCACAGATTCGACGGTGGTTTTGTAGTGTTGTTCACAGTGGCGGGATTTGGGTTTTGGCGGTGTTTGTTTACTACAAACAGTTTCAAGTAGTGGTGGTGGTGGTGATGGTGGTTGTGCCTTCCGACGATGAAGGTGTGTGGTTGATGCCGTGTGAGAGTGGTTTTTCTTGATACTTGATTCTCTGACCTTTTTCAAATCTGTTGAGATTTGCAGAATTTTTTTTGACAAGTTTCTTGTGTATCTAGTTGACCTCTACCGCATCGTGGTTGCCCCTTAAATTTTGACTCATGGAGTTTCTTTTTGAATTCTGATGGACCGATCACTTTTGATTCGAGATCGGGAGTTAGTGTCTAGTGTCGTCATTATGGGTCGATTGATGTATTCTCTAGTGTTTGGAAGTTGAGGAGTGTTTCTAAGAATAGAGCTAGAAGTGAATTTCTTTTAGGTGGTGTCTGTTTCGGTATTTTCATTAATATTTCGCTTATATATGGCGTCTTTATTTTGTAGTCCTCTTTTACTAGTCTTTGTTCTTCTTGGACAAAAACCTTGATTATCTTCTTTATATGTTGATGATGGTTCAACCAATTGGAGCATGTTAGCCCTTTAGTTTAGTGGTCCAGCAATCTTTTAAATAATCCAACTTTGACTTCTTTTTTTTTTTTTTTTGAGGTTAACTTTGACTTCTTAGTTGTTAGCAAATCGTGTATTAGTTGATTCCCTCGTTAGCTACCTAATCAAATAATTGTTCATTCACCTAACCTTAATTTACTTCTTGTAACTCCTCACTTTACTCGTGCATACACCTTCAATTACTATAGAAACGAAGGTAAACATTTTTTTTATCATGATATGATATTAGTACGAAGTTTTCACCACTGTTAGTTATGATTAATTTATGTCGAAAAACTTGTGGAATATATAAGGTGAATTCTTTCCTTTCAACCGAATTTTCTTCATACGCATGAGCCAAAAATCAAACCTCTGACCACATGCTTAAGAGGACCAAGACCCTTACCATATGAACCAATTCATTGTTGGTGAACATAAACATTTTATTGTGCACTAAATAAATCTTTTTTACTACCTATAAGAAAAACATTTTTATTAAAAGTTATCATAAACTATATAATATGACAATAAAGTTGTTAAAGTCGTTGTGAGCTTAACTCAGTTGGTAATCCAATAATTTTGTAAAAATATATTAAAAAAAAATAATTTAATGTAAAATTTCCTTCTTTTTTTTTTAATGTCCAGTAAAATATTTAGCATGTGCACGATAATTCAACACTAACAAAAGTGCGCGCACAAGACAAGGGGAATGTCATTTGGCTTTGCAGCCATTTCCTCATCGCTCAGAGGCCACACTCTTTATAATTTATATCTTCCAATCCTTCATTCTCAATCTCCTTCCATTTTCTCTCTTCACCCCACGCTTTAATTCTCTCATCATTCTTTCTCTCAAAAAACAAACTCACTTTTTCGTTCTTTGATTCAGATTTCAAACCAAAATAATCATGACTCAAGGTATTTACTTTCATCTCTACCTCTATTTTCAAATTCAAATTCTGGGTTTTTGCTCTAATATCTAAGTATTTAGTGGGGTGTTTCATTTTAAGCTTTGTTTGTTGTTTTTTAACTCAAGTTTCAATTTTTATGTTGATTCCCTTATTGGGTAATTTTTCTTTTGCCTTTGATTTACAGAAGGAGATAATGGGTCTCCAAAATCTTCACCATATGAAGAAGCATTGGAAGCATTGTCATCTTTGATTACTAAACGTACTCGTGTTGGTGATGTCAATATGGAGGAGCGATTCAACGTGCTGTTCAAGTATGTAAAGGTACGTAAAGTGTTTGTGAAATTGCTTTCAATATATTTAGTCACTTTGTTGACAAAAATGTCTAATTGTTTGCTGATGTTAACAATGGTGTGCTGTTGATATTGTAGATGCTTGAATTGGAGGAGGCGATTTTGAATTTAAAGATTATCCATGTTGCTGGTACCAAAGGGAAGGTAGTTTTCATTAAGCTCTGATCGAGGATTGCTTGGAAAGTGAAGCCATGTTGAAAGTTTGTGAATGTGTTAGTTAAATTTGTCAAGACTTCAAAATGACTGCTTTTGAAAATTAACTTAATGTACTTTCATTGAACTTCGATCGGTTATTGCTTCGAAAAAAGTGAAATCATGTTGAAAGTTTGTGAATGTATTACTCTCTCTGGTCTTTTTTATAAGATACATTTCACTTTTCTAGATTAGATGGTTTATATTATAGGCCAGATACATTAATTATATTCAATGAATCTCAAAAGGGGAAGTGTCTCTTGTAAAAAGAACCAGAGGGAGTAGTTAAATTTGCTAAAACTTTAAAATTACTGCTTTTGAAAATTAACATAATGTATGTTATGAATTTGTTTTCCATATTGTTTAATGAAAGGTTCAAACTTTTTACAATAATTGATTGATGTGGTTGGTTGGTAGTTTGTAATCTCTTAGGCGGCGGTGTAGTGGCTTTGTTTCCAGTTTCATCTATTTTACTCTTTGTATTGCATCCATAATGGTGTATATTTTGTTTTTGTACCTTTGCTTCTGTAGGGATCTACATGCACCTTCACAGAATCTATATTACGCAACTGTGGTTTTCACACTGGCCTTTTCACTTCTCCTCATCTAATTGATATACGAGAAAGATTTCGTTTAGATGGGTGAGTATCTCAGATGTATTCATTGACTTTATCGCCATTACATGTTATGTATTCAATTTGTGTTATGTTGCATATTGAATTCATTCACTTCCTTTAGCAGATCATTATTATTTACTTTGTAACGAATTAATCTTTCATTTTGGCAGCTATTTAGAGTAATAGGTTGCATATACTAGTATGGTAGCTTATTTGTGTGCTTAGCATACAGTTAGTTATAACAACTGTTATTACAGTTGCTGAATCAGCAGATCAAGCTATGCCGTTACAACAGAATGTCATAGAGCCACTGAAGCTATCTCATATGAAGAAGGAACAAGCATCAATCTGAGTTGAAGGGAACACCTTCAATGTGAGTTGTGCAACATGAAGTAAGGAGGTTGCACAACTTCAGAATTCTTACTTCGCATTAAGGCTATTGTTGATTCCTTAATCCCATTGCCATTACTGAACGTCTCCATTACGACTATGATCCTTTCATCACTATGATTTCTGTCTCAAGAAGCCCAGTTAGGGAAGCATCGCCATGCATTCTGTAAATGTTGCACATTTTTTTTTCCTTCATCTTTGTTAGCTTCACGTTAGTCCTTCATTTCATCACCAGATCGATGTGGTTTGACCTCTCTTCAAGCAGACGTGACCCCTTTCTCTTTAGGGAAGTGCCTGCATCTATGATCTAACATACACTGATGACATTATCATCATGAGGTCCTCTTCTTTCCTCATTATTTCACTCACCAGCATGCTGGATTCTAAATTTGCACTTAAAAAGCTAGCGGCTCTGGATTATTTTCTTGGAGTTAACTTCAAGCACCTTCTCGTGGTGCTATATTTCTCTCCTAATCTGAATATATTTGTATAGCTGTACAGGTAGCTATACAAATGTTGTCGAGTCAGCACATTATGTTATGCTGTTATAACAGAATGTAATAGAGGATTTGAAGCTCTCTCACTCTCACAGTCTCACCAAATAAATAATACCTCAATCAGTGAATCATTTTCTCTCTTATATCATCGTTCTTTCTTGTCCTTCTATGTTTTACCAAATTTCATGGACCTACTAAAATACATCATATACTGCCTTTTAGTTCATCTTTTGCAGCATGGCTCTTATGCTATGATTTATTAGCATTACTCTTTTTACTTCTGCAGTGTGGAAATCTGTGAAGAGAAATTTTTAGCATATTTCTGGTGGTGTTATGATAGACTAAAGGTATATTTTGTGGATAAATGCATCATTATATTTTTTTTACTGGCAGAAGTTTTGGTTAGTTGTAAAACCTTTACTTTCTTTTTGTATTTAAACAAACTTGAAACAAATTGCTTTTCCAATCTTTACCGGTCCATAAAACTAGTTTACCAGTAACAGTTAAGAGTGACTAAATTACTATTTACTGCTAATTGTGTTGAAGTTCTGCAGCGATTTAATTTTTTATCCCTTTTGAGTTATTGCTTGCATGGATTTCAGAATATAATTGACAGAAAATTCTAAGACTTAGCAGTCAGTGTTAATATTTGTAAATCTGAGTGTCCGTCTGGAACAGTAAACACAATGGTGTTAATTTTCACCATGGCGGTTCTAGCACAATGAACTTATGTAATAATAACAATTTCTGTGTTGCATATAACAGTAATACCATTTTAATTTCATGCATGGCTGATCATCATAGTGATCACTTTGAAGTGTTCGTTACAGAATTATAAAATATACTTGTGTTTTGATGTGCTTCTTTATAAGTGGTTTTATTATATTGGATTGGTGGTGCACAGGAAAAAACTGATGACAATATTCCAATGCCTACCTTTTTTCACTTCCTTGCTTTGCTTGCCTTCAAGATATTTGCAGAAGAGCAGGTTTGTTCTCTGTGCTTTAATTAAATTCCTATGCAAACGTGTTCCATATTAATACTATTTCTTTATTTTACGTAAAATTCTATGCAGGTGGATGTTTGCATAATGGAGGTTGGATTAGGTGGCAAATATGATGCAACAAATGTGGTATGCATAATTGCCATATTAACCGAAATGTGTTGGCCTTAAACAGACTACCGTCATAAGATTAATTGAATACTAATATTTTTTTTGAACTTAAATTGGAGTGTGCTCATGCATATGTTTGGTATTTCAGGTGCAGACACCTATTGTGTGTGGTATAACTTCTCTTGGGTATGATCACATGGAAATTCTTGGTTAGAACCCCCCAACTCTCTTTTTGTAATTCGGTTAGTTGCTGATTTACGGCACATTTATGGCTTGTGCAACTTGTGTTGCCAATACAACATGAATAATAAGAAAAAAAACTGTGATTGTGATCTATGCAGTACATGGAGATATGTAACTTAAATCTTTAATAGTTACATCGGTGAATTGTTGGCCTTTTTTGTAACATGATTAAATGTATAAACTGTGTTAAATTTCATTGTTCTGTTACTGATTTGTTCAACCATTTGGGCATGGGCTTACCTCTATCTGATGGGTTCTATTAACAGGGAATACTCTTAGTGAAATCGCTGGCGAGAAGGCTGGAATCTTCAAGGTAATATTTCGAGTAAAATAATATCTTCTTAATGGGTTTGAGGTTGACCCTTCACTGGACCCTGTCGTAGCGGGAGCTTTATATCACCATGTTGTCAGCTAAAAGCCAGGCTGTTAAGAGAGGATAGCCTCCACTTTAAACTGGAGTTCTGTGTCTCACACCCATCACCCGACCAATATAGGAGTCACAAACATGTTATTAGAATCATAATAGGCCATACCCTTGCCTAGAACGAACATACCATTGTGCGAGTTTATAGTTAGAGGTTTTCGCTTTTTCAAAACCGACTGGAAAAGCTCCAATGTAATGTTTGTATTGGGAATTGTAGTTTCATGTGTAGCACGGCTGTGATCATGTCTATCTTTTACACTGTCCTGTCTTTCCTTGCATCAGCCAGTTCTGTTTTCTATCCTTTTTTTTTTCTTCTAGAAATTTACTTATGATCCTTATATTTATTTATTTTAAATTTTGATTTGATGTAGCATCGGATTCCAGCATTTACAGTGCCTCAGCCTGATGAAGCGATGCACGTACTTAAAGAGAAGGCTTCTCACCTTAACGTAAGTACATTCTATCATGTGCTCACTTCCATGTCAAGCCTGATAAGTCAGTACTACTTGGCATGCTTACCAATAAAAATGTAAATTTATTAATGTCATCAGCTTAGCGGCCTTTGTGTAACCATATTACACCAGACCAATATTTCGAAGCAAAATTCACTTATCTTCTTTCTTCTATGTACTTGAGTTTTGAACTATGTACATGTATGTACATTATTTAACTGTCTTTCCCGAAGATCTATCATATATTCCTGTTTGTACATCTATTTATTCGGCCAAAATGATGATATATCATGAGAACCACATTAATTGGGTTTGTGTTGGCCTAGAAAGAAGAATTCCTTTGATTAGATTCAGCATGTTGGGCCATACATACTTGTGCTACATTTTATTAAGTTGTGTCTTCATACTCTGTACTTTTACATTTGTCAAGGATGATTTGAAAGTTCAGAGATCCATATAACATCAAATTCAGAGCTTTCTTGCACCTTCCCTGATTGGAATAGGTTTAGTGCGTGTTCGGTTTTGCGGTTAAAAAAATTGATTTTGAATGAAATGATTATGTAAAATTGATTTTGGCTAAAAATGAGTTGAATGTAAAGTGATTTATTTGGATAAATTCATGTAAAAGTGGATTGAACAATAAATTCAAGGCTAAAAATCAATTGTAGAACCAAAAGCTCCAAATTCTAGTTTCAAGTTAGAATCTATTTCTGAGGCAAAATCAATTTTACTCTCTGGTTTTCATATTCAATCAGCTGAAATTACTAACTGTAGGTACCTCTTCAAGTGACAGCCCCTTTAGACGCCAAATTACTAAATGGTTTAAAACTAGGGCTTGAAGGCGAGCACCAATATGTAAATGCTGGTCTTTCTGTTGCGTTATGCTCTACATGGCTGAATATAAATGGACATCTCGAAGAGACTCTTTTGAAACAGATTGTAAGTTCCGGTGTGAAAAGTAGTTTTTTTACGGCCGTTCCTTTTGTGTTTATGTATTGTTATTGTCATGCTGTTGACTTGACTCATCTTCCTGCTTGAAGCAACACACTTTGCCAGAGCAGTTCATAAAAGGTTTAGCAACTGCAAGTCTGCAAGGAAGGGCTCAGATTGTTCGTGATGAACACGTCAACAAAGAAATCTCAAATGAAGTTGTCTTCTTTTTGGACGGGGCTCATAGTCCTGAAAGCATGGAAGCATGTGCAAGGTGGTTTTCTCTTGCGATCAAAGACCACAACCAGACCTTGTTTCATCAGATACCTGATCATTCCAATTTCTCAAATGAAGTGATGAAGACGCACCAAGGTGAAGCACAAAAATCTGCTCAGGTAGATAAATAAGCTGTTACTAAGGTATATAAATCAGTGGTCAAACTAAGAATAACTAAACTTTGTTGGTAGTAGGGATAATTGCTTTGTTGAATGGGAATCATAACATTTTGTTTTTGCTTAAGATGGAAATCATAACTATAAGCTGTTGAAAGTGTTTCATATGACTTGTGTGCACAATGGGAAAAAAAGAAGTTATGGTGAGATGGGATAGAAATGCTGATATTTAATTGAAGTCATTGATTTCTTTTGCAGATTTTGCTGTTCAATTGTATGTCTGTACGAGATCCTCAGGTTCTTCTTCCTCACTTGATGAAAACTTGTGCCGATCATGGTGAGTAATCTCGGGAATTTCCTACAACATGATTTCTTCATAATGGCTTAGTCCTCGATTAAGCTCCTATTTGGATAACAACTTTAATTAAGTGCTTCTCATATGCTTATGTATAAGTTATTTCTATAACAAAATATAGAATAAAGTCAAACTTGTTTCATATAAACTATAACTTGTTTTCATAAGCTATCCTGGAGAGCATATGAAAATAATTTGAATACAGCCTATTGACATGTCATAAGCTCTTCCAAACAGTCTCACAATTACTTGTGAGTTACGCCAATAGATAAACTCAAATAAGTTAATCTAAACAAACCCTAATTCCTTCATAGTTTGGGTCTACCAAGATAAAAAGTAAGGTGAATGTTCTTTTGACTTGAGATTTATTTTTTTCTGAATAAGAAATAAACTAACTACTGGATTGAAACTGTAGGTGTGTACTTCAAGAAGGCACTATTTGTACCTGGTTTATCATTGTACCACAAAGTTGGATCCCATGCTTTAACACCAACTGATTCTAACATTGACCTGTCATGGCAGTTCACTCTACAAAGAGTATGGGAAAATCTCATGCAAGGGAACAAAGGTATTGTTTGATCACATGCAAAGTATAAAGAATTCAAATCCACGCACGATTATTTGAGATGTTTTTCCCTTTTTTTATATTTGTATTTCTTTGAACCTGTTTGGTGTCACATGGCTAGCAGGCAAGAATAACGGTGCGGCTTCTGATGATTTAACTGGCCTGGAAATGAGTGTCAGCAATTGTGAATACAGTGCAGTGTTTTCCTCATTACCGCTGGTTCTTAATTGGCTTAGGGACAGAGTACAACAAAACCAGTCAACTCGCTTTCAGGTAAAATTGATTAATAGTTACATATTTACACAGAAGAATTGTTAATATTTGATAGAGTTGTATTAGTTATTTATACCTTATATTTGAAGTGTCGAGTTTTTATTTATATGAAGGATCATATCAAATGAGAGAATATAATCTTAACCGTCCAATTGTTATATGGACGATCAAGATTAGCTTCCTTATACTCTACCCTTTCTTTCATAGTATGCATCTATATATGATCTGACTGCAAAATTTGTGTTGTTGATGCATCAGGTCCTTGTAACTGGTTCCATACATCTTGTTGGTGATGTGTTGAAATTAATCAAGAAGTGATTCGTTGGACTAAATAGAAAGAATTGCTTATTTTTCTGATTTCTAAGTTTTGAAGTAATGCTATCATTATCGACAGTATCCAACGAGGTATCTGTGTCATTCGCAGCACATTTACAGTGGTTTGGAAACCGCTAATAGAATGTTATCAATACAAACATCTTTGGTTTTGGACATTTGATAGATACATTGGTTCATATCAGCATCAGCTTGGTAACTTTATTTGTGACTGACTGTCTTTCAAGATTCATTTCATTGCAGTTGAAAAAGAAAAGGATGGGATTTAAGGGAGAGGAATAAAAAGTTGTACTTGCATGTAATTTTAAACTTCTCGAGTTTTGTTTTCTAACATGTATCTATTCCTATTATATTTGATGCTGAATCCTTGACTGAATGTTCCTCTTGGACTATGCTATATTTTTTAGACAAATTTGGATTATGCTATATGAACAACGTATTTTCTTTAGACAAAAGGACAATAAATAGATGGATTCCTCTGTCATTTGAGTGGCGGATTGTGGTGGAATTTTTCGCGATGAGCATGGACATGCATTAACTTGGAGGGTTCTCAAGACACTTGGGGTTGCTTCAGCTCATGTTGTTGAGCAATGGGCGCAAAGTTAACTAAAATGTAAAAACAATATGATTGTGTGAAATATGTGTAATTTTTTTAGGGAAAAATGCTGAAAAGTTATTTTTATCGAAGAAGAATAGACGAAATGAGATCCACAAGATAGATCCCTTTTCATTTTACCATCCAGTATTGTAGTTTCAACATCAATTGGTTCGGACATTCACTTAATTTCACCTAAGCTTCATCCCGGTTATGGATAGATCACTCAGGTACGGGTCCATAAGAAGTGACAATAGTCCTATGAAGACTTGCTTGCACCATGTCTCTAGTGGTTTCCCTTAACCAAGTCATTGCCCATGAGTTGCCAGCTCATTAACAGGCACGCGGTCAGAGTCCCAACTCCTCCCACTATTTGAAAGCTTATGGTTTCATGTTCTATTTCACTCCTCGACGAGGATTCTTGTCACCTTTCTCTCATGGTACTACACAATCGATCACTTTCATTCATTAAATCATCAACCATGCATAGAGAGCTTTGATAGAAAGACTAATCATTAGCTATGGACAAAGATTTCTTAGTAAGTTTATAGACAACACTATTTACTTGTCTTTGAATGAAATTTTATTTTTTGAGTTTGTACAAGTGAAATAAAATCAATACACACATTGAAATAAAAACACCAAAAGAAGAGATATGTCACCTACGACGGTTAGTATGATCAACTACCAATTTACAGTCAACCTAAAAAACGAGTTTTCAAAAGATTATGTCACACACATGTTAATACGGAGGGATTATAGAGTAATTGAAGGTGAAGTGGAAGACATCTAATTTTGTATTATAACGATAGGGAAGAAATAGTATCTTTCAAACACACATTCTATTAACTCATTTGAAAGGTAAATTAAAATAATTAGTTAAAGAATTAAGGCTAAAAGTGATCACTATTTTAGTCCTTGCAATTTTTTATGGTTCAATTTAATTATTGAAAGAAATAAAACTCAAATTAATTCATGAAATTTTCATATTAGAGACAAATTAATCGCTAAATTATTATAATACTTATAATACCGGGACTAATTTTTTCCAGTATAAAAATATCAGGGACTATTTTGAGTTTAACTTTTGTTAGAAATTAAATTGGAGTATTAAAAAATTGTGAGGATCTAAAAGACCGAAATGAATCTTTACTCATATTTCAATTAATTTTTTAAAAAGTTACATCGAGATAAATGACTCAATTTATTTGTTTTTATGCAACGGTTCAATTTACTAAAATCTGCTCCTTCCAGCCCTTAATATAAGAAGTTTATTTTTTAAATACATTGAAAATTTGATGTATTTAGACCATATTATAGACGATATACATCAATATTTTAATATATCTAAAAAGTAAATTTTTTCTTATATTAAGGACTAGAGGGAGTATTTAAATATCCTTCAAAAAAAATTATTTAAATATACACTTTTTTCAATCCTTTGATTTCTAAGAAAAAAATATCTAAATAAAGTTTAGCATAAAATTGGCCATGTCATAAATCAAATTTAAATTCTTACTAATTCGTTCTTAAAAAAAAATTCATTAACTACAATTGAGTTGAATTATTTAGTTAACTGGATAAACACTTGTGCCATTAGCTATGTATGTATAAGTAGATCACAAAAGAAAAACCAAACATGTTACGCAATTATTCATGATTAAAGGAGATACAAATTAACCCACTAAGTTTGGTCTAGTGGTGAAGAGTTTGGGTAGTATGTTATAAGTCTTGAGTTCGTTTCCCAGCTCATTTTTTTTTTGAACAAGCCAAAATGAGATATATATATTAACCAAATCAGTCTCCCTGGCACAAGACGTACCAAGATAGACTACAAAAGTTTACAAGAAGAAATAAAAAGCAAAACAATAACAACAGTCAAACAAGGCCCAAACAAAGTCGAGGACTAGACCACCAACTGTGGTAGTTTAAAGCTAACGTAATGCTCGTCGACTTCAACCACCTAAACACAAGCAAGCCAAATGAGCTGTAGGAAAGAACGACGCGCTCGAGATCCACCTGCTGAAGATGTGAATTGAATAAAGTGATCACGCAAAGAAACAAAATCCACCAAAGGAATGTCAATCCACGACCGAACTAAATCCCACAAAGATCCAACAAAACCGCAAGATATGAATAAATGATGAGCCGACTCAGCTTCACCACATCCAAAAACACACATGTGAGCTGTAGGAGATAAAATCCGTCGAGTAACTAGATTCACTCTCGTGGGCAGCCTGTCTCGCAATAAACGCCACGCAAGAATGGATACCTTCAAAGGAACCTGCGGGTGCCAAATGAGATTATCCGCAACTTCCATAGTGACCAAAGCATGAGATATCAAGAGCTGGTAAGCTCCCCTAACAGTATAACCAGTGTCAGGATCGGGATGCCACTGCCACCTGTCTACAGAAAAGGCCTGCAAAGAAATGTTAGAAAGTAAAGACTGACACTCCCCCAACATCTCCTCCTCTCATGCCCGCAACTGCCTCCGCCACTCCCACGCCCCTCCATTCGCGCCCCGCCCTAAATCAAACATCTCAGCCACCGTACACGATTTGTTTGCCGTCAAAACAAACAGGCGCCCAAAACGCTCGCAAAACGGAATACCATCCACCCAAGGATCGGTCCAGAAGTAAGTCTCTAAACCGTCCCCCACCCTCCTCACTACATGCTCCCTGAACCACCTGTCCCCTGACTCGCCGCCTCCCTCCCTAATACGCACTATCTCCCTCCACCACAAAGACCCCCTCCGACCTCCATCCCGAAGTCTACCTCTCTCAACCCCATACCTAGCTGCCAACACTCTAAACCACAACCCCCCGCTATCCACCAACATCCTCCAACACCACTTGCCCAAAAGGGCCTGATTAAACTCCCTCAACCGCCTGACCCCCAAACCTCCACTCTCCTTAGGTAAACTGATCGATTTCCAACTAACCCAAGAAATTTTCCTAGAATCCTCACACCCCCCAAAAAAATTTAATGAAAAGAGATTCAATAGAGGAAATAATACCTGAGGGAGCTTTGAACATAAAAATAAAAAAAGATTTACTAAACAAAAACAAGCATACATAGAAGAGGATTAAACAAAGTAAAGTGCTAAATTTATTATAGATCAGCACAACTGTGTGTCTGTCTTTAAGCTACAAACTTAAAGATTAATCCTTATTTATTCCATAACATTAATTAATTACTAAGTAGCTAATTAATTCTTCTTGTGATCCTTCTGAGCAGCATGCAAATCAGCAAAATAAGCCTTTGGATTATTCTCAAGTTGTTCCCTTAAAATGTTGGATCCATCTCCACCAGGAGCTTTCATTCATTATCAGAAATGTATAATAAAATATAATGACTTTAAAATAGTGCATGCACGGAGAGTTTTTTAATTTCAATAATTCATAAGACTCAACATACTATTGTTCATACATGTGTTAATAGGTATTACAAATTAGTTTGAATTCTTAACAACAAACCATCAATGTCTGGGTGGTGTAGTCGGTTATCACGCTAGTCTCACACACTAGAGGTCCCCGGTTCGAACCCGGGCTCAGACATTTTTTTTTTCTTCATTTTTTCCGTTATTTTTTGTATTTGGGCTTCATAACTGAAATCCCCAAAGGCCCAGCCCAATAGGCCCAATACGAAATTCATCGTTTTTTCAGTTTCAGCTCTCAATAAACCAGTAAAAGTCAAGGGTTTATGCAATCTACGATTTCCCAATTAATTAACTCGCATTTTCATCTTCATTTCAATTTTATCTCTGAATCGAATCGATTATTTGGTCTAAACAATGGAAGAAGATTCTCAGAACAATAGCACCAATACAAGCCATTTACTCGGTTCTGTTCCGGTGAGTCAGTTTGCATGCACTCGCTGAAGCTTATTATTACTTTAATAATTTATCAATTAACCAAATTAATCATCATTATGCAACTACTATATTAGAATCATTGCTTTTGTCTCTTCGTTTTTTCAAATATATTTATTCTGATTTTTTTATTAACTCTGATTATTCCTCTTTTGTTGCTTAGGCTGTAATTGCTGATGCAAAAAATGTGAATGCTTCAAATAATCAAGGTATGAACACATACAAATCAACTTTAATCGTGTTTTAAGTTGCGTACTTGATATGTTATTAACTAGATTTAACATCATTAATTAGTATGTGAACTGCGGTAACTATTTAAAAAGTTGTTTAATTTTGTTGTCCAAAATTAATGTTCAAATTGTCCCTATGAGCTTAGCTCGGTTGGGGCCAGGGTTCGAATTTTGGACACTACAGGATGAAATTTAGCCACTAGGCTACTTGATCAAAAAAACAAAATTAATGTTCAAATTCAAATAGCAATTTTGAATTTTTAATTACCTGAAAGAGTTGCTTATGAACTTTGCATGTAGTCCCTTATGCAAATATGCAAACATTCCCTCCCAATAGTGGAGGAGGAAGCAGAGAACAGGGATATCAAACTCTCGGAACTCCAACTGGTAATGTTATCAAACTTAAATTTTTGCATGACTCGAATCACATGATTGTTTCTTTTTCTGTTCTAATTTTTTATTAAAAAAAAATTAGCTGATAAATTGTAGTATGATCTGTTTTTTCATGATGAAACCCATTTATATAATTCATGGCTTCACGTTTGAGAAACTTTGGCATATGCAAATACGTGTTTGGGGAGGCGGTTATGACTTGTGAGGATAAAAACACTATTTTAGTGGTAAATGTTTGAACATAGCCCTGATTTGATATGCTATGAAGTTATCACTACTGCGCACACAGTCTTTCTAGTTTGTTTAATTTTAGGCTTTTACTTATCTTTGACAACAAAACGATCTAAAGTCAAACCAATTGAATTAGGTGTTTCACAGGAAAGGACAGAATATATTTAGTTATGGATTTATTCATTTACTAATTCCATGTGGTTGCGGTATTTAATGTAACTTATTTTCTGGATTCTGAATGGTCTTATTTTGAGTTGAATATTTTTGCCCATAGATGATTAATACCGACAGTTGATTATATATCCTGATTAGAGAATAGTAGCAATTTTACATTTTTATTACCAATATATGCTACCAATCTATGCTATATTAATCATTCATAGATCTCTGGCTTATTCATCCATGCAGAAACTTTTGGGGAACAGGCAGCTAATAACTGGCAGGGATTTTTTAGTGTCTCGTCCTACACACAGTATTTCAATGTGGATACAGATGTTGTCGTGAACAGATTGATAAGTTCCTTGAATCCAGTCGGTGATGACTTTTTTGCAAAGATAGATGCTAACCCTGATTTGTGAGTTCGGCATATTATCTTTTGCTGCTATATTTTCAATAACTAAAAATGGCGATACTGATTTTGATTACATGTGAAAATGTGGTTCATGGAGGAAAAATTTAGTTGACTATTGCCTGCCTGCCTTTTGTTTCTTCCACTCCCACCCCTTTTACTTCTTGCCTTCTTTTTGGTCCATTGTGGACCCACACAAAATTGTTCACATCCCTAATTGCTTTCATAAATAGAGTCCTAGATTGTAATAATAAAGGGTGAAAGTATTTGTCCATTACTTTATCCATGATACTTTTCTATTATTACAGGTATGGGCTTATATGGATCTCAACAACATTGGTTTTTGTACTTACCTTACTTGGAAATCTTGCAACCTACCTTATGCAAAAACATATAGATGACAAGACTTCGTGGAAATTTGATGTTAACTTTGTGAATACGGCTGCATGGTCTATTTATGGCTATGTGATAGTTGTTCCATTGGCATACTACTTCTTCCTTCAGTATATGGGTTCAAATGCTAACCTTGTAAGGTTTTGGTGCATGTGGGGGTATTCCCTCACCATTTTCATCCTGTCCTCTGTAAGTTTCTGCTTTCTGTGTATGACATGTTGTGTTATCATTTATTATCTTTCATGTGATTTATCTAATACTTGCTTCTCATGAAATTTGCAGTTTCTATTGCTTATTCCATTTGAGATTTTTCGGTGGATTATAATAATCCTTACCGGCGTTGCCTCAGCTAGCTTTGTTGCTTTGAACCTAAGATCCTTTATAGGAAACGATCTTTCAGTGTCCATAATTGCAGCATTTGTCTTGCAAATAGCTTTGGCAGTCTTCATCAAAGTTCAGTTCTTCGAATAATTAATTTAAAGCGTTTCAGTAGTAAAAATAAAACCCAAGCCACCATCATCACTACCTCACTTCACTGGCTAACTGTCTGCAGCAAAAATGGTTTTTTTTTTTTTTTTTTTGTTAGATGGATGCAAGAAGAGTTAACAAAGTAATGTGATAGATTGTGCTCCCTGTATCAGCTTGGTCTGAATTTGGCCAAAACAATGTGAACGACTGATATTTGGGAAGGTGAAGTACAAAGATTGGTGCAATATTTGAGCTCCCTCCACAATTATGTAAATATCAGACCTTGCATTTTGCAGCTTTTCTGTAAGTGAAGATGTGATATGTCACCCCACATGCTATACCATGATACCCCCAGTGGAGCAGGAAAATATAATGCAAAGAATCTGTGCGAGGGAGCTTCTATGTCACGATAATGTATATGGGATATCCAGTATGCCAAGGAAGGGGATGTGTTCTTGTTTGCTTCTATTTTGCTATGAGTGTGTCAGTATCTTCTAACAATTACTTGGTAGTAATAAGTAATAATATTTAGTCAGAAATCTTATTTATTCAAAATATATACAAAATGTTTATATATAAGAGGTGTGGTGCCAAATTTTGTCATTAGTCGTTAAGAGTGTGTTTGAACCGAGGTAATAGAATATTTTAGGAAAATTATGGTCCGTTTGGTTGAGTGGGAAGAAAGAGGAAGGAAAAGAAATTACGGAAACTAATAAATGAATTTAGAGCTATTCGGAGGTTTGGAGGGGAGTGGAGTGGGAAAAAAAAGGAGGCTAGTGCTTTGGGGTATTTGTTTTTCTTCATAAATGAAAACACTCTAATTTTGGAACTAAAAAATTGTATTTGCGGAGGATTTTGGAGGGCTCGGATAAATTTTCTAAATTCAAGTATTTTGTTAATATCTATTTAAACAAATAAAGATAAATTGGTAAATTTTTATAGTAATATAGGAAAATGCTAAACAGTGCTCTCGGGCACTGGCTCGGGCACTGATTAAGCATTTAAAAATAGAAATTCTGTCTCGAAATGTGTGCATTCAATATCTCAAAAGTATCAAAAATTTTCTTTTTTTAATATTAATTTTATTTTTTGCATGCTTAACAAGTGACCCATATAGTTATCATTTTCTACTGATTTCATATAGGTATGCAATGAGGACATTGAGGAGGTTGAGGCCAATTTTTTTTTTTTTTTTGATAAGCAGGTTGAGGCCAACTTTAATGAATCACATCGAAAATAAGCTGATATTTTTTTTCAAAATTTATAGTATTGTATATCATTTGAAACTTATATAATTATTGAGTTATTTAATTTTGAAACTCCATTTTTTTAAGTTCTGTGATGTCATATATATGACATGTGCGACTGCACGGGTATATGTGTCTAGTTTACAAAATAATATAAAAGATCTTTCTATTTTTTATCTACACCCCTTCCTTCAAAACCCTCTCCTTCCCTTCAAACCTTTTAATAAAGCTTTAGACAATTCAAATAATTTAGTTGAATTCTGTTATTTTTATAGAGTAGTCAAATTATTCATATTTTTGTAATGAAACTATTCCTAAACATGAGCAAGAATAGAAGAATAGATATGAACGAGAGAAGAGAGAAAGAATAGATATTGTATTATTCTTTTTAATGTTTTCTATTATAATGTGACCTTATTTATAATGGATAAATGACATGTGCCAATGTTAACGGGCGCGCGAGAAGTACGGGGGCGCCAAAAGAAATTCTCAAAATATTCATATCACTCCCCTTTGAGATCCATCAAGAATGTGCCTCATTAAAATTTTACTAGAAAAAATCTAAGTGAAGGAAAATAAATACAACACCTTTGTGTGCGTGAACTGTCTCGTTAAAAACCTTACCAGAAAACCCAATGGGACAAAACCATGGCGAAGAAAAAAAGAGTGCATAAAACATTTATTTCTCCCCTTATATTTGAGACGAGGAAGACTTGTTAATAGGAAATGGATTCCCTGCAGTCACTATTTGACTGCAGGTTAATCTCAACCATTCATTTTGAAAACTGGTACACCAAAATTTTAATCTAAAGGCTAGCAATGCATGACTGCATGGTCATTTGAATGCATCGAGTCCAGGTCCCTTGTTAATATTCTATACTAATTGCTCCAAACCTTTTACTTGGCGGCAACTTTGTAGAAAAATTTGTTTTATCTTCTTTATTATACTCTTTTTGAAATTATTAGTGCGTATGATATTATCTTCTTATTAAATTGTTGTAAGAACCCTATAGAAGATAAGCCACAAATCTATTGTATGTGATGATTTGCATACTTCAACTAAAACACATTTCTTATTTTATCCATGTAGTGCTAAACTTTCCTAATCATTTTATGAAATTGTTGTTGCGATTTGTTTCACATATATCTATGAATGATCGTACTTCCTCACGTATAATAAATATTTTTTTTTATAAGCAAATAGCTTGTTTGTTATATATAACATTTTAAGGACTACGCAAATAACCTGTATATCTAAATAATGAACTAGTGATAAATAGAGTTACACTTCAACCCATTACTCAAAAGAATATGATATACTTGGAGGTGTAATTTTTTATTGGGTAAATGCCTATTTATCCCCTGCAAAATTAGAGATTTTTCGTTTACCCTCTGCGCGAATTTTTTTCTGTTTACCCCCTGCAATGTCAAGATTTTTTCATTTTGCCCCTTAGATGGACAATTGAGCATCTGACAGTGCATCTTTGCTGATGTGGCATACACACGTGGAAATACATTAAATTTATATATATTTTTAAAAATCCACGTTAGTTAATATTATTTTTTAAAAAAACAAATTTTTTAAACTTTATTATTATTTTTTACTGCCAAAAAAAAATTCAAGAAATAATAAATTTTTTAAAAAAACTAAATTCTTAAAACTTTATTATTCTTTTTTTAATAATTTTTTTTAAGAATCTTTAAAAATAATAAAAAATAAATTTAAAAAGAATTTAACAAATAAATTTAAAAAATAATAAACTTATTTTTAAAAATTTATTTTTTATTATTTTTACAAATTCATAAAATTTTAGTATTATTTTTTTTTACAGTAAAAAAAATTATTATTTTTTTGATAGTAAAAAAAAGTTATTAAGAAAAGCATAATAATAAAGTTTTAATAGTTTTTTTTATAAAAAAATTATCACTCTTTTTGACCGTAAAAAAAATTATTAAAAAAATAATAATAAACTTTAAGAATCTTTTTTTAAAAAAATATTTTTTTTTAAAAAAAACTATTTTTTATTTTTAAAATATATTAATTGACGTGGAGTTTTAAAAATAAATACAAATTTAATGTATTTCTACGTGTGCATGCCACGTCAGTAAAGATGCACAGTCAGATGCCCACTTGTCTATCTAGGGGGCAAAATGAAAAAATCTTGACATTGCAGGGGGTAAACAGAAAAAAAATCGCACAGGGGGTTAAACAAAAAATCCATAATTTTGCAGGGGGTAAATAGGCATTTACTAAACTTGTAAGGTGTAGAATTTTTTTAAAGCAAAAGGATAAATATATTAAATAAAAATAAAAAGATACAGATATCGGGGACATTAAACCTGACTCAGCTACAACCCAAACGGGACCAGAACTTAGTGAATGCATCAACCGCCAACATAGAACCAGAACCATGTGCCAACAACCCCCGGAACAAGCAACATGCATAAAAGTTCTTTCGAACAAAACAATCCGAGAACGATCACAGGAACATAAAAGGATGAGAAGTCGGTACCGAAGTAGAGGCAGTCATGACCCTTGAGACTTGCAGATCTCAACAGACCTGAAACATCAAAGAATTGAAAAGCACATGAACACCAACACAGCCAGTTTCACAAGAACGACGCGTTTGAACCCATATCATGGGATGAGTCCAACACATTAGTAATGAAACAACCCTTCCGGGTTAATATGACCAGACCCTTTCGGGTTAACAATACCCGATCGGAGGGATTTGAAACCACTTGATGACATAACTGACCCCCAAACTATATTAGGCGGTTGAGTGGGTCAGATACTGATGATAAAAAAACAAAAAAAAGAAGATAGAGAGAGAAAACAAAAATATAATATAGGCATGAGAGAAAGTTCTCACAAAATTGTCTAAAAAAATTGTTCAAATAATATTTCTTTTTATTTTATTCATATCGAGTACACAACTTACAGTAAGATAAAAATTTCTATAATTGTGTCCCATAAGTGTAACTCAAATTGTAGCTATCAAAGATATTATTGGAGGTCGGATTCGAATCCCGGATTCTACGTTTCTCCACATTTAATGTGTGAGTCTTAGTGTCTTACCATTAAACTATTTCACAAAAAAAATTCTACAATTGTAATCCAATTTTTTTTATAAGATTAAAATTATTGAAGAAAAAAAATTGAAAAAAAAAAAATTTAAGAAAAAGAAAATTGAAAAAAAAAAAAACTAAACCCCTAAACCCTCCACTACAATCCTCTTCGTTCTAAGCATGTGTTTGGTTCTGCGTTTTTTTTACTCAAACGCGAGTCTGGATGTCGAAACGCGATTTGAACAGATTCCTTGATGTTTGGGTGGTTGCAGAATCGATTCTCTAAAACGCAGTTTTAGTCCCAAACGCGAGTAACTTGTGTGTTTGGTTTGGCGGTGAATAAAATTGAGTTTGACAGAATTGAGTTAAAGAGAATTGATTTTGGTTAAAAGTGAGTTGAACATAATTGAATTATGTTTGGATGCATTTAGTAAAAGTGATTCTCACCAATTTATATTGTTTGGATAGTTTAGATCAAAATTGCTTTTGGGGTGGCTAATTACTAAAATGGGTTTTTAATTTAACTAACAATCAACAACAATAAAAAAAACCACATTTAAAAAATTTATACAAATAATTGAAAAATAATAAACAGTAAATATTTAGAAACTATTTTCCGTCAAATTATATTATGAACTTACAATTTAATAAAATATATAATAGCAAATAATTCTCAATTCTCACATTCATTCAATAATATTAATTAATTTTTTGTGTACATATAATATAATATTAATTAATTTATAAGTGTTATTGTCAAGTATAAGTGTTACTTTTAATATAGGAGTAGTAAGTACAAAGTATCAAACGGTGTGATGCCAAAATAAAAAGAATTGAGATGACGTTTACATAATTAATTAAGAAACAAATATTGTACTGTATCGTCATACAAATTGAGATCTGAGAGAGACCATTCACCGACTCGCCGTCAAAAACAAATTCTACCACTGGAAGTGGGCAGCAATTTCTCACTGTAGAACCCTCCACTCTGTGTTCTTTTCCTTTTCTTCAACTGTTTGGAACAACAGCGTTGGTTACCATGACAAACATAAAGGGTAATAAGGGTAGATAACTTTGGGAAACAAAACATGAAATTCAGAATCGCTTCACGCAAACGCAGAAGCTCCGAATCCTAGCTTCGGATCAACGTGCGTTTAAGGATACAATCGATTTACATTGACTGCAAGCCAAACATACAAAAGTTCAGTCAAACCACGTTTGATAGTCTCAAATGCACGTCAGGAGTGTTAAAACTCCAATCCAAACAAGCACTAGAAGCTACAAATCGGAGCTTAGAAATAAGAATATCCTGGTTGGTGAAGCGAGAGATCAATAATGAAGAGGACTTGGTTGGTGAATTGTGCTACGTTTGTCTAGGGTTGAGCTTGTTGAACTGAAGAATGCCTTCAAGATATTATTCATCAAACGCTTATTCAGGTAATTAAGTGATTTTTGTCGGTGTTTGATTTTGATTTTGAATTTTACTTTGTTTCTCTTCTGTCAGGTTTTGTTAATCTTAATTGAAATTTGCTGATTTTGAAATTAGTGAATTTTTTGAAATTAGAAATAAAGTTCAATGGGGCTAGTGTATCTATTTGGATCCTCGGCATCCAATTGCTCTGCTGCTGCAAATTAATTTAGCCATTAGATTAATCTATAGGTGGTGATACAATGAGATTGAAGTAATAAAATAAGTTTTGAAGTTCTTGGGTTGCCATACTATAGCTGTTAACAGCAGCAACATTCAATATCAATATCAAGTTAAAAATAAATCCTTTTGAAACAGAAAACCCACAATTAGTATGTTGCTTTGTCCCAAATGTTAACAAAATGAAGCCCTAAATCTAAAAAAATAAAATTGGAGGCATCAACTTAATTAAACTTGTCGTTGCAACAGAGTCGCCATCGCCGACCCATGGTCGCTGCAAAAGTTGGTCATGGCCCTGGTAATCCATTGCACTTTTCTGTCATTTTTGCTTATTTTTTCTATGATTTAATGTACAAGAAGAGGTAGATACAAAAGTGGAAAGAGGGATTGATGGGGAATTGGGGATGAGGATAATGTTTAGGTTTTAATGTTAAAGAGTGAGATTGATCGTGTTGAAATAGTGTGTTTGCTGGAAGCTTTTGTTTTGAGTAATTAGAATTTCATCGATGCCAATGCAGCTGAGATTTTTAATTTACAATAAAATGAAAAAATTGCCAACCTTTGGATTGATCTCATGGCTCATAATTTTATAGCAGACACTGCTGCAGAGCAGGCAGCTGCTGCTAATGTAGGATGCTTATAATGGAATTAGTGGATTTGAAGTTAGCTAATTCACTTCACATTCATTTTGTTTACTTCTTATAATGGAATAATGGAATTGCTATTGTTTTCTATTAACTAGTGTTTCCCATTAATATTAATTTTGTTTTCTGCAGGCTAAACCAATTTTTAATCTTAATTGGTGTTGATTTTCAATAATCATCCACCAACTGGAATGGAATTTTCAGAAGAATGGAAATCTCTATTTCCAATAGGTGCATCCACTGTATCCCCTCTTCTTCTCTCTAACCCTGATTCGCTTGGTCCACTATTCTTTAACCCTAACCCTAATTCACAAACCCATCTTGTTTCTTCCACCATTCCCTCTCTTCAACTCCCGCATCATCTCTTAACCGAACGTTACCTTTTAACATCTGACCCTTCCATTCTCCCATCCACTGCTTCCACTATTGCCCCTCTCTTTGATTCTACAGATCAACTAATTGACTACAATGTTTCTCACTTTCTTTACAACCGAATTCAACTCCTTAAGTGCCCGGATAGTCCCAACGTTGTTGTTATCTTCCCAACCGGTGTCAATGACCAGAATATTGGTTTTTTTATGTTACGTGTTAAGGACTCCGTGTTGGATACTCGACTTGATGTCAAAGGCAATGTTTTTCGGGCTTCTACGGGTTCTGAGAGCCGTATATTGAAGATGTCAGTGAATCCGGTTACTGATTCTGAACTTGGAGGAGGTTCTGATTCTTCACCTGTTATTGGATATTTGTTGGCATCTTCACGGTATTCTGTTTGTTGGTTTACTGTGAATCACAATTTGAGTTTGGACAGTCCTAGTATGTCTTATTTGGGAATAAGTAAAGTGTTTAAGGAAGCTGTTGTGCATGCTTGTTGGAGTCCTCATATATTGGAAGAGAGTGTGGTTTTGTTAGAAAGTGGTCAGTTGTTTTTGTTTGATTTGGAGTCTCAAGGTTCAAGCAAGACTTTCAAGGGGACTAGGTTGAGAGTACCACAGAATGAATCGGCCTGGTTTAAAAACAAGGGTTGGCTTAGTTGTGAATTTAGTTGGCAGCCGAGGAGTTTGATTGTTGCACGTTATGATGCCATCTTTTTAGTTGATTTTAGTTCAAAAGAATGCAACGTGACTAGCCTAATGAAGATTGAGACATTGCGGATGTTTGCTCCTGATGAAAACGAGCGGTTTCTTGCCTTGTCAAGGGCTGGTCCCGATTACTTTTACTTCACTGTGGCTTCCACAAGTCTTTTAGTTCTATGTGATGTAAGGAAGCCTTTGATGCCAATATTGCAATGGAGGCACGGCATTGATGAACCGTGCTACATGACTGTATTAAGCTTGTCTATGCTGAGATCCAACTCAAAGGTAGATACTTTTAAGTTGGCTTCTGATATGGGATTTTGCATTATCCTGGGATCATTTTGGAATTCTGAGTTCAATATATTTTGCTATGGACCTAAATTTCCATTTCGAAAAGGTTCTAGTACTTCAAGGCTTTCAAAGATTAACACAACATTCTATGGTTGGGAGCTTCCATCTGAGATCAATTTATCTAGCCGTGAGTGTCATTGTGGAAGTTGTCTGTTTAGGGAAGAGTTGTCAAAGGATGCCCTTCCCGAGTGGATTGATTTGCAGCTAAAGAAAGAGATGGTTTTGGGATTTGGCATTTTAAACAATGACCTTGCTTCCTTGCTCTGTGAACCAGATGAGCATGGTGGTTTTACACTAGTAAGGGTAATGTCGTCAGGAAAGTTTGAATTGCAGAGATATCACGCCTCTTGGGCTATGTCTAGAAACTTGGAAGGTTGCCACGAAGCAGATTTATGTTTGGAGTCACACTTGTTGCGTCCCATGAGTGATAAGGAAAACAAATACAAATCTGCAGATTTTCATTGCATAAAATTGGATTACCTTTATGCCTATGCAAATGGTAATCTTGCTCAAGATCTAACTACAAAACTAGACGAGGTCTATTCGGATGATCAAGAGGAGGCGCCTTTTTGTTTAGAAGTTCATGAGTCATTGTGTAAGAAATTAAATGCTTGTGGATTGGGACATTCAAGATCATCTCCTGCAATTACTTCTATTTTTAAAGATGTCAAGTTACCAGCAAGCTTCCACGAGGTTGCCTTAAGAAAATTGTGGACCGACTTGCCTTTAGAGTTATTACAGTTAGCATTTTTGAGTTATTCTGAATGTCGTGAAGTCATTGGATACAACCAAAAAGGGGTACCTTTAGAATTTTTAGCTGTTCCAGACCTTCCTCAGTTGCCTCCGTTCTTTTTAAGGAAACCATCACCCCATAGCAACGATGACATTGTGGGTCCAGTTATTCCTTTTCCCGTTTTACTTGTGATTAATGAAGCTCGCTATGGGTACTCAGATTCGAGTAGTGACGAATTTTCAGTAGAAGGAGAACTTGGCCTCAAATACAAAGAAGTTATGCAGGTGGCTGGTGAGATTGCTGTTTCATCTCGTGGCCCTATGTGCCCTGATGATCATGTAGTCTCCCTTGATGATGATGAAGGGGAACCCTGGGCTGGTTCTTCGAAACCAAAATCTTTTTCGACATATCGCCCAATTGCTTTGAATTTCTCCGATACAGATAATATACAGGGAAAGTCTGTTTACACTGATACCGCTTATGATACATTTATTTTTCATGTTTCGGACAAGTCCTGTGAGCATACTGAATCTGTTGGAGAAGAGATGTTTGATGATCTTTGCCCAATTGAGTTGAGATTTGATGCTCCTGTGAAGAAGTTTGAAGGCCAGAGTTTAAAGGCATACGAATTATTGAAAGAGCAGACGTCTAAATGGCAACAAAGTTTTGATTTGTATAAGGAATTTTGTATTCAATCTGGATTTGAAAAGTAGATATCAGTTAAAATGTAAGTTAAAAAAAAAAATTAGCTGATAAAAATTATTACTATTACGTGCAGGCTCGCCCTTCAAGGGTCAGCTCCAAGGTGTTACTTTCTTTAATTGTGCCTATATTTATGTGAAAAAAGGTTCTGATCTGATTAGTCATAAGGCAAGACTGTGATTGTCACTTTTTTTTCCTTGATAATGATTAATGACTATGATTGACTCTGATGAAATGAAAGATATCTATATATTCATTTTCAATTCCGAAAAGTAAGGAAAAAATATTTTTTATTTCTAGCATTGTGCAATTTTCTGTATAATGCCGAGCCAAGTATTTTTAGTATGTCTTTTTTACTGTTTAATTTAATAATAGTGATAAAACCTATTTGTAGAAGGTTCCTCCTCAATGAGAAAAAAAAAAAATCAAGATGTTTAGTCATTAACTGTCACGTTTGTTTGCTGCAATTTAGTGCTTGTTTGGTATCACGGTTGCAAAACTAGTACTTTGTAGTTTCAACAAAATCACAATGACACCAAAAATGCACTTAAACTTGTCATGAGGGTTGATTAGGGCTCTCTCTTCGTGAGGGAAATTCATACATGGCTGGGTAGGACTGATCAGGGCTCTCTTTCCCAGTTCACATAGTTTAACTTTCACAGTATAAAAGGTAATTTGACATTCACCTTCCCAACAGATTTTCAGAGTTCTGCAATTTATGCTGTTTTGGATTCTCCTGTTTTTTCATAATAGCCCAGTTATAGAATTCCCCATACACCTTCATCAACAATTGTTACATTAGCATCTTGGCTGAGAAGCTCAAACCATAATGAAGAAAAGTTTCCCTTAACTCGAATTACTTTGATCCTCCATGTCTATGGTGGAATTGGATCCAATTCAAACCCGGAGTTTGGTTTTCAAGAGCCATATGATTCAAATGTGTATTTTACGGTTACCTTTAAGCTGCTTTCGGATGTATATGATTCCGGATATGGTGGTATCCATGTTCTGCAGGAGCTACTGTTGTGTTAGATTTTATTGTAGAAATCATTTTTTTATTTAATCTGTGACAGAGTAGATGAAAGCATTACAGCTTATAGAGAATACCTTGGAAAGTTACTCCCGGTGGAAAGAGTAGATTTAATTTGTTTCATATTCTCATTCTTCGCTCTCATCTCTTCTCTCTGCTTCAGGTTCTCATTTCTTCATTCTTATTCTTCGTTCTCTTTTCTATCCGCTTCATGTATTTAAATTGTGTTTATTTTGTTGTAATCTGTGAACTTTGCTTTCTCACTGTGATTTTTGCTTCATGTATTTAAATCTGTTCTACTAAACGGAGGGATCTTTGAATTTTTCTTGCTCACAATGAATTTTGCTTGTCACTGCATGTGGTAATCTGTGAATTTTGCTGTCTCACTGAATTCTACTTGCTCACTCTGATTTTTTCCTGTTCCTACATGTGCTCGATCTTTGATTTTGCTTGCTCACTCTGATTTTTGTTTGTTCCTGTATGTTTTGTTTCTTTGAGTTTTGCTTTCTCATGTAAATTGCAACACTCGATTCGTAACTTTCGCAACTTTTGACTCTCCTCTCCTTGGTGGATCTTTTGCTTGACTATTTACCTGATTAATCAATATATGCATGGAGTTGTTATTGTGGTATTGAGTGATCTTAATTAATTGTTAACAAACCTTTTAAGCAAATTTGAATTAAGGCACTAATGAAGGCTGTGTATTATGTAGGCTGTAAACTAATAGTTAACAAACCTTTTAAGCAAATTTGAATCAAGGCACAAATGAAGGTTGTGTATTTATGTAGGCTTTAAACTAATAGTTAACAATATAACTAAATTCTTCTTCTTATAGACACAATTTTTTTTTTATTTTTAAAACTTGGTATTATAGACACAAAATTTGCTTCCAAATCAAATTAGTTTTGCTGTTTTCCTCTGTGCTAACTATGGCAGATAGAGACTGAGCCTTTAACTCATCCAATTGAGTTGATCTTCTAAACTCAGTGGCTCCAATAATAACTTCATTATTAGCTTTGTTAATATTGGAGTATGATTTGACTGTTAAATTGTATTCAACTCATGATGTGTATATGAGCTAGCTTTAGTTTTTATAACATGAGAGCCATTTTGCTTACTTCATCTGGTTGTAAGATCATGCATTTGAAATCATAGATGTGCAACCTGTTGAAACCCATCAAAGATCACGTTTTAGCAAAGGAATTTAGATAATAAAGATTTCATGTGTAATAGCTTTCATTGTTGTGATAGCGTTTTTACACACACACAACACATATATCTCTTGTCTTTATTGGATGTGAAATGTAATATGTGGTTCAATACTGAAATAATGATTTAGAATCTGTTACATTGTGGTTTTGTTGGTGTATGGGTTAGAATTTTTTTATTTTTTTTTTGCAATGAGGGTTAGAATATGTTTTGTTATGGTAATTATGCACTTTGGTATACTATGTTGGTTCTTTTGCAAAATCTTCAATTGAATTTTGTATACTATCATTGTTATACTACAACAAATTACTAATATGAAGAGTTTAAGTATATAAAGTCAAATGAGTAAGGCATGTTAGTAAATTGCTTAAAAAAAATCATCATCAAAATTCATGAGTAACTACAAGTATTATAGTAATATAAAGTTTGTTCTGAGACAAGTACATTCTCACTGTATCGTATGCAGAGTAGGCATAGCCAAGTGAACTTAAAACTCAAGGGAAAAGAGACTGGAATTGGAGGGGTCATTGGCATCAGATTGTTACAGCAAGTGAAGGGTGGTGGAAAGCTAAGATTAAGGTAATTTTATATCTAAGTTTTATTTTCGAACCTTTATTTTATACTACTTTGAAGATTAATTTTTTCTATGATCTTCTTTGCATGACCTGTTGAATTTTTTGAACTAATTAGATGAGCTTCTTTTGTTCTAGTTAAAAATCTTCTTACTTGTTAATACAGATACTAGTTTATTTACTATTAGAAAATCTCTCTTGGACATCTTTACTACTCTCTGCCCATCTTATGAGCTTCTGTTTATGTTTAAGCATCTAAACTAGGGAATAATGTCTAATCATATAGGTAAGCGAGATTTCTGTATAATCGGCCATTTGGCTTCTAAAGATCATATGAAATTTTATGAAGTGTATAATTAGGTCCGAGAGTTAGAGGAAAAAAGTGTTCTATTATATCCAGTCTAACCTTTGAAGCACAATTGAAAGGTCATTTAGGTGTTGCAAAGCTAAGTGTAGACAACATGCCTTAATATTCATTGAAAACTTACCTTACATGGAAATCTTGCAGCTTACCTTGTGCAAAAACATATAGATGACAGTACTTCATGGAGCTTTGATGTTAGCTATGTGAATACGGCTGTATGGTCTATATATGGCTATGCGATAGTTTTTCCATTGTCATACTACTTTTCCTTCAGTATATGGGTTCAAATGCTAACCTTATAAGGTTTTGGTGCATGTGTGTGTGTGTGTGGGGGGGGGGGGGGGGTTATTCCCTTACCATTTTCATATTGTCTGCCGTAAGTTTCTGCTTCCTGTGTATGGCATGTTGTGTTATCGTTGTATGCAAATTGTATATATTACATTATGTAGACTTACCTTTTCACAAGCACGTATTGGCTTGCTAGTTTTGATTTATTTATGCATTGCTTTTCATATTGTTTTTATCTAATACTTGCTTCTCATGAAATTCAGTTTCTAATCCTTACCGGTGTTGTTTCAGCTAGCTTTGTTGCTTTGAACATATGATCCTTTATAGGAAACGATATTTCAGTGTCCATAATTGCAGCATTTTTCTTGCAAATAGCTTTGGAAGTGTTCATCAAAGATCAGTTCTTCGAATAATTAATTTAAAGCGTTGCAGTAGTACCAAATAAAACCCGAGCCACCATCATCGCCACCTCACTTCACTGGCTAACTGTCTGCAGCAAAATTGGGTTGTGATTTTTTTTGTTAGATGGATGCAAGAAGCGCTAACAAAGTAATGTGAAAGATTGTGCTCCCGCCATATCAGCCTGGTCTTAATTTGGCCAAAACCTCGTGAAAGATCAATATTAGGGAAGGTGAAGAAGTACAAAGATTGATGCAATATTTGAGCTCTCAACAATTTTGCAGATATCAGACCTTGCATTTTACTGCTTTTCTGTAAGTGAAGATGTGATGTCACCCCACTTGCTACCATGATATCTCTATGTCACTCGCGATAATGTGATGGGATATCCAGTCTGCTAAGGAAGGAGAGATGTATTCTTTGTATCAGTATCTTCTAACAATTACTTGGTAATTAGTAATATTCAGTCAGAAATCTTATTTATTCAAAATATATACAAAGTGCTTATATATAAGAGGTGTTAGCAGGAGCTTATTTGGTATCGCGGTTGCAAAAGCTAGTACTTTGTAGTTTCACAACATCTCGATGACACTTAAATTTGTCAAGAGGGTTAATCAGGTCTGTCTCTTCTAGAGGGAAATTCAGACATGGCTGAGAAGGGCTGTTTAGCTTTCGCAGTATCATAGGCAATTTGATAAGAACAAGAGTAGCTTGACTTAATGACTTTCCTTCAAAATGAAAAAAAAAGAAAGAAGAGTAACTTGACATCATGTCAAATTCCTTTTTAAGTTTTGTATCTCCATGACAACTACATTCCAAATTGATTTTATTCTTTGAATAATCATTAGTACTATTATGGGTGCGATAGAGTTTGAACCTAAGATTCTCAACTTATTTATATAAAAGGAGAAATTTTTAGCCACCAAACCTTGATAAAAAAAGTAAACTAGTGTATAATAATCTTAAGTTAATGCAAAATGTTTATAAAATATTTTGACCTTAAATAATGTTCATCATGAGAGTATGAGTAAGTAAAAATAATTTTTGTGAATATAGTTCAGTTGATATCGGCAACAACAAAGATTCGAATTTTGAATATACTCATTCACTTTAAAAAGATTAAATTTTAATTACTAAACTAGACTTTTTGACACAAAATGTTTTTTAGAATTGAGGAGACAGAAAATTTTGAATTTCTAAATTCCAATACGTTACATTATTTTTTATTTCAAGAGGGAGATGCCAATATATTTATTTTAATTCTAGTGGCATCTATGACAGTTGTACTCAGGAAATTTTGATGAAGACTTGAATCTCCATAATCAATTTCATTATTACTTTGATTAAAATTAAATTTTTGTTGAATAACAAAAAGAAAGGTCTTTTTCCTCTTCATCTGCCGCCGCCACTCCCCACAATTCAATCAGATTGTAGAAAAGCTGCTCATTTCTGAAGGGTGTGATTCTCCAACCACCACGTTTTCAGCAATGTGAGTTGCTTCTAATCACTGTGCATGCCCTCTAATTGCTTAATGCTTCACATCTGCATCACTAATTTTGCCATTTTTTTTTATATTAAACAAAAAATTTGTTTTTAATCTTCTAATATCGGCCCTTTGTATCCGGTCAAATAATATACACCAAATGCATTACTTTTTCGATAAACCTAAAAATAATTTTTTACTTATAATAATAATAGTGTTTATAATAATAATAGTGTCTGAAGAGAGTACATTGGAATAAAATAAATAGAACAAAACTATTGTACCAAAAAACAAATAGAGCAGATGGAGCAAAGCTGAGATTTTGTGGCTTTTTTAAGGCAGCATTTTTCTAAAAATAAAAGTGGTTTTTTTTTTTTCTTTCCTTTTTTCAAGTAGTCCAATAAATTGACATTACAATACTGGGATAATCGAAAGAAAAATACTACACATATAAATCAAAATTCATTAACTTTATAGGCAATAAACACTATTTTACCTTTTTTTTTTTTTTATGCAACACTATTTTACCCTAAACAAATATTCGCTACGATTATTTTTATAAATAAACAATTAACTTTTTAGATTCATTTGATAAAAGTCGATGCCAACTCAGCTATCATGTTTTGGTAACCATGTAGATATAAAAGTGATATCACAATAGTTCACAGCTGGAGTGAGTATCTTTCTTTCTCTACCAAACTCTGCTGCACACTTTGACAGACAAAAATGGAGAACAACGCCGACTCTTGTAGAGATTTCGTCAAAGATGTTAAGCGCATAATCATCAAGGTTCTCTCTCTTCTTCCTTTTCATTCTAACATCATTCAATTCATTCTTTTCTATTATGTTAATGTTCTGTCTTGTTTGACTCACAATGAATGCTTCAAAAACCAAACCAAATGGTGATGTAAAAATGACTAAGGTTGTTGTTTTGATTCATTTTTAAGGTTGGAACTGCTGTTGTTACTCGTCAAGATGGTAGATTAGCTGTTGGAAAATTAGGGGCACTTTGTGAGCAGGTCAAAATTGCATTTTTATTTTTATATATATATATATAAGAGAATAATAAAAATGAGATTTTGAATTTGGAATTTATGACCCTTTTGAAAATAAATAAATGGCAGATTAAGGAGCTGAACATTCTAGGTTATGAAGTTATTTTGGTTTCATCAGGTGCTGTTGGCCTTGGTCGCCAAAGGCTTCGATATAGGAAATTGATTCACAGTAGGTAAGGACTAAGGTGTAATGTAACTTACATTTTTTTTTTTTTGTTTTGTTCATTGCTTTCACTATATATATGTACACGGGTTTAATTGATATGCACCGACAATGTAAAGATTTTTTACACTGTCAATAAATCATAACCGTTGGTTTTCACACTGATGGTGCATGAAAATTAATCTCTATATAAATAGCCTTTGAAGTGATAGGGGTATACGAGACTTTTTTTTTAAAGTATTTTGAGGTAGTTGGATTGAAATTATAATTTACTTGGGAATTTTACAGTTTTGCTGACCTTCAGAAGCCACAAGTTGAACTTGATGGAAAAGCTTGTGCTGCTGTTGGACAAAGCAGTCTTATGGCTACTTATGATGATTTGTTTAGTCAGGTTAATATTGTTAATTTAATTAATTAATTGATGTAACATCTTATGATTTGCTGTATTTTCCATTAGTACCTTGTCTTGGATAGTTGACATTAATGTGTTAACTCTTTCTCTATCTGTCTTTTAGCTTGATGTGACGTCTGCTCAGCTTCTTGTTACTGACAATGATTTTAGAGACAAAGATTTTAGAAAGCAACTTTCTGAAACTGTGAAGTCGCTTCTAGCATTAAAAGTTATTCCAATATTCAATGAGAACGATGCAGTCAGTACTAGGAAAGCTCCATACGAGGTTTGTTTCTGATTCGTTAACAAAGTAAAATTTAATCTTGGAGCTGATAACTTCAAGGTATACTCCTTTGTGAAAGAAAAAAAAGTCGCAGTAAGTTTAATTGTACTCTATTCTGCTGATATTATCTAGGCTTAAATACTTAAAGTGTCGCCGACTCATTTTTTGCAGGACTCTTCTGGCATATTTTGGGATAATGACAGTTTATCGGCTTTGTTGGCCTTGGAATTAAAAGCAGATCTTCTTATTTTGTTGAGTGATGTAGATGGTCTTTATAATGGCCCTCCAAGTGATCCACATTCAAAGCTTATTCACACATACATTAAGGAAAAGCATCAAAATGAAATTACTTTTGGAGACAAGTCTAGAGTTGGAAGAGGTGGAATGACTGCCAAAGTAAAAGCTTCTGTTCATGCAGCTGATGCTGGCATTCCTGTTATCATTACCAGGTGCGTTGCTGTTTTATTTTACATTTCTCAAAAGCACCATTTTTGAAAGCATATTTGTCTGTTACGGGATTATAAAAAAGGTGACTGCGTTTAAGAAAAGCATAAGCTATTTTGGGTTTGTCAATAGTAACGAAACTCATTTTATTTAGAAAATCATCTACCAAAAATTATTTGAAGCTGTTTTTAGAAAATAAAATTCCTTCAGATTTTCATTTTTTTTAAATGGGATTTGCATATGATATTTCCCCTGTTCCACGTTGATACATTAGTCAGAAGTTGTAATGCCAACAACACTATGAAATTCATTATGTATGTTACATACTCCATCTGATTCTCGTATTTGCAAGTTGGTTTTGCTTGCTTGTGCAACATTTTATTTTTCTCCTTTCAGTGGTAATGCAGCTGAAAATCTCACTAAAATCCTCCAAGGGCAACGTATTGGTACCCTCTTCCATAAAGATGCGCATAAATGGGTCCCATTAAAAGAGGTTGATGTACGCGAGATGGCAGTTGCAGCTAGGGACTGTTCCAGACGGCTTCAGGTCTCTTTTATATTTTAGCACTTGAAAAAAGTCTGTCGAATCCTGGATATTACGAGCTTCCGGTACACCAATCCTTCCTCAACAATCTAATCTTCTATTCTTACATTACAGGCCGTATCTTCAGAAGAAAGGAAACAGATTTTGCTAAATATAGCCGATGCCTTAGAATCACGTCAGAAAGAGATTAAGATTGAAAATGAAGCTGATGTTGCTGCTGCACAAGAAGCAGGATATGAAAAATCCTTAGTTGCTAGGCTGGTTTTAAAGAATGAGAAGGCAAGACAGTTCACGTAATGAAGAATTTTGTTTTTAAATTTCAACCAACTGCATATAATTGTTAACATACTGCATTATTTCTCGTGATAAACTACGATAACCGACAGATTGCAGGCCTTGCCAACAACATACGAATTATTGCAAACATGGAAGATCCGATCGGTCAAGTGTTAAAACGAACTGAGGTAATGAGAAGTTTGTCTTGGCTTTTATAAATACAATTTGCATGTTAGTTATCAGTTTGCAAACATTTGTTTTCTTTTTCCGTCAAAAAAAAAAGAAAAGAAAAACGACAGCGCAGATGAGGCCACTATATAATTGAATCAACTTACTAATTATACTTATTACAGGTTCTAGTTTTACACCATACTAATAATTACAAAGGAAATTACTTGTGTTATTTTGCATTTTTTTTTAGTTTAATTGTTACCAAGTCATAAAATCATACTTTGAACAATTTTTTTTTTGACACCCTTGATTGTAAACTTTGTACTGGATAATGATGGTTATTGATCTGTGATATTTCTAACACAGCTTCCTTTATTTTTAGCTTGCAGAGGGGCTAATTTTGGAGAAAACATCATCTCCTTTGGGAGTTCTTTTAATTGTTTTCGAGTCTCGCCCTGATGCACTAGTACAGGTAAATCAAACATTTTCATTTCTTTACTTTTTTTTTAATCTTCTTTTAAGGCCGGGCTGAAAAACCATGTTGAGATTAACTTGATTTGACTTCTATGCTGTGATCTGCATTCTCATTCTAACCTAGTATCTTCATATGATCTGAACAGATAGCTTCCTTGGCAATTCGAAGTGGGAATGGACTTCTGTTGAAAGGAGGCAAGGAGGCTAAGCGATCAAATGCAATTTTGCACAAGGTTTGGTTTCAACGATAATTTGATAACTATTTTCTTTTATATTGTATTTGGTTTGACAGTTTCATTAGTAAGCATATTTTTGGGTAATTTACCATATCTAAAATTTCAGGTGATCACCGAAGCTATACCAGATACTGTTGGTTCAAAACTTATTGGACTTGTGACAACAAGAGCAGAAATACCTGAACTACTTAAGGTCAAATACAACCGTACAAATTAATTTCTGGTTTATAAGGTTGCCTACTTTGAAGATTGGCACATTTACCTAAGCTGTAATCTGCATTCTGTTTTGTTTTCAGCTGGATGATGTAATTGATCTGGTGATTCCAAGAGGCAGCAACAAACTTGTTTCCGATATCAAGAGTTCCACGAAAATCCCTGTTCTTGGTCATGCTGGTAAGACCTTTCTGCGTAATATGTAGTCATTGCTTGATATGGTATTGTAAATCTTTTTTATTTTTTTTATAAATAATATAATAGCGATTATTATATATAATGCTATTTTATTGCAAAAATCAGATGGAATTTGTCACGTCTATGTTGATAAATCTGCTAATTTGGAGATGGCAAGACAGATTGTACTTGATGCAAAAACAGATTATCCAGCAGGCTGTAATGCCATGGTAATTTAATGTATTGGATCATACTGCAACATTTGTTACTTTTCACTGCCATGCATAATATATGTTATTTTGAATTTCAACTCTTAGGAAACACTTCTTGTTCATAAGGATTTGGTAGAGAAAGGCTGGCTCAATAGTATTACTGTCGACTTGCGGTCAGAAGGTATGAATTTTGGCAAACTGTTCTATAATTAGAGAATTTTTTTGAACAAGTCTATAATTAGAGAATTATCAGCCGACATCTTTGTGTGATTGAAGAATGGTTTCTTTCATGAAGTCAAATGAGCTATTACACTGATTATAAAGTTTAACTTGTAAGGTTTTTGAAAATGATTAGATGATTTAAAATTTATGTAGGTGTTACATTATATGGAGGACAGAAAGCAAGTTCTCTGTTAAATATTCCACTTGCTCGTTCATTACATCACGAATACTGTTCGTTGGCTTGCACTGTTGAAATCGTGGATGATGTTTATGCAGCTATTGATCATATAAATCTTTATGGAAGGCATGTCACTCATATTTCTTGATAGAAATTTGTCGAAGCATATTTTCCTTTCATTCACCATTTCTGATATTGTCGCGATTTCCCCTTTGTGGCAGTGCTCATACTGATTCCATTGTCACAGAAGATCATGAAGTGGCTGATGTATTTCTTCGGCAAGTCGACAGGTATCGTTTGAAAAAAAATATATATTATCAAACCGTAAACACAACAAAACATTTTTTTTAAGCAATTAACCTTTTTTAGAGATTACAGCTCATTGTAAAGTGGCATTTATATGTGAATAATGTTTGTTATATTGGTAGTGCTGCTGTTTTTCACAATGCTAGTACAAGATTCAGCGATGGTGCACGATTTGGACTAGGCGCGGAGGTATGAAATTAAAAAATATTTGCTTTTTTATTATATATTAGTAGCTTGTGGTAAAGTTGTTAATTTATTTGTAACTCTATTATGGGCTTTAATAGGTTGGAATAAGTACAAGCAGGATTCATGCTCGGGGTCCGGTAGGAGTTGATGGATTGTTAACAACCAGATGGTATGAACTGATGAGTGATGATATTTCGAATACTGTAGAAACATTAAAATGAATCAATATTTTAGTTTCTTATACAACTAGAAATCTGTTTATATGCGCTATGCTATGTTTGGATAAACTTTGGACAAACAGCTTCAATTAAAATTTTACATTATAAGCTAGTTACATAATAAAAGATAAAATAAAGTCAAATTATTTTTCATATAAGTTGTCAACCATTTTCATAAGCTATCCTGCAGAGTTTAAGGAAATAAGCTAAAAACAACTTATAGACATGTCATAAGTTGTTTCCATAGGTTCTCTTAAATAGTCTCTCACAAGTGCTTATGTCAATAGATAACTTCAAATAACTCGATCCATAGGCCCGTGATCAATTTGAACTAATAATTAATAACTAATCACCTCAATATGCGTTACAGAAGATTGATGTGAAATAAATTTAACATTTATGACAATGACCATTGACCAACAACTATTAGGCTTATGAAAAAGATTATAATTGATACATGAACTATTCATTTGTCTATGCAGGATTCTCAAAGGAAATGGACAAGTAGTAGATGGTGATAAAGCAATTAGCTACACTCACAGAGACCTAACTACTACTTGATTTGTAATTTTTGCTAGTGAAAATCCACATGAAGGGAGGGTAGGCAGAGAAGGTCCCTCTGTTGTAATTTATTTTCGTTAGACTTTTTCTTCTGTGTTGGGAGAGGTTTAAATTGTACAATATTCAATTGAGAGAAGTGATGATAATTTGTGTTTGTTGCTGCTTTTGTATTCATTGTGTTTGTACAATAAAATTGGTGGTCGTTGTGTAGGAATTGTTTTTCAAGTTATTGCAGTTTTTACTGTTATGCAAATAAAAAGCTTTACCTTTAAGCTCCAAATAGAAGGGGAAAAAATGCTTCACCTATTCTATTGATTACCAATGCAATTGATTATCCTATGAAAGATTTAGAGAACTTGAAGTCTCATGGTTGATAATATATATAACTTTAAAAAAAAAATTAACTATGACTAAGCCAATACATTTTATAGTTTCCCTATACACGCTCAAACCTGTTAGCTCAAGCTTCAATCATCTTAATTAACTATCGAGTTATTAAACAAATTGGTTTAGAGAGATATGATAACACTAATTTGATAAAACAATTCTTTGGAGAAATAATGTAGTATCACATTATTTTCATTAGTGATAAATTTGTTTAGAGAGTGTGGCAATATTGAAATTGTTGAAGTAGCTGGTTAGAGGTTTGTTCCATTTTATAAGTCTAAATCTGTAAGCTATTTAATATTTGGGACTTGTTTTCATTTAGTTTCTGTTCAATTTCCCTACTTAATCTAAACCCAAAGCCACTTTAAGAATTGTAGATAATTTGGTTTTTGTTACGAGAAATGGAAGGGAAAAAAAATGGGCAGGAATGAAGAACAATGAAGTTATTTGTCAAAAAGTTCTTTCTACTTCAGCTCATTTTTGCCAATTTTACCAGATTGATTTTCAATTTGTTATAAATGATAGAAAATGGAACTTAGATAACCCACTTAACACATACTTGGAGTTGCGGTTACATTGGTAAGAGAAACTCCTCCCACCCACATTTTCCAATTTTTAATAGATATATCTGTATGATACTTTGAAACCACAAATCCATCATGATAAGGAAATTTAGCTGTCAAAGAATCCCAATTTTGTGACCCTCAAACAATCATAGAAATTTATGTACATAAACACCAAAAGTTACACCACTTTGAAACAAAAGAGCAAATTTATGCCCTTTACATAGACACTGACCTTTCAAATTTATAAATTATGCATCACTTACTATAAACGAAACTGACTTGTACAATGTGCGGGGAAGGAGGATTGTGAACAATAATAATAATAATAATAATAAAAGGAAATCCAACGAAAGGAATACACATTTCATTTCAGACTCAAGAACTTAGTACCTCCAAAACGCATCACATGCAAAGAATTTGGAAGGCAGTAACTTCACATGACTATCTCTGGATTCAGAATGCTTGTTTTGATCTCCTTATGGGGCAAAACCACACCACCATTGCTGTAAACTTCATCACATACATGGACATCTTCTCCAAGGATAGTCATATTCTCCACACGAGCCCATTGCCCAACAGTTGAATGCCACCCAATGATGCTGTTGGATATGCAAGCATGCTTCTTAATCCGAACTCCTCGCATCACAGTGCAGCTTGAAAGCCTGACACCTGACTCAATTATACAGCCAGGACCAATTGCAACATCAGGTCCAATGAGACATCCCTCACCAATTTTGGCTGTTTCATGCACAATCACATTCCCCAAAATGTGAGGGCCACTGGCCAACTTGGAAGAAGTCTTCTTCCTCAGTGAGTTCAGGTAGAGTCTCAGGCCTGTGATATAGTCCCTTGGTTGTCCAATGTCCATCCAGAACCCCGGTAGGACCATTGCATATAGCTTTTTCGCTGCTGCAATCTTTGGAAACACCTCTTTCTCGATAGAAGTGGGTCTCAGTTCAATATGATCCAAAACTGAGGGGTTCAATAGGTAGATCCCAGCATTGATTTTGTTACCAACAAACAACTTTGGTTTCTCTACAAATTTCTCAACCTTTCCGGTGGTCTCTTCCATCACAACTACACCATATTTTGATGGCTCATCAACCTACACAAGTAGATGATTTTTTTTTTATTGAATGCTATAATTTGCAATATAGAATTTTCTTTTTTTCAATTCCATTAATTACCTTTGTCACCATTATGGAAGCCTCTCCTCCATGGGATTTGTGGAATTTTATCATTTCTTTAAGTGGATACTCACTGATAACATCACTGTTGAGAACAAAAAAAGGCTCGCCAGAGCCATCTATCAACTTATCTCTGGCAAGAGCCAAGGGACCAGCAGTTCCCAATGGTTCAGTTTCTTGAGAGCAAGTGATTTTGATGTTGAGCTTTTCCTCAAAATCTTTCAAAAAATTCAGCATCACCTGCAAGAGGAAGTGTTAACAAATTCAAAATAAAGAACTTCGTTTACATAAATCTGTCTGAAAATGACTGTGTACTGTTAGGTAAAGAGAGGCACAATCCATACCTCTGGTTGGTAATTGATAGCCAGCACCACTTCAGTAACTCCAATGTCCTTAAGAGCCTCTATCTGCAAAACAAATTAAAGGGAAAAACACATGACATGATGGTTTATTAAGCCGTACTAAGACAAATATACATAACGACACAAATAATATTTAAGTTGTGCACCCGCATGTACTAATAGGATAGCGGTAGGATGATGAACAGGACACAATATAACAAAAGGAAAAGAGACCACTAATATTAAATGAAATTTAAAATACCTTCTCAAGCAAGCAAGAACAATTTTCCCCACTTTTTGAGGAAGATGATACAATAAACAAACATGAAAAGAACACACTATATTAACCTAAAACACGATAATGGAGGAAGTAGATATTGAAAGCAAACTAAATCAATTGTTTCAGAAAATCTAAACTTTGACATGCTAAAATGGAAAACTAAATCTATTATTTCTCCGATTCAAGCAACAAAAAGAAACTGCCTTTCCTAGTATCTAGAGAATAGAATAGTGTCTCACGGCAAAAAAAAAAAGCCAGAATTTTGCCTGGTTGGATATGAAAAAATGTGTTGGATCAATTATTCAAGAGTCAATAATCATGCTAACTCATTCCGCTAAAATATTTTGCAATTATTTTTTTGGCTATGCAGTGATTCTGAAAAACTCTGACTGATCCATGATATGAGGGAGAAAATATAACATAGACGTTATCGCTAATTTACTCAGGTAGCATAGCAGTTGTAAGACTTCAAGAAAAGAGGCATCAAAAGCCTTACCTGATGCAGAATCATAGGCTTGTTAGCAAAATCAACAAGAGGCTTGGGAACACTGAGTGTCAATGGCCTCAACCTTGTTCCAAACCCTCCAACAAGAATCAATGCCTTCATTGTGTTGTATCCTTTGCTTTTCCAGTAAAATTATAAATTTCGAAGCAGGCCTAGAAAGTCTAAGAGATAAGACAAAATGAGATACGAGAAAACATTCTACGCTGTCCTATAAATATGCAAGAGAGGAGACAAATAACTTGCAAGAAACTCTTCAGTTACATTTGTATAAATAAAACAACTGGAAAAGATTTGCACCTGAGCTAACAACTGTACCGAGGAGTGACACGGATGCAGCTACAGATGGTAACTGAAATCAGCAAGCAAAAAAAAGTCTATGAATAAAGCTTAAGATACACGGCCCTAAATACCTAATTTTTATCCAAAAGAAGCAAGCAAAATGACCGTATTGTGTGTCATTACAAGAATCACAGATCTTGGAACGAAATTAATAGCTAATCAAAAGGTTTAGCTGTATATGAAAACAAAGACAAAATCCAGCTATGAAATGGGACTAGCTTTTAATGAGAATGACAAAAACGGTTTAATCCTGCAGAAGATTGATCCATTATTGGTATTATATTTAAACAAGGATCACGGTACGTGGCAAACATTAATGCTTAACTTTGGAAAATATTTTCTTTTCTTTTCAAAAAGCTAGTTTATCTAGAAAAAAGATTTTATTTTTTTTTCTCCAAAGTAAGCTAATCCAACCCTGCACTCAGCTTCTGCTTGTATTTCAAGTATGAGACTGTTTCCTTCTTCCAACGTGAGAAGATTTCCTACATAGCTTTCATAATAAAATAATATCCACTTAAGAACAAAAACTAGGTTTGGATACTATCACAATGGAAAGAAATTTGTAGTATTTCACTAATTCCAAACAGCCACCCTTTGCCACGTTGCTTAACTATATCAACAAGTTTTGCAATAAAACAAAAGATTGAGTCAGGTTAGGTCACATATTCACATGTACCATAATTAAGGTAGAGCAAGTAGAATTGCGTCTACTAACATCGCCATGGAAAAGGGACTTTTTTACATTATTTTCAGGAATAAATGTATCAAAAAGATAATTTCATTGGAAAATATACAAGGGGGAGAGTTAATTATCTAGCTGAAGGTTTCTTTGTCTCTAACCCACATACCCCAATCACATATTTGTGAAACAAATCTTCAGGTTGGGAGTAGCGGTTATTATGTTTTTTTTTTTACAAACGCGGTTATTATGTTAAGCACTCTCCATTTGATATTAAAATCCCTAATAGTGTAGGTAAAGTTTTCCATGTTACATTCCACTTCCACTGTGATCAAACTCAACCCCATTAGGTTATAGCTGAATCTAAAGGATCTCCTAGTCCTAGATCAATTGGTCCCATCCTAAAAGCCTACCTTCTACATTTCAACATTGCATCATAAATTTCATTACTTAGCGCGTTTGGATTGACTTATTTTTGAGCTTATGTAAAACAACTCGTGTAAATAAATAACCTTTATGTATTAATATAAGCTTATCAAGGTAGTTTATGAAAAAACAGCTTATCAAGATACCATTTTCGTTAGTGAAAACTTATGAATAAACATAAAAGCTTATTTCTTTGCATAAGCTATTTCTCATAGGCTAAAAAATAAGCCAAACCAAACAGGCCCTTAAATCCTATTTTAAATAATTTTCACCACATATGCATACACAAAATCTTGAATTGAAAGCAAAACCACAAATAAAACAAAATTAAAGAAAAGATAACCCGATCAAAAACAAAAAGAAACATATAAAAGCAAAATGAAACAACAACACAAGCACCAGATCTAATCACAAGCCACAATTTCGTTGAAACAATTTCACAAACACCTTGTGAACATATTCATTGAGAATGAAAAATAAACGGTAATTACAATGTAGATTAATTAGATTAACCTAGAGAACAGGAAATTAAAAAAGAAACGGAAAAGAAACCTGAAAATGGGAGGTTGACGAATGAGAAACCCTGGAAAGTGGAACGAGTCAAGAAACGAGTCAGAGTGTATCGAATAATGAAGAATCCGACGCAACGGTATAGTGAATGAGTTGTTACGATGGCATTGGTCACCGTTCGTCATCTTCCTTATATATACGCGCCAACAAAACATAATATAACCATAAATAACTTCGAACACTTTTTTTTATTTATTATTATTATTATTATTATTATTATTATTATTATTATTATTATTATTAGGGTTTTTCTAAGGTTTGCAACATTGCACAGGATAAGAAAGAGTAGTTAATGCCTTATTTTCCTATTTTTCTCCTAATTAATTTATTAAGTAGCACTAATGTCTATTTGTTTTTCTTTTCTTTATCTCTCTTCAGTCACTCCCTCTCTCTAATCTCACGCTATCTTCTTTCTCTCAAGAACACATTGATATGTTCATCATGAATAGTAAACAAAAAAAACAAACCACAAAATCACCCAAATCAACCTCAAATTCCTTCTAAACACTTATTTACCGTTTTTAAACACAAATCAAACTTCAAACAAGGAAATTTAAACAAACAAATCAAAACCAAAAAAAAAAAAAATTGTTCTATTACCTCTTGTTTCTTTTTAAATGTCTGTCCTTTTGTTCTTCTGTTTGTTCTCTTTTGTTTACTGTTTTGTTTTTATTGTGTTTCTCAATCAAATTTGAGAGAAAGATGAGAAGAGAGAAAGAAAAAAAAAAAAAAAATACTAACTGCTACTTAATAGTTTTAGGAGAAAAATAAGGGAGAAAGAAAATATAAAGCATTAATTACTCCTTTCTTATCCCGTGTAATGTTGGACAGATTAGAAAAATCCTTATATTTAAATATATAATTTGATTAATTAATATTTATTTAATTTGATTTTCCTTTTTAATTCCGTAAAGTAACACATTATTACTATTGATGCCTTGTTTGGTGGAATAGCGTCGGTGGTTTCGGCTTTTGCGTTATTGCCCAACTTTTAGTTTCAGGGTGGTGGCTACTTCATTTATCGACTTTTCATTTTAATCAAACCAATTTTTTCCCTTTGATTATTTTATTCAATTTATCGAAATAATTAAAACATCTCTTAACTTAACATACATTAATCAAATTAGTTCATCCGCAATTTTTTATTGTTAGTTGCGCTTAGAAAAAATGATGTGGCATGTCCACGTTAATGTCACGTAATCAAGGATTAATTTGATTAAAACAATTAATGGTGAATACTAAGCTCCATATTTTATTTGAATATATATTAATATATTGATAAGAGATAATTCTGTCATATTCTTGGTAATAATCCTACCAAATTGATAACCTGACATATCGAGGAGGGTTATATTTTGAATGCGGATGGGAGCTATTTGGGAATATCGGCTGGGTTTGGTGGCCTGTTCCAGTGAGGAGATGACTACGGGATCATTGATTTTAGTGGGTATTTGGGCATTATGAATAATATTTTAGCTGAGCTTATGTCGATTTATCATGGGTTGAGGCTTGCTAGAGACATAAGATTTACAAGAATTTTGTGCTATTCGGATTATCAAACTATTATTGACCTCATCTCAAAAGATTATAGAATGTTTCACTATTGTACAACTATTATTGTAAATATATTCAAGATATGATAAAGATGAATTGAGAGGTCACTCTCTCTCATTCTTTTTAGTGAAGGAAATTTTTTGAGCCTATTTTCTTGCTAAGTTAGAATCGACGAACAATGATAAGCTTGTTGTTTGGAAGCCCCTTCCTAAAAATTTGAAGAACATTCTCCTTACTACCTTAAGGGTGTTTCACCCCAGAGCCTAGTCTCTTCTTTTGTTGTTTTCTTTTTCTTTGCCAATGTATAAAAAAAACAATACCAATTTTGATGCTAACAATTTAAATACTAGTAAGATATTTTATTAATAAAATAATATTAAGATTTCATGTAATAGTAAAATATAATTAAACACATATAAAACTTGTTTCACATGTGTACCCTATTTTGGGCACACATTTACACATATTAATAAGTTTTTCTTACAAGAGTGAGCTTAATGCATTTTATTCATAATTTTTTTTGACAAGATTTTTATTCATAATATAATATTGGTTTCAATATAAAGTAGATAATGCTAAAAAAATATAGAGATTGGCATAAAAATGAACCACCTAACTAGTTTATCGGTCACTCGATTAGCTTATTGATTTATTGTCCGATAAAATTGACCTTACAGTTGTAATTCAATTATTCAAATTTAACATAAGTCAACAATGCTCTATAAGCTGTCCAAAAAAAAACAATGCTCTATAATAATTCCAAACTCAGATACATTCACTTTCTTCTGTGTGATACTCTTCACAGCTTGGAGACAATCCATTTCTTTTTTTTTTGTCAAGTAGCCTAGTGGCTAGAAAATCCACCTTAAATGTGAATAAGTGAAGTGTCCCGGGTTCGAACCTGGACTCCTGCACATATAGTGCGATGTCCCTATCAACTGAGCTAAGCTCACGAGGAAGGAGACAATCCATTTCTATTTCAACTTGAGTGAGATTCATTTGCTGTAGTCAAGTTAGAGCCAATAGCAGTCCTTGCCCCTCTGCTTCCTTCACTTCTGGTCTTCTTTCAAGCTGGGAAGAAAATGCTACACATATTAATAGTTATTATACTTAAAAGGATTGAAAGTAAATTTTTTTACTTTAATGATTATTGAATAATTGGAGTTTGAATAAGTATGTGTGTTTAATTAGAATTAGAATATCAAGGCTTTGTGACCAAAAAGAAAATGTTGGTCAGCTGAGCTAAGATTCTTTAGTTTTGTGTTTACTTTAAATTACAGTTAAAGCCATCAACGGTTTATGTAAAAGCGTGTGTGCATTAACCAAACTACACGTTGACTTTTGCCTTTTTCCCTTTGACCGAATAGCAAGTCATCAGTTTAATACTTCAATCATTTTGTTGCATAATTGTATCAAAATGTCAAAGTTTGCATAACTTGTATGACACGGTACTAACTTTCAACTTAAAGTAATCTAAAATTTAAACGGTAAGTAAAAATTTTGAGAAATACTTAGGGTGCGTTTGATCCGCAAAATGATGGTTATTGGACAGAACAGTACTGGACAAGTGATTGAGTTACAGGACAACTTTTTGTACTGTACCATGTTTGATGATCAGTGCACAGGACAAGCAATTTTGTACTGTATCTTGTTTGATATGCCCAGTACTAGACAAAATAATACAACATTTACTATAATGCCCTTTTTGATGTAAAATTATTGATTTTGCATTGTATAAAATCACAAAACAAAATTTTGAAGATATAAATTTTGTGTGATTTTCTCACGTGAATGAATCATCAACGAACATGAATTTGTGTGTATAGTGATAATGAAGATAATAAAAGATGAAGGAAAAAGTATAAAACAATAAAGAGAAGTAAATAGAGATAAGTACTACAAAGCATGAAAGTGGAAGAGAAAAAGTAAAGCATAGAAATAAAAATGAAATTAACCAAATAGTTTACCTGATAGGTGTGAGAGATGTGTTGTTTTGTAATTGTTCAAACATAGTTTAAAAGTTAGTTTCATTTCAAGTTAGTTGGTTGTAACTAACTTGTTAGTTAATAGTTGGTTAGTTGGTTACTTGCATATCAAGCTAACCACCTATCTTTTGTTTCCTATAAGTAGGAGTTAGAATAAAGTGAAAATATCACCTCTTGTAAACTCTTCTCTCATATTCACTAATCAATAAAATCTCTTTTCTCCTAAATCTTCTTCCTCTTCTTCAATAACATAAAGTGTGTGTGCTTGTTCTCCAACAAATTGGTATCTAGAGCCTTTTGGTTCATTGTGTAGCATCACAAGATTCAGGTTCTTGGGTAAGATTGCCAACTTACAGAGGCAATGACAAGTGGCAATGGTGGTTTACCCAACAATCTTCCGATTCTTGATGGAAAGAATTGGGAACGATGGAACAAGCAAATGAAATCTCTATTTGGGTTTCAAGATACACTAGAAGTGGTGATTAATGGTGTTGCAGCCTTACCTGCAAATGCAAATGCAGAAGCAAGAAACAATCACAAAGATTTGAAGAAGAAAGATTGCAAGGCAGTGTATGCAATTCAAGTTGCACTAGATTCAGCAAATTTTGATAAGATCTCTCATGCCGAAACATCTAAAGAAGCATGGGATATCTTGGTGAAGTATTATGATGGTGGAGAAAAGGTGAAAGCTGTGAAACTACAATCATTGAGGAGGCAGTATGAATTACTGCAAATGGACAACAATGAATTGATTGGATCTTATGCATCAAAGGTTCAAGCACTGGTTCACACCATGAAGAGCTGTGGTGAAGAAATCTCTGAGAAGATGATTGTTGAAAAGGTAATGAGAACCTTAACCCCTAATTTTGATCATGTTATTGTTGCTATCCAAGAAGCTGGTACAGTAGCAGACATGAAATTAAAAGATTTGGTTGGTTCTTTAAAAGCACATGAATTGATGATTAATGAGAGAAAGGGTGTACAAGAATCTGTACAAGCGTTGAAAGCTCAAACATTCTAGAAGAATGGTGGCTACAAAGGAAAGAATAAGTCCAAGAATGTTTCACAAAACCAGCAGAAACTTGATGAAAAATCTGAATCCTTCAAGAAAGGAGGAGGAACATCAAATTCGAATCCAAAGAAAAAGGATAAGAGTCACATTCAATGTTACAATTGAAGTGGAAGAAATAGTCACAAGAAATGGGGGGTTTGAATTGTGACCCTTTTAAAATTAATCCTGCAATCTACTAAATTGATCTCAAGTATATACTTGGATAAATGTTAGTGAATTAAAAATCAGATTGTTCTAAGAACAATCTCAGCTGCGTGAGAATTTCAAAGTAACTGTAAATGAAGTGTTTCGTGTGATGCGTGTTTACAGAAAATAAAGAGTTAAAGGTTAGAGAGATTCACACACAAAGATTATACTGGTTCACCCAAATCTTGGGCTAGTCCAGTCCCCACGCCTGTGAGTTTTCACTATGATCTTGAGATACTACCGATCTCAAATACAAATCTTCTTTGATCTAAACCAAGATCAAAAACCTCTAAGCCCTACAAGCTTGATCTACCTCAGCCTTACAGAGGTGTCACTCAATCAATAGTTACGTATCGACTTGAGCCATCTTCTTTTACAAAGGAAGTTGTTCTGGATCTAAGCTTATACACAAACTCAAAACTAGTTTGAGAAGCTTATACAAAATACACTCAATACACTCAGTAATATTGTGATCCAATAGGTTGTTAGAGAGCTGGAGTGTGAGTGGTAAAATTGAGAGACAAAGATACAACCACTCAAAAGTGGGTTATGTTGAAAAGTGGTCTCTTGAGAAATTTGCTTGTAGAAACTCAAAGGTTGTTTGAGAAGCAAATAGAAACACTCACTAAACTCAGAAATATGATGTGAATGAAGAGCCTGAGTTTGAGTGATGAAAGAAGAGCTTTATGACTTGTAGACAAAAACAAGTATTTGATGATTTTTTGGCTTAAACTCTTGCTCTTTCTCTTGGATTTGCTTGCCTTTTATAGATGCTTGCTTGAGGTTGAAGCTTGGCCTTCAAGTATATCAGTTAGAGGGCAAAAAAGAGCTGTTACTCAGTGCTCCACAAGCAGCAGACAACTTCTGCATATTTGACAGGTTCTCTGTTCAGTCTTGGAACAGTCTTGAACTTCATTTTGCTTTGATCCACAAGAGCCAAATATGTGTGAGCTGTAAGCAAGTACAAATGAGTTGTTTCCTGCATCCTTCCAATGTCAGAGGTCAGATATAGCCGTTTGGAACCTCAGTAAAAGGACTCATGACAGTTGGAGATGGTTTTGCAAAACTGTGTGCAGGAACGTTCTTGAATCAGTCTTGAACCAGTCTTGACTGTATCAGCAAATGTGATGAAGCTTCATCTCTATTTCCTTTGTGATATGCAGCTGTTTACTAGCCTTAAGGACACTTCAGAAATAGACTTAGCTTGAGAATAAAACAGCTGGAATAGTGTCATGACATGTGAGACAAAAATGTACTTGTATGACAACATCATTGAAGAATGTTCCAACATAGTCCTTTTGCAAGTACATCACAACTCATAGTTCACAATGTGTTGTTGCATTCTGATTGGTCTATGATATTTGATCAGGTATTTTCATTGGATGATCAATACCATAAAAGATCATGAAAGATCAAACTTATAATTCATTGCATGAATTATGACTAATAAAGCATATACTTAAAATTCCACCAAGTGTTGTTGATCAAAAGAGATTATCTTCTATAGAGATTTGATCCATATTTCCTTTGTAAAGTGCTTATTTGTTTTGTCCAAAGTTGACTTATAAAATCAGAAAGCACTTAATCCAAAACGTGCTTATATTCAAAAGTGCAGTCTGTCTGTTAAGAATGTTCTCAGATCATTCTTGAAACAGTATCTTAAGATTTTCTTAAAGAGGGATTTTCATGTTGCTGCAAAACTTTCCACAATTCCTCTTGATGTTTTGCACACATTGTTGCTTGTTCATTGAGTACTTTGAGATGCTTTTAGTGGAGGCGTGGGAGTACTCATCATGAGGATTTATCATTTTCTAGCTTTAGACAATGATTAAAACTTTGATGCCTTGTGGTGCATAAGCTCCTTTGTAAATCCATGGAAAATCATTCTTAGATCATTCTTATCTTGAGAAGCTAAGATGAAACTTTGAGTAGGTTTTGATGATCTTCAACATATGCATCATTTCCATTGATGTTAATTGTAGTAGTAAATCCTCAAAGCATGTAACAAAACTCAATGTGAGCTTTGACATGATAACATCAAATATGTTCTTCTGTAGCTCGTGATGCAAGTATTTCCATCAACTATGATCTTCATATTCTTCCTTGAATCTTTAATACTCATTGTGAACCTTGTGGTGATGAGGAAGACTATTAACCATGAAACTTTCTTTTTTGTTTGAATCTTCAAATGAAACCTCTTATGATTCAAACAACATCCTTTAAAAATATTCATGAAGCTTGTGATGCTATTGTTATGATCATCTGATGCTACTCCGATTCTTTCAATGTTTGAGTATATAAAATGCACTTGTTGATGTGAGTGGCTTCTAGCTTGTCCACTTTTGTCATTACCTATCTTTCAACAAAAACTCAAGTGCAAACATCAGTAGATCACCATTCATAAAACTTAACATTTATTCCATAAGGTTTGTTGTCATTAAAACACTAAAATGGATTTTGCCTCAACAACAATTGCCAGAAGTGGGGTCATTATGCATCTGAATGCAGATCAAATAAGGTAAAAGACAGTGATGATGAAGTAAACTTTGTGGAAGAAAACTCAGATGAAGGTAAAGGTGTTGTAACCTTCATGGCTACTATGTCAGAAGATAAAGCTGCTAGTGGAGCATAGTTCTTGGACATAGGGTGTTCAAATCATATGACTAGTGATAAAGACTGGCTGATCAAATTTGATGACACAAAGAAAAGCAAAGTGAAACTAGCAGATGGTAGGTCCATACAAGCAGAAGGCACTGAGAACATGGTAATCAAGAGAAAGAATGGTAGTTCTGCCATAATTGAAAACATCTTGTTTGTACCACGTATGGATTGTAACTTGCTTAGTGTTGGTCAATTGATAGAGAAAAGCTTCTTAGTTAGTATAAAGAATGAAAACTTTGAACTCTATGATCCTGCAAACATGTTAGTATTGAGGTCACCTTTGGCTAAGAATAGAACTTTCAAAACTGTGATCAACAATGCTACAGTAGAATGCATGAAAGTTGTGTCAGAAGATAAACAAAATTGGTTATAGCACTTGAGATTTGGCCATTTGAATTTTAAATATCTGAACCAGTTAGCAAGTAAGGAGATGGTAGTAGGACTGCCCAAAATTTAGATGCAAGATAAGATTTGTGATGGTTGCTTAATAGGCAAGCAAACCAGGAACGTTTTCACAAAATCTTTGCCATTAAGATATGTAAATGTTTTGGTAGTTGTACACTCAGATGTGTGTGGACCATTTGATGTGAAATCACTTGGTGGAAACAGGTACTTCATAACATTTGTGGATGAATTCAACAAAAAAATGCGGGTTTACATGATACAGTCAAAAGATGAGGCATTTGATGTGTTCAAAAGATTCAAGGCTTTGGTAGAGAATCAAAGTAGCAAGAGAATTAAGATTCTCAGAACTGATGGAGGTGGTGAGTATACTTCAAGGAGGTTTGAGTCATTTTGTGAAGAGAATGACATTGAACATGAAGTCACAACTCCATATACACCTCAACACAATGATTTGACTGAGAGAAGGAACAGAACAATACTTGACATGGCTAGATGCATGGTGAAGCATAGAAATTTGCCTAAGTCATTCTAGGGTGAAGATGTAAGTACTGTAGTGTATGTGTTAAACAGATGCCTTACAAAGAAACTCAAAGACAAAGTACCAGAAGAAGTATGGAGTGGCGAGAAGTCAAGTGTAAGTCACTTTAGAGTTTTTGGTACATTGTGCTACAAGCATGTACCAGAAGCCAAGAGAAAGAAGTTGGATGATAGAAGTGAGTCTATGATCCTAGTTGGCTATCACGCAACTGGTGCATACAAGCTGTATGACCCTAAGTCAAAGAAAATGACATTCAGTAGAGATGTCATAGTTGATGAACCAAAATCCTGGATTGGATTTCTGGCAGTAGAGGTAGTAGACCAGTGATAAGCACAACAGAAGATGAAGATAGTGATAGTGACTGTACTGCTGAGACATCAGAAGCAGCGGATGCTGAAGCATCAGAAATTGGAACCAGAGCTAGATCATCAAGGGCAAGAAAAACTCCAGCCAGATTACAAGATTGTGATGTGGTAAATGATAATGAGGTAAATGAAGATGGTGATCTAGTACACTTTGCACTGCTAGCAGGAGTAGAACCTGTTAATCATATTGAAGCTCTGAATAACATGAAATGGAAGCAAGCTACAGAGGAAGAACTATCACTACAAGGAAGTTGGAAAGCGGCGTCCATTGAAAAAAACCATTAGCGTCGGTTTAAACCGTCGCTAAATGCTTACTACAGCGGTTGAGCGTTCGCTGCAACAAGCGGCGTCGCTAGGTCATACAGCGACGGTTATAGCAAACCGTATAACCGCCGGTAGGATGTTAGCGTCGGTTTTATGGTATTTACGGCTGTCGTAACCGCCACTTTTTGAATTTATTATTCCAGTTTTTTGAGCTTTCAGCATCGGTTAAAACCGCCGCTATTTGGTTTTTTTTTTGTTTCCCAAATTTTTTAAATGTTTTTTTTAAACCAATTTTTTTCTTTACTCCTAATTATTGATCATCAATGGAAAAATAATATTGACCAAAATATAGAAAAATAACATGCATTCAAAATAAAATAACGATTCAAATTTAAATGGAATTTCATACATTAAATTCGAATACAAATGAGCTCCAGTAGCTTTACATACATAGTGCAAAAATTCAGCATAACAATCTATATGCATGACTACTTTAAGTATCAAAATACTAAGTTTGCTAATGGTTCAAACTTAATAACAAACACAGCAAAATTATGATATCTAAGTATCTATTCTTCTTTGGTAAACACTAAAATTAAAAATATGCATCTCCATGACTACTAGCTTTGTGACAATATGACGAGCACCTCATATTTGTTGGTGAAGTTGAATACCAGTAATGGAAACCTCAACCTAACTTATCCAGTTCACATAAAATCAGAAGTATGAGATAAAAATCTAGCCAATAAGAAAAATGAAAAATACTTATAGTCATGAAGTCACCAACATATTTAGCCAAAAGATCAGTTTTCTTTCTACCTGCAAATGTCAAAGAATATGAAACAATAAATACTATAGGCATCACTAATGTGCAATGATGCCAAAAGAAATATATGCAAATGCCTACCAATTTTATTAGCAGCTCAAGGGAAATGAAGATATTATTTTGATTTAGTGCCTCCTTAAAGCTATTACTTGTAGCGGTTATTGCTTGTAACACATTAACTCACATAAAACGTCTTCTTATAGATCCCAAACCTCTCGTTGTCACCTGAAAATGAAAAAAATAGAAAGCCAACTAAATATTAGCAACCCGTGTCAAATTGGACTTTCATTTTTAAGCAAATTAGATCATTTCTTTTGTATAGGCATTTGTATAATACGTAAGGCTACCAAAATTCTTCCAGCCAAATTTGAAATTAAGATTGAAAGGAGTGTACCTTAGAGCTTAACCCTCTGGCTTAGGAATCTCCAAAGAGAGAGTCCAACTAATCAGCGTAAACTTGTTTCCATATCTAGAATAGAGAAAATGGATCCAAGCCAAACAAAATTATTTATCAATGAAAATAAGAACACAACAAAACACTGTGTTCAGTTGTGTGTGTATATGCAGGGAGAGAGAGAGAGGGGGGTTACATGGGGAGTCAACCACTGACCTGATACCGTCATAGCGAGAAAAGTTCAAAGATGATTCAGGTAAAGCAAGACATGACAAAATCTGGACTGTGAGTAACTTATTTGAGGTTTTCTACTATCATAAGTATTTACGAGACTTTTTGTGTCTTTGTGAGAGCTTAATTATGGAAGAAACTTATGACATGTTCATAAGTTGTTTTTAGTTTATTTCTATAAACTCTTTAAGATAGCTTATATATGAATATAATTTGAGTTTATTTATCTTTTACTATAAACTAGCTTATACGTAAGAACTTATATGGTAATTGCTTAATTAAGATTTTAATCCAAACAAGGCCGAGAAGGAAGAAAAGACATACCAAGAGTGTCATCTAATGGAACATAAGTTACTGCAAAGCCATTGCAAGCCTGCAAAATGGCAAAACCAATCAGGTGAAGTCTTATTACAATAATTAACAAGAATGATTATACAATTACATACAAAGTACTATACCTCCATTGCAACTCACAGGCCTTCCAAGCATTTGGTTGTTGGGGTTCCTCTTGCCAGAATCACTCTTCTAAGAATCAGTTCCAAAATTTGAAGCAAATCTTGCATAAAGCTGTCTCAACTTAACATGCAGCAACCTTGTCAAATTTTTCAAATTTAAAGTGAAAATTCATTTAAAACTATTAAGAATCTAATAAGGAGCATATACAAAGAGGAACAATGCCATGGTGACTGGAACTATAAACAATCACTTTTTGCAATACACACGCCAAACTTATAAAAATCTTTCATTTGGAGAAACTGAAAAGGTGTAATCCCAAACACAACACTCCATCATCATGATTCAACCCCTAATTCAAATTCACTCCAACAAACACATCAAAATCAGAGTTCATAGATGTTCATAAATATTACATAAACTGCTTTAGCAATTAACCGATGCAAGTTTAGAAACAACATAAATAGGGGTTTAGAAATCTTGTTACACAACTAGAAACAAAAGCAAAAAATAGTAAACACCAATATAAGAACAAAGTGACAAAATCAAGCAAAAGTTAGTACAAACAAAATGCAACTGTTAGAAATCAAGCAATCATAGAAAACCCCACATATAGGTGGTTCGAATAACTACGTATATGCACAAAATCACAATGAAATCAACCAACTCACTGTTTACAATGAAAACAAAATCAGAGAAAGCAGAGAGCGTTGAGAAGACATAATGAATCGAAATTTCGAAGTTAAGCAAACCGTGAGATAGGGAAATTTCGAAATTTATTAGGGATTCAAGGTGTGTGAAGAGAGAAATCGAAGATCTGAGGCATGAAGTGATTTGGGTTTGACGAACTGAAATCGATTTGGGTTCGAAGAGTACAGATCTGAGACGAGAAGGAAAACTGAAATCGATTAGGGATTTGGGTTAATGAAGTGTTTGGGTTTGGGTAGATTAAAGAGATAAGATGCAAAAAGGGGGAAAAATGCGACGGCGGAAAGGAACTGCTACAGTAACTGCCACAAAAGGGAAAAGCGACGACGGCTAGAATGCAACCGCTGCAGTTTGCCTGTCGTGATATTCCTTTTTTCTTGTAGTGTATGTGCCATTGAGAAGAATCAGACATGGGAGATAGTCAAGTTACCATCAGGCAAGAAAGCAATAGCAGTAAAATGGGTGTTCAAATTGAAGCTCAACCCAGATGGTTTCATAGCAAAGCACAAAGCAAGATTGGTTGTAAGAGGTTTTCTGCAAAGAGAAGGGCTGGATTACTAAGAGGTTTACTCACCTGTTGCTAGAATTGAGACTGTAAGGCTGGTAGTAGCTATAGCAAATGCAAGAGATTGGCCTATGTACCATCTAGATGTCAAATCTGCTTTTTTAAATGGACCATTAGAAGAAGTAGTTTTTGTGACTCAACCTCCTGGTTTTGTGATAAAAGGTAAAGAAAACATGGTATACAGGTTGAAGAAAGCCCTATATGGTTTGAAGCAAGCTCCAAGAGTTTGGAACAAAAGAATTGATAGATTCCTTGTGAAACAAGGTTTCAGCAGATGCAACACAGAATATGGAGTTTATGTACAAAAGTCAACTTCAAGAATCATTCTTATATGTTTGTATGTTGATGATCTCTTAGTAACTGGGAGTGACATAGCTAAGATTGAGAAATTCAAAACTGTCATGATGACTGAATTTGAAATGACAGGTTTGGGAGAAATTTTTTACTTCTTAGGAATTGAATTTTTGAAAACTTCAAAAGGATTAATGCTACATCAAAGAAAGTATGCTGGTGAGATTTTGAAGAGATTCAATATGTCTGATTGTACCTATGCTATAACTCCAATGGAGACAAATCTTAAGCTGGAAAAGAATGAAAGTGGAGATGTAGTGGATCCTACAATGTTCAAACAGATTGTTGGTTCATTGAGATATCTGTGCAATAGCATGCCAGACATATGCTTTGTAGTTGGCTTAATTAGTAGATTTATGGGGGATCCTAAATAATCTCATATGAAAGCTGTTATGAGAATATTGAGGTACATAGCTGGCACACTAGATTTTGGAATTCTCTTTCCAAAGTCAGCAGTGAATGCAAAATCAGAGATAAAGTGGATAGAAGGAGTACCACTGGCCATTTCTTCAAGTATTTGAATGCTTCAGTTGCTTGGTGTTCAAGGAAGCAACCAGTAGTTGCACTTTCCTCATGTGAAGCAGAATATATTGCTAGTTCTTATGCAGCATGTCAAGCCCTATGGATTAACTCAGTGCTTAAGGAATTAAAGATCAATGTGAAGAAGCCAGTTACACTGCAAATTGACAATCAACCTGCAATAAACTTAGCTAAAAATCCAGTGCTGCAGGGAAGAAGCAAACATATAGAAGCCAGATTTCACTTCTTGAGGGAGCAGGTGAACCAAGGTAGCTTGAAAGTAATTCATTGTGCTACTTGTTCACAAGTTGCAGATATTATGACTAAGAGTTTGAAGATTGACAGATTTTTGAACTTAAGGAATTCAATTCACTTTGTGTGTTCCAACTTAGGTCATGATGTTGAACTTGTTGCATAGGTTTGAAAATTAAGGGAGCATGTTGTTTTGTAATTGTTCAAACCTAGTTTAAAAGTTAGTTTCATTTCAAGTTAGTTGGTTGTAACTAACTTGTTAGTTAGTAATTGGTTAGTTGGTTACATGCCTATAAAGCTAACCACCTATCTTTTGTTTTCTATAAGTAGGAGTTAGAATAAAGTGAAAACATCACCTCTTGTAAACTCTTCCCTCATATTCACTAATCAATAAAATCTCTTTTCTTTTCTCCTAAATCTTCTTCCTCTTCTTCAATAACACAAAGTGTGTGTGCTTGTTCTCCAACAAGATGGAGGCTTCACAGGGTCACATAGAGAAGGCGTGAACAATTTTGAGAGAAAGAATACGTATGTGAAGAAGCAAAACCTAAGGATAAAATAGGCTTTTCCATTTATTTGTCTGCTGGACAAAAAGTTGTCCACCACTAAAGTGGGTAACAAAAAAGTAGCTAGTTGTCCAGTCCTCCCTAAATTTATTTGTGCTGTCCTCTTTTCCTTTTTTAAATCAAACGCTGGACAATTATTTTTGTCCTATCATGTTCCTTATTTTTTAGCAAATCAAATGTACCCTTAGTTTAATATTAGAGATTAGTCTTGATTTAAAGATGAGGAAGCTTAATGAAAATGATTTTGCATTAGTAAACATATATAATGAAACCAAAACAATTTCATAACCTTAAGTCCTGTTTTCCATCAGTACTACATTTCATTCTGTAAATCAAGTTAAACATAATATATTACATATAAATTTACAAACAACTAAGAACCTATATTTTACCACCCAACAAATACAAACATGCACAATCACAATTCATAAATGTAGACAAAATCATAATAACAGGATAATACAAGTTAAAAACTCTACTCCCTCAGTTGTAACTACTTCTCCACTCCCTTCGCAGAAGCAATACTGATAATATACTCAATCTCCTCCGACACCTCTTTCATTGAAGGTCGATTCTGTCTTTTCTCCTCCAAACAACCCAACGCCAAAAAAGCCAAAGCCTTCATAGTATCAAGCTCTATATTACTAGCTCCATCCTTCAAAACAGGATCAATAACCTCTATCAACCTCTCTTCATCCATCATCCTCTGAACATAAACTGCCAAGTTCACATCATCCGAAGCCCTGTTAAAATCTATCGCCTTCTGAGACGTCAAAAGTTCAAGCAACACAACTCCAAAGCTATAAACATCACTCTTATCAGTTAACTGATAGTTTCTGTAATACTCAGGATCAAGATACCCGAGTGTTCCTTGAGCACAAGTTGAGATATGACTCATATCCGTTTGAGCCAAACGAGATAACCCGAAATCCGAAACCTTGGCGTTCATCTTGAAATCTAGAAGAATGTTACTTGATTTAACATCTCTATGGTAAATTGGTGGTACTGCCATGAAGTGAAGGTAAGAAAGACCTTCAGAAGTATCGCGAGCAATGTGAAGACGATTGTTCCAATTAAGTGAAGCCCGACCCTTTGGCATTTGACCTGTATTAGAGATAAAATCAGTTAATAGATAGTTAAGATTTAGTTAAGTTAGTTATCTTCTTCATTTTCAAATTACTTGTATGTATAAATAATGTCTCTTGTATTCATTAGTATTAATCAATCGATCAAATTATCAATAAATGAGATATTAAATAATCACCTGTTAAATGATCAAGAAGGGTCCCATTTTCTATGAACTCATAAACCAAAATTGGTTGCTCCAATTCGACGCAGCAACCAAGTAAACCAACGAGGTTTCTGTGGTTAACTTGGCATAATATGCGAACTTCGTTGAGGACTTGGTCAGTGCCTTTTGGGTTTCCGAGTTTAGCACATTTAACAGCTACATTGGTTCCGTCTGAAAGAATGCCTTTGTAGACTTCGCCATAGCCGCCAACGCCAAGGAGGCGATCTGCTGAGAAATCATTTGTGGCTTTTTTTATCTCTTTGCCGCTGAAAAGTTTGGCGGCTTTTCCTCCACCACTTGCGTTTAGAATTCCTTCACGCTCTTTGGCTAGTCGTCGTTGTGCTTCTAATATACGTTTGTGGCGTTTGTATAGAAGAAATGCAATTATTGCTAGGATGACTGCAGCTCCAACTCCACATGTTGTACCTGAATTAATAATATAGTTGGCATCAAATTATGTGTGTAACACAAAAGAATTAATGCTAAGGCTCCTATAGTTACATGTTTTGTTTCAAAAGATCTAATATTTTTTCTCACTAGTCACTATTTCCTTTTAGAATTCTTGAAAATAGATTCAACATTTTTAGAATAAAATTTAAAAATGTCAAAACATTATTTTTTATGTTACTAATTAAAAATACATCCCCTCTAGATAGTCTTCCATATTCTCTAGATCACAATTGTTCACTATAAGACTTTTTTATCTATTTCTTACCAATATAAAATGATTTCAATTGTTTTGTTTTTGACAAGTAATCTAGTGAATAGAATTTCACACTTAAGGTGAATAAGTGGAATGTTCAGGGTTTGATCCCCGGCTACTTCATATATAATGCGATATTTCTACCAACTGAGCTAAGCTCACGGGAACTATTTTTTTTATTTGAACAAAATTATGCAATTTTTTTTGTATTAACTCTCTGTTTCATAAGAGAAAGGGGCTTCTGTAATCCAGAGTTCAGCCGCAAGATAGGTAAAGTCTGACAAAACATTGTTGTCACTAGGAATCGAACTTGGGTTCTTCCAAACGATTCGTCTTAGGATTCTCATTAATCACTTTATGCAATTTCAATTTTGTGTATTTCTTAATATAACCAGTTTCAAAGTCTTAATTTGTAACTTATGTAAGACCTTCTTTCCCTTCATGTTTCAACGTTCAGAAAAAAGGGAAACGCGTGGTATGTTTATGTTAGTTGAGTTCCATACTAGAATATTTATGTTTGACATGTCTGCATTCCAAAATCAACTAGAACATGAATTTGAAAGTCAACTTGTTTGGCAATCTGACAGCTGGATACAGAGGGGTCACATGAACAATTAAATCTTGTACATCGCAATTTTTCTATTTTTCAACCATTTTTTCATGAATATTTTTCAACCATTTTTCCATGAATATTTTTCAACTAAATCTTTATTTTATACATATATTAAATTATACCTTATTATTAAAAACTTCCTTCCTATGATCCTCTTTAGCTTATAAGAAAAACAACACCCATTGTTCAATAGTCTAAAATATAAGAAACTATAATCATAATTAGTTAATCATATCTAATAATGTCATTCTTACAATATTTTAAGAAATATAAGTCTCTTTCACACCTCTCTTTTAATTTCATCAAAGAAATCCCAAAAGATAATATTAAAGAGACGATAACTTCTTCTTCTTCTTCTTTTTTATCGGATTATATGTACAAAGTTTCTACTTTAGTTTAGCCATGACTAACTCATGTGTGACACACAAGACTCGTCTCCCGTACCACTTGAATATTGTCCATTCGCAAGAGTCAAAAGGTCAAATCTCCAACCACTTGCTTAAATAGATCAAAAATTTTACGGATGAATTCATTACTAGTATAACTTATAACTTAGTATTTTATTATAATTAAGATTGAATACAATATTTATAGAAAATAAGACAAAATATCTAAAAGATATCCCACAATAAATTCATGTATACTGGTCATTCATTATTAAACTCTAAAAATAGAAAATGAGAAAGAAAAAAAAAGTTTACAAAGTAGAATCCCATACCTGCTATTATGGCTGTCTTGTTGCTCGAGTCACACCCATCTGGATTAAAGCAAGTAATTTCTGCACAAAAAAGTCAAACCAAAACTCTAAAATTAGTCAAAAAGATCAAACCAAATTAATTCACACAAGAAAAAAGTGACCATAATCCTCTACAACTCACTTTTAGTACACACCCCTTGAACCGGGTCCCACACAAGCTCTCCATTACAAAAACACCGCTTGATCCCATTACCCGAAGAACCATCAACCCCACAAGTCGACGTGGCAGCATCACAATCCTTCTGTGACACACAAACAGTTTCTCTAGGCGATAACCACTGAATCTCTAAACCCGGTCTAGACCAACGGTTCACAGAAAGACCAGTATCAAGATTAACAAAACTCGAATAAGCACTACATCCCGTATCCCTAACACGAATCTGATACGAGTTACTCGAACCACCGGTTCGATAAGTACAACAAACCGGACCGGTCTGACAGGCGGAAATAGAATCAGTAGCGTCGATGTAAGCGTGGCAAGCACTCGCGGCGGAGCAATTAAGCGGCGATTGAAGAAGCGTACGTGTACAGTTGAGATACACGATCGTGTTTGAGCTTGTGATGTTGAATGGAAGAGTGTTGTTGAGGATTATTCCTTGGTGGATTTTATCGGTTGTTGTGCAGGTTTTTGGGATTATTGAAGCGGGTTGGATTATGAACCGTTGTGTTTTCGGGTTTATGGATTGGATTGGGTAGGAATTATTTACTGTGTTGAAAAGTAATGAACCGGAAGCGGTGCACTGGATTTTGTATAACGGATCACCGCATGTGGGAGTTGTGCTAAGTGGGAATGGGACGGTTGTGTTACCGCAGGGTGGACATGGTGTTACGGAGAGCACGTGCGTGGCACATGATAGAAGAAGTAGTGATGATGTTAGAAGGAGGAGACTAGTTGTGTTCATTGTTTTGTGTTTGGAAATTATGAAAATGAATGTTGGTAATATATATTGTATTTTGTAAGTTCAGTAATTCAACATTTTTATGACAAACATGTTTTTCTCTTTTTTTTTTTTTGACAAACATGTTTTTCTCTTTTTTTTTTTTTTTTTTTTGATAAGCTGTTTTTCTCTTTGATGCGAATGACAGAATAGGAGGATATTCCTAAAATAAATACTCCCTTCGGTCCTTTTTATAAGGAACACTTAGAGCAAAAAAATTGGTTCTTTTTATAAGAAACTTTGACCAATTTTCAAATGTTTTAAATGTTCAATTTCACTTATGCCCTTATTTATTATGAGAGAGAATTTAAAAATAAGTAAATTAGTTGAATAAAGAGTAATTAAATAAGGGTATATATGGAATAAATTTAAATTTATAAGAGTAATAAATGAAAATAATTATGTTAAATGTGATTCCTTAGTCTGTGTGATTTTTTCAAATTGTTTCTTATAAAAAGGACCGGAGAGAGTATTTAAATATTTGCGGTGATTATTATTTATTATAGTGTAAAGAGTAAGACTATCTTAATTATAGCCTAGAATCTCTCATATACTCTATATATATATTTCAACCAAATCAATGAGAAAGGGTATGCTAAACAGTGTCTTCGGGCACTTGTTAAACATATTAAAAAGATGATAAATGATAAAAATAATGATGAGAAAGAATAATTTTATACATTTTAAAATATTGAATGTACAATTTACGAGATAAAATTTCCATAATTATATCTTTAACCAGTGCCCTGAGAGCGGTCTTTAGCATTTTCCTATTTCTAATAGTGAAGACCAACTATTTGTTTATGGGCGGCTTACGTAAATGTCTGTTTGAAGAAAGTCAAAGATATATTATTTTAATCTTCTGTCTTTTTTTTTTTTTTTTGAGATATTCTAAGATTTACTGTTTGATACTCTCTTTAATCCTTAATATAAGAAGAAATTTATTTTTTAGAAATATTAAAAAATTGTTGTATTTAGATTATATTATAAACTAGATACATTTATTTTTCAATGTATCTAAAAAGTCAACTTTTTCTTAGAGGAGTATTAAAGATATTCTAAGATTTTGATTGATGACTGATTATTTTTTATACTAATCATGTTATGTTTTTCGTAAACTAGTTACTTCCTCCGGTCTTAAATATAAGCAAAAGTCAAAACGTATTTAGTCTAAATTTTAGCTAAATACATCTTGACTTTTTCTTATATTTAAGACCGGATGGAGTATTCTTTACATGCAACTGCGTAGATTAATCATTTGAATCTTGTGGGAATTATATAGACCACAAATTCTTTTTAATATATATAATGCAACGTCTCTGCCAACTAAACTAAACTCAGGATAGGAATCAGGACAGAAATCAATAGTAAGTTAATTAATTAAGATAAGCTATTTATCAATCAAATATTAAAATGGTATAACTTCAAATGGTTACCATTTTCTCACGCGGAAATCTGGTTTGAGGTTTGACTAGCTTTGTTGAAAAAAATGTACCTCTTTGATTTTATATATATCAAAGAAAAATAAAATAATTGCAATGTGCAACAATAGGTAAGTTTTGTCTCTTGGTAGACGTTGACTTAAAAAGTTTTGGCCATGAGGACATCCAAACATATGAGATACAATATGATGGGCTGATTGCTGGTTTGAGTACCCGTGACTCCACAAATGGAAACGTAAAAGGGAAATTGAGGTTAATAGATTTCCGTAAGGCTATGTGTGGTAGCCGGTAGTAGGGAAAAAAAAGAAGAGAGAATGAAATTTTATCATTAGAGTGTAATGCACGAATTCTAACGGGGTAAATGAAATAAAGAGTGCAGTAGTGGACCATTTTCAAAAACAATTTTCAGCAAAAGGGGTAAGACCTATCCCAGCCAATATGAGTTTCAAATGTATTGAGAACGAGATAAAGGATGATATGGTGAGAGAATTTTCAGAAGAGGAAGTTCGAAAGGCGGTTTGGGAATGCGAAAGCACAAAAAGTCCTGGCCCTGATGGTGTGAATTTTGGATTTGTGAAGGAATTTTGGGAGGACATGAAAGATTATTTTATGAGAGTTATGAGAGAATTCCATGAGAATGGTCGGATGGTTAGAGGGGCCAACAGTTCTTTCATTGTCCTTATCCCCAAGAAAAAGAATTCGTAGAATCTATCGGAGTTCAGACCTATCTCGTTGATCGGGTGCATCTACAAGGTTATAGCAAAAGTGTTGGCAAATAGGCTAAAAACGGTGATTGACACGGTGATATCTGAAACGCAGTCTGCCTTCATATCTGGGAGACAAATTCTAGATGGGATCCTAATAGCAAATGAGATCGTGGACGAGGCCAAAAGAAAGAAAAAAGATGTGCTCATGTTTAAAGTGGATTTTGAAAAAGCATATGATTCAGTAGACTGGAGTTTTCTGGAAAGATGAATTTTCATGAGAAATGGAGGAGGTGGATTTCAGAATGTCTTAAGACAGCATCTGTGTCGGTATTGGTAAACGGTAGTGCTACTAAAGAATTTGAGATGGGTAGAGGGCTTAGGCAAGGTGACTCGTTATCGCCATTTCTCTTCATCATAATATCTGAAGGCTTTAACATATTAATGAAGAAAGCAGTGGAATCATTGAGATTTATCAGGTATAAATTTGAGGGGGGCGACGTGTGCTTTTCACATCTCCAATATACTGACGACACTTTGATCATTGGAAGAAAGGGTTGGGGGAACATTCAGATTATGAAGGCGAATTTGCTATTACTCCAGTTAATGTCGGGGTTAAAGGTGAACTTTAATAAAAGCAAGTTGGTGGGAATTAACATATGTCAATGTTGGTTGGAGGAAGCAGCAAGTATTCTAAATTGCAAAGTAGGATGCCTTCCATTCAAATACCTTGGCTTACTGATTGGTGCTAACCCGAGGAGAGTTTCGACATGGAAACCAGTCATTGACACGGTGAGGTCTAGGTTATCAAAATGGAAGCATAAGCGGTTATCTATCGGAGGTCGGGTGGTGATATTAAAATCAGTCTTGTCAGCTATCCCGGTCTATTTCCTCTCCTTCTTCAAAGCTCCGACAGGTATCATTTCCAAACTTGAATCTCTTTTTAAACAGTTCCTTTGGGGAGGGAGTGAGGATAATAGAAAAATTAATTGGGTGAAATGGGATAAAGTGTGCAGACCTTTAGATGAGGGGGGGCTAGGCATAAAAAATTTAAAGGCCTTTAACCTTGCTCTTCTTAGCAAATGGAAGTGGAAAATAAGGTTCGATAATGATGGACTTTGGTTTAGAGCGTTACTGAATAGATATGGGGGTAGTGATGGGGTCTTTAGAGGCAGCAACAATGGTAGTTCATTATGGTTGAGAGATATTAATGAGTTAGATTCGGGATCATTGAGTCTTTAAATTTATTCTCGGTAAAGGATGCTTATAATAAAATTATGTTGGGATCTTATGGTGAGCCTGACCCGTCTCGGGCGAAGGCTTGGCGTAAGTCAATCCCGCTAAAAGTTTCGTGTTTAGTGTGGAGACTGTTTCAAAATAGAGTAGCTACGAAAGATAATTTAAATAAGAGAGGAGTTAGCGGTCTAGGGTCCCTTCAATGTGCTGGAGATTGTGGCATAGAAGAATCGGTGTCTCATCTATTTTTTGAGTGCCCAGTGTTTGCAGGTATTTGGTATTCAATAGGTAAATGACTTGGAGTGTCGACGGCATATCATAATGAAGGGGTGCATCACTTGGAACAATTTGAAGGTTTGATCAGCAAAGGTAGAGTTTTTGTCAATAGAGCTAGTGTGATATGGTTTGCCGGCATCTGGTGTATTTGGAAAGCAAGGAATGACAAGGTATTCAAGAATAAGGAAGTGAATGTGGACAAAATATTAGAATCTGTGAAGATTATATCTTGGAATTGGTTGAAGTTTAAATCTAGCGAGATGGATTATAATGTGAGTAACTGGTTTTTGAATCCCAAAGCGTGTCTAGGTTGCTTAGATCAATAGCGGACTATCAATGGACAATTCTGGATGCTTCCCTGTGTTGTGAACGGGCTACTGCTATAATCAAATATATGGTGTAGCAGGTGGCTACTGGTTCCTAAGGCCTCTGGTGAAAATCAATTTAAAGCCTTTGGTATATTTTTCCCTAAGGTGTGTTTGGTTCGAGGTAAATGAATGGGAGGGGAGGGGAGGGAATATTTTTAATGAAATGTGTTTGGTTCAATTTTTAGGAGGGGGGGTGAGGGGAGAGGAGGGGAGCAAAATCCCTCCAAAACTCAATTTTTGCTTTCCCCCAATTTGGGGGGATTTGGAGGGGAGGGGAGGGGAGAGAGAATGTGTTATTATAATTATAATTATATTGACATAATTGTCCTCATCATTATTTTAAAATGCCAAAACTATTCTATTTTTTTATGTTCCTAACCTGTTTTTCTTTTTCCAAATTTTACAAATAATTTTGTACTAATATTTTATCTACCAAAAGTCCAAAACTATCCTCCCGTCTACATATAATTATTTTGGTATGTTGCAATGCAATGTAATGTTTTTTTTTTTTTTTTTGTAGAAATGCAATGTAATGTATTACTGTATAAATATAATCATATAACACATTTTCATTTGATCGAAAAAATTTATACACATTTTCTTTCCGTGTACTGTACAAATTTTTCATATAATCTTATTTTGCTTTTTGCTTCTTTTTTTTTTCTCTCTTTCTTGTTCATTTTATTTAACGTTATAATTGTTTTGTTAGGTTGAGCTACATAATAATTTTTTTTATAATTGAGTTACATAATAATTTAAATTTTTGTGTAGAGTTTAATTTTATAGATAAAAAAATAGACGATTTGATTCGTGGAGTTTTCGACTCTCGAGTTTTTATATTTAATTATTTTTAATTCGAGTAATTTTAAAATTAAGATAACCCTTATATGATTATAAGGATAAAAAAGTAATTTAGTTTCATCATCCCTCCCCTCCCCCTGTGAACCAAACATATTTGTAATTAAAATCCCTCCCCTCCCCTCCCCTTCCCTCTTTTGAACCAAACATATAAATAATTAAAAGATCTCCCCTCCCCTTCCCCTCCCTCCCCTCCCCTTCATTAAAATCCCTCCCCTCCCCTCTCATTTTTTTGGGAAGTTCTTGGTAGTATCCCAAACTCCTTGCCCGGTTAGTGTCGGATTGAGGTTGTAGCTATTCGGCCATCCTCTTTGGTCCGGCGAGCATTAGTGGCAAGGCAAGGGATCCCGAGTTTCCCGTATCCAAATTGTTCCCTTGGCAGGTTGCTTGGTAGCTCAGAATTGAATTTATACTGCTGATCGCAATGACAGTTTAGAGGCTTGGTAATTTCGGTACAATTTTGAGCGCACATGTCATATTTATAAATCAACCAGGTAGTCAAGAAATGCAGCTTAGTTTCTTTTATGCTGCTTGATCTGCTGTGTAGCCTTGAAATTATTGTAGTGGGAGCCTAATTACATTACAATGTTTTGGTGTCATATCTGTGCCTGAGGTGTAGCCTTGGAAGTAATTTAGGCTTTGTATTAATTTGTAATGTAACTATTGCCTATTTAAAGATGACACTAAATTGTTTGGTTTGTATTTGGCATAGCTTATGCCGTATATATCATTAATAAATTCCTTTTGGCTTTTCCCAAAAAAAAAAAAACCAAATCATGTGTTGGATTCTGTCTTTTCTTTTTCTCTCCTACCAAACACACCTAAGTGACTAAGCCATGATGTAGTTACAATTTTCAACCATTTGATTTAAATTAATGAACAAACTCGTTTAATTATATGAAATTAATAGTGTAATTTAGGATTTTTTTTTCCCAGTGCCCCCAAATATATTTTTTTACAGTAATACCCCTAGTTTCAAAAAAAATCCCATAATACCCCTCATTCAGACAAAAACTGACGCGCTGCAATGGCGAAACTGACACTTGCGACATCCAACTGACATGGCGGAATTGTGACTTCCGCCATTGACCAATGCTTTATTTTTTTGGTTTTTGGCAGAAAATAGACTTCCAAGAGTGGGATTATTATCATTTAAAAAAACCAGTGAAACCCGCACCCGAGCGAAACTGTGATAGACACGGTATTAGTTACTTTACTATGTCCTATTTATGAGTCTTATACACGCTTAATACTTGTCATCCTAATAAAAAAATACATATATCTATATACATCAAGTTCTTGAGACCCACAACATAGGTGTACTGATTTACTTTATCCCTTCACTTCACCTTGGGTTCATGTGTCTTTTCATTTCTATCTCTTTCTTTTTGGTACTAGTAGTAGTAGTACATTCATTTATTTTATTTACATTTCACATATAAACAAGCATGTGATTCCTTCTCTCTTATTCCCTATCTCTCTCAAAATGTGATTGGATCCTCTCCTTCACTCTCCTCTCCATCTCTCTCAATCCTCTCTATCTCTCTCTTAATCTCACTCTCTCTCATTATTATTTTAAAATTTTTTATTGAAGAGAGAGATTGAAATTAAGAGAGCTAGAGAGGATTGAGAGAGATGGAGAGGAGAGTGAGGATCCAAATCCCTCTTAAAATACCACTTGCTTCTTCTACCATAGCAGTTCTTGTTTGAAAACACAGAAGGCATATACAGTGACTAAGACCACAAGTCTTTTTTTGATTTGCTCCCCCTTTGTTTGGTCATACTCATCTTCTTGTTCATCATTATCTTCTTTTTTTGGTTTATTTCTCTTCTCAAATCTAATAACTTTTATAATTTATTTCAAGTTTTCATTTTTTTTCTAGTTTATGACTCATGTCATGTTACAGAGTTGTTTATTTGATGTGTGAATATAAACGGAAAAAAAAAATTTGGGGGTATTGAAGAAAAAAATTCATTGTTTTTTCTGCTTCTTTTGTTTTGTTTCCCTCTCGGATCTGTATTTTTTTCTTTGTGTTGCATTTCAAAAAAAAAAAACCTCCTTCTACTTCTTGGATCGATGGGTTTTTATTATGGTGGATATGGTTGTTGTTTTTGATGATGATGATGGTATTAATTTTTAAAAAAAAAACAAAAAAAATCCCATTTTTGGCCAAAAACGAAAAGTAAAAAAAAAAAGCCTTTGTCAATGGCGGAACTGCCATTTCCGCCATCATCCTGCACATGGTGACGTTGTCAGTTCCGCCATCAGTGGGCACCTACAACGCGTCAGTTTTTGTCCCAAAAGAAGGGGTATTACAGCAATATTTTTCAAAACAGGGGTATTACGGAAAAAATGAAAAAAACAGGGGTACTATGAAAAAAATCGTAATTTAGCCCGTTTAATTAAAAATTAATGATTGAAATTTCATAATGGCATAATTAGTTAAATGGTCCCTTAAAGACATTTTAAGTTTCACAATAGTCCCTTAAAGAAAAAAAGATCCGGATTGGTCCCTTAAAGACATCTCTGTTTGTCACATTGGTCCCTTCCGTTAATTTATCAACCACAAATGTATTAGGTGGACTAACATTGAAGGTGGTCTACCATATACCACAATATATATTTTAATCTTAACCATTGGATCTTTTTAAAAGAAAAATAATCATTAGATTTTGCATGTCCACCAGATCTAAGAGTGCACCATCACTTCCATTAAAAAAAACTCAGATTTTCAACTTACCCAAAAAAAAAAAAATCATAACATTCATCATCTTCATAAAAAAAAAAAACTTAAAAAACTAAAAATCAAAACGGATAAATTTTCCTTCCTTAAATCTATCATCATTATCATCCAAACCTCCATTACATCTACCATAATTTCCTCTCAACACCACCCACCATTTATCTCCCAACCCAACACCTTCTCAACAAAAACAACTTCAATCTGAATCTACCGTCAAAGAAGAATCTGAAGTAGCAATAAATGTCACAAGAAAGGGGGGTTTGAATTGTGACCCTTTTTTTTAAAATCTTTTATGTGAGTTTAAAATAACTCAAGACAATATTTCTTTTAATTGGTTAGTTAACAATTAACAAAGAAATATAGTTAGCAACAATAAAATAAACAATATATAAATGAACAAAATAAATACTGAGTTAGTTGCTGAATAAGTAAATGTTTAAGGCCCAGAGCACTCTGGTATTACTCAGTTAGTTAGTTTAGTATGTTTTAAGGATTTTAGAGTCCAAGAGAAAAACACACAAAAGTTATCCTGGTTCACCCAACTTGGGCTAGTCCAGTCCTCACAGTCCTTGTGAGATTGTCCACTATAAATGCTCAGATCAGAACCTTCTGCTTCGCATCAAAAACTTGATCACAACTGGATCAATACAAACTGCTTTTCTTCACTCGAAAAGACTTTTACACAAATGCTTTTCTTCACTCGAAAAGACTTTCACACAAATGCTTTTCTTCACTCGAAAAGACTTTCTCACAAACACTCAATCTAACATGAAAGAAAGACTTGAGAGGGTTACAATATTTGTGGGGAATATGGGTTAAATCAACTCAAGTGAGAGATTGATAATAGCAAGCTTTGTCTATTTGTTTTTCACAAATTTATGATATATCTTTGATGCTTTGCTTTGCTTTTGAAGAGTTTATTACTTGTTGATTTTTGCTTCAACTAAGTATATGATTTGATTCTTTTTGCAAACTCTTAATCTTCTCTTCATGTAGCTCCATTGTATTTATAGGCAAATATAACCTTGGAGGAGCGTATGAGAGAGGGATTTGAATTTCAAATCCAACTTGACATGTCACAATGTTGTGCTGTCAATTTGCTGTGAATAGTGCGTTATCGTTGCTTCAGTAACATTACCGTTATGGCAATCTGCACTACACTTTTAATCCAATGACAACCACTGCATTTACGTGGCCCATATATGTCCATAAGAAGGAATCTTTCCTAATTTAGGGTTGGACAACTTGTATGCAAGTGGGAAAAAATATCATGTAATTATTGTACTTTGTTTTGGTGACTCATTGTCCTTTGTTGTTTCCTTGTCCCCTCTATGTTCCCTTGAAGAGAATGAGGCATGCTACAACTTGGCTTATGGTGTGACTTCACCTTGTTGGCCAATTTTCGTCCAAGCCATCATTGTATGATGTGGCTTTTATTTGAATTTCAAATCTTCTTCAATCATTGATGGAAGCTTCCTTTGTTTGTCCAAAGGGGCTTTTATTCACTTTAGTCCAAAAAGGTTTTATGGCCCATGATTCAATTTATGCCATGTTTGGCATATTCCTTACATAAGTGTTTCCTTAAAATACTACCACTTTTGATGAGGCAAAGGAATAATATCTTTGTGAAGCACTTCATCATTTATGCCAAGACTTTAAGATGCTTCTTTTGTTTCTACTCATTGCTTATATGTTTTGCTTATCCATTGGTTGCTCATCCATAACGTTACCGTTGACAGATGATATCATTATCGTTGAAACATTTCTCACAAAACACATTAGTAGATAACAAGATAATCATAATTAAAATTAATTAATATGTTTGTTATCTTTAAAACATCAAATAAGGATTTTGTCCTCAACAATCTCCCCCTTTTTGATGATGACAAACATTTAACTTAATTTTGATTTTGAGTTTTTGATAAAAGATTTTGATAATCTTTTGCATTTGATTTGTCAATAACTCCCCCTCAATTTAAGCATTCTATAGCAAATTGAGTTTAAACTTTGATTAATAATATGACAAATTTTAATAAGTCATTCTTTTACCAAAGTGAATGTTTATGGTTATGATGGTTTTGCTCAAAATTTGAATGAGTTTCATATCAGAGTTTTTAAGGATATTTTCAAAAACATTTGTATGTTTTGATTAGAGCATTACTTATCCTTTTGGTTGAATATCTTTTACCTGCCTTCAATGCAGAAACATATCATGGATCAAAAACTTAGCATGTTTCAGAGAATCAAACAATATGAAATTTATCACATATTTCAACATGAATCCTGAAACTGTCTCTTGACAGAAAAAAAAGAGATCATGATAAAATTTTGAGATATTTCTCAATTGCATAATTTCTCAAAGCATAGCTTTGTTTTCTTGTGATCAAATTAATGACTCACACACCTGCTTATAACATAACATATAAACCATTCATTTCATAGCAGTAGCAAGAGTTTTTTCATATATGGATTCAAAATAAACTTGCAGATGCATGCTATCATAGCATAACATATTGGCGCACTAGTTCAAAATACAAATGCATCATAAAACATAGTTTTTAACATCACAATGCAAAATAAGTAAAACAGAACAATAATCAAAAGAAATCAAAAGAGGTGCGCTCCTTTTGTTGTGCTAGCATCTGCAGCTTTCTTCTTTGTTCTTTTCTCCCCCTTTGTCATATCAAAAAGTGGGCTAAGGCGCAGGCCTGGATGGTGATGAGCCATCTGATGATGATGATGTGGAAGGTTGAGGCATAACATGAACAGGAATGGGATATGGATTGGCTGGAGGTGTTGGAAGATTGAACCTTGGACAGAAAACATTAGAAATCCAATCCCTCATGATGGAGTTTTCAAGAGTGATATAGGTTAGATGAGAATCAAGAAGTTGATTAGCTTGGAACAATTTTTTCACATCACTCCTAGTCTTGGAGGTGATTCTTTCAACTTTGGATCTTGGTAATTGTGGTGAAGGTCTAGGTGCAGCATTTGATGGTCCAGCATTGAAGTTTGAGATGTTTGGGAGATTCAAAGTGGGTGAAAGGATGGAAATGTTTTGAGTGAAGAAGGGTTGAGAAAAAGGGTTCTGAGGTGGTGAAAAGTTAAAAAAGGAACTGTTAAAGCTCTCATTGAACATAGGTGAAAGGTTGAAGCTTGGTGGAGAAGAAAATAATGGAGCACTACTAGTGGATGAGGAGGTAAGATGATTTAATACAGAGTCAGGGTCAGGTTGGTTCACAAATTGATTGACTGTTAAATTTGGAGCAATTTGAGGCTGTGGCTCGGGTTGAGGTGCAGCTGCAACTGGTGATTCATTTTGTGGATAGGCTAGAGGGATGTTCAAGTTTATCTCAGCTCTAGGGCCTAGCATTTGAGATGAGGATGGAGAGTTAAAAGCCTCGTTTTGAGGAATTTCTGTTTCAACAGAATGTGGCACAAAAGGTGGATTGGGAATAAATTCATCTTCAACAGAAGGTTCAGGAATTTGTTGAGATTGTGCAGTGTCATCATACTGCTCATTCCTTTTTCTCTTGGCTCTAGTGTAAACCTTTACAGGAGCTTGGGAGATAGGTTCATTTTTGAAGTGTTTGAGGTTTTTTAAGGAAAACTTCTTGTGTTCAGTTTCAGCAATTTCCCCCTCAAAAGGTACTTTGAAATGATCAAAGATTTTGGTTAAAGCCATGCCATACGAGACACAAAATTTTTTGTTATTCCTATTAGCTATATCCATCATAAAATTGATCATTAGGAATGGAAGGTTTAGCTTTTTCCTTTCAAACAGGTGATGAATGACCATGAGTTCATTATCATCTAGCTCAGCATATTTTCCTTGTCTTGGCAAAACACTTCCTTGAGTTATGATATGAAAAACTTTGGATAAAAAGTTTAGGTCAGAGGTTTTGCGAGAGTCTTTTGGAGATTCTAAAGTGAAAATAGGGATTCTAACTTCTTCAAATGTGGTTTTAGCTAGGCTATACCAGTTTCTTCCATAAGACATAAATCCATCATTTGGAATTTTAAAGATATCAGCAATAACATCAGGGTTAAGTTCAAATTCTACTCCCTTAACAATGGTTTTAATGGTGTAATTTTCACGATCACACTTAGCCTTAAAGTAAAAGGCTTGAACTAACCTAGGGTAATAGGTTTCTCTAAGAGATAGAAAAGAGGACCAACCTTGAAAGTCAGTGTAGGCTTTTATCTCAAGAGGATGTGATTGAAGAGCTTCAAAATTGAAAAACCGTCCTGGTGCTATTGGCTTGGTTCTCCATTTTTCTTGAAAAATCTTTTCTTCAGCTTCTGATGAGTACATTGGTGTTTCATCTTGAAACATAGCATTCACAGATTTTTTCTTTTCCAATCTCTGTTTCGGCTTAGAGGAAGTTTCACAGACTTTCTCTTTTCCCTTTTTAGTTTGAGGTTGAGTTGGAATGGTGGAATCTGACTTGGTTTCCTCGCTTGAGGATTTTGATGAAGGGTTAGAGTTAGATTTGGACGATGGAGGAACGAAAGTTTCTTCCTCATCACTTTCTTCTTCATCAGTTGAATCAACATTTATGTAGATTTTTTCAACATTGCTCTGAGTTTGTTGATTTGCAAAGTTTTCTTTCAACCTTTGGGAACGGCGAGGAGGAGCAGAAAAAGATGGTTTTTTCTTTGATTTTGGCTTGAGATGTGGTGGAGTTTGATTTTGATTTAGTGGTGTTTGAGCTGGATTTGGTGGTGGTTGATCATAGTAAGGAGGAAACAAGGTTCTTAAGGGTTTCAAGTTTAAAGGTAACGATGAAGATGGAGGTGGTGAAGGGTTGCGGAATCGTGGTGGTGAACGGTTGAATGGTGGTGCGCGTCTGGCTGTTTGTTTGGTTCTCATGATTGTGATGGAGAGGAAGATGAAGGAAGAAGAAGGGTTTGGAGAGGATGATGAACTCGGTTGAAGTGAGAAGAGGAAGAGTTGATGAATGAGGAGTGATGGTGGAAGTTGGTTTAAGTAACCGAGGGAGGGAGTGATTAGATGTGATATCTTTGAAAAGATATCCCTTTTCAGATACTTAATAAAGTAAGTTAGATGAAAAGTTTTTAATAAGAAAGGAAATCATTAATGGGTTGTCATTTTATTAAATGATAAATTTTTAATTCACCTTAGATATTTCTGGATTACTAGCTTTTAATGGGATTTTGAATTATTTTTAATTTAACTTTTAACTCATTAAAACGATCTTCTACTAAGGGTTTAGTGAAGATATCAGCTAGTTGATTTTTTGTGTCAACAAAAATTAGTTCAATTTCCTTTTTATTAACATGATCCCTAATAAAATGATGTTTTATCTCAATATGCTTGGATCTTGAATGTTGAATGGGATTTTTTGACAAATTAATTGCACTAGTATTATCACAATAAATAGGTACATTTTCATACCTTATTGAGAAATCCTCAAGCTGATTTTTAATCCAGAGAACTTGAGAGCAACAGCTTGCAGCTGACACATATTCAGCTTCAGTGGTAGATAATGCTATCGTGTTTTGTTTTCTGCATGACCAGCTTATGAGTGCTTTTCCAAGAAATTGGCATGCACCACTTGTACTTTTTCTTTCAATTTTGTCTCCAGCGTAGTCAGCGTCACAATAAGCTATTAAATCAAAAGTAGAATCTTTGCTATACCAAAGACCAAGATTAGTAGTACCGACAAGATATCTGAAAATTCTTTTAACAGCAGTTAGGTGCGATTCTCTAGGAGAAGTTTGAAAACGTGCACATAATCCTACTGCAAAAACTATGTCTGGTCTACTTGCAGTTAAGTACAATAGAGATCCAATCATACCTCTATATTCCTTTTCAGGAACAATTTTTCCTTCCTCATCTTTATCCAAAATTGTGGATGGATGCATGGGAGTTGCCATAATTTTGGCTTCATTCATTTTATATTTTTTGAGAAGATCTTTAATATATTTTTCTTGACAAATAAAGATTCCATTTATTTCTTGTTTAATTTGTAAACCAAGAAAATATCTCAGTTCTCCCATCATGCTCATTTCAAATTCATTTTGCATGAGATGGGAAAAATCTTCACATAATCTTTCATTTGTTGATCCAAAAATAATATCATCAACATAGACTTGAACAATTAATAAATCCAATTTATCAATTTTTGTAAAAAGAGTTGTGTCAATTTTTCCTCTAGAAAAATTGTTCTTGATTAAGAATGCACTTAATCTGTCATACCAAGCTCTTGGAGCTTGTTTTAGACCATACAAAGCTTTTGAAAGTTTGAACACATGATCTTTTTTCTTTTCATTTTGAAAACCAGGAGGTTGATGAACATACACCTCTTCATTTAGAAAACCATTTAAAAAAGCACTTTTGACATCCATTTGAAATAATTTAATATTTTTATGTGATGCATATGCTAAAAGAATTCTTATTGCTTCTAACCTGGCAACTGGAGCAAAAGTTTCATCGTAATCAATACCTTCTTGCTGGTTATACCCTTGAGCAACAAGTCTTGCCTTGTTTCTAATAACCTTACCTTCTTCATCTAGCTTGTTTCGAAAGACCCATCTTGTTCCTATGATTGAATGATCTGTAGGAGATGGAACAAGTAACCATACTTGATTTTTCTCAAACTGAAGAAGTTCTTCTCTCATTGCTTCTACCCATGATTTATCAATAATGGCTTCACCAATGGATTTTGGCTCTATCTGGGAGATCATTGCCATGTTGTTATCATTATCTTTGAATGATAGTCTTGTTCTTATTCCATCAGTGGAACTTCCAATGATTTGATCTTGAGGATGATTCCCAACAATTCTCAATGTTTTTGGAGGAAGAAGAGGATCATCTTCTTTCTTTTGATTTGGAACATCCTGAGAAGTTAGTCTTTCTTGCTCATCATCAATTGATGGCATTATGAGATCATCAAATTCATCAAAGATAATATTCATGCTTATTTCCATGGTTTGAGTTTTCAAGTTATAAATTCTGTATCCTTTAGAATTAGTAGCATAACCTAAGAAAATAGCTTTATCTGATTTTGAATCAAATTTACCAAGATTATCTTTTGTGTTTAAGATATAACAAAAACATCCAAAAATATGAAAATATGATATGTTTGGTTTTCTATTTTTCCAAAGTTCATATGGAGTTTTGTCTAGAATTTTTCTTATTGAAACTCTATTTAAAATATAGCAAGAAGTACTTATGGCTTCAGCCCAAAAATATTTTTCAACATTTGATTCATTTAACATTGTTCTTGCCATTTCTTGTAAAGTTCTATTTTTTCTTTCAACAACTCCATTTTGCTGAGGAGTTCTTGCACAAGAAAAATTATGAGAAATACCATTTTCATCAAAGAATGATTTGAAAGATGAATTTTCAAATTCTCCTCCATGATCACTTCTGACAGAGATGATATTTGAGCTTTGTTCATTTTGAACAAGTTTACAAAAGTTTTTGAAAGCATCACAAGATTCATCTTTATTTTTCAAAAACAAAACCCATGTGTATCTGGAGAAATCATCAACTATAACAAAACCATATTGTTTTCCACCAAGACTAGTGGTGTTGACAGGACCAAATAAATCAATGTGAAGTAGTTCTAGAGGTTTTTTAGTTGAAATAAAATCTTTTGGATAAAAACTACTTTTGACTTGTTTTCCTCTTACACAAGCTTCACAGATTTTATCTTTGTCAAACTTGATTTTTGGAAGACCTCTTACTAGATCAAGTTGAGATAATTTTGAAATTGTTTTCATGCTTATATGACCAGCTCTTTTGTGCCAAATCCATTTATCTTTTTCGATAGACATAAAACATGATTCAGCTGGAATGTCATCTAAGTATAAAACATACAAATTTTTCTTTCTTGATCCGGAAAAGAAAACTTTTCCTGATGAAGTTTGTTTGACTTCACAAATATTTGGTTTAAAAATAACTTCAAAACCACTATCACATAATTGACTGATACTAAGTAAATTATGTTTTAGACCTTCTACATATTGAACATCTTCAATTTTTGCAGAATCATTATTACCTATAATACATTTTCCTTTTATTTGTGCAGTATTATTATTACCAAACGTAACTGATCCTCCTTCTTTTTTGATGAAGGAGAGAAAACACCTTCTATCTCCTGTCATGTGTTTTGAACAACCACTGTCCAAAAACCAAGGCTTTTTCTTTGCACCTTGATAGTATCCCTGCATTTTGAAATTTTTGTTTAGGTGCCCATAATGACTTGGGTCCTTGAGGGTTAGTTTTCACAATTTGTTTATTCTTAAAATAACATTCTTTTTCAAGATGCCCAAAATTTTTGCAAAATGAACAATGTTTATTTTTTCTCTCTAAATGACGATAACGTTTTGGTTCATAGTAAAAACTTTCATAATTTTCTTTTTGATAGCAAATTGATTCATGATGACCATTTTTGTTACAAAATGAACATCTCAACTTAAGTTCTCTATTTGCTGGTAAAAGAACATTTTCAAAAATTTTGTTTTTAACTTCATTAAAACCTAAGCCATTTTTGTTAAGAGCTTGAGATTGTGATCCCATAATGTTTTGAAAAGTTTCAGTTGATTTTATGAATCCAGTGAGATCATTTCTTAGTTCCATTATTTCATTTTTCAACACAACATTTTCATCTATTTTCTTAGATAAAACACTAGAGCAAACATGTTTTTCTTTTGACTCAATTAAGTCTTTGTTAATTTTTTCAAAATTAAGAATAACAGTTTGAAGTTTTTTCTTTTCTTCTTTTAGTTCAGAAACTTCTTTTTGTAAAGAAAAACATTGTTTGGATAAGAATTCAGAATCATGTAATAGACTATCAAAATTAGTTTCTAATTCTTCATAAGGATGAGTTTTATCAAAGAGAAATACCTCATCATTTTCTGAATCTGCCATTAGACAGATGTTGGCTTCTTCTTCTTCTTTATTTGTTTCAAATTCATCATCATCATCCCAGGTAGCTAACATGGATTTTTTCTTGAAGGGAAAATTTCTGGGTGATTTGTTTAAGGGACATTCTGATTTGTAATGTCCAAGTTTGTTGCAACCAAAGCAGGTCACTTGACTTTTGTCAAAGTCATTTTTCTGCATATCTTTTCCTGAAGAAAAGTTTCTTCTAATTTGATCTCTTCTTCTTAACATACGTTGGATTTTGCCAGAAATGAGAGCTAGTTCTCCTTCTGCCTCTTCTTGGGTAGATTCTAATTCCTTAGAGTCGTCTTCTAAAAAACTTATATCTTTTTGAGAAGCTTTTAAAGCAATGGTTTTTTCCTTTTTTAAAGGTTTATCTCCTTGAAGAATAACTTCATGAGCTTTTAAAGTACCAATAAGATCTTCTATGGGAAGTGTTTTCAAATCTTTAGTTTGAGTAATGGCAGTAACCATTGGTCTCCAAGTGACTGGAAGACATCTCAAAAGTTTTCTAATTCTATCATTAGTTGAAAAAGTTTTTCCAAGATATCTTAATTCATTTATGATAGTAGTAAATCTTGAAAACATTTCATCAATAGTTTCGTTTTCAATCATTTCAAAAGTTTCAAATTTATTAGTTCCTATGTCTATTCTTGTTTCTTTTACATGACTAGTTCCTTCATGGTGAACTTGTAAAGTGTCCCAAACCTTTTTAGCAGTATCACATTCATCTACTCTTTCACTTTCTTTCATGCTTAGAGCACAGGATAGAAATAAATGAGCTTTAGAGTTTAGGAGTACCTTTTGTTGTTCTGCAGTTGTCCATGCATCTTCAGGTTTGTCTGAAATGACTCCCTCAGCAGAAGTTACAGTAGGAACATAATCTCCTTCTGTGACTATGCGCCACATTCCTACTTCTTGAGATTTTAAAAACAATTGCATTTTGTTTTTCCAAAAATAGTAATTCTTTCCAGTGAACAAAGGTGGTCTTGAAGCAGATCCTCCTTCTGGAATGTATCTTTCTTTTGACATTTTTTCTTCCTGAATCTTTTTCCTCTAACACTTGTTAAGTGTATAAACCTGTAGAGACAGGCTCTGATGCCAATTGAAGTAGCAATAAATGTCACAAGAAAGGGGGGTTTGAATTGTGACCCTTTTTTTTAAAATCTTTTATGTGAGTTTAAAATAACTCAAGACAATATTTCTTTTAATTGGTTAGTTAACAATTAACAAAGAAATATAGTTAGCAACAATAAAATAAACAATATATAAATGAACAAAATAAATACTGAGTTAGTTGCTGAATAAGTAAATGTTTAAGGCCCAGAGCACTCTGGTATTACTCAGTTAGTTAGTTTAGTATGTTTTAAGGATTTTAGAGTCCAAGAGAAAAACACACAAAAGTTATCCTGGTTCACCCAACTTGGGCTAGTCCAGTCCTCATAGTCCTTGTGAGATTGTCCACTATAAATGCTCAGATCAGAACCTTCTGCTTCGCATCAAAAACTTGATCACAACTGGATCAATACAAACTGCTTTTCTTCACTCGAAAAGACTTTTACACAAATGCTTTTCTTCACTCGAAAAGACTTTCACACAAATGCTTTTCTTCACTCGAAAAGACTTTCTCACAAACACTCAATCTAACATGAAAGAAAGACTTGAGAGGGTTACAATATTTGTGGGGAATATGGGTTAAATCAACTCAAGTGAGAGATTGATAATAGCAAGCTTTGTCTATTTGTTTTTCACAAATTTATGATATATCTTTGATGCTTTGCTTTGCTTTTGAAGAGTTTATTACTTGTTGATTTTTGCTTCAACTAAGTATATGATTTGATTCTTTTTGCAAACTCTTAATCTTCTCTTCATGTAGCTCCATTGTATTTATAGGCAAATATAACCTTGGAGGAGCGTATGAGAGAGGGATTTGAATTTCAAATCCAACTTGACATGTCACAATGTTGTGCTGTCAATTTGCTGTGAATAGTGCGTTATCGTTGCTTCAGTAACATTACCGTTATGGCAATCTGCACTACACTTTTAATCCAATGACAACCACTGCATTTACGTGGCCCATATATGTCCATAAGAAGGAATCTTTCCTAATTTAGGGTTGGACAACTTGTATGCAAGTGGGAAAAAATATCATGTAATTATTGTACTTTGTTTTGGTGACTCATTGTCCTTTGTTGTTTCCTTGTCCCCTCTATGTTCCCTTGAAGAGAATGAGGCATGCTACAACTTGGCTTATGGTGTGACTTCACCTTGTTGGCCAATTTTCGTCCAAGCCATCATTGTATGATGTGGCTTTTATTTGAATTTCAAATCTTCTTCAATCATTGATGGAAGCTTCCTTTGTTTGTCCAAAGGGGCTTTTATTCACTTTAGTCCAAAAAGGCTTTATGGCCCATGATTCAATTTATGCCATGTTTGGCATATTCCTTACATAAGTGTTTCCTTAAAATACTACCACTTTTGATGAGGCAAAGGAATAATATCTTTGTGAAGCACTTCATCATTTATGCCAAGACTTTAAGATGCTTCTTTTGTTTCTACTCATTGCTTATATGTTTTGCTTATCCATTGGTTGCTCATCCATAACGTTACCGTTGACAGATGATATCATTATCGTTGAAACATTTCTCACAAAACACATTAGTAGATAACAAGATAATCATAATTAAAATTAATTAATATGTTTGTTATCTTTAAAACATCAAATAAGGATTTTGTCCTCAACAGAATCTTCTCAACTCCAATCTGATAAACCCAAAACAGTTTTACCCGATTCTGGCTTGGTTGAAGATCTGGACTTTTTTCCATGAAGTTTATGATGATAGATGAGTTTTTATTGTTATTTTTGAATTTTATTTTATGGTTGAAGATCTGGATTTATGTGTATGGGAGAAGTTAATGGTTGAAGATCTTGATTTTTATTTTTATGAATTTTTATTTTTGAATTTTAAGGTTGAAGTTTTCGAAGATAGATGAGTTTTTATTTTTGTAATTATGGTTCAAGATCTGGATTTATGGGTTGTTTAAATTTTATTTTGAGTGTTAGAATTTTAAATTTCTAGGTTTTCTTTATGAATATGATGAATGTTATGAAGATAGAGATGAAGATGAATAGGGAAGATGATGAAGGAAAGGAGAAAAAATTAGGTGTTGGTGGTTCACTATTTGATACTATACACTTTACAAGATTCAATGGTTTAGATTTTGAAAAAATTATCAAAAGGTTAAAATTTAAAATTTTATTGAAGTTTATGGTGGATCACTATCTATATTGGTGCACCTTAGAGAGTCACATGTCACTTAACGGTTTTTTCTCAAAAACTAACAGAAGGGACCACAATGACAAACAGACATGTCTTTAAGGGACCAATGTGAAACTTTTATTCTTTAAGGGACCAATATGAAACTAAAAATTTCTTTAAGGGACTAAAGTACTAATTAAGCCTTTCATAATTGTGTTGTGCTATCTTTAAACTGAATGAAATTTTGGTCCAAAATTGAGTACTCCCTCCATCCCAAAATATAAGCAAAAATGAGCATGGACGGATTTACATGGTAGTAATTAATGGGGGCTGCTGACCCCACTCTATCATAATTTTACTAACCAATAATCACTTGGTTTTCCTACTTGATCCCACTTGAAAAGTAATATCCCCACAAACTACATATATAGGCGGTTCTTTTGGGATGGAGAAACTCTTGGGTAAAAAAAAATTGCATTAATTTAACTCTATAAAGAATACATTTTTAACTTTCTTTTAGATATATTGAAGTGAGATAGTCAATTGGTGTACGCATGTAGCGACTTAGCATTCATAATAAAAATATTTAAACATGAAAACTATTTCTTTCTTGCTTGTTTTTTTCTACTATCCTCCATATGCATACCATTGTATAACTTATTTTCATATATTTATTTAGGGTAAATAGTGTTATACCCCCCTGCAAAATAGGTGAGTTTTGCGTTACCCCCCTGCAAATTTTTTTTTTGAGATTACCCCCCTGCAATGTCAAGATTCCTTGCGTTACCCCCCTGGCTCAACAAGTGGACATATGACATGGACGAATCTTGACGTGGCATGACACGTGGAAATTAATTTATTTTTTATTTATTTTTAATTGCCAACTCAGTAATTATTTATTTTTTAATTAAAAAAAAAATGAAAAAAAACTTTTTTTTTTTAAAGAAATTTTTTTTTAATTTTCCGTAAAAAAAAAGTAGTTTTTTTTTTTTTCCGTCAAAAAAAAAAAAAAACCCAACTTTCTATCTTCTTTCTTTCTATTTTCCGTAAAAAAAAATGTTGTTTTTTTTATTATTATTAGTTATTATTATTATTATTATTGTATTTGCTATTATATATATATATATAAAATGTATTATATTTTTTTTTATATAATAACAACTTTTAGTAAAAAAAAAAAAATAATAACAAAACTTTCTTTTAAGTATGTTCGTAAAAATATAACAACTTTTAAGTTATTTTTTTTTTCATTTTTTTAAGTAAAAAATAAATAATTACTGAGTTGGCATTTATTATATAAAAAAAATATAATACATTATATATATATATATATATATATATATATATATATATATATATAATAGCAAATACAATAATAATAATAATAACTAATAATAATAAAAAACAATTTTTTTTTACGGAAAATAGAAAGAAAGAAGATAGAAAGTTGGGTTTCATTTTTTTTTTACGGAAAATAAAAAAAAAGTTTCTTTAAAAAAAAAAGTTTTTTTTTCATTTTTTTTAATTAAAAAATAAATAATTACTGAGTTAGCAATTAAAAATAAATAAAAAATAAATTAATTTCCACGTGTCATGCCACGTCAAGATTCGTCCATGTCATATGTCCACTTGTTGAGCCAGGGGGGTAACGCAAGGAATCTTGACATTGCAGGGGGGTAATCTAAAAAAAAAAAATTGCAGGGGGTAACGCAAAACTCACCTATTTTGCAGGGGGGTATAACACTATTTACCCATTTATTTAATATGCACAAGTAAAATAATTATAGGAGTTGTAAAGATAGGTTAGATGCTAAGATAGATGAGATAAGAAATGGCTAAAGAGGTTAGGAGTTTGATTTCCACCCTCAACAAAAATTAACTACTCCTTCCGGTCCTTTTTATAAGAAACACTTAGGGCAAAAAATTCGGTCCTTTTTATAAGAAACTTTGACCAATTTTCAAATGTTTTAAATGTTCAATTTCACTTATGTCCTTTGATGACATGCGTCATTACATGAAAATAAGACCAATTTCAAGTCTTTTTAGAAAAATTGTAACTCATTTCATGGAAGAATAATGCACTAGTTTGAAGATATTTGCAAAGAATTAAAGTAGCTGAAGAATGAAGAAAATAGCTAATATTCTGCTTTTTTCGCTCCGGGCGAAAATGTTGGTGCCTCAGGCGAAAATGTTGTGCCTGAGGCGAAAATTCCTGTGCCTCAGGCGAAAATTCCCAGTTGAAAAGCACCTCTCTGTTTGCCTGTTCGCCTGGGGCGAAAATGTTGGCGCCTCAGGCGAAACTTCTGTGCCTGGGGCGAAAATGCTCGTGTCTGAGGCGAAATTCTCATTTATTGACTCCGGTTATAAAAGGAAAAGGCAGATCTGAGATGATGGATCGAAAATTAGCATTGGAAACATCAATTTTGAGAACTTTTGAAGATCAAGGAGCTTGGAGGCAAGGATTGAAGTGTGGAAACACATCAAGATCATCTTGTAAACATGCTTTCTCTCATTTCTTTGATTGTAATGTTTTCTTATACTATGTGTAACTAAATTCCCATGATTGGTCCTTAGGGGATTCTGATTTCTATTTCTCTTGAACCATGTGATTCTAATTTGAATTGATATATGAATTACGAAGTTAGTTTCTTTGATTATTCCTTATGCTTAATGCTTTATATGAATTAGCTACTTATATGATGAATTCAATGATTTATTTTACTATGACGATAGGAATGAATCATCGATCTAGGACTAATTGATCGATTAACTTTCACTTAAGACATTTTCGATTGTTAATTGAGATTTTATAGATTAAAGTTTGTAATCCTCAATTGATCATAGATTACCTAAGACATTAGGAATCGATGATCAAGGGAGAGGATTATGTTACCAAGACATTGGGCATAATCATTTTTTATTTAATCTAATCGTGAAACTAAATTGAGTAAATTTGTAATCATACATGAAATTACCAAGAGAAGTAGTAATTAGATGAACCAAAAGGATCAATCGCTTTTCTTCATTTGATTTGAAACCTAAGTTATTTTGTCAGTTTATGATCAAACTTGAACCAAACAAATTTTCCCCCTTTTTACATTTAAATTTATGTGTTTAAATATGTATTCAACTTGTTTTTGAATTACAACAATCCCTGTGGAAAGAACGATTTTTATACTACTTGACGGCTAATTGTATACTTGCAAATTATTCATTTTTGTTGCTTATTTGGCGATGTCAATTGTTGCTTGTATCACTTAGGCTTAATTTCAGTTTTTAATTTCCTTCTAGTTTGTTACTCCCTCCGTCCCAAAACAATTGTCTCTGTTAACTGTTGACATTTATTTTGACCGTATTTTTTACTAATGTATAAAGATAAATATTAGCAAATAAAATCTTGTTTGATTTGTCTCGATGAATATTTTCACAAAATTAAAGTTTTATAATTTTTCATGAAAGAAAACTAAAAATATTAATGATTCAAATTATGCATTGGTATGTGTAAAGGACCATTGTTTTGGGGCGGAGGTAGTAGTTTGTTAGAGTTTATTATAATCTTAGAATTTGGAATGTGTCTAAATATATTTTATAAAACCAACTTATAAAATATTTTATTAGTTAGTAGTACATAGTTTTTAGTTTTATATATGAGGTCTATCTTCTTTTATTTTTTATTTTTAATAGATAGATGACATCACAAACTATTGGAAACTCACATACGCAAAGTGGAGAAGCTGAGGTTCGAATCTCAATCTTGACGTCTAGCTTAACAATTTTAACATTTCTGCCATTGGAAACTCACACACAAAGTGGAGGGACTGATGTTCGAATTCCAATCTTAACGTCCAACTTAATAATTTCAACATTTATGCTAGTTGAACTAGAATTTGTAGACAAATCCAACTCCTTTTATTATCATTGTACATTGTAATTCCACTTTTGATCATGAATGAGATGAGAAATATTGAGAACATCTATTGTGCGATTCTCACATTAATACATGTAGTGTGTGATTCATAAATGAAGAAGAATCATAAAAGAACCCTCATACACACTAACAACACCTTAAACATAATATATTAAGTGTATTTTTTTGAATTTTTGGTGAGTTTGACATAAACGAGTTTGGAGATTTGGATTTTTTTCATTTTTTTTTTTATTTTATAAAGAGAATTTGGATTTTTGAAGATAATAAAGATGTTTTAAGTTTATTGAAGATGATTTTAGTTTTTTGTGTTTATTAATTTCGATGAATGTGTCTTTTGAAATTTATGCATTTATTGATGAAGATGATATGAACTCAAGGTCACCACTCGCCACCACCCTTGAGAAAATGGTAATGTGTTTGATATTTGACTTTTCTATTTTAAAAAAAAAATCAGTTGAAAATGGAGAAGTCAACGTGTGTCTCTCATAAATCTTTGATGGACAATTGCTATCGTTAAACGGCAATGAAAACATTGTACTAATAACATGGTAAAGAAAAGTAAGACATTATTATCTAAGTTTACACATGACACTCAAACTCATTTTTCCCCTAAAGATAGTCATTAGTCAACTATATCTTTTCACTCGAAGAAACTTGTTCATATATTAATGTGCCAAAGAATATCTGCCCAGCTAAAATGATCCTATTGAGATTTATTTTAATTCACACTCTATAGGAGTTCTTTTTTTTTTTTTTTGACAAATAGGAGATATGTTGTTAGTTTAAAAAGGATACATCATAGTAGGATTGGGTTATTGACTTCGATTTTATGCGTAGAACAAAAGGTCCCTGTTAACGGCTATATTCAGCAACGAAAAATAAGAAAAGAGAAACGATATATGCAGAAGTAGGCTGGAACTACAATCTTTTATATTATAAGCTTGTATACACAAGCAACCCATAAACCCTAATTTGTTTTTCTTGTTTTCCCTTCATTTTATCTTGCAATTTTTATTAAAAAATAATACAATTTTGTCTTGACTAGGATTTGAACCCGCAACCCTTTGGTGCAAGGCAATATTTTCAACCACTATGGCAAGTATACCAATTGTAATTAAAATTATGTGCAATAATTGATAAGCACCATCAATTTTAAAAGTATATCATATCAAAATTATTGTTGACTATATTATTCATCACAAAATATTTTTATGTCTTTCCTCATCAATGATTTTTTTCTACCGGATCATAAATTTAGAAAATAATTATCATGTGAGATTTGGAAAGTTATTATCACGTGTAATTTGGAAAGTTATTATCAAACTTAATTCTGCTAAATCAATTTTTTTTGCAATACAACCAAACACAACCATAGTTATGTCACTAATCACATTCATTATTTTGATTTTAACATTGCAGATTTAATATTAACCGATGATCAATTGATACAATATGCACTAGCAGACCAATTGTGATTTAAATTATGTCCACAAAGTGTTAAGCTCCATCAACTTTCATAGGAAATATTTCATACGACAATTAAGCACCATCAATTTTCATTGCACAATTTAAACAATTAAAAACCGATAATCTCTTATATTATAAGCTTGCTAACATAAGCTAACCCTAAACCTAATTTTTTCCCCTCTCATTTTCTCTTTCTTTTTATTGCAGCTTTATATAAAAAAATACAGATTTGTCATCGAACCTGCATCCCTTACTTACAATAAAACCTTTCAACCGCTAAAACATGTGCTTCAATTATGAAAGAATTTAGGAATCCTAATATGTTAACTCTGTTTTCAATAAATTTGAACGACAAAATTAATCACAATTTTTATTTATTTATGGATGTCTACTTAAGTTTATGTTCTTGATCATGTTTTTAATTTTTTTTTAACCTTTAATTATCATCAATTTTTTAACCTTTAATTATCAGCAATTTTTTTAATAAGTAAACAAAACGATGGGGGTCCAAAATTATTTAAAAAATATATAAAATATAAAATAAGCACATAAAACAAATATAGAATAATTAGTCCATGAAATTCCCTATACTACTCTTATTGAAAATGCTCTTAGAATTTTTGTATTTTATTTTTTATTGTTACATATTACACCTAACAAACCCTAAACCTAATTTGTTTTCCCTCCACTTTTATCTTTCAATTTTTATTAAAAAATAATACAATTTTGTCTTGATTAGATTCGAACCCACAACCCTTCAGTGTAGGGCAATACTTTCAACCACTATGGCAAGTATACCAATTGTGATTAAAATTATATGCAATAATTAATAAGCACCATCGATTTTCATAGGAAAGATTTCGTACAACAATTAAACACCATCAAATTATAACCGATAATTAGAAATCTAGCAAATCATCAAATCATACATTTTCTTAGTGTTTTATTTTTCGAAAAAATTTACATTTTTTATCCTAATTCAATATTTTGAAAAAAATTTACATTTTTTTATCCTAATTCAATATTTTTGACTAATTAACTAAATATGTTAACCATTTTCTTATTGTTTTTTTTTACGGAAAGAAAAAAATCATTGGACTTAAAAGTTACTTTTTTTAAACTAAACATGCTAAGAAAAATATACATTTTTTATGTCTTTCTGAACTTAAAAATTTGTTCATGTTGAGGAGTATGGTTGATCGTATTACTGTAAATGTATATCAAGGTGATATTTATGCAAATAGTAGTTGACTCCAGATATATATCAACGTGACTATATTATTAATTACGAAAAAATCACTAATTTGCATTTGTTTCTTTTGCTAACAATGTATCCTAACCTTTCCGGATCAAAGAAGATTGTTTTCTGAATGGGTTTTGGGTGTTGACGATGGAGAAATTGAAGATGACAACGACGATGATTTATTGATTCCAAATTCAAGTGATCCTCTTGCTTCTATCGTTGAAAGCACATATCCCCAACTTTTACAAAACATGAATGATATAACGTGTTTCCAAAATAGAGCTATATTAGCTCCTAAAAATTCAATAGTCGATACAATAAATGATTATATATTGGATTTAATTCCTGATGAAGAAAAAACATATTTGAGTTATGATACTCCATTCGCACAGAATGTAGATGGTCAAACAGTGGATGATGTTCATACTCCCGAATTTTTTAACATGATTTCTACGTCGGGACTCCCAAATCACAAGTTGAGACTTAAAGTTGGAGTTCCTATTATGCTATTAAGGAATTTGAATCAAAAAATTAGGATTATGCAATGGAACAAAACTTATTATTACAAGATTGGAAAAACGTGCTCTTGAAGGAAAAATTATTTCAGGAAGTAATATTGGTGATCAGGTTTTCATACCTAGATTTTCTCTGACACCATTTGTAAGAATTTCTTTTAAATTTCAACAGAGACAATTTCCTTTAATGATTTCTTTTGCGATGACTATTAATAAGAGTCAGAGAAGCATGTTGGGATATATCTTCTGTCGCCAGTGTTTTCACATGGTCAGCTGTATGTTGCGATTTCAAGAGTTACTTCTAGAAAAGGATTAAAAATATTGATCATCGATGATGACGGCGAAAATACGACTAGGACTTCAAATGTGGTCTATAAGGAAGTCTTCCGCAATATACCTTCCTTTGTATGAATATTTATCCAAAATTATTGTTGAACTATCGTTTAATGTTACTAAAAATTTTTCATATACCTTATATTATTGTAATTATCATATCGTAATTTATAATTACGTATCTTACAGCTAATTAGACCCGTGCACCGCACGAGTCGATGTTCTAGTGAAAAATAATAATTATAATGTGTTTAACTTATTCATATTGTTTTCATAATGTAACATTTAAAATAAAATAAAAATGGATTTGACATGAAACAGAATTTATTTATTTTTGGATAAGGAACAGAATTTAGATAAGATTATACTACTATATAGTTGGCCTTTGACCAAACGCCGCCAATCATCTAGAACGCTTAGAGCATAAATATCGGTAGTCATATTACCGTGGCTGAACTGCAAGACATAGGAAAGTGTCAGAATATATGGATAATTCATGTTATCCAACGTCTCTAAACTTAAAAACGTTCTTCTGTTCATACACGCTTTTTATGTGCCACATGTACATGTATGCACATGGTTTTTTTTTCCTTCTTTTTTCCAAACAATTAAATGGAACAATGTGTGGGATCCAATGAGACTTATTTGAGAGTTTTTGGTGAGTTATATGGATATTTAAGAAATGTGATTGAGTTGTTTAAATAATTGGAAAATGTGAAATAATATAAAAAATAAAGTGGAGTCTATTTAAAGAACTCAAGTGAGTGTTATGGATGTGTATGCTCTTAGATGAAGTAAAGTAAGTGCTTGTCAGTTGTTATCACAAATAATTTTGGAGACTCTTGTTTATAGTCAAACTGTGGGCGGATGCTAGCGTGAGTTAGTAGAGCATGTCTCCCACCAATGAGTTATGTGTTATGTGGATCGGATTGAATGAGTACGTGATATTACGGTGTACTGTTAGTATTATATTATTTTTTATTTTTGAAAGAAAGTTCCCGATTTTTTCGGAAAAAAGTTTTCGATCTTTTATGTGGAAAAAATTTTCGATATTTTTTTCGGAAAAAAGTTTCAGATTTTCGGGAGAAAATTTTCGATTTTAGATAAAAACAATTTCGAAGGTTTTGTCTGAACAAAAAAGATTCCGTTCTTTTTTCGGGAAAAAAGTTCCGATATTTTATTCGGAAAAAAAGTTTCGGATATTTTCCGGAAAAGAAGTTTCCGATATTTTTCTGGAAAATTTCTAAAATTTTATTCGAAAAAAAAGTTTTAAATATTTTCTGTTTTTTCACTCTTTTTTGTATCAGCAATACTTTTTCAAATGAACATTTCGAAACTATTTTCCCCAAAAAATCGGGAACTTTTTTCCGGAAAACATCGGAACTTTTTCCAGAAGAAATCGAAATCTTTTTTTCGGAAAAAATCCGAAACTTTTTCCCCGAAAAAAGAACGAAAACTTTTTTTTCCAGAAAAACTTCGGAATTGTTTTTATCTGAAATCGAAACTTTTCCCCTAAAAAATCAGGAACTTTTTTCGGGAAAAAAAAATGATAATTTTTTCCCGAGAAAATATCAAAAACTTTTTTTTCAAGAATTTTTTTTTTTAATACTGACAGTACATCATAATATCATGTACACATTCAATCCAGACCACAGAATACATGACTCATCGGTGAGAGACCTATCAATATCATGGTCTCCCACCCTAGAATCCGCCCAAACGGTGTAGCCTAGCTAGAGATCCAAATTCCTATAGTAAGTACTAGTATGAATTAACTACCTTAGACTACATGCATGGATCTGTTAAAAAAACATTTTCGACTATTGAATATATTGTGATGAAATGGTCGTTGAAAAACATGTGGATAAAATTGGGTCGAAAGTGTTCAACCGTTGAAATGATAAGTGGGTTGGGGAGGGTGTGAGTCTCCTTCCTACACTTGGCAAAATGTTATTGGTTGCTGTGATTTTTATATTTTTATCTCATCTTAATTATTTGGCGTCAATTATTTCACAATAAATTTATTTTTTATTGTTTTATTTTTTCACCAAAATTCATCATTTTTTTTTGTCTATAAATAGATACTACACCGAAAAAACGAATTTTTCCATCTAATTTTTCTATTTAGCCTTCAATAAACTCTTGTGTTTGTAACTCTAAACATTTTTTTTTAGTGAAATGGATCTCAACGATAACTCTTTTAACACCGAAACTATTGGTGGTGAAAGACTTAGGGTCTTGCACTCCAGACATTTTTTCTACTCTTTGCACTAGGGAACATTTTAATCCAACAATAGAAACTATTGTTGGTGAAAGACTTAAGAGGGCCTTGCACTCTAGACTTCGTCTTCATAGGATTCATTCATTAGAGTAATTGTATTTGAGATAATATTTGGTATTGCTACAAATGACAGGAATTTGAACTTTGGTGACTTTTTTGTTGTCAATAGTTTTACTGTATCCAACTTTGATTTTTGGGGATCAATACACAAATGAGTAATGACTGTAAATCATAGCTGCAATGGTGGGATGGGGCAGAAAAACACTATTGCAATTTGCAGGCAACTAATGATGGTCAAGTAAATCATGCTGTCAAGCAAAACTATTAAATGTATCATAGTTTTATCTGTCATCTCCAAATTAATGATTCAACTTTCCTCATACGTGAGATTGCCAATAAAACCTCCCCATACCCCCCCACCCACAAGTCCACAACTTCATGTTAGGAATCAGCATACCAACTTACAGTTATCTAACTATAAAATTACATATACACTTTGAAATACATAATGTTACATAGATGGAAAGGACCCAAAATTTCCTTTCCACATACTAGAAATTACTATCCATGTTGTTAATAGCTAGAGCCAATCATGGTAATTCAAACCATGAAAGAATACAAGCATATATGCATATACATTCCACTACTGTATGTACATATACATATAACTTAGTGATATACCCTTTTTACCAATAATAAAAAGAGAACAGCTAGCTAACAAAATTGGGTCCAAAAGCCTCGCCATGGCATCAAGTGGGTGACTCGGCCAAAAGAAGAGTGTGCCACCAACCACATGCAACATTTTTAGCTACACAACCTTCAATTGTGACTTCGGAAGGAATGTTGCGGTCAATCACGTCCCCAAGGCCCAGCTGCCACAACCAGAAATTACAACTTAGACAACAGTATAATACCATACAAAGAACATATTGCCATTAATTTACCAAACTAAAACCGTATCACTTAAATGCATATGGCACATAGAACTTTCAATAATATTCATTTTCAAAATAATGAAATAAAGTGGAGACGGAAAAAAATGGCAGCGCAACACACCTGCCCATACTTGTTCCATCCCCAGCTGAAGACTTTTCCATTATCTTGAAGAAACAAAAACAAAAGAACTAATGATAATCTATTAATAGGCACACAAATATAAGTGTTTTACATTTTCAATGTAATCATTAATCAAGACACGAAATCAATTTGCATATATTGTTAAGAAACTAGCACCACAATTATGTACGATGAAGGCCAAAAAGATGTATGAATAGTGTTAAAGTAAAAAACAGTAATAATTATTGTATTATTATCTGAATGTGAAGTCCTTCTTTACCATCTTATTCAGTTACATTTTGTAGAGAAAATTTCATCAGGTAGGTTTAGTTTATGAGATACATTACATTTAACAATTCATAGCCAACCCTTCAAAGATTATTCAAATACTCCCTCCGGTTTTGAATATAAGCAAAAAAACAACTTTCTAGATTCATTGAATAAATCATGTATCTGGACTATAAATGGTCTAAATACATGTTTTATCAATGAACCTAAAAAGTTTTTTTTTCTTTCTGATATTCAAAACCGGACGAGTAACTAGCACGAATGACTTGGGAAATTTTATTAGCACTGTTAGCCAATGAGACTAGGGTAAGATTGATGCGAATTGCTAAAGATGTTGAAGGAGAGTTGAAAGACGATGATGATGAAGATGCAGAGCGTCGTTGGGATAAGAAGAACAATTTTGAGCGAATGGGCCTAAAGAATTGGGCCGGGTCGGTGAGAAATAAAAACGGGTCACAATCCAAAGACACTATGCGTATTTCTAACACGGGTGGGTCGTACCCGAATTCAAAGATGGGTTCTACTGCATCTAACGCAAACTCATCAATGAGTTCGACGGCGAGAAATAGCGAAGGGAAGCAACGATCTGGAGCATCAGATCGATGGAAGGGAGTTCGTAGTTATCAAAACAGTGAAGTGGAAGAGAGAAGGAATAAAGGTTTATGTTTCAAATGTGGTGGTAAGTGGCACCCAACTATGCACAAATGTCCTGAGAGATCTCTTAGGGTTTTGATTTTGGGAGAGGGAGAAACAATGAATGAGGAGGGTGAGATTGTGAGTCTAGAAGAGGTGGAAGCTGATAGTGATGAAGAGGTGGAAGTAGAATGTAAATTGATGGGAGTATTGGGCAGCATGGGTGAGTCTCACACCATGAAAGTGGAAGGAAGAATACAGAATGTTGACCTTTTGGTATTGATTGATAGTGGTGCCAGCCATAACTTTATCTCCCCTAAAGTAACGTCTGCTTTAGGCTTAGTTATCACACCCACTGCAGCAAAAAACATCAAATTAGGTGATGGTCATAAGGTGTTGACACAGGGTATTTGTGAAGGAGTGAAGATGAAGATGGGAGAGTTTGAAGTAATAGTGGATGCTTTTGTCTTGGAGTTAGGAGGTATGGACATGGTGTTAGGAGTTTCTTGGTTAAGTACATTGGGAAAAGTGGTGATGGATTGGAAAGCTATGACTATGCAGTTTTCATCAAACAATCAGGAAGTAAGGTTACAGGGACTGTGCAATAAATTGATCAAGCAAGGCTATTTGAACTCTTACTTGGATGATAAGTATAGAGGAGAAGTACTTGACTAACAGCCCAAAAGCATCTAAATGCTTCCAATCACTATCACTAGTGACCCTACAAGAAAATACTGAAATCAAGGTTGATTCTCTCCAAAAGCTGACACCAATTATATAACCATCTTATCAGCCACGTCATCATTCTTTTTTTGTCCTTTTCCTCGTATACACTTGCCATATCCTTTGCTTAGGCCCACTTCCTTATTCTCATTTCTATCATATGCACTTCCCTTGGGTTAATTCGAGAGCAGCCAAAACTCTCTACTCGGTTGTTACTTCTCTTTCCCCTTCTGTTCATAATAGCCCCCTTACTTCCTATCCTATCTGACCTGAAATGTCTCATTCTCTTGGTTAAATCATTATAATTCTTAGAATACTTTCTCTTTTATCACTTTTCAAATAAACCCTCTTAGTGTGAAATGTGCTATCAACTTCACAAGATTAAAGGATATATTCACCTCCACCATATCATAGTAGCACCGGCATCCTTCATCTTTTAAAATAAGATATTGTTCCATTATTTTCTGTCGCTCTAGTTGGGTGTCTTGGCAAAAGATAATTTAACTAAACTTGAGGGAAAAGAAAACCCTGTTTCTTTTGATGGAAGCTATTTTAGAATAAACTATGAACAAAAACAAAAAGGAAGATGTCATGTGGTATAATATTTCAGTACTTGATCGAAAGGACCTTCCAAATTCCATTTTATAAAAGGGATTTTATTGAGAAATCATACATGAATTCAAGTCAAGCAGTATTTAGAGATGCATTAAAGTGAATTCAATCATAGAACGATAGCTTAGCTTGTGCAGTTGCCAAAATGGCATACGCAGGCCTGATTGTTATGGCATACCTGTTACTAGAGCAGTGTGACGAGCCCCACAAGATATGCTCTTTACGTTCACATTTTCCAAGCTCTGACAATCCAGTAGTCTTGGTAGAACCTACCTCATAATTCAAGTTAACAATTAAAAGCTAATATCACATAATAGCTCATAAAACTGAGTATGTAGCTTTAAGGTGACAGCAATAATGATATAGTCATCATGATACACTGGACGATAAAATAAGATCCATCTGCTTAAGCATTAAAAATTAGATTTTAGATTGGGTAAAAGAATATTATTTTTCAAAGAAAAACAATTAGAAGCTCCTGAAAACAACTTGGGGAAAAACAAAAAACTGAACTAGTTATTCAAAGATTCCGATTCTTAAAAAAAAAAAAACCTAGGCAAACCTCTTATGAATTCTTAAAACCCAAGTTTTACACAAAACAAGTGATTTTGTTTAGTAAAATTCCTGCACAAATGGGCTCATAATCATACCATTAGGTTTTCAATTTGATGACAATAACAGTGGGGCTCTGGCTCATATGTGGGATGCTAGAACATACCTCAGCTTGATCAGAACCAGTTCCCAGCTGCCCAAACTGGTTTCCACCAAATGCATATACATCACCATCAGCAGATGTACAAACAGTATGCCACAGACCTGCAGCAACTCCCACTATTCGAATACCCAATAAGGAAGACACGCAGGTCGGACTTAGTTCATCATCTGTACTTCCTTGCCCACACTTCTCCAAAACAAGATAACATAAATTTAGTATAACAATTATAAGCATTCATCAACCAAAAGAGCGACAAAAAATATAAATATTGTAAAAGAACGGAACAGATTATCCCTTGCTAGAGTGAACCTCATCTTCAACATCTACATTGCTTTTGGCCTCTCATATTCTACTTACCTACATGTTGATCCTAAAGAATGGTTAAAAGTTGAAAACAAGAAGTCTAGTTGTAACAAATAAAAACTCATGAATATATTGTTCCTTTTGCAAATATACATTGCCAAGGAAATATTAGCCAGCAAATTTAAAAAGCTGTTGTTGACAGCAAACTTAAGCAATAAAGTTAACACCAATAAGGAGGTACTTATGAGAAGGTCTACGAGCAATGGCTGATATATCTCTGATATGTCTCATATCAAGAAAACACATGGAGCCCAACTGATAAAATTTCATTTTAGTTGTGTATCTTATTGAGTTCCCCAGAGGGTGAACAATGTGATCTTCCCCGAGAGGAATTCAGCATTAGAATATGCTCCCTAAAATTAGGATCCAAGCAAACTATCACAGGTAAGAACACGCCAGGGGATTTTATTTCAAATAAGTACAGCCGAAATTTGTTTAAAAGGTTAAGATCTGTGTGTGTAAGGCTGGTTAACAATATTCTTACTGAGGTAGGCTACAAAAGAGGGAATATGCAGATAACTGGAAATAATTTACATTGCCAACTAGGATATGCAAGTAGAGAAAACGCTCCAAAAGTATGCCTAGTTCCCTGAAATCACCTGTCCATAAAGTCCCCAACCAAACGCAAGCACAGCTCCAGCATCTGTCATTTCAGCAGATAGATATTAGAAAATCGGTATATATGAACTTCGAAAATGACCAAAACTAGATGAGAAGAATTCTAGGACACAAAAAGCATCTACGGATTTGCTCAATTTTCTATTTACAGTTTTTAGTCTAGCATCAAGGAAGACATCATTTATTGATATTTTCAGAAACTGAAGGACCTGTTTCGTTTATCCCTATCATTAAATCAAACAATTCCACATCTTATTGGACCATCTAATGTAGACACACTTTCCCATTTTAAACACCTTTAACCACCAATCCTGATACCATTGAGGTGAAATACATTATAAATTAAGGACGTAGATATTCTCACTGTTGGTTCCCCAAAGAAACTAATGCAGGCTTTCCTAAAAGATGTTTATTTGTGATACTAAAAAGACCAACACACCTGTGATTACTGCACTATGTCGACCACCACAGGCAATAGCCTTTATACAACTTCCAGGAATCCTAAAATTTTGTCCCTCTGAACTCATGCTTCCTTGAGACAGTGATGCTGATATATCTTTGCCATAAGAAGAGGAATCAATACAAGGAATAAGATGAGGAGAGGACACCATACGTATTCTGGAGCCCAAACCAAGCTGCCCTTCACCTCCATAGCCCCAACCCCACACCTGTCCTATATCTAAAAAATTCAGAATGTTACAGTTAATGACATGTCTAAGACTGCATATCTGATTTTCTTCAACCAGAAGATGATCACATTTCATTGCATAAAACTTTAAGCTCAGAAAAATAAATAGTCCATGTCTAGTCAATACCTGACAATACTAGGGTATGCCGCCCACCGGCAGCAACACTTGTTATCCTTACCCCTGGATTAAGTGTGACAAGGCATGGCATTGCTGTTAGAATATCATCACCAGATGATGAGGTTTCAGCTGCTTGCTTTGCTGAAGATACTTTCCTTCTCTTAGTACTTATTTCTCCACCAGAAACAGTTCCTCCTGTGGATTTTGAGACTTTAGAACGAGGGCTCACTGTTGCAAAACCACTCTACATCAGTTACTTAGATAAAGCTTAAGTATCCTTCTTTCTTTTTGGGGTTTCGAACTTTGTATCTTATATCATAGCAGTTCCCTGCTTTCCCAACTCCTTTCTGTAGACCTTGGATAAGCTTAGACCACCTCCAGGGAGGGGCAGATATCTGTAGACAGATGTCCATTGCAAAGAGGTTAGACAAACATACCTTGCTCTGTCAAGAATGAACCCTGCTTTCCTTGTGCATCTTTTTCAGGACTTACCCCTGACAAAGTTTCGCCAAATACCTTCCCAGAAGGAATACATTCCTTCCATCCCCATGTGTAAACTTCTCCACAATCTACAACAGGCCAAAAAAAGTATACTTGTAGGATAACACCATTAAGGCATACAATCCCTTACCCAGATAGATATAGTCTTTTGAGTTCATTTTGGATTCAATATTCATGAAATTTATAGCAAGTATTGGATGATTTCTCCAGCAAGACATTACTATTTATTCAATTTTAATTAATCCATTTTCTTTTCAATCACATCATATTGGCATTTTTCTCACGCAGGCAAGATAAGGAAATAAAGATTACCTGTTGCAGCAACGCAATGTGCCCATGCAGCAGCAGCTTTTACAATAGAAACTTCATTTGGAAGAGGGAATGGCTCTGGAGTTTCCTTTACAAATTATAAAATATTGGTTAACTGACAATGAAACAAGAAACAGAAACATTCTATATGTTTATGCATTACCCCGTGCTTGCCGGACGTCACATAGCTTTGGCCTAGATCATCTGTAGAACCCCATGTTATGAGCTTTCCTGGCTCTGATTTAAGAAGAAAGTATGAGCAACGATGAATCATTGATAATAAAATGTAAAAATAAAATGTTTGAAGAGATGTGGAGCCAAAAGAAAATTAGAGATAGAGGGATGGAGAGATATGCATTGCCACAACTTCCTCAGCAAAAAAAGAGTGACCTTAATTACAAATACAATCATTCGAATTCAAATGATAATAATAAAAGCTACACTCAAACTCAATAGACCATGATAACTTTGCAGGAGTGAATGGGCAAAAGAATGACAAAAATAACTAAAACCAGTTTAGAACAGTAGTAGTAAAAGCCTCAACCAATTTAACATACAGCCAACAAAGGAAGGTGAACATAAAACAAACAAAAAAGTATAGGACTTGGATAGTATACATGAGGTTCAAGGTTCAAACTTTATTATCTCCATTTTACACAAAAAAAAAAAAAAAGGTGAACATAAAACAAGAAGAAATGTATATTGTTTGGTTGCCAAAGAGAATAATTGTTCCACTAAAAAACAGAACTTTGTTGCCACCAAAACCACAGTAAAAAACACATATTACTAAGAACAACTGAAAGAGTTCAACCAAATATCCAATGCAAATTTTCTCATTTCAAGCTTCTTATCTACACAACCGAGGCCATTTTTTGATATACAATTTAGTTAAATTTTTATCATATATAAGCTATGTTCATCACAAGTCAAATTGTTTCAAAAGCTATCATAGAGAGCTTAATGAGATAAACTGAAAACCTATGAAGCACCGATACAGAAATGGACACCGGATACGACACTAAAACAAACACGGAGATACTAGTAAAAATTTGAAAAATCAAATTAATTGAATGTATTTACATGTGTCAGTGTCGAATAACAGATACGCCTACCGTGTCGGTGGTATATAGCTGAAAACAGCATTTAAACATGTCATTACTCATTAGTTTGTACATAACCTCTCTCCAATAGACCAATCAAAACAGCCATAGATGAATAAAACAGGAAAACAAAATGAAGAAGCAATCACTTCTTCCAACTATCACCTTGATTCACAAATTCAAAGCAACAAAATGAAAAATACCAATTTAAAAATTTCAAAGTAAATTGGAAATGGTAAAGCAATACCAGATATAGCCATTGCAAATCCACAACCACCACCGGAAACATCTTTCCAGTTATAACCAGACACCGGAACCCTAAACGGCGTTAACAACGGCGTCCTTTGCGGTAAAGCTCCCGGTAAGTACCCCCACATGTAAACCAATTTCTCCAATGCTTCACACTCTTCACCATCCATAGCGATTTTCTCACCAAAATTTCACACACAGAACCCAATGCAGTTAATTTCAAAACTATTTTCTGGCGGTTTCTGAGAAACTTTCCGGGAAAATTGTGCGAGAAAATAGAAGTTTTGAAGAGTGAGAGAATCAATCAATTGACCTAACAATGTGTTGATTAAAAAGAGGTCGTATCATTTTCAGTGGAATGCGTGCGCCACGTAGGAATGTCACGTGGTTTAACTTACACGTGGCGTTATTCTGGCCGCTATTTTGTTCGTTGATTTGTGGCCATTAGTTTTGAAGAAGTTTCTGGAAGGTTGAGGGAAGAAAAGTCCAAACGTTCTAGGACCGTGTGCACTAAGAGCACCTACGTGGGGGTTTTTTCTATTGCCACGTGTTGTTTGGTCCTGCAACTATAATAATTGAGTTTTATTGGGATGACACGTCATCATAGGTCCCATGAAGGTACCAATAAAATTTGAGTTTGTGTGAAGATGTGATTTAATGTCATTTGATGTGCTATTTTGTCATTTTTGGCAATTGGTCCATGATTCAGTAAATGGACAAATTGAGCTCATATATATTCCTGAGGTGAAAAGATTTGGATGTTTGCTACTTATTGAAATAAGAAATAACACAAATTTGAATATATTGTGTAAAATAACACAAATTTGGATGTTTGCTACTCATATACTATTATTGAAATAACACAAATTTGAATATTTAATAGGTATTGATTTTTATATAAGCATCGGTACCTATATGTAGGGACGGAACCAGAAAAATTAATTGAGGGTGACGAAAAGATAACACGTGACAAATAATATTGATCAACTGTAACTAACTTTTACTATTAATAATTGTGTAAAATTTAGATTAATGAGAAAATAAAATCATACATTGTATCATTCAAAAGACGGTAACATATGTTTTAATAATTGTCGAGATATGTAGAACAATTTGGTTAGAGTATAATTTTGTTTTGCGTTGATTCTACTGATTTACAAAATATATATATATATATATATAATTCACTATTTAGGTGCATTTGATCCGCTAAAAAATAGAATATTGAATTGGACAACTTTTATTGTACCTTGTTTGATATATAAACTGGTTATGAGACTGGACAAAACATGTAGCAATAGATAGGACTACTTTTTGTCCACAGTACACCTATAAAAAAATGAAAATATCCATTTTATTTTATAATATAAAAATATTATCGCCTTATCTCTCCGGTATAGTTTTTTCCTGTCTTGTGCTATCTTGTTCCGTCCTATACTGTTCTGTCTAATACTTGTTGTTTTGCTAATCAAACACACTCTATATCGACCTGTATAAATTAATGTGTATATTTGATCTCGTAAAAGTAGCTCAATTGATAACTACTAAAAATATTATTTGAAGGTCCAAGATTTAAATACTGGATTATCTATTTTTTTTAATATTTTTTTTACATTTATAATGTGTGAGCCTGGTCACTAAACAAAATAAAATAAAATTAATATTACATATTTGTATTTCAATAGCATTATTGTGTTGGTGTTTAGTTTGTCTTGATGTTTTTTAACTCAAATATCTTACGGTGGCAGAGACTAAGTTTTTCATATCAAACTATAGGGGCGAACATTGTATACATAAGCTCGGGTACTAAAGCATTATATACTTTAAGGGTGGCGACCGCCCCTTTTGCTATATAGGTAGTTCCGTCCCTGCCTATATGTTTTTGTGGGATCTATTTATAATGATGTAGAGTTATTAGTAAGATGTAAAAGTTATAAACCGGACTCATTTAGAACTTAATAAGAGGTGATGGGTTGTAGGAAATGAGTGCATAAGTACTATTATTAAAAAATTATATATGGGTAAGCCACGAGATTTGGTCTAGTAGTGAGGGGTTTGGGTAGTATGTTATAGGTTATAGATGGATGATATGTATACGTGGGCCCCACTTAAATATCCAAAATTGAGTTTCCTCACTGTCGATGCTCCTACTTTCCTTATTTGCATGCAAATTCGTGACCATTTTGATCTCAACCAGATGATTCATAATTTAAAGATGCTACTACTTTGATCTAAATATAAGCAAAAAAATAGTTTTTTAGATTCATTGAATAAAACAAGTATTTGAATTAAGTTTTTCAGAATCTAATTTTTACGTCAACTCATTTTGGCTAAGTGAAATCGAAACGTAGATTCAACTCATAAACTGGTAGAGTTTTTTTCAGATTAAAATGAACATATATTGTATACTATATTTTAACCTATTTAATTTTGAACGTAATATGAAATTAATAATGTTATTTTTAATTTACAAATTTAAGTATTGTGAATATTAATTAAGAAAAATATGACAAAATTAATAGATTATTAATTTTAAATAAAAAAAAGTTTTAAATATTTGATAACTTACACTTAATTTATTTTCTATCATTCTCTTTAGTTAAATATGACTATATATATAGTCATGCATTTCAATAACAAATAACACTACAACTATATTCTCATCAATATATCTTGTAAAGAAATAATATGTATCTCATTTTTTTTCACATATTAAATATGACTATTTAAACCATGCATATCATATGAGATTAAATATTATATATAATTGAAATACAAAGTGATTGTATATTTTTAACTCGTGTTGTTTTATTTGATTTTTACGAAACCCCTATTATCTATGTATCTTCTTTTTTTACAATATTTATGTATCTAATATTTATCAAATAATTTATTGTTTCTAAATGTCCACAGATCTATTTAAATGTCCATGATTCTTAGTTCAACGGATAGAAATATCGAAATTGTTATGTCAGACGTCATTTCGTCTATCTATCAAAAAATTATTATATTTAAATAATCGCATAAATTTTTGCAATATTATATTATTTTATCAAAATATAATAGTTACTTTTTTTTTGTTTCTCACTTATTTTAATATATTCTTTTTATATTTTATTTTTTCCGCACACGTAGATAAAAATATGAGACATTGTTGAAAACACACGAGTACTATAAATTATTATTTGTCTCCCTCTGTTCCTCTATCCCTTTTTATAAGCAAATATTCTCATTGAATAATTAATATACTTGGTGCATAATATAGACCAAATAATCAATTATTCAACCATGATTTTTGCTTATAAAAAGTAAAATAACAAAGAGAGTATATAGTATTATAAAAAATAATCACAAGTGGTGTAAATAATTGTTACTCGTATAATTATTAACATAAACTATTATAAAAAATTAAGTGTCTCTCTGGATAAGATATTATATTTATTTATTACTAATATGATAAAACTGAACTTTTGAATTGACTAAAACAAATTAAATTTTTAAATCGATAGGAAAGAGAATATTATGCAAATTTCCACATTTAAATATCCAATATATCCTACTACTCAAATTTTATAAACTGTTAACGGCCTTAACCAATATTTTTGCATCACCATAATGTTCATACACCTTGAAATATGAAATTCCACTTCTCAAATCTTAAAAACTGTTACTCTTATATGTAATTGTACTAAAAGTCACGTGAATTTATCGCTTCAGTAACAATATTTATCTCACAATCGGCTTCCTTCTACTTGTAATTATTTTTTATAAGCAATAAAATATTATATAAAAGAAAGTACTAAGGATATTTTAACCAATACAAGAGAAAGTTTTAGATGCTTTGAAGGCAATCTAAAGAATTAGTACATCAATTGATATAGGAATAACATAAATTCCTTCCACTCCAACTAACAAACCAAAATCAAGAAAAGTGTTTAATCTTATCCGCTACATTACTTAGAATGATTGAAACACCTTTAAAAATAATGTTATTTCTAAGATTTCAAATACTCCAAGTTGTAGCACACCAAATCAATTGTCTCACTTTCTTGAATTTGCTAGCTTTAAGGGGTTCACCAAAAGCAATGAAGTGCGCACATCCAACTTCTTGTGTAGCAGGACTAAAGTCGAGTCAGTCATAAATAGCGTTCCATAAGCTACACGCCAAGGGACATTAAAAAAAATATGTGTGGCTTTCCGATATGCAACAGCATAACACACAAGACTATTAAACAGTTTCTCCTTCATGGCCAATTTGTTACACAATAAGCGCCAACCAAAAACACTTATCTTAGCTGGAATATGATTCACCCATAGTTCTTTTTCTTTGTACTTGAATTGAAACAAATTTAAACACGAGTAAATAAATAAATAAAAAGATAAAATTAGTATTAAAATTTTCTAGTGTTCCTCTTGTATAAAAATCCTCTTTTGTTTTCTCGCGCACGCAACGATCTTATACACCAATATCAATCATCTTCAAGCTTTGTATTTTACCTGTAGAGAGTAGTTTTAATTGTTTAAAAAAATTAAAATTATGTTTTTATTATGAACCTTACGATTAAGATTTAATGATCTTACACTTATGACTTACCAAATGTTAGTTGGTTCAGTGGTGATTAGCGCTGAACTTGGTAGGGAGAACCAGGTTCGATCCCCCGCAACCTCATTTGGGAGGGGACTGAAACCACTTAATGTCAGAACTCGCCCCGAACTCTGGACTACTATGGTCCTCTTCCCCTAGAAACATGAGGATAAAAGCAAAAAAAAATATATAACACGAGAACATACAACATTAAGCATAAAAAGACAAAACAATAACAACAACAAATTGCATTTAAAATATCAACACGTACCATCAGAAACACCCTAACCTTATTATTGAAGGAACTTACTAATAGGGATGTCAATGGGTATGGGTAGGCTACTATAGTATCTATCCTCATATTCACAGTTTGAAAAAATACTTGTACTCATTTGCATACTTGCGTGGGTAACAACTTTTGTACTCATCCCCATATCCTATGGGTATCTAAGTACTCATACTCGTACCCGTTACCCGCATTTTATTAAAAATAAATCGATCAATTATAAAATATCGTATCGTTTTAATATAATTAATTATTTTTTAAAAGATTTAAATGTCGACTCATGAAAATTATAAACAAAAATTTGATTAACATCATGTTAAAGTTCATCTCTTTGTTAACATATTCACATTTTGTTTGTATTAGGTTATAAATAAATATTTTATTAAAAATGTGTAATAGTTTAATAGTGTTGTATTATTTTAAATTGATAAACATATTTTTTTTAAGGAGATGGATAAACATATGTTATTATATAATAATATATATAAAATAAATAAATATATATATATATATATTATGGGGTATGGGTGCGTGTACGTGTACCTTAGTACCCACCCCGCCCCATACCTAAAGTAAATAAATATATATTATGTGGGTATGAGACGAGTGGGTACTAAGGTACACGTACCCGCACCCATACCCCGTAATATATATTTATTTATTTTATATATATTATTATATAATAACATATGTTTATCTCCTTAAAAAAAATTATCAATTTAAAATAATACAACACTATTAAACTATTACACATTTTTAATAAAATGTTTATTTTATAGTTGTTTATGTTGTTTAGTAATTGTCAAACCTATTCAGGACTATGATGTGTTACTAGATGCTTAAGTATGCAGTTAGGCAGTTAGTAAGTCGGTTAGGTAGTTACACATTCAGTTAGTTAAGTTAGTTACTTATAGGATTAGTTACAATGTATAGTCTATAAATACAGAGTGTAACCTCCTCACTGTAATCATCTTTTTCATTCTTCAATTCAATAAACAAATTCCTCTTTTCTCCCTCATCTCTTTTTGTCTCAAATCACAAAGTGTGAGTATGTGTCTGGTTATGCTTCAACATTTGTTCCAACAAATTGGTATCTAGAGCCTTTTGGTTTCAAGGTGCAGAGTGCACAAGATCCAAATTCTTGGGTGAATTCTCATCAATTCAGAAGCAATGACTGGGAATGGATTACCCAACAATCTTCCAACTCTTGAGGGAAAGAATTGGGAAAGATTGTTGGGGTTGATTGCAATGTAAGTCTCACATTGCTAATGAAGGAAAAAAAAAAGGTCAAAGAAATTATATTAAAGAAGTCTCACATCGCTTAGAATGGTGAAGCAATGGGGGGATCAAGGCTATATAATGGACCTAAGTTCTTTGTTTATAATTGCACCAGTCAGTAGCACTTTAAGCTTATATCTGACTTTTTTTGTTTTTCTCTTGTACTCTTGTATTAGAGGGTTGAGAGATGTAGTTAGGTATTTGCTTTGGAGAGTGCGGGTGTATTGGGGGCCAAGGGAAGGTTGAGGGTAGTCTATGTGTTGTAACAATTTTCACATAGTGTTTATTCTCTGGTTGTCATTTTTGACAACGACCATGGTTTTTCTCCGGTTTGGAGTTTCCACGTTATATTCTTGTGTTTTGATTGCGTTATTTTATTTTCTCTATGCCGGTTTTTCCTAACAACTGGTATCAGAGCTCTTGGTTTGATTTAGGAGGAGAGAGTTCCGCTGTGAAGTTTAGGCTAGAGAAAATTGATGTTTGGCTTGTAGAAAATCAAGTCAAGGATGTGTTGATGCAATCAGGGTTACATAAGGTCAGCCTGGAGAGGCAGTGGTAATAATACTCAACATCAGTCTGGAGATGCGGTGATAAGAATACTCGGGTTACGTCTGAAACAACAACTTATTATGATGCGGAGGTGCTAGTGGAAGTTGGGAATCGGTGGAGTGTTGAGTCATGGACTTTGGAAGCTCCTATCACATGTGTTTGAAGAAGAAATACTTTTGAATCCCTAGAGCTAGTTGAAGGTGGAGTTGTTCATCTCGGTGATGGAAAGCTTGTAAGGTTCAAGGTATGGGTGAGTTTCTTTTAACATAATGCGAGGTATTTTCTAGAACTTTGATGCATAGATAGTAGGTAGATACTTGTTAGATAGTTCTACTATTATTGGTTATGCATCTATTACTAGTGGTGATTCTCATGTTTTGGTTAAGTTATGGATCTTCGGGTGGGTACTTGTTAGTGACATGAGTTTAGTTGGACTAGTGAAACAAGGTTTACTAGGTGATGTAACTAAACTGGAATTGTTGGAGCCTAACAATGGCCTGAGGTGGTTTCATAGATGTTTGAAGTTGTTCAAGTGACACATTGGCATCGGTTGACATGGATGCAAGGTGTGTGATGATAGCGTGCAGGCATTGGTTGGCATTGATGCAAGGTACGCGATTATCTCGATGGCTGATGAACTTCCGGAGAAAGCCAACATGGAAGTTGCACCATAAATTTTCAGCGAGGTTTCGAGATGAAATTCTTGGGATGGCTTGGTTCCAAGTGAAGAAAAATCTTGGGATGGTTTAGTTTCAAGTGAAGAAAATTTTGGGATATATGGTTTAGTTCCAAGTGGAGTATACTCTTTATGGTGGAGTATGATAATTTAATTTGTCGGTATAGACAATGAGAATTATTATTGTCGGTGAAGACAATGTTTGTCAGTATAGACAATGGAAGCATAAGATAATGATTGTCGGTGTAGACAATGAAGATTGAAGACCATTACAATCAAGGTGGAGATTGTTGGGGTTAATTGCAATGTAAGTCCCACATTGCTAATGAAGGAAGAAAAAAAAAGGTCAAAGAAATTATATTAAAGAAGTCTCACATCGCTTAGAATGGTGAAGCAATTGGGGGATCAAGGCTATATAATGGACCTAAGTTCTTTGTTTATAATTGCACCAGTCAGTAGCACTTTAAGCTTATATCTGATTTTTTTTGTTTTTCTCTTGTACTCTTGTATTAGAGGGTTGAGAGATGTAGTTAGGTATTTGCTTTGGAGAGTGCGGGTGTATTGGGGGCCAAAGGAATGTTGAGGGTAGTCTATGTGTGGTAACAATTTTCACATAGTGTTTATTCTCTGGTTGTCGTTTTTGACAACGACCGTGATTTTTCTCCGATTTGGAGTTTCCACGTTATATTCTTGTGTTTTGATTGCGTTATTTTATTTTCTCTATGCCGGTTTTTCCCAACAGTTTTGACAATTTTTATTGTTAACAAAATTCTCTTTTTAGTTGTTTAACAATAAAGAGAATTTTATACACCTCTCAAATGATGCAAAAATTCTCTTTCGTCTTATATTGTTTTAGAATGTTCCACGCACTACCTTGAACACTCACATAGATAAGCTCTCCCTTGTTTCTCAGCTTGTGATTTGTCCAAATTACCCAATTTAAACATCCAAATTTATACACAATATCAAAAACTATCTATAGAAAATTATTAATTGAATTTTACAATGTCAATTTGATTATATTTTTGAAACATTCAATGTTAATATTTTTCGTATTATATTGGTCGGAAAGATAATGAGTTATCTATTCCAAGAAAGAAGAAAATGGATTTGATGCAGTTATTAATTGTTTCTGACCGTCTAATAAAAAACGAGTGGTTGAGATTTAATTCTATCTAAACCGTCCGATCTCTTTTGTGCAGATGTGATCGTCGGCGTTAACTGTGAATAGCCGTTGCAACGGGTGATCCAAATCTAACAAATACTACAATTGAAGAGCAGTCAATGAATTGAGTTTCATTTTCAGTAGCTATCAAGCCTTAGTTATTAACTACAGTACTGATTAATAATAATTCATGATCCATCGATTTTGAATAACCGAGTAATAATTGGTGTGGCTGGGTCCATGTTAAGACGATGGGTAACGAACTCATCACATCACATCACAATCACACTCAGAATTATATGAACTACTAAATACTAATGAGTAGTTAGAACCGTTAGATGTTTGTATGAGATCTTGTGGTGAAGAAGAGATGATGTTTCTTCTTTGATGTCGGCATGACCGTACAATTTCTTATCATTGGTTTTGGTAGTTGTCACTTGTCATTTGTCAATTACCATAACAGTAACAATTGACAGGCTTTAAATAAGTTGTACGTACAAAATTATTGTGGACATGTCTTTTTTTATCTTACCAATCACACAAGAATTAAGATGGACAAAGACAGGGAAACCATAAATAAGCAAAAGATAAATAATATAGCATATTCAAATATTTTGCATATTCAATTGAATATGTTTTTTTTTAACAAGTCAAAATGAGATATATTAACAAAACAAGTCTTCTTAGTATAAGATGTATCAAGATAGACTATCAAAGTTTACAAATAGTCATAGAAAGAAATAAACAATCATACAAGGTTCAAACATAATAAAGGATTAGACCACCAACTATGGTAGTTTGCGACTAAAGTAACACTCGTCATCTTCAACCACCTATAGGAGAAAAGCTTGATCTCGCCCAACAACTGATAAATAGTACTGACTGAGCCTCTGAATAACATGTGATTTCTTTCCGTCAACACAACCCAAATGCTAGCAAGCCAAATGAGTTGTAAAAAAGACCGACGTGCTTTAGATCCACCAGCTGAGAGAGTAAACTGAACAAATTGATCCCGGATAGAAGTAGAAACCACCGAAGAAATGTCAATCCAAGTCCGAACTAGATCCCAAAGAGAACCAAAAGTGCTGCAAGAGATGAATAAGTGATGACCCGACTCTACCACCCCACAACCAGATACACACAAATGAGCTGCAAAAGATAATATGCCTCTAGTAACCAGGTTTGACTTAGTAGGCAACCTGTCACGCAGTAAACGCCACGCAAAAATGGAAACCTTCAAGGGAACTTGAGGGTGCCAAATGAGATGCTCTGCCTCATCCAAAGTAACTGAGTCAAGAGTAGTCAAGAGCTGATATGCTCCACGGACAGTAAAGCCTGTATCGGGGTCTGACTGCCACTACCACCTATCTGAAGACTGTGTCTGTAAAGAAATGTTAGAAAGTAAAGACTGACACTCTCCTAGCATCTCCTCCTCCCACGCCCTCAACTGCCTACGCCACACCCAGGCTGCCCCATCCGTCCCCCACCCACGATAGAACATCTCAGCCACCGTAAACGATTTGGTCTCAGCTAACTCAAACAAACGCCTAAACCGCTCACTCAAAGGGGCCTCATCTAACAAAGGATCGGTCCAGAAAAAAATATCGACACCGTCCCCCACCCTCCTAACAACATGATCCCCAAACCATCTACCCTTTGACACACCAACACCCTCCCTAATACTCGCTATCTCTCGCCACCACATAGACCCGTGCCTCCCTCCAGCTCTCAGTCGCCCTCGCTCCATCCCGTACCGGGCTGCCAACACTCTAAACCACATCCCCTCTCTATCGACTAACATCCTCCAACACCATTTACCTAAAAGTGCCAAGTTAAACTCCCTCAACTGCCTAACCCCCAGACCTCCATACTCCTTACGTAGACAAATAATTTTCCAATTAACCCAAGCACTTTTCCTAAAATCCTCCCACCCCCCCCCCCCCAAAAAAAAAATAATTAAAAGAGATTCAATAGAAGAAATGATACCTGAGGGAGCTTTGAAAAAGGATAGAGAATAGACAGGTAGAGAGGTCAAAACGGATTTCAGTAAAACCAGGCGACCACCAAAAGAAAGAAAACGACTTTCCACCCAGATAATCTATTTTTTAAACGAGCCAACAACGGTTCCCAAAAGACGAAACGCCTCGAATCGCCCCCAATAGGAAGACCTAGATAAAGGAAAAGAATTTTTCTCACTTTACAACATAAAGCCGACGCAGCCTCGTATAACCAAGAATCAGGAATATTAACCCCAACCAACATACTTCTGTTGAAATTAACTTTCAAGCCAGACATCGTCTCAAACAGCACCAAAACAGCCCTCAAGGCCCGAACATTAACCCAGCTCTTTTCACCAAGCAGAAGAGTGTCATCAGCAAATTGGAGATGCGTCACCGAGATAGGATCAAACTCGCCCATGTTATACCCCGTAAAAAAGTTCTAAGTAACCATAGCCTCCATCAACACATTTAAACCCTCAGCAGCCAGGAGAAAAAAGGAAAGAAGATAAAGGGTCTCCTTGTCTAAGACCCCTCTCGAGAGGGAATTCGTCAGTTGGACAACCATTGACAAGAACAGAAGTCGTAGTCGTGCCCACACACTCCCTAATCCATTTCCTCCACATGATTGGAAACGACATTCTCTCCATGACCTTATCCAGGTACCCCCAATCCACCGAATCATAGGCCTTCTCAAAATCCACTTTGAAAAGCATAAGTTCTTTTTTAGACTTTCGAGCCTCATCCACTACCTCATTAGCAATGAGAATACCATCAAGAATTTGTCTATCCTTAACACACGCCGACTGAGACTCTGATATCACACTACCAATAACAAGACGCAACCTATTAGCCAAAACCTTTGCCAAAATTTTATAAAGGCTTCCAACAAGCGAAATCGGCCTAAACTCATTCAACCGTTGGGGACTATCAACATTTGGGATCAGGGCTATGAAAGTAGAATTGATGCCCTTAGTCATTTTACCATTCCGATGGAAATCAGAAATAAAGCGCATGACATCACCTCGAAGCTCAGCCCAAAAATCCTTTATGAAACCAAAATTTATCCCGTCAGGACCAGGGCTTTTATAGCTATCACAGTCCCACACAGCTGATTTCACCTCGATTTTCGTGAAAGGTTTAGTGAGGCTACTGCACTCAAGATGATTCAACCTTTTAAACAAGAGATTATCCACCCCGGGCCTCTCCACGTTGGAGGACTTAAAGTGAGACGCAAAATGCGAAAACACGGCCTGCTGAATAGGAGACACGCCCTCCAGAGTAGCCTCACCCACTTGAATCACAGAAATAGCATTCCCCCGGTGACGACCTGCAACAACAGAATGAAAATATTTCGAGTTCGCATCTCCTTCTTTAAGCCACAACGAGCGAGACTGTTGCCAGCTGATGCTAGCACTCATCCGAGAGAGCGAGTGAATATCCGTTGTGACCTCGTGCAACTCCTCTAACTCATCACCAGACAGGTCATCCTCCTCCTCCTTCTGGTCTAAAAACGACAACCTGTCTTTTAAAGAATCAATACGACTAGGCAAATTTTGAACATGAGTCTTGTGTCAGTCTTTAAAAGCCACCTTTATCATCTTAAGCTTTTCCTTGAGCACGTAATCACCCCAGCCATCGATTTGAAACGAATTCCACTTCTCTTTTACAAACAACTTATACCCAGAAACATCTTTCCAACACTTGAGCATCCTAGAGGGACGAGGTCCCCAGTCTTCCTCATTCGCATAAAGGACTAAAGGACAATGATCAGACAACCCTCTCAAATTTTCCATCTATTTACAATTGGGCCAGGTCAAACATCATTCCTCAGATAGAAGAAACTTGTCTAACCGGCTCATCGAGAGACCATCCCCTTTAAACCAAGTAAACTTTCGACCTATCAGGGGAAGATCCACCAAGTTGTTATCATCAATAAAACGATTAAAAGGGATGTGATCATGACTGCGTTGCCCTCCCCGAGAGGAACGACGTTCATCAACGTGTTTAACCGCATTGAAATCCCTAGTTTTTTTATATTCGTTTTTTCTAAATCGAATCACTAATTTTGACATAATATAACATAAACACACATTATTGAAGAACAAAACATAGTCAAAATCATAAAAAAATTTCAAAAAATTGTATTTCAAAAATGATTTTTATGAAAATCTATTTGAAAGAGTTTCAAAATTAAGTGATTTTTCGAAACATAATCCATTATTTATTTATTCCCAAAGAGTCAAAGTTGTGACAAATTTAAACATTGCTTATTTGTTAGAGAAATTAGAATTTTCCTCAATGTATTAGTGTCACTCTATTAACCTCGGAACTAATAATTTTAACTTCGATAATATTGTTGAATAAAAAAAAAAAAGCAAGAACGGGTAGAATGGTTAGAAATAATGTAATTACATGGTAACTTCGAAATTTGTTCATGTCCAAGTTTGCTAATGTAACTACATTTGTTTCTTTTTTGAACAAATTACATTTGTTTCTTAATACATACTAGTTCTAGTGCCCGTGCTAACGCACGGGAAACACCGTCTTGTAGTAATTTCGTACAATAAATATACGTCAAAATGTTACGGTAAATACATATATCATTCAATATAGAACTCGTCGGACAAATAAGATTTTAGTAACCGTGAAATTTGCCTTAAATACACAATTCAAAAAGATATGCATTAACAGTAGCTTAGCAACATACATCCACTTGTATTTATGAAGGTGTTTTAGCAACATACAATGCTTAGATTGTTACATAGAATAAATACTTTTTTAAATTACTTGTAAATCTAATACATCGGATGCCATAATTACCGGAAACATCATAAGAATGTAAATAAGTCTGGGTTATTCATGAAGACAGAAAATAATAATTACATATTGGATATCATAGACACAATATCTCTAGTCTATTTCTCTTTCTTTGTTCAGAATATCATTCAATTTCAAATCATTTGGAACAATTTTTCTAAAGTAGGCCATTTGTACCATTGTCGTAGGCCATTTGTACCAATTGATTTGCTGCCTTATTAGCTTCCCTAGGCACGAATCGAAAACGTAAAAAAGCGATTTTATTGTGAAAGCTTAACATAAATTTTTGTGAGTGCCGATGCTTCCCTTTGGGTTTTCTAATTAATAATTTATTCGTGACTGTCTTACAATCACTTAATACTTCTATTCTATGGAGACTTAAACAGGCGACATTCTCAAGGCCCGTAATGATCGCCTGACATTCCATTTTGGTCGAGCTTATACCTTTTATGAACTGCCTATAAAAACCCATTATGACATCATCTTTGTGATTCCTGAGGACACCATGGCGCCTTTTTCGCTGTTGTCGGGACCGTAACCTTTTTCTAAAACTGTTTTTCAAAATATTACAACTTTTTTTATAATCGTTTTTTCTAAATCGAATCACTAATTTTGACATAATATAACATAAACACACATTATTGAAGAACAAAACATAGTCAAAATCACAAAAAAAAATTCAAAAAATTGTATTTCAGAAATGATTTTTATGCAAATCTATTTGAAAGAGCTTCAAAATTAAGTGATTATTCGAAACATAATCCATTATTTATTTATGCCCAAAGAGTCAAAGTTGTGACAAATTTATACATTGTTTATTTGTTAGAGAAATCAGAATTTTCCTCAATGTATTATTGTCACTCTATTAACCTCGGAACTAATAATTTAAGCTTCGATGATACTGTTGAATAATAAAAAAAAAGGAAGAACGGGTAGAATGGATCAGAAAAGAGCGACGAAGAAATCGTGGTATTCATGGGTTTGGCGACTCTCCGTCTCCTTCGTGTATACACTGCGGAAACAACAACAGAAGCATAGATTTTGGGTTTGTCAATCGATTAGCAAAAATTGAGGAGAGATTGAGGGTTTCTGAAATTTCTTAAAAGGGGTTCTGAAATTTCTCTCTACAGACTAGAATAGAAGAAATCACACACACTAACAATATCCCTATCACTTGATATTTATACTACTCAATTGCAGATAGTCCTTGATCGAGCAGAGTATTTTCCTTGCGTTCCCTGTCCATTTTTTTTTTACCAATCACAGATCTTAAAGGATCAATTTGTTACTTAAAAAATGTAAAGGACATATTTTTATCTAATATCAATAGCCACATTTGTTTTGTAAAAATAAAATAAAATAGCACTACACCGATAATAAGGAGTTAGGATCTTCTCCATTTTTTTTTTCAATTTTTTCTCTCCGTTACTATAGTTTTGAAGAATTTGGTGATATATATTAAATAATTAGACCCACCAAATGTCATATCATTACATATATATTTCCAAAAAAAAATTGTGTTACAATGATATCGGTACAAAGTTTTCACCACCGTTAGTGATGATTAATCTTCGTCGAGAAACTTGTGGAGAACACAAAGTGGGTTTATCCCCTCCCAACCAATTTTTTTTTCATACGCATGAGCCAAAAATCGAACCCCTGACCACATGCTTAAGAGGACCAAGACCCTTACTACTTGATCCACTTGGACCAATTTGTATATTTCCAAAACTTTAATAATAGAATAAATGAACTCGACAATAAGGGGGCACCAAGTTCCTATCATCCTTGTAGTTGTAGGGGTTTATCATAGCCAATATAGTTTATAATCGCTGAAATTTTGCTCATCTTCAGCATCCTTGTTGGGGTTGGACCAGTTTGATCAATTCTCCTTGACTTAATTTAAAATAGTCATTTTTCTTGAATTAAATGGACAGAACACTTAATCTTTGATTCAATTTGGTCAGATTTACCAGTTTGGTTTGAATTATGAAACAATGAGCTGAATAAATAGTAGTTCTATCAATAGCTTGAAACCACATCTTAACTGCAATCTTTTCTTACTTTCTCTACTCATTCATTAAACATTTCAGCTATTTCATGTATGAATACTCTACAGATACAATGCAGATAGACAAGGCCATAGATCAAAGCAAGACAAATCAGACCTGAAAAATGTCAAATATTAAGATCCATCTACAGATTGAATCATACCCTAGACATACACACAGCACAACCCAGTAACTATATAGAGGAGTCATCTACAGATTGAATCTACCATTACTCTATATAATATAGCTTATAAGGAAAAGTGTTTCCTTCTAAGACATCATTGTACAAACAAATATATCAACTATTTACTTTTTATTATACTCATCAAACATGATATACCCTACATTAGAAATTTAGAACTGTTCTAATGTCAGACTACAGTTGAAAATGCTGTCCAGAGTAGCCCTTTGAGACAAGGTAGGAAGGGCAAAAACTTCACAAATAAAAGCAGTGGAATCAGGTGAAAAGAAAACCGTAGATAATTCGTGTTGACAGCTCCACAACTAGAGGTTTATCTTTCAGGGTTGAAGATCCACAATGTAAACCACTCTTATGATCGCCTCCTAACACGCCTACTACTTGGATTAATTGATTCTGCTGCCCCTCCATCTGCTAAATCTTGCCCATATATGCTACTGCCACTTCTCTTCCTGCTCAGGGTCTGACCTGAGTTATCATCCACTGACGCAAATGTCTCCAGCAATTCCAATAACATTGTGGGGCAGCTCTCTTTCAAATGAAAAAAAGCTTCGGATTGCATTACAGCTGCACAAAGCATAATATCCATCAAAGAGTATTCAGAAGTTGAAATTTCAATGATTCGAAAAAGCACTAAGAGCAAGGGGATAAACTCCTTATGAGTATGCAGTGAGCGAAATTTAAATTTAAATAACAAGTCATAAAAACCTCAAAAACTATTGTTTCTGAACAGCAAGCAAACATTTATTACAAGAAGAAACCTTCAAAAATCTAGGAAGTGACTCGTTGACAAAATAGATGCAAGAAGAGAATCGAAAAAGCCTCAAAACTAACTATTGAAAAATAATTTCAAGAACTTGAAATCAATACCAAATTCAAACAATTTTCAAATGCACTAACATTGTACATAAACTTGATATTTCATGCATAGAAATTACCTTCTAAAATTGCTCGAGAGAATTGGAAAATAATTTTCATACATACGGCAACTAAATCGCTGGGACAATTTCATGAAATTTCACTTCACAAACCAACTTCAAAACCAATCAATACACCAAATTATGAAATCTGGACTACTGACGCAAATCACCATTTCCTTGTATTTTTATGATATAAATAATCATAGATAATAAAAAGGACAAAATAACAAGTAATTACACAATTTAGTCATGGGATGTGGTGAAAAGGTAATGCGAACAGCAGTGATGAAGTGGTCAAGTCAATTAAAATTACCAAAAAATAACATCAATTGATTAGTGAAATGGTGTGTGTCACACACAGTACAAGCATAACTATTTAGATGAAAGTGTAACTTGACAAAGGCCAGGATTATTAGAGGGGTAATGCCATATAAAAATTACTTTCTCAAAGCAAGAAAAAAATATAGTACATCAATTGATCAAGTGAATTTGAATTAAGAAATAAAATAACATCAATTGATCAAGTGAGATGGTACACACAAAAATACCCATTAAACACACCCTAAGAAAGAGGTACAAGCATAACTGTTTAGATGAAGTGTAAATTGACAAAAGCAATGATCATTAGAGGGTAACGCCAATGGTTAAAAGAACTGGTTTTTTTTTTTTACAGAAGAATTAGTGTTTAATATACTTAGGATATTACTACAGTTAATGAACGTCAGTCAGCTTCGGTTGGATTCACTGCATCTAGACCCATCTTTGTCAGTTTGAGTCATCGATTTGGTTGGATTCATTGATTTATCCTCTTTCACTGTTGAAATATTCTTGTTTACTACCTCCACAGTTCCATTATCAAGGAGCTGCCGAAATCCAACAGTACCATAACCCAAAAAATAGGGCAAAACAATACAAATGAAAACGAGAAATGAGTAAAAAAAGAGAGCAAGAAGACCAGCACCATGGGAAATGCATGCTGCCAGTGCTTGCGGTGGGACTTGTGGGAGATGCAGAGTTGCCAATGCTTGCGGTCAGAGACACTGAATGAGGCTCAGTCTGACCAGAGCCACGACTTACACTAAACAGTCGTACAACTGATGAAGAATTGTTCATCCTCTCCCTTCTCCCTACTTCTCTCTCACCCTCTATTTTATTTATTATTTTTCATCCACGGTACTAGTAGTTTTTTTTCTTTTACAGAAAGGTCCTAATTTGAAATTAGAACTACAAACCAACTTTTGCTGATATTCAGCGGAGATTTAATAGCTCAAGCCTCAAAATATAAAACAGCTGGCCAGTCTTTTCCTTCATAAAACATTATCAGCAAAGTAGCTCGCTGGTTACCAATAACGCAAGTTGATGCAACTGCGATCAGTGTGATGTAGCCGGTGAGTCATCACATCTTAGTGACTTTTAAGTATGTTATATCCTGTATATCGCCCAGGTTTGGTCACCGACGGAACAGGTTTTAGCGATCCGGACCCAACAGTCAATATTCGTTCCAAATTGATTCTACCATCCACCTCTAGGATGTTAATAGCGGCGCTATAGCGTGCGATAGCGCTATAGCGTAGCGTTTTACCACCTCTCTGCTATGCTATAAGGCTGCTTTCCGCTATTTAGAGAAGCGGAAATAGCGGCAGCTATTTGCAGGAAAATAGCGTTTTGGTAGCGGTGGCGTAGCGGTTTGGTAGCGCTATTTGACCGCTTTAGCGTTTTGGAGGGAAAAAAATTGATGAAAATCCTTATTTTGAAAATAAATCATAAGTGAGCGGTTTGGTAGCGCAATGGCACCATCTTCTAGAACTGCTGATAACAGAGGCTTCATTAAGCCTACTGATGACGACCTTGATATAGGTTGCAAGTGGAATTCTTATAAAGACAGCAGCAAGAAAACAATTATTTGTGATTTTTGTTTTCACCCTTCCAATGGAGGAATAACAAGAGCAAAGAAGCATTAGTTGGGGATATCGGGAGAAATAAAATCATGGAATGTTATTAGTCTTTATTTAGAACCTATTTTGATGGTAAATGACAATATTTAGTATAATTATTAAGTAAGAAAGTCCTTTTAATTTTGGGTATTTTTCTATTTTATGCATGTTGGAATTTATGTTTAATTTGTACATGACCGCTATACCACTATAGCGCTACCCGCTATACCGCAATAGCATTTTTGAGGGTCGGCGCTACACGCCGCTATCCGAGATTAACAACATAGATCCACCTACCCATTTATCTCAAACGACTTTTATTTTCCGGGCATCTCAGTGTTCATTCAGACGTTGACATTTGTGTCGACCCCTAACTAAAACTAGAATCATCCCCCTCGTTGAATAAGTTAGGAAATAACTTTGTTAATTGAACGAGCAACGGATTTATGAAAAATAATTCACATATGTAATGTAGTTAAATAACATAGCTCAGAACAACACCCATTAGCAACATTGTAAACAGTACATAAGTGCACATGTGTCTAGATGAATGTTATTTCAATAGACAAGCTTACACGTTATTTTCCAAACTTGCGGCAATATGCCCAAGCAAAATAACGCATTTCTCACTCAAGCAAGCTGAAGACATCGATGATGAACGATAATTTGCAACTTCGTGTACATAAAAAAGGGCTAAAACAGTTCATGCAAAATATTAATACATGAATGTCGCAATTTACGCATAAGCACACAGATAACCATGTTCTTTTCAGCTTGTTCAAAAAAAAAAAATGTTCTTTTCACAAAATATCTACTTAAGCGTACTTATATGGTTCCTTACCTCCTTTCCTCCCTCCCTAACTTGATAACCAACTCTGCAGAATGTTATTCTCAGAATGTTGTTGACTATAATATAAGTTATATTCAGTATATACTATCCCTCACTTACCCGTAAATTCTAGATCTATCAGAAGGCTGTGTTATACTACCAAATAAAACCCCTGCATTATCATCAGAAACAACATACAAACAATAACCTTCAACAATACGCACCTCCCAAGTTTGTTGGATTTGCAATAAATTTTAAACAGATTGCCTTGAGCTGTGGACAGTGGTGTTGCTCAGCCAGAGCAAGAGTTGTGGCTACACTCTCAGTATTGATTTCTTCACACAATCTTGATTCACATAATGTTTTTAGCCTGTCAAGATTATAGAGATCAGCAGCAGCCAATAGATGCTGCACCATGACAGTATAAGAGCACATAGGTGTTGAGCCCATAACATCATATATGCCAGGAAGTTTGTCCGAGTAAATGAAGAGAAGCATTGCCTGGAAAAAACAATAACAGGATTTTCACTCGATCAATCTGCTTAACAATAATGCATGAAAGAATAGTTGCTTCAGTCAGATGTTGTCCGCAAGCAAAAGCACACAACACAGAGAAGACTGTACAGTAAGAACAATATCTTAAAAAACCAGCCACAACTCTCCAATTTAATAGAATGGTATGGGTCTATGGGATCATAATTGAAGTAATCAGCTGTCACTGTTCAATAAAAGACTCCAGTGAAGTACGCATTTCATTAACATATAGCACTCTCTATAGTCTATACTAAATGCAGTAAACATTAAACCCTTTCTGTTTATTTTGAATAGAGACAACTCACAAACAATTATTTTGATAATATTAATATACACACAATTCCAACTATCTGCTTCATAAACAAATGCAAATAGATTATTTGTGTTCATATCATAGTCACATAATTCGTTGCACTTAGTGGAGAACCACAAATTGGTTTGTGGATACCAATTCATGGTTCTTTTGCAAATTGGTTCCTTAGAATTTGTACACAATTCACTGAAAACCAAGTACCAAAGCATGGAAATCGCTCAAGATTAAAAATGGCTAATACATAACAGCTAAAAGCAGAAAGCCAATTAGCCGAACAAGGGAAGCAGTACAACTGCTTTATATACCCCACACATACCCGAACGCGTACCACATACCAAAGCCAATTGCGAACCAGTGATTCATATATTACAAATGGGATTAAACATTCCATTTCTTATAACTTTAAGAATGCAGAATCATTTCAATATCCAGATATATCAGTATATATGATAACAACCTACCTTGAAGATAAAGGGTTCAATATCCTCTACCACTACTTCCTCCAAACAAGAAGGATCCCCAACAAGTCCAAAAAACTGAGCTCTAAACACAGGCGACCGAGCAGCAAGAATCAACTTATGAGCCTTGAAACTTTCACCCTTGACATTAAAAACAATGTCACAACCAACTTGAGATTCAAACAAACTCTTAAAATCTCTACCCATATCAGGAGCAGGCACAATAACACCCTGTTTGGATCCTTCAAAACGCGTCTTAACAACACCAACCGTACAATGCATAACAAGACAATCATCCTTCAAATACTCCGATGTTTCCAACAACGACCTCCTAAAAAAACGCTTGTAACCCCTAAAACACACAAAATCCAAAAAATCAATTACACTAAATTCAAAACCCTAAAAATAAAAAATTCTTATAATTATCATCAATTGAATGTATAATTACGAACCACATGCTTCCTCTGTACTTCAAAGTATAAGGACCACTTTCAAGTGGACGATCGAAGTGGCTATGAACTTTATGATTACCCTTTGAAGTTTGATCAAGCAAAGTTAACTTGAACAAAGCCCTAACATCAGTACCATCACTAGCAAGTGCGATGAAAACAGAAACATACATAGAATTATCTTCAGGGTTTTTCCCGTCAGGGTAGAAGTAAACAGCCCAATCGTAACCACCGACGCTGAAAGTATCACTGGTGATGTATTTTCCAGCACCCATTCCTTTAGCCAAAGAATAACCCTTTATTGTTAATTCGTGTGACCCATTTACTGTTTCGCTTACAGAACGTGACCATGACCACTCTTCCCATGATTTCCCCTTTCGTTCTTCCATTTTTTTGATTAATTGAACATGGATTGTTGAATGAAACCCTAATTTCCCGACCTCGTGATGAAGTTGGGAATTAGGGTTAGGGGACAGTGATGAAGTGTAGAATTGAAATTGAATTGAGGCTTGCGTGGTAGAATCAAACGGATATAGAAGTTACGAATTACGATACGAAAATTGGTGACGAGAGAGAGAGATAGAAAGGAAAGGATTCACTTTTCGTTGTTTTTCGCTCTATTTATTTATTTACATGATTCTTCTGCCAACGGTAACGCGCTCACTTCTTCCCACTATTTCTTTTCTTGTTTTTACGACGGCATTTAATCTAATTCGGCATCAGTTGTGACATCAAATTATTTTAGATGATTGAATTGTAGTTCTTTCTAACAAGTTCAGTGTTAAACATCATCGGATCAACTAACGATTGGTTTCATCCCACTAGCATCATTCATACTACTTTTTTTTTTTGTTGAGCAATGAAATTCATAATGGTGTAAACCCTATAATATTTTGATTTTGATTTGGATCATCTTCAACTTTTTCTTTTATGTTATTTCTTCTTTTCTTCATCCAATGATTGATAAATCATAAACAACAAAAAGGATTTAAGAAGAGAGAAAAAAATGAATATTACTATCCCATGACCAATATAAGAGTATCCAAATCCAATATTTAGGTGCGTTTGATCGGCCAAAAAACAGGGGACTGGACAGGATAACTTTTGTTGTATCATGTTTGATTGACAAATTAGAGACAAAAACAAGATTTTTTGTCCCTCATTGAACCACGGGACAACTTTTTGTCCATACTACAACTATAAAAAATACGAAAATACTCATTTTATTTTCGAATATAAAAATAATATCGTCCTGTATCTCTCTGGTACAGTTTTGTCCTGTCCTATATTATTTTGTTCTGGCCTGTACTGTTCTGTCTAGCCTTTGCTGTTTTACGAATCAAACGCACCCTAAAGTATAAAATAAGTGATACCAACAGTTATTGATACAAGCAAGGTGTATGAAGCTCACTGTATCAATTGTAAACCTTCGCCAATAGAAATTGATACAAGTTCTCATTTGTGACTTATAAAACAACTAAGGATCAAGAGTAGACGATTAAATCAGCTCGTGGCGTAGCTGTGAAGTTACGATTTGCAATTGTAATTGAGATAATCGAGAGGAGAAAGTCATATTTTGTGTTGGGTTGGGAAATGGGTGGTGTGAACAAACCAACCAACAAGAAGTTAAAACTTGATCAAACGGAAACGAGGAAATGCTGATGTCCATTTCGACTTTGTGGTTATTTTCATGCATCAAAGGAATGACATTTAACCGGTGTGTCCGGCTTACGCAACCATGAGTTGGATAAAGAGCTGAAAGGTAATCTCGTTGTTGGTCGTTTGAAACCTCAAAAGAATGAGTTTTTGGACGAAATGGCAATGAATTCGGTCTTGCCTATAAATGTAATATCCGCAAGTGTACAATGTCTCTCATAGATTAAAAGTTGCAACTAGGTTGTCAATGACTGAAATGCAACACCTGTTCAAAAAACTTGAGGATAACAACTATTTTTTCAAATTTGGATTCGTTGGTGACTCTGAAATTGAAATTCTTTTGGATATTTTCTGTGCACATCCTAAATCTGTAAGTATGTTCAACTATTTTCCTACCGTGTTGTTTTCATGGATCAACCTACAAAACAAATTTGTACAATATGCCATTATAGGAGTTACACTTCTTTTTCCATATCAGTCAACTTTGGTAAACGTTTCCCGAAAAAATAAGCGAGCAGTTTCTATTTTCCGAAGCTTTTTAAACCTTCGGTTCGTATAAACCGAAATATCTTTGAGGGGCAAAAACATCAGTCTATGGGTATAAAACAAACGTTGGGGATGGGAAGAGAAACTTTCATGCAATGGTTATAGATGAGTTTTAGGACCCCAAAAGAGAGTATAGACCACGAGTGCACAAAATGTTTGTGGGCCCCACAAAATGTGTACTTTGCAATGATGATATGATGTAATTTATCGAGCTCGTGGTCTCTTAAAATTGAGGTCTGTAATAGGGGCTCGCTATATAAAATAGTGACTTAAAATTAAGTGAAATGCTAAACAATACTTACAGAATAATGATAATTAAAAAAAGAAACTGGTAATATAATGTTGAAAGTAATGTATTTATTCGATGCTTTCAGATTTTAAAAAAAGAATATCTTCTATTTAAAATTAATTTTTTTATTTTTGAATCCATTTTTATTTCCTTAGCCATTGTTCCGGGGACACCGTTTAACATACCTTAAAATTAATTATTTTCACAAAAATAGATTTTTTTACAATAGATTAAAATTAGTTTCATTTTAACATAAGATGAGAGAAAAGCGTGATTCAAACTTCTTTCAAAAGACGTTGATTTTTTAGTGATAGTGTAAACCTGTTTTAACAAACAATTGTTTTTGTTTTTTTTATCAAAATAAAAAGATACAGTATTTATTTAAATTGGTAGAATACATTAAATACGCGCGCAAATTCAACATCATTAAAAATAAAATGATAAATCTGTTTTTACCAAAAAAAATAAAATGATAAAGCTGAACTCGCAACATTCTAGTTAATAATATAAAATTATATATTCATCTCGTAAATAATATAATAAAATCAAAATGATTGTAAAATCTACTATGTCATTATATCTGCTTCGTTTACGATCTAGTCATTAGCTAAATCAATAAATCAACAAATAAAAATTAATATTCCCTCCGTAATATTTTATAAGCAAAAATGCACTTTCTAGGTTTATTGTATATTTAATGTAACTGATCCATACTCGACCAAAAAAAAAAGTATCTGGTCCATAATATAACCAAATACATTAAATATACAATAAACCTAAAAAGTACATTTTTTACTTATAAAGTGTCACGGAGGAATTACGTCAATTTAAACCAAACAAGCAACATTTAGAAAGGAAAAAAAAAAAGCTTATGAAAGCAAACTCATGCACATGCAAGATTATCATGTAATGTCGCATAACTTATATTCTTTTTTTTTGGTACAATAGAGGGCAAAGCCCAAGAAAGAAAGAAACTACATCATTAACTTCAAATTTCTAGGCATGCAAGTTCCAGAAATATCATCAAAGAGAATTTGTTGCAGCTCACTTGGAGTAAACTCCAAAATGATCAAATTCGAATATCCATCGTAATGCTAGAGTTAGCAAGCCAATCAGCACTTCGATTTCCTTCGCGCTAGTTATGGTTGATTCGCACATGCTAATTCATATTTAGCAGCTTCATGATACGTTGAACTAAAATTGGGATATTCCCATTAAAATTGAAATCGTCAGAGATCATGTCAATCAATATCTTTGAGTCATTTTTCACTATATGATGAGAAAAGTGTTCCTCTCCAAGCCATGTCTAAACCCAAAAATACACCCCACATCTCATCATGTAATGCATCACAAGTTCCAATCTTCTTAGTGTAGCCTTTAATCCATCTACCATCTGATTCTCGAAAAAGACCACCGCAACCAGCAAACTCTCCCTTATTCTTGCACGCACCATCGCTGTTGAGTTTGACCCATCCTTCGCATGGTCGCTTTCATCCTATGCAGACAGTGTCCTTCAATTTAGGCCCTTTGTGGAAAGACTTCATTTTGGAGTCTCAAATATCTTTAATGAATCTCTGGATCAATAAAGTTGGATTATTCGGCCTTCTGAAGTCAGCTTCAAAGATAGTTTTATTTCTTCACTTCCATAAATACTAGCACGTTGTCATGAAGGTGGTTTGCCATCTATATATGCTTGTCCCAACCTCTTTCCTATTAATTTATTGAAAAAAGCAATTATCAACGTTGTCTATTTTTGCCTTAAAAAACAATAATTTAAGAAGGAAACCCGGTTGACACTGCTGGAGTAATTATTTAGTTTAAAATCGGTTTAATGAACTGTCCTCATTAATTAGTGATTAATACTAGTACAAGTGTACAACTTTAAACTTTATTTAGTTTAACGAGCACCAAAAAAAATAGTACTACAACTTTAAACATAAACACACACTCACACTCTTGTTCTTCATCTTTCAGATATGGTTTAATTCATTCATTCATTCATTCATGAAGTAATAGTGAGAAAAAGAAAGATTTTGACTGAAACCCATTATTCTATGATCCATAAATTAAACTATGAAATCACCAATTAATCTAGAATTTCTCAGAACAACACACGCTCTCAAGATCGGTGCTTTCTTTTTCATTTCAATCACTTTCTTCTACTTAGGTAAACACTGGTCCGATGGCTATCAACAGCTCATTTTCTTCACACAAGATTCCGACTCAGATCCCAATTCCAATCACGAAGTTTCAATTTCACCTAATTTCAACAAATCATTCAATGTTTCTTCATTAATTGATCACAATGATGTAGAAAAAGTTCCTGAAAAAACCCTAACACAACCATCGCCGGCGACACAACCACCGCCGGAGACACAACCGCCACCTCCACCTCCGGCGGTGGATGATTCGGTTGAGAAATTCGGGATCGTGAATGAGAATGGAACGATGTCGGAGGAGTTTGAGGTTGGGAGTTTTGATCCGGAAATGGTGGATGATTGGGTTAATGAAACGCAGGTTGAGAAAGAAGGTTCTGAGAGTGTTACGAAATTTGTGATTAAGAAATTTGGGTTGTGTAGTAGAGATATGAGTGAGTATATACCTTGTTTGGATAATGTGGAAGCGATTAAGAAGTTGCCGTCGACTGAGAAAGGTGAAAGATTTGAACGGCATTGTCCTGAAGAAGGTAAAAGGTTGAACTTGAATTGTTTGGTTCCTGCACCTAAAGGGTACCGTGCCCCAATTCCATGGCCTAAAAGCCGAGATGAGGTTAAAATTTTGTTTTTATTGTTTTTTATTTCAATTAAGCTAAATAGGTTGTTCATGTTTCAATTTGGAGGATTTTGATTTTGGGCCAGTTGAGATTAACTTATTTCTGAGCTTATGAAAAATAGCTTATGCAAATAAATAAGTTTTTGTGTTAATTCATAAGTTCTCACTAACAAAAATTGTATCTTCATATAAGCTGTTTTTTCATAAACTGCCTTGACGAACTTATGAATAAGACATAAAAGCTAATTTATTTGCATAAGTTGTTTTTACATAGGCTAAAAAATAAGTCTATCCAAACGGGTTCTTTGTATGCGCTCATAACATTGAATTAGCTTCTTTTTTTTTTTTGGTGTAGGTTTGGTTCAGTAATGTTCCTCATACTCGTCTTGTTGAAGATAAAGGTGGCCAAAACTGGATTTCAAGAGACAAAAATAAGTTTAAATTTCCGGGAGGTGGTACACAATTTATACACGGGGCAAATGAATACTTGGACCATATTGCTAAGGTTACTTACTATATTGAGTTTAATCATTACATTTCATGGTTGCAAGACGGTGAAATATGATTGGACGTTTGTGTAAAATATGTTTAGACTCTTGGTGTATATAAATTAGATCTCGTTATATTATGTATTTTGATTTCACCTTTGTTTTGGGACAGTATAGGTGTATCTTGTAGTGTTGATGTTGAATGTTTGTTTTGCAGATGATTCCTGAAATTACATTTGGTCGGCATATACGAGTTGCTCTTGATGTTGGCTGTGGGGTGGCTAGTTTTGGTGCGTATTTACTGCAACGGAATGTTGTGACCTTGTCTGTAGCTCCCAAGGATGTTCATGAGAATCAGATTCAGTTTGCTCTTGAGCGTGGGGTGCCGGCCATGGTGGCAGCATTTGCAACTAGACGGTTATTATATCCAAGTCAAGCTTTCGACTTGATACACTGTTCACGCTGTAGAATTAATTGGACTCGAGATGGTATGTGTTGTCCTATCTTGTATAATGTGCAATAATTCTTTGTAATAATGATATGAAGAGATTCGTAGTCAACCAGTAGAGGACTAGAGATTCAATGTTGGAACTGTTACTATTGATAATGATATCTCAATGTTGTTATTTGCATTATGATGCTTAAAACTTGTTTGCTTGTGATGAAGATGGGATATTGCTGCTTGAAGTTAATAGGATGCTAAGAGCAGGAGGGTATTTTGTATGGGCTGCCCAGCCGGTTTATAAGCACGAAGAAGTTTTAGAAGAACAATGGGAAGGTATAGTTCAAACGAGTTTGTTTCCGTTTAGATTGAATTTATTGAAGCTTTTTAGATATGATAATATTGAATTTCAGTATTCTGCAATACTGTATCTTTGACCTATACCTCTTTCAACAATTTGTTTGTTATTTGAACCAAAAAATTTGATCTTTTGTGTTGTCCTTTGCTCTTTATTTCTAAACTTTTTTTTTGTTCCGCGTCTTATATGCTATGACCCGAGGAGAAGCATTCTAAACTGTTATAGTGTGAAATACTTTTTCATTCTTAGACAGCCCCTTCTGCTACTTGCTTTAACTGACTTGAACAATCGATAAGTTATTGGGGGTTTTTCTACCTCATTAATAATAACAAAAGCCGTCTGTCTGTACCACGATGAGTGTAATGTAACTTTGGGTTTTGTTGTCTCCAGAAATGCTTAATCTTACAACTCGACTCTGCTGGAAGTTTTTGAAAAAAGATGGGTACATTGCAGTATGGCAGAAACCTTTTGACAATAGCTGCTATTTAAACCGCGAGGCAGGAACTAAACCTCCTCTATGCGACCCAAGTGATGACCCTGACAATGTTTGGTATTGTTTTCAAGCTTTTTAGATCTTGTGATGATTATAATTATATACATTTTTTTTTATAGGAGATCCATAGTTAAAGTCCATCAATTTTCATCCATCTATGAGTATCACAAAAATTATATGTTTTTTTTTTTTTTTTTTTTTTTTTTTTTTTTTTTTTTTTGATAAGCCACAAAAATTATATGTAAAACTAGGTGCATTTTTGTTATGTTATGTTTACTTGAAACTGAAGTTATGTGATTTTCATATATTGAAAGGGAAATATATAATGTATATATATACATATAATTGAGTCACTAAATAATTAATCAAGATATAAAAACATAATATCCTAAAAGATACTAATCATAAATATAAAATATCTCAACACTCCCCCTCAAGGTGGTGCGTATATATCATATGCATCCATCTTGTCACATATGTAGGTTATACGAGGACTCCATAGAGATTTTGTAAAGATAACAAGTAAGTTGATCTTTGGAGTTGACAAAAGATGTTTTGATGATACCTCTGTGAGTATCTTCTCTCTAAGAAAGTGACAGTCAAAGTTATATGCTTTGTCCTCTCGTGAAAAACTGGATTGGAGGAGAGGTGCAAAGCTAACTGGTTATCACAAACAAGTTCCATCAGGCCAATTTCACAAAAATGAAGTTCCTGCAACAAGTGGTTTAACCACAAAAGCTCACATGTGCCATGAGCTATAGCTCGATACTCAGCCTCTTTACTCGATCTAGCAACAACAGTTTGCCTTTTGCTTTTCCATGAAATCACATTTCCAGTTTCCACCAATGAAAACAAATAACCTGATGTAGACCATCTATCACTTGCATCTCCTGCCCATCACATCTGAATATCCGATAATATTGGTGTTGCCTCTATCAGTAAAAAACAAGCCCTTTTTCGGGCGATCCTTTGTTGTACATAAGAATCCGAATAACTGCATTCCAATGACTGTCACAAGGAGAGTTGAAGAACCAACTTACCCACTGACTGGAAAAGACATGTCGGGTCTAGTCATGGTGAGATAATTCAATTTTCCCACAAGTTTCCAGTATCTACTTGGAACAGAATAGGGCTCCCCCTGATTAGGAAGAAGCTTTACATTAGGGTCCATAGGAGTATCAACAGGTTTGCAATCTGTAAGACCTGTCTCCTCCAAGATATCAAGTGCATACTTCCTTTGAGAGATAGCAATACCAGACTTCGATTGAGCTACCTCAATCTCAAGAAAGTAATGAAGAGGACCCCCCAAGTCCTTAGTCTGAAAGTTCTGAAATAGGTGTTGTTTTAAAGCCTTGATACTCATTGTCATCACCTGTAATCACAATGTCATCAACATAAACCACAAGGTAGATAGATTTATTTGATGATGAGCATTTAGTAAAAACGGGGTGATCAGCCTCACAAAGGATCATCCCAAATTGTTGCAAGACTTTGCTAAATCTTCCAAACCATGCCTGAGGTGATTGTTTCAAGCCATACAAAGACTTATGCAATTTGCATACGAGATTACACTCCCCCCGAGGAACAAATCCAAGAGGTTGCTCCATGTAAATCTCATCTTCCAAGTCACCATGCAAGAATGCATTCTTGATATCCAACTGAAATAAAGGTCAACGTTTCATTGCAGCCATGGCCAAAAAAAAAAAGACGAACAGATGCCATTTTCGTAACTGGAGAAAAAGTATCACTGCAATCTTGACCATGAACTTGAGTGTATCCCTTCGCCACTAGGCGAGCTTTAAATCGATCTATTTGACCATGAGGCCCGCCTTAACATTAAATAACCAACAACATAATATCCCGAAGTTATGTGATATATTGAAAGGGGAATATACAATGTATATACATATACATGAGTCACCAAATAAGTAATAAGAAGCAAGATTGTAAGGGTTGAATGTAATGCTTGCCATTTCAGAAAGTGAATAGAAAGCCTTTGTGTTATAAATTTCTACTTTTCAATTTATTTTATACTTTCTTCTAATAGGTTAGCCTTTTAGGTGGTGAATTACTGAAGCATGTTCAACCCTTGTGGTTGAAAAAGAAAAAAATAAATGTGATAAGAAAAAGGGAAAAAAGGAAATTAAATGATGGTATATAAGAATGCAGAAATGGTTATTTCGCTGTGAATGTGGTTTTTCATTTTCTAAAGATTGTATTATCTCATAAAATAATGTGGAACTCTGCAATAGATCATGGAAGCAAAAGAGTTGGCTGTGCCCCCTGTTTGTACATGTATTTTCGATTTTTATTTGCAATATTGTAGATGTAGAATACTTTTTCTGCTTATACTCTTGGCATCTAGGCTGCTCATGAGGAAGAAATCTAAAGATGACGTATCAATAATTTTTGCTGAAGCTGCATGATAGCTTTTCATCCATCTTAAGTGTTATTATTAAATTTAATGGCTCATTTATGTTGATTTATTATTTGGTTTACTAATCTAGGTATGTTGATCTAAAAGCATGCATCTCTGAATTGCCTAAGAATGAATATGAAGCCAAAGTTACCGATTGGCCTGCACGTTTGCAAACCCCACCCAATAGGCTTCAAAGCATAAAACTTGATGCTTTTACATCCAGAAAAGAGCTATTTAAGGCAGAATCGAAGTACTGGAATGAGATAATAGCAGGCTATGTTCGTTCTATGCGCTGGAAGAAGATGGCATTAAGAAATGTTATGGACATGCGGGCAGGTTTTGGAGGGTACTGCTTATGTCTTATTTGCTTTCTTGTTGTGAATATACATTAGGGATTTTCTGATATCTATATTCAATATATTGGTTTGCTTTACAGATTTGCAGCAGCATTGATTGCGCAGAAACTTGACTGCTGGGTTATGAATGTCGTTCCTGTTAGTGGTTCAAACACCTTGCCTGTCATATACGACCGCGGATTAATTGGAGTCATGCATGACTGGTACACTACTAACTTTATTCAAGATATATAAAACACAAGTGTTCTCATGTGGTAATGTATCCTCCACATTACTTTTGTGTTGGCATGTAATAATATTTCATAATTTATGCTATAGGTGTGAACCATTTGACACCTATCCAAGAACTTATGATTTCCTGCATGCAGCAAATCTGCTTTCAGTCGAGAAGAAAAGGTACCATTTTCTCTACTTCTTAGCTATTTTATCTCTTTGGCTAATTTTTATTGTATTTGTTTTGTGCCGCTGGCAAGATAAATGAGTATTTTATGGTGATTTCAATATCCATTGTGTTATCATTCTTGCCTTAAATGAGCATATATTAGCATTAATAAATTTTAAGACTGTTATGGGAATCTCCCAATCTACATATCTGTGCATCTTGAAACAACTTAGGGTGTGTTTGGTAACACAAATAAGCTAGCTTATAGCTTATTATATGAGCTTATAAGCTTGTTTCAAAAAATTAGAGGTGTTTGGTAACAAGCTTTTTTTACTAGCTTATAGCTTTTTTTCAGATGCTATTTCAAGTAGCGTTTGAGCTTATAGCTTATAGCTTTTTACACTTTATTCCATTTTTACCCTTTAATTTAATAACTACCCACTCTAAAAAAGAAACTACCCACTAACAATTATGTCATTTTATATTTATTAACCACTTTAAAAGCTAATTTTACCAAACACTTTAATTTCAATTAGCTAGCTTTTCAGCTATCAGCTATAAGCTAGCTTTTCAGCTATCAGCTAGCTTATCAGCTATCAGCTAGCTTATAGCTTATTTTTACCAAACAGACCCTTACATATTTCGTTGTTCATTTAGAGCAAGTACTCTTATTTGATCATTCACTTAGAGCATGTATTCTGACTTCACTAGTACTTCAGTGCTAATTGAAATAAGATACGTATCAATGTGATCATGTGTAATTTTACGATATGCTACATTTCTCTCTACCAGATGCAATGTGTCATCAATTATGGTTGAGATGGATCGGATACTAAGACCTGGTGGACGTGTATACATCCGCGATTCTCTTGCCATAATGGATGAACTTCAAGAGATTGCCAAAGCAATAGGCTGGCACACGACACTACGAGACACAGCCGAGGGACCTCATGCAAGTTATAGGATCTTGGTTTGTGATAAACATCTGCTACGCGCTTCGAAGCAATGAGGTGGTAGCATGTAACATGTTTTTTATACAGTCATCCCCGGCGATAACAAGGCAAATTAGTCATTTGAGAAGTACGCGAAGATGCAAGTGTAGAAGTATCACTTCCTCACAAGAGGTGGTGCACAATTGTTTATTTATTTATACTACTGGTTAGGCATAAGGATCCCAAACAGCTGGATAGGTCGACTGCGACATTTAACATATTTGTATAATTTAATTTATCTGTATAATATTACAAATACAAAACTCTACGTAGGGCGCATCTGTTATATTATTCAATGATGTTTACTACAAAGTCCAATACCTGCTATTTATGTTTTGTAATCTAAAATACAATGTGCACTAAGTGAAGCTGTTGGGATTTCATCATGTTTCGACAGAAGGAAATTCCCTCGAATGTGATTCGAGCATTACTCACAAATTCTGTTGATAATTTTTATTTTAGCTGTTATTTATGAAGTTGTAATTTTAGAAATTCATTTTCTAGTTGCCTAGTTGTTCATATCGAAAGAATAGTGAGTGTTGCTGTGTTCAAATTAGTTATGTTTACCTTAACTTCTGCTGATTGAAGATTGTCTTCCTTGTCTTGTTTTGGTTGCTTAATGAAAGTCAATTTTCTGTAAAGAAGAAGTGTTTGGCTTGTGTATTCAGAATCAAAGACGTTCTTTTCTTCTTAAAAATAAGGGTTTGTCTAACATGTGCAATATTGCACATGTTAAAGCAACCAAAAGTAGAAACCTTTTATTGAAAAACAATTATTATTTATTAAACTTTTCTGATGGATTCTAGCAAGATAGATTTATCTCATCTAGTAAAAGTTGTCTGTTTGGGAGGAGCCACCACCTAAGGGTATGTTTGGTTCGAAATAGGGGGAGGGGAGGGGGTAATTTTGACCAAATTTTTTTCTTTTTATTAAATCATTTTTTTTAAAAAAAGTTTTTTATTCTTGAAAAAAAATTAAAAACAATTTTTTTTAAAATATTCCCTCACAATTTAAAATATTCCCTTTACCAATTTAAAACGTATTTTTAAACAATCAAATCTCTCTAATAATTGAGACTTCTTTTTTGGTCAAGATTACTCTCTCACCTCCCCTCCCATCCTTCTACTTCGAACCAAACGTTTTTTGTTTTTATTTTTAAAAGTCAATTTCAAAATTTGTTGGGGGTAAAATTGAGGAGTTTTACTTTTTACGTCTCCTACCAATATTACGCGTGGTGTTAAATTACCAAAATACTTATCTCGCTACTTACGTTGTGAACTGATTTTGCACCTTAAGTAGCGAGAGTTGTAAAAATGAGATTGTTTTGTCACCCCTGCCCTTCCCCCACCCTTCATGAAAATATTTTGAAAAACAAAGTTCGCAAGTTAAGCAGCGAACTCTCCTCATGTGTTCGCATGTTAAGAAGCCAACTCTTCGTACAACCACCACACACTATTTTTTCTCCACTCCAAACCCTTCAAAATCACTCCATTTTTGACGAAATATTGTTTCCAACACACAATCCAAGCATCAAGGGACTCTTCAGACATTGCATTGAGCTCAATGCAAAGGTAATGTCACTCTAAAACCTTCCTCATTCGATTTCTGAAGTTTTTAATTTCATTGACGTCAAACAACTTTCACTGGTACAATTCGCTAGTTATCAAACAAACTGTTATGGGAAAGTTCAGTGGTTAAGTAGCGAACCATTCTGATACTGAGACTGTTATGTCTCTTTTTTTTTCTTTCTTTTTCCAGTTATTATGGTTGATGCAAAACCAAGAAAAGAACCTAAACTTAAGGTTGATATCAAGGCAAACAAACAATCTAAGGTTGATGCGAAGTCGATCAAAGAACAACCTAATGTTAAGGCTCCTAAACTTGATTTTCGCGTGCAGTTCATGACTGCGAGGAAGTTTGATACACATGCTGAGATGATTTCATGGAGTGCAAAATGATGGAGGTTGGGCTGCCACTTTTGGGGGACACAATTCAATAATTCCTCCCTGAGAAAACTAGAGTACCAGATGATGTACCTTTCTCGGTTAGTCATAACGATCTCAAATCCCAATAGATCTCAAAAAGTCCCTCGTAGATTAGCATAATGATCTCGATCATCATTGTCAAAGAAGATGGATAATAAGATCGTTATGATTAACTGACGATGGATTATACCGCCGTTTACTACTGAATTAACAAAAATAAAAAAGCTCAACGAAATAACTAAGAGAAATGGGAGAATAGAAATGTGAATGAGAGAAAAGAAAAGTTTCAATCTATAGAATTTTCGGTTGCGAGTGATTGGTTAAAGCCTTGTAACAGCCTCTCTGGAGGTAATAAAAATTGTACACCGTCCAAGATCATTGACTGTTACGAAAAACCAGAAATTCTGACCACCGACCGACCAGGTTCACATTTTAAAATGCGAACGCAGTTCACAAGTTATCTCGTGAACACAGTTTTTACAAAAAAAAGTGTTTTTACACACTCGCAGGTTAAGTAGTGAGGGAGTAAAATTAGAAGCGCATGAGACGTGCGAGAAGGAAAGATGATGCAAAAAGAAATACTCAAAATTGAGTTAAGATAGTTTTTATCTTATTTTGATTATTTTTTTCTTAAAACCAAAAACCACAAAAATATTCTACATAACTTTAACCTGCAGATGCCACTACAACATAGCTATAGAAGCATTAACATAACTATGTAGCCTTTAAAAACTTGGCCACAATTTTATAGGAAGATGAAAATTTCCGATATGTGTGTCAACTTTTTTCTCTAGTGCCACAAAGAATGGCACACAAAAGCCAACATGAAGGTCCATTTTCATGAGATGATTCAAACATCTTTCGATTTAACCAGAGGTTATAGATTTTAATATAACTTTACAAATGCAACAACGTTAAAAGTTAAAATTGTTGAATGAGTTGCCATCTTGATCCTATCCAGCTTGAGAGATCAGTGGAAGGTTGATCAAAATTACTTACATGAATCTATACTCACATTTTATTTTATTTTTTAAAAAAAGCTTACATCAATCCTAGTTACATCATATAAGGATGAGTCATGGTGTACCATATGATGTATGGATTTTAATTACATCATATGATTTTTTTTTTTTTAACAATATACATCATATGATGTTAACGTGTTAACAACCACACATGAGTCAATACGAGTCAATATGTTAACAACAAATACTAATCGGAGTGTGGCAATTGGAAAGTGCATATTGGTGTAACATATTGAGATGGTTTGTCTTTGAGAGTGTGCATGTATAATGTATTTCACCTTATCGAAAAGTTAATGCCTATGTTAGATGTTTCGGCAAATTAAGGGTGTGAAGTTGGTACTTCATTGAGTATTGTTAGGCTCAAAATATACGGTTATTGTAAAAAAAAAAATACACTTATTATTAGTTTTTTTTGGTTTAGACACTTATTATTAGTTGATAACCACTAAATTGATTAATTTGCAATTTCTTTGTTTTTGAATTTAGTATTTTTTTTTTTAATTTACAATTGATCTGACAATCGAAGCTCAAAACCTTTAGCATACTACTTAGACTCCTCACCACTAAACCAAATTTAATGACTTTAAATTTAGTCCTTCTTTAACTCAAATATAAAATAATAAAAAAGAAGGAAAAAAAAAGGAGAATATTTATATGCCCTAAATTAAATACAGAAATGTTATTATAACACAATTTTTTTACACAATACCAACACACATACCATAACAATGTTACTAAATACATCTTCTTTCCTTATTTATTTTTTTCAAAAGGGGTAAATTCGTGATTATATATTGCGTCACCATTCACTCATATGTATCTCACTCACCTCACCCTCGCTTCCCGATCTACTACCACACCTCACCGCCGTTGTTTTCCATCCACCACAAAACAATCATTTTCTTCACTCTTCGCCATAATCTCTCGTCGTCGTCTCTCACACTTGTTGCAGCATCGTTAGTCTCAATCTTGCAACTCTCTTAATTCTTGAAACACATTGTTAAGGTATGAACTCTCTATATATGATTTAGCGTTAATTTTGGTTAAATGAGTGTGAAATTGGACCTTAGTGTAGAATGAACATTTTGATGGTATACTTTATTTTATTGTGAGGGTTTATTGTGAGATGAAGGATTGCACAAATATTAATTGTAATAGTTGCAATAACATGTTTGGGTTACATTGGAATAATGTATTGTTAATGTGTGGTCTATGTTCAAAGTAGGCGGCAAAAATTGTATGAAATTTCCAATTTTTTATTTTTTTTTCGTAAATGAGATATCCTCTGCGAATAACTGCAGAAACGGATTCCTCGAGTCTTGTGAGACCTAAATGAGTGGCAAATTCTCCATAGAAGTTTTAAAACTGTTGCATGCCCAAATCAGAGATCAAGCCAAGAACCTTAGTTAAACTAGAAGGGACTCGTGTCATCTCATCTAAATATTCTTGGGTGAAATTTCCAACTTTTAATCCGAATTAGCAAATTAACCAAATCTTTGAAGCAATTACCCATTTTTTAATAAATGGCGTCCCACACCAATACAACAAACATAATTTCTCAACTAATGACACAAACTATTCTACAACTTAAACTAGTAACATGATTTCAGTTTTGTATAAGTCTAAAAACATAAGAGGGACATATTCATGATGTCGCTACCCTTATGTAACCTTACAATTTTTGACAGAAACTTTAAAATTAACCAAATATTTGAACTAGTTATCCATTTTTTAACACAACTAACACATTTATTTTTCCGTGTTTAAATTATCATTTGATTTTTTTTACCTTATAACATTGCAACAAACATAATTCCTCAACTCCCGTAAAAAAAAAAAAATTCCTCAACTAATAACGCAAACTATTCTAGAGCTTAAGCTAATAACATAGATATGTTAAATTCAAGCAACTTCATCTTATAATAACTTGGTAAGACTGTATAGTTACTTCTTTACCTATTACTACTATCCATTGAAAAATATTAACTAAGCTTCCATAAATTTATTAGCCACATTAGAAACGAGTGAATACACTAACAACTTTAAGCTTCCATAAAATTACTAGTCACATAAAAAAAAAACCAGTGAAAACATAAGCCATATATATAGTTTTAAAAAGTCACTCCAAACAAGTACAACATTTTTCTTCTAAATGCAACAATTCAAACATTTTATCAAATAGCTCGTGCACAATGATGATGAATGCTCATAGATAGATAGTGAGAATACTTTTTTTTAATGCAAAATTATTAGTTGTTAGTATATTACAATGTTTTGTTAATTTTTTCTTCTTGTCAGTACTTCAACCCTAAGCCTCCAATTCCTTACTCATTCCACCGCAGATAGTGAGATACTAATCTAAAAAAATAGTTAAGTAAACATAGACCACATTTCTTTAGCGGAAAAAACAAACATGCAATTGCTTTAATGCTTTTGTATGTGTTTTACTCCTAATCAAATCAAACCCGGAACAAATATTGTGGAAAAAAACATACATGAAACGTAGCTTGGCAAAGGTAGGAATGGCGTTATCGTGAAACAAGGGGAGAGAGAGAGGTTACTGCTTTTCTTATTTTAATTTTTAAGTGTTATTAATAATTTTTTTATTAAAATTACATGTGTGATACTGTTTTAAATAAAGGAATAGTTAAATTATGTTTCGTGAGTTTAGTTAAGTTAACAAAGCATTACATGCATTATATATGTAAGGGGTTGGAGTTCTAACTTCGATCATCTCACTTATTCACCTTAAAAGTGATATTTATAGCCACTAGTCTACTTGACAAAAAAAGAATATGTGCCTTAACTTTGTGTAATAAAATTTGAGGGTTGCTCGAAAACAATGAAATCGCCAGTTGTTGCGGCCTAAAAATTCGAGGGTTGCTTGAAAACAATGAAGTCGCCCCCAAAGTTTATTAAAATAGGAAAAACATTGAAAAAACACTTAAAAAAAAAGTCTTTTAAACTAGATTTTGAGTTCGGGTCGATTATGTGTAGGGAAGATATTAACATCCTACAACATCCGTTAACAAACGGCTACCTCTAATTAATTGTGCACGATTTTGTTAACTTCAAAATATGTTTATTTCTGCTTATTATTAAATGCGAATTAACATTCAATTTATCAAAGTGAAAATATTGCTTTTAACCCTTTAAATAAAAGGAAAAAGTTTTTATTATTGTGCTTGACAAGAGTTGTGTATCTTGCTCTTACGTATATTCCGGTGCGATGAAGAAATCAAAGCTACGTAGTCCTGGGTAGAAAATATTTGTGTGTTGGTTGATTTTTTAAAAAGATTTGCATTGCGATGATTGCAAAAAAAAAATGCGAGAGTTTGATTAAATAAAAATATATTGATGCGGGGTGTTGATTGCGATGAGTTGATTGTGTTTTAAAAGTGAGTTTGAAAACGATCAAGTTGTACAACTTATGTTCTAATAAGTCGAGTTAAAAAGATGTTGCATCCGGCTAAGGGCTAACCTCTTAAAACGAGGATTACAAACCCGGCCCTTCATATATAATGCAATATTCCTAGCAACTAAACTAAACTCACGGAGTATTACAAACCCGTTTTAATCTATATATATATATAATATATAATAATAATAATATTTATTGAATTATTTTCACCCCTAGTTACAATATCATTATTGAATTATTATATGCAATATATGCAAATATAAAATAAAATTTTCCAATTGCTGTAAAAAAAAAAAATCCCAATTTAAAAAGTCAACCTAAATTTTTTACCACTACACTTTTTTAATGAGATCACCAAAATTCCCAAAAAAACATGATGACAAATAAAAAGGGCCCAAAGAAGTTGCTATGAAAGTTACTGAAAACCACCTCTTCTTTTCTTCTTCTCCCTAGAATCTAACCTCTTCTTCCAATGAAACCAAATAAAAGAATCTCTTTTTGAATATGCTCCAAAATTATCATCACACTCAACAACACTACCAACAATTTCAAAGGAACAAGAATAACACAAACACAATACCCTTTTTCCCGCTTCCAAATCCAACGAATGAAAAGGTAACTATCAATCAATCAATCTTTAAACTTTAAAGTGTTTTTTTTTATTGATAGTACAAAACCCTTCTTCCTAAGTAACAATAATGTTATACGAGGTTATCATTGTTGTTGTTGTTGTGTCATACTCACTCACTCACTCACCGACACATGTAAAGTTGTTTACTTTATGACTCATAGCAATGTCAATTTGAATTTCAGCAATGACCCTTTATTTATTTTTCAATTTTCATCTCCATAATCATCTTTTTCCTCTTCTTAAAAACCCTCAAATCTTAATGTAGGTATGCATTTGCTTGATTGTGCGGTTTTACTACTGCTGTCTTTTTCTATATTTTTTTTTTTTTTGGGTATAATGATTAGGTTCTGTTTGATTGGTTTGTTCCCTTGCTGATTGTGATTTCTGTAATAGGTTGAATTGGTAAGAAAATTTTGACGAGTTTTGTGGAATTCTGTAATTTCTACTCTTGCTTTTGTGTTTGTATGATTTTAGTTAGATGTGGTTTACTTAGGCATGAGTATTGATTTTTGTTTATAGCAGTGTTGTTGATGGTGGAGAGCCAAAATCCCACCATACTGGTCGTTGGCACCGCAATAGTGGATTATGGCAGAAAAACCTGCCATATCTGGGAGGCCAAAATCTGCCATTGATATCTGCCGTGGCAGGTTTCGATAACACTGGTTTATAGGAGAGAGTAAGGAATCATGTTAATGTGACAAGCTTATTGGTTTTCATAAGAATTTATAGAAGAGAGCGGAACACGGACACAAATCAAATAGTGTTGATATTTGATAGCCTTTTTGTGTTGAGATGCATTGGATCATATTGGGACAATCCGAATTGTAACAATGGGATTGGGACCGTGTTTATGTATTCATTTTAATTTTGAACCGGTACGATTGAGGAGTAAGAGAGTTTCTCATTGTATCGTTGTGTCGCTCTATATCAGTTTTCCTAAAGAAGAAACTCCTTTATTGTCTGTATTTATGTATTCATTATAATTTTGAACCAGTACAATAAGGGAGTAATAGGGTTTCTCATTGTATCGTTGCAACACCCTATCTGTTTTCCTAAAAGAAAAAACTTTCTTATTGCCCATGGGCGTAGATTACATGGACCGAACCGCATTGTTAATTCTGCATTATAGGTAGCTATTTGTAATTGTGCTATATAGTTTTTTTTTGTGTCGAGATGCATTGAATCACATTAATGGACAACCTGGCCCAATTTTTTGGAGCGCAAAATATTAAGAACAACAATTTGAATCGACCCGTTGATATATATTCCTTGTAATATCGAGTCAGTATGATAAGGGGCTACTAGGGTTGCTCAAAGTATCAGTGCGGCTCTCTTTATCTATTTACCTAAAAGAAGTAAGAAACCCTCTTAATGCGGGTGGGAACATAGGTCACATTGACCAAACCATGTAAAATCTGTGTGCATTCTTCTTCATTGTGCTAAGATTCTATTTATTATCTCATTCTGTCATAACGCTTGTACTTCAAACTTCCTAATTCTCTAATGTTGTGTTTGATAACTTAGATATAATTATGTGTCATTTATGGATTATAAGTAGCTAGTTGTGTTCTGTCAAAAAAAAAAAAGTAGCTAGTTGTGATTGTGCTTGATGCTCAGGTTAATACCCTAAATACGAAATAAACATCATATTAATTGTTTGTCTTTTAAATTTCCTATGGCTAGATATCTTTTAGGGTTGGTATCACGGGTGGTAACCAAAAAGATTTGTTTTTTAAGGAAATTTATGAATTATCAATTGTGAAAGTGATTTTATATTCTCATCCGTGTAAATACTTATGTCAGTTTTCATGTTTAAGTGTTTAACTGTATGTTGAATGGAATAGATCCGCACACATAGTTCAGTCTTTAACTTTATGAACAATTGTATCAGGTCAAGGATGTTGCTCCAGGGATTTCAAAGTATATGATGTGTGTTTCAAAATGCATATGTTTGTAGATTTGTGATCCTCTTGCTTTCATTTTGTTCACTTAGTTCTGCAAACCATTGTCGTCATTGATACATTAACTGCTATTGGCGGTTACAGAGAGAAAGAAAATGAGTACACCTAATACGTTGGGCATTGTTTTAAATGATATACTTCGGACGGTCACACCCTCACAAGAAGATTGGGAGATACGGGTTGCAATTATTAATGATTTGCGAAGCACTGCTGAATCTGTGGAAAGCCTGAGAGGTAAACTTCTAAAAGTTTTGTTTCTGCCCCTTCAAATGTATTTGAATTTGTGTTGTTTAACACTAGAGATAAGCAAGGAAAAAGGGTTAGTAAATTTATTGATACCTCTGGAACATGGTAGTTAAAATCTCGATTTGAATTATAAAATCCCACAACTTTACAATAATGCTTGCCCTTGGCGATTATGAGTATACAAATAATCCTATTTTGGCTGAATAGGGTGGAATTGCCTTTGTTAGTCGTTGAATCGCATAGTCTACGATCTTTGAAACGTTTATGCGATTATGCTAATGAATGAATTTAAATTTATATAAGGATTTGAAATGTGATTTAAGGTTTTAATTATCTTACTTGTGAGCTATGCTTATTAATTATCTTACTTGCTAACCCACTTAGGGTTGGTCGAGTGGTGTTGGCTTGGGCCCTTGGAGTATGCTCCTCTCAAGGTCTCAGGTTCGATTCCCACTGGTGCCAATTTCGGTGGGCTAAGTCCATACAGAGCAAAAAAAACTCTGGCTTTAAATGGGGCCCCCGCAAGTGGGCGGTGGGATTGGTCCCCTTGGATTAGTCGGTCCTAAGGCCGGATACCAAGTTTTCAAAAAAAAAATTATCTTACTTGCTCTGGAATGAAATATAAGCCAAAGGATCCAAAAAGTAAAATAAAATTTGGACCAGATGCATTTGACTTTTAGGATCCTTTTTGTTTGTATTTCATTCCGTAGGGGATATATTACAATGTCTATGCATAAGTATTTTGGCTGGTTTGAACCTTAAAAGCTTATGACTAATCTAATCTAGCTTTTCCAGGACCAACTAAAAACATGTTTTCTGTATATGGTGAACAAAGATCCATGCAGACACTAATTATATTATACTCATAATTGAATATACAAGATTCATCAGTGAGCAAATAGTTTTTCTTTCAGACATGAAATTTAAGAATAATCGCACTTCTACTCAATTTTTGGAACAGGAGCAATTGTTGAACCATTTGGGTCATTTGTGTCTAATCTCTTCACGCGATGGGGTGACTTGGATATTTCAATTGAGTTATTAAATGGTTCCCACATTGGATCTGCTGGGAGAAAACAAAAACAAACATTGCTGGTAAATTTTCTACAAGCTTTGAGAATGAGAGGTAATTTTCTTCCACTAGAAATTTGTGTCATGTGGAAGTTGGTACAAAATTTTTGTCTTTGTTAACTCTTAGAATTTGCAAATAAGGTCTGACTCAACCCTACAAACTAAACATACCCCAAAGTTGCAGCAGTTAAGGCTGCTAGTTGTGTACCGTAACTAAAGCAGCTTTCCAACAAACCCCCTCATGCCCAATGCTATAGTTTTGGAGCATGGACAATGTTGGTGATCCAACGATAGATCTAGAATAAGCTCCGACGATACCATCTAAGAATTTGAGCTTTAAACTTAACTCAACCCGAAAAGCCAGCTTAAGAGGTGAGGGTTGTCCGAACCTTATAATGACTACTTTTGCCATATTCCTAGTCGATGTGGTATCTCAACCTAGAAAGAGAGAGTGAGTAGAAAGAGAGGAGGAGCCATGATATACTGTAATGGAATACAGTTCAATGTGTAGTGACCCTTGTCTTTATATTTCTAGGTTAAGATACTAGTACTCTACATAAGAAAGACATGTGGACTGAGCCCGTATACGACTAAACACTAGTAACTTATTATAATTATTCTTAACACTCAACATTAACCATATAGAACATCCATTTATTTTCATGTTTGGCATGTTCTCTTTCACCTTCCCATATCTGAAGCTCTAGGTGAGAAACTTAGTTGAATTTTTTCATGGAAATGAAAATAAAAAATCAATGAACTTTTACAATTACCCATGAAGTTGTTGTGACTTGTGAGGAATGCAAACCACTCTTTAGTCAACTCATGATTATTATTATTATTATTATTATGCATACTCTACTAGATTTACTAATACAAATAACATATGTATATTATTCATCTATTTTAGAGAGCACTTATTAGTGACTTGTGCTGGTACAAATTTGGTTTTTTAATTCACCTTGAAATGTTCTTTCCAAGTAATTTTAAAAATATATTTGAAATTGGTAGGATAGTTGAAAATTAAGACATGTAGAGATGACTTGAGTTCAAACTTCTGTCCTGTCTGTTTGATGTAACAGATATGTCTTTTATTGAGTTGATTTAAAGAAGGAAATTTCGCTTCAGGAATTAGATAGAAAACTGGGATGAATGATCTTTTATGCTCAACGAATTGCTTTATAATATGCTTTTGAAATTTAAGATTGAGTTGTTCTTAATATCATGATAATTTCATAGGTAATAAGTATTAAAACCATGCAATCACTTATGATACCACTCAGTCCAATAATAATTGTTGTCACTCCACGTCAATTTCAGTACCGGTTTTGAATGGTTTATTTTATTTGAAGAATTTTTTCCTAGAGTTTAGAGTTCCATAAGTAGTGCTTATTAAGCTTAAAATATCTTTCACCAAAGGACCCCGAGTTCGATTCCTAGGTGGAACAATTTATTGGCTAGGCTTTACTTACCTCGCGGCCGAACTCCGGATTACTAGGGCCCCCTTCCCCTAGGAACCGGAAGGTTAACACCCAAAAAAAAAATGCTTAACATTTCTTGTTACTTTGGAGTCTTATAACCATAATCAGCAAAAAGATGCATGGAATTTGCAAGTTTATTTGTATGTCCTAATACATTTGGTAATAACGCTAATTTACAGGTGGATGCATGAACTTTCAGCTCATCCCAAATGCAAGAGTTCCAATTTTAAAATTTAAAAGTGTCCGAAAAGGCATATCTTGTGATGTTTCGATCAATAATCTGCCGGGCCTAATGAAATCTAAATTTTTGCTTTGGATCAACAAGATAGATGGCCGCTTTCATGATCTGGTTTTAGTGGTATGTTCTTGTGGCTGAAGTAGGGTTGCTAGGCTAGCGATTGCTTCGGGTTGATTCATTCTTTCTGGTTTGTGTAGGTTAAGCAATGGGCCAAAGCACATAAAATCAATAACTCTAAGACTGGAAGTTTCAACTCCTTTACGCTCAGTTTACTTGTAATCTTTCACTTTCAGGTACCTCTGCTTTTGCACATTTCTTTTTGTGCTGATATTTTTTTCTCCTTAAATTAGAGCGTTTGCTTTTTTTTAGGGGGTGGTCAATGTAGCAAATTCTAGGAAATATTTTATTTATAAGCTTATTATCATTTAGGTTATTTATTTATTTATTTTGGATTGGAATTTTGCTAGAATCTAATGCATTTTCTGTGTACTCTCTTTCACATCTCCCTCCCTACATGAAGTAAGACCTTCAATTATTTGTCAGATAGTACCTTCAATCTCTGAACTCTGAAGTCTTTTTTTTAACCCTCAGTTCCGGGAGAAAAGAACTCTGGTAATCCGGAGTTCAGCCAGAAGATAATGAAAGTATGGCCAATGATTATTCTAACTAGGGTTCGAACTCGGGTACTCTGATGATTTGACCTTTACTGAAACTCAATAAGAACTTGAGCCCAATCACTTGGTTTCAGAGTCTTAGTCTTGAGAAAACTGTTGGGTGCTCGGTGCAGTTTGAAGATTTGCATCTAGCTGAAATAGTTGATGTCTCCGCTTTAATATGTTTTAGCTGTCTGTTTTCTTCTGCGAATAATAAATGGGTCTTCGTCTTCTGATGCATGCAACACTTTCTTTCATTTTCAGACATGTGTTCCGGCAATTTTACCACCACTGAAAGATATATACCCTACCAATATGGTTGATGAGCTGAGAGGTACATTTCATCTCTGATTTCAAGCATGAAACATATAGATGAAATATTTACTTTTAGATGTTCAGGTTGTGTGCATGCTTCAACATTAAGAAGTCTGTAAATGCGCACAACTTATCATTGTCTTTTAAGCTAGCTTTTAGGGCTGAGTTAGGTATAATTTATAATCCATTATCAGTTCTTGTATAACCATTGTCTTGGTGTAATTTCTGCAGGTGTTAGAGCTGATGCAGAGAATCTTATCGCACAAACCTGTGAGGCTAACATAAACAGGTTCATAAAGAAGTCGAGGTCAATTAACAGAAAATCTTTACCTGAACTTTTTATTGATTTCCTAAAAAAGGTAAATTCATAGTTGATATTTTTTAGACTACCTGTCTTTTCCCCTAATCTGTTAAATACCAATTAAAAGTTGTAGCGGTAGATATTGTGTGCTTCTATGAAATGCAAACATTTGGTATGAATTTCCTCAATCTATAGCATTGCCCTCTTGTGATCACAACATGCTTTATGTTCCTACAGTTTGCTCAGATAGATTCATGGGCCTCAGAGATCGGAATTTGCACTTATACTGGACAATGGGAACAGATAAAAGACAACATGAGATGGTTGCCCAAGACTTGCCCAGTATTGGTAATGCTTTTCCCACTTTAACAATATCTTTCTCTTCACTTTTTTGTGACATTATGGTTTTTATTTAATTACTTCTACAAAATATTGGTTCCTTTTTCCTCCCTCTTCAGTCAACGCAATGTGGAAAATTCTATATTTTATCATGCACGATTTTTCCCGCTCTGCTATTGAATATATTGTATTTGAATTTTACTTGGTTAGGTTGAGGATCCTTTTGAGCAGCCGGAAAATTCAGCAAGGTCTGTCAGCTCAGGACAACTGAAAAAGATAGCTGAAGCATTTCTAAAGACATACAGCTTACTCATGTCACAAAATCAGAACCAAAGTTCTCTTCTGACTCAATTAGCACCACCACATGTGTCGAGACTTATTGTCGGACCTGTCATTCCAAATTATAATGTTAGGCCTGCTATTCCAAATCACATTGGTGGTTACTCTCTTCCAACTCAGCCACAGCCACAGTTGCACAGGGGGGTACCCCCCCACCCAAGGTCACGGCATCGTTTTCAAAATGGCAAGCAAGGTGAAAGCTCCAACGGTTCAACTTCAAAGCAAGGAGCATACTCCAATGGTTCAACTTCAAAGCAAGGAGCATACTCCAATGGTTCAACTTCAAAGCATGGAGCAAGCTCCAATGGCTCAACCTCAAAGCAAGAAGCAAGCTTCAATGGTTCAACTCCAACGGTACCTGTGAAAGCTCGTCAAGGTCCGCAGCAGCAGGCGTGGAGGCCAAAGTTCCAATTCCAATAGTATACCGAAAATACAGAAGGGAATATATGTTCATCTAGTCAACAGGTTATGAGTAACTTGTATTTTTGTTTACTTCTTGTTAAAAGAAGTAATTAATATCACTGGGTTTCTTGGGTTATAAGTAAATTGGCGTGATTTTTTTATTTGCTCTTGAGGACTAAACAACGATGATTACCCGATTAGGTTATTGCTTGACATTTTTTGTGGGGATTATATTGCAATTACTCGATTATACAATTCTGAACTTGTGCTATTATTCAGAGCATGTTTAAGTATTACTTGACACACAAATCAAAAAAATTAAAAGAAAAATAAAATAGTCACATCAAATTATATTACTTTAATTATTTTTTATTTTTATATTTATGTTTTTTGGGTGTGTGCCCAACAAATCACATTTATGGTTGTGCCTATTAAAGAATTCTTCTTGACAAATTTTTTTTTTTTGAACAAGCAATATTTTTTTTTATAATGATGAGGGCCTAAGCTCAATTAATTTGACAATATTGGTAAAGGTTAAGTTGGAAAACCTTAACTTCAAGTTTGTAAAGCGACAAGCGAATAGAGTTGTTCACTTCTTAGTAAGGGCGGCCTATTCTATGTCTAGTCGTCGTCTTTTTGAGTCGATTTCTCGTTGTATTGAAAGCTATTTGATTAATGAAATGAATTGAGTTTCCTTTTGTGAAAAAAAGAAGAAGTTGGAAAACCTTAACTAGTGTTTAATTATATTATTTATACAATTTCAATGTTATTATAAGGTTCATAAATGGATAAGGACATATTATAGATGACATAGTGAGCTATTAGCCACAAGCCTAAATATTCACACAATTTTTTTTAAAAAATAATAGAAAAGATAATGAAATGATGTTATGTGACTAAATTATTTTATATTTAAATTTTTCAATTGTGTGTGCGCCTAAATATTTTTTATTTGAGTTTATGTCTTTATTAGAATTTTTGTGACATAGTTGGGTTAGATCAATGTTAGGTTAGAATTTCTATCTATTTTCTATATATAAATAAACTATCTAGTCTAATCTAATTGTAGTTCCATATGAAAATTATTTTTTATAACAATTGCTTACTAATGATAATAATAAGGTCCATCATTATTTTTATCGTAATTAAGGGTCCATATCTAAGATAGTACTACAAATATTTATAGAGTTTGCCATCGGTTACTTAACCCAATTTCAGTTACGGTTAACTAAGTGAAGTTTAACTATCCACCATAACAGTTATGAGTCCAATGACTAACTAACTACGACACAGTAATAGGACATAATTAACAATTCTAGAGTGAAGCTTTATCTCATGAAAGCTATGAAGCACAAACACCAGAACCTTATTTAAGATGATAAGGGATCCGCGTCATCTCATCTAAGTGTTTTTGAGTTTCTATTTGTTTTCATTCCAACACAATCAGACCGGTCATTGAATTGATATGTTTACGGGTTCAAAGTTCAATCGGTTGGACTAAGGTTCAATCAGATCAAAACGTTTTTAATTAAAATTTTATATATTTAAATAATAATATATGAAAATTTAAATATATTTTTATAAAAATTGAATGAGTTTACCTTTTACTTTTTATTAGAATTTAATTTATATGCACCGTCAGTGTAAAGTTATTTTGCACATGCGTCCAATAATATACCGACACATCATGTATGGTAATTAAAAACACATAATGTGTCATATTCATTAAATGATGTGGCAACGCGTTATTGGATTTATGTGTAAAAAATATTTACACCGACGGTGCACAACAATTAAACTCTTTTTATAGAGTCATATTTTTTCATTATGTTGTTTTTTTTCTTCGCTAAAATTAAAAAAACTAAATAAAGCAACTATTTTGTACCAAAAAAAAAAAAAGCAACTATTTAGTATATATCTATTTACTAGTAGTATACGATCCAAAAATTAGTTTCCGTTGGGACTTCGTTTTAATTTTAAGAGAAGAGAAGAGAGAGAATCACAATGTAACCCTAGTCCAATTCACCGTCACACTCAGCTCCTCTCCACCGTCACACTCAGCTCCTCCCCACCGTCACGAACAGGATTCAACGAATCAACATGCCACCGTCACGAATGAAGGAACTCGCCCAATCACGAAAGAAATCGCCCAATCTCTCACCGCTTGCGAAGAAATCACACGAATTTAATTTTGGTGAAGTCATTATCCCTTTTCCCCTTTTCTTTTTCTATCAATTCTTGGTAATTTGAAAAATCAATTATCAATTCTTCGAACATGTATGTTTACCCTATTTTTTTTGCTGTGTATTTGTTCAAATGTTAGGTTTTTGGCAACAGCTTTGGGTGTTTGTAGTTCCAAAAGTACATCTTGTTTCTTGGGTACGTACGAGTACAAATTTGTTTGCTTTGTTTGTAGTTTCAAAAAACCAAAAATTAAGAGAAAATAAGATGGCCATGTTATAATAACCTAGCAAAATTAAATCTTGTTGATGATATCTTGAAATCTAAAGATGATTGAAGTTGAAGCTTAAGAATAGATTGGGAGTTTTTTCTGTTTTTTGAATAACCTGTTTACATAAATGATGGTTAACTCTTTGTAAATCTCTTATTTCTTGAAAAATTTATAATAAACAATTGGTTTATTTTTATTTTTGATAAAAAAAAGTCAAAATACATCAAGATGAAAGGAAAACAAAATTACAAGGAATACTTCTCTCGATTAAAGTACAAAACAGAAAATAACAGAAAAATTAATGGTAATCAGAAGATAAAACACCCGATTATATCCCAAATCTAGTGTTACACAACAACTTATAAGTACTTGCATAGTTCAAGGTTTGGCGGCTATGTTGGAATTTTTATTATGTTACCTTCAATTTACTGTAGCATTGTGATTTTAACATAGGAAATTTAGTTAATATTGTTCATTGTAGTTCAACATATGTGTATCTAATAATTGTTTTACATTTTCTCTTAACCAATACTTTCTATTTACTGTTCTCAGTTTGACACTAAAGACTACGTACTTAATCTTCCTTTACCAGAGTGTTGGGTGGTAAGGCAATTTTGTTTCAACACCTTCTTGAAACTTTTACTTATCAATATTTTATGTTCCCGTAGACAAGGTCAAGGATGATTGAGTTGGTATCAAAACGTTTGGCTACATTAGAGGTATGGTAGTTGTAGTGTTGTATTTGCATACAATTTTGTAACTAGTTTTTTGTTGTTGCGATTAACTGCATACTAGTTAGACGAACTTTGATTGGATTGTTTCAGTGGTGGACTTGATTTTATTGACTTGTGTGTTTCACTTAAACACTCTGGCTCTCTTTTTATGTATGCGGGTCATGAGTGTGGAGCTTATGCAAAAAACAGTTTTGGAAATTTGTATGCTCACAAGAGATTATGTCTTTTTTTATGTTCCCTCTTTCTATTTACCTTGCAATTAATGTTTTCTCTCCTTTGTTATGATTGATGGTCATCAGCAAATGGCAAATAGCATGAAATTATCAGAATGATTTTTTTCTAGGAATATGATTATTGTAGTGATCCATTTCTGAATGCATTTACTTCATTATTCCACTTTATGTAACCTCTTTTTTTTGTTGATTATGCCTGTTTTTATTTCCGACCACCTGCAGGGCTGATGATTAAAGCGTGTAAATGATTAGCTTATGAATAATATGATAGCTTTTCAATACATGGTTTATGATCATTTTGACAGAAGTCATTCTCCCCTTCCCAGTTCCCAACACACTTTCCAGTTCATGTGGCTGTTAATTGAATTCACTGTATAACTATAATCTATTAGTACCTTCATTTAATTTATCATTAGTTGTGTTCAAGCTGAAGAAATGAACTTTACTATTTTCTTCTCTTTCAGAGAAACCATAGAAAGCATATGTGCATATCAATGGAATTAGTAGCTGCTGTTTTTGGAGACCATGGACAGCGTCCTCATGAAGACTATGGTAAATTCATGTTATTTTAAATAGTATAGTGTTTTTAGATTCATTTGAAAAACACATTCCAAATTTCTAAATACATTACAAATTGGAAAGTAAAATTCATATTGTGTTATCTACAAAAGGATGACTTTTACGGTGTCAACAAAATTAGCCCAAATTTTATGTATAAAATAGACTTAAATTTGTTTTTGGAATTGTATGGTGTAGTATTTTTTGCTATCATATATTCATTGGCATTTCTTGCTCTGAGCAGGAGTGGCTACATCAGTTACTGAATTGGGCAATGGAAAGCCAAAGTTCTATTCTACTCGTGATAATCTCTTTTTGCATAAAATGGCGAGTACCAACAAATCACGTGTGGTTGTTCTCAACAAGGTGAACATTTAGTATTTAAATAGGCGTTCTTTATTATTCAACTTCTATAAATGACTCAAGTATGATATCATTTCTTTTACACCTGCTATCTTCAAATAATTTGATATACTGAAATTAATTAGTGTTATATTAGATTTAGAAACACTAAATACCTATTGTTTTATGAAATGTGTAATTATTATGTGATTAAAATCTGATGGATTGGTATTCTATTTATTAAGTTCTTAGAGATTTCTGGTCTGTGAGATCAGCTTTTTTTTTTTTTGTATATAGTAATATATAATATAATAGTAAAACTTTTTGATTGAGGACCTTTATGTAAATGTAGAAAATCAGCCTCTTCCTTCTTTGCTGCCTATGATGCCTAATGCGAGGAAGGTACTGCAACTTCTGTATGCAGGGCTCTTGATGAAATTGCGGACGTATCTATATCAGGTATGAATGTTAAGTTAGCACTATTTATTTAACTTGACATTGTGTCTCATGCTCCACATATATGAAGAGAAGGTATTTGATAGAAAATGATTTTTTTTTTTTTTAAATGAAAATAGAAAGCCTACTTTGTTTAAAATTCTATGAAATAGACTGACCTGATGGAAAAAATAGAATGACCCTGATGGAAAAAATAGAATGTCCCTGATGGAAAATATATGGTATTTGAACCTATATGTATTCATTATAATTTTGAACCGGTACAATAAGGGAGTAATAGGGTTTCTCATTGTATCGTTGCGACGCCTATCAGTTTTCCTAAAAGAAAAAACTTTCTTATTGCCCATGGGCGTAGATTACATGGACCGAACCGCATTGTTAATTCTGCATTATAGGTAGCTAGTTGTAATTGCGCTATATAGTTTTTTTTTGTGTCGAGATGCATTGAATCACATTAATGGACAACCTGGCCCAATTTTTTGGAGTGCAAAATATTAAGAACAACAATTTGAATCAACCTGTTGATATATATTCCTTGTAATATCGAGTCAGTATAATAAGGGGCTACTAGGGTTGCTCAAAGTATCAGTGCGGCTCTCTTTATCTATTTACCTAAAAGAAGTAAGAAACCCTCTTACTGCGGGTGTGAACATAGGTCACATTGACCAATCCATGTAAAATCTGTGTGCATTCTTCTTCATTGTGCTAAGATTCTATTTATTATCTCATTCTGTCATAACGCTTGTACTTCAAACTTCCTAATTCTCTAATGTTGTATTTGATAACTTAGATATAATTATGTGTCATTTATGGATTATAAGTAGCTAGTTGTGTTCTGTCAAAAAAAAAAAGTAGCTAGTTGTGATTGTGCTTGATGCTCGGGTTAATACCCTAAATACGAAATAAACATCATATTAATTGTTCGTCTTTTAAATTTCCTATGGCTAGATATCTTTTAGGGTTGGTATCACGGGTGGTAACCAAAAAGATTTGTTTTTTAAGGAAATTTATGAATTATCAATCGTGAAAGTGATTTTATATTCTCATCCGTGTAAATACTTATGTCAGTTTTCATGTTTAAGTGTTTAACTGTATGTTGAATGGAATAGATCCGCACACATAGTTCAGTCTTTAACTTTATGAACAATTGTATCAGGTCAAGGATGTTGCTCCAGGGATTTCAAAGTATATGATGTGTGTTTCAAAATGCATATGTTTGTAGATTTGTGATCCTCTTGCTTTCATTTTGTTCACTTAGTTCTGCAAACCATTGTCGTCATTGATACATTAACTGCTATTGGCGGTTACAGAGAGAAAGAAAATGAGTACACATAATATGTTGGGCATTGTTTTAAATGATATACTTCAGACGGTCACACCCTCACAAGAAGATTGGGAGATACGGGTTGCAATTATTAATGATTTTCGAAGCACTGCTGAATCTGTGGAAAGCCTGAGAGGTAAACTTCTAAAGGTTTTATTTCTGCCCCTTCAAATGTATTTGAATTTGAGTTGTTTAACACTAGAGATAAGCAAGGAAAAAGGGTTAGTAAATGTATTGATACCTCTGGAACATGGTAGTTAAAATCTCGATTTGAATTATAAAATCCCACAACTTTACAATAATGCTTGCCCTCAGCGATTATGAGTATACAAATAATCCTATTTTGGCTGAATAGGGTGGAATTGCCTTTGTTAGTCGTTGAATCGCATAGTCTACGATCTTTAAAACGCTTATGCGATTATGCTAATGAATGAATTTATATTTATATAAGGATTTGAAATGTGATTTAAGGTTTTAATTATCTTACTTGTGAGCTATGCTTATGAAATTAAATTTACACAAGTATTTCAAGTGATTTAAGGTTTTCTTTGTCTCACTAATACTATTTTATATGCATATATGTATATCAGTTTTATGAATTTTGTATAATCTTACGATTAATGTTACAGTTACGATTCCATGATTTTACTTCTTTCCCATTTTGCGTAATAAAATACCTTGCTCTCGATTTTAACTACCTTGCTCTGGAATGAAATATAAACCAAAGGATCCAAAAAGTAAAATAAAATTTGGACCAAATGCATTTGACTTTTAGGATCCTTTTGGTTTGTATTTCATTCCGTAAGGGATATATTATAATGTCTATGCATAAGTATTTTGGCTGGTTTGAACCTTAAAAGCTTATGACTAATCTAATGTAGCTTTTCCAGGACCAACTAAAAACATGTTTTCTGTATATGGTGAACAAAGATCCATGCAGACACTAATTATATTATACTCATAATTGAATATACAAGATTCATTAGTGAGCAAATAGTTTTTCTTTCAGACATGAAATTTAAGACTTAAATAGACTTAAATTTGTTTTTGGAATTGTATGATGTAGTATTATTTGCTATCATATATTCATTGGCATTTCTTGCTCTGAGCAGTAGTGGCTACAACAGTTACTGAATTGGGCAATGGAAAGCCAAAGTTCTATTCTACTCGTGATAATCTCTTTTTGCATAAAATGGCGATTACCAACAAATCACGTGTGGTTGTTCTCAACAAGGTGAACATTTAGTATTTAAATAGGCGTTCTTTATTATTCAACTTCTATAAATGACTCAAGTATGATATCATTTCTTTTACACCTGCTATCTTCAAATAATTTGATATACTGAAATTAATTAGTGTTATATTAGATTTAGAAACACTAAATACCTATTGTTTTATGAAATGTGTAATTATTATGTGATTAAAATCTGATGGATTGGTATTCTATTTATTAAGTTCTTAGAGATTTCTGGTCTGTGAGATCAGCTTTTTTTTTTGTATATAGTAATATATAATATAATAGTAAAACTTTTTGATTGAGAACCTTTATGTAAATGTAGAAAATCAGCCTCTTCCTTCTTTGCTGCCTATGATGCCTAATGCGAGGAAGGTACTGCAACTTCTGTATGCAGGGCTCTTGATGAAATTGCGAACGTATCTATACCAGGTATGAATGTTAAGTTAGCACTATTTATTTAACTTGACATTGTGTCTCATGCTCCACATATTTGAAGAAAAGGTATTTGATAGAAAATGATTTTTTTTTTAATGAAAATAGAAAGCCTACTTTGTTTAAAATTCTATGAAATAGACTGACCTGATGGAAAAAATAGAATGACCCTGATGGAAAAAATAGAATATCCCTGATGGAAAATATATGGTATTTGAACCTATACGTTTCGATAAATGGGAGGATGATAATACTGTGACCCTTAATGGAATGAAAATAGAAAGCCTACTTTGTTTTAAATTCTATAAAATAGAATGACCCGATGAAAAAAATAGAATGTCCCTGATGGAAAATATATGGTATTAGAACCTATACGGTTCGATAAATGGTACGATGATGGTACTGTGACCCTTAGTCGAATGAAAATAGAAAGACTACTTTGTTTTAAATTCTATATAATAGAATGACTAGAGGGAAAAAGAAGAATGACCGTGATGGAAAAAATAGAATGTACTTAGATGGAAAATATATGGCATTTGAACCTATACGATTCAATAAATGGGATGATGATGGTACTGTGACTCTTAATCGAATGAAAATAGATTGCCTGCTGCCTACTTTGTTTTAAATTCTATGAAATCGAATGACCCGATGGAAAAATAGCATGACCCTGATGGAAAATATATGGTATGTAAGCCTATATCAGTTATAAATTCTATAAAATAGAATGACCCAACGGAAAAAATAGAATAACCCTTATGGAAAAAATATAATGTCCCTGATGGAAAATATATGGTATTTGAACCTATACTGTTCGATAAATGGTAGGATAATGGTACTGTGACCCTTAATCGAATGCAAATAGAAAGACTACTTTGTTTTAAATTCTAAAAAATAGAATGACCCGATGGAAAAAATAAAATGTCCCTGATGGAAAATATATGATTGTACTGTGACACTTAATCGAATGATAATAGAAAGCCTACTTTGTTTTAAATTCTATGAAATAGAATGACCCGATGGAAAAAATAGAATGACCCTGATGGAAAAAATAGAATGTCCCTGATGGAAAATATATGGTATTTGAACCTATACGGTTCGATAAATGGTAGGAGGATGGTACTGTGACCCTTAATCGAATGCAAATAGAAAGACTACTTTGTTTTAAATTCTAAAAAATAGAATGACCCGATGGAAAAAATAAAATGTCCCTGATGGAAAATATGATTGTACTGTGACACTTAATCGAATGATAATAGAAAGCCTACTTTGTTTTAAATTCTATGAAATAGAATGACCCGATGGAAAAAATAGAATGACCCTGATGGAAAAAATAGAATGTCCCTGATGAAAAATTTATGGTATTTGAACCTATACGGTTCGATAAATGGTAGTATGATGGTATTGTGACCCTTAATCGAATGAAAATAGAAAGACTACTTTGTTTTAAATTCTATATAATAGAATGACCCGATGGAAAAAATTAAATGTACCTGATGGAAAATATATGGTTTTTGAACCTATATGGTTCGATCAATGGGATGATGAAGGTACTGTGACCCTTAATCGAATGAAAATAGAAAGCCTGCTGCCTACTTTGTTTTAAATTCTATGAAATAGAATGACCCGATGGAAAAATAGCATGACCCTGATGGAAAAATAAAATCCCGCCGATGGAAAATATATGGTATGTGATCCTATACGGTTCGATAAATGGGAGAATGATGTTGCTGTGACCCTTAATAGAATGAAAGTAGAAAGCCTACTTTGTTATAAATTAAATGAAATAGAATGACCCGATGGAAAAAATAGAATAACCCTTATGGAAAAAATAGAATGTCCCTGATGGAAAATATATGGTATTTGAACCTATACGGTTCGATAAATGGTAGGAGGATGGTACTGTGACCCTTAATCGAATGAAATAGAAAGATTACTTTGTTTTAAATTCTATAAAATAGAATGACCCGATGGAAACAATAAAATGTCCCTGATGGAAAATATATGGTATTAGAACCTATACGGTTCGATAAATGGTACGATGATGGTACTGTGACCCTTAGTCGAATGAAAATAGAAAGACTACTTTGTTTTAAATTCTATATAATAGAATGACCAGAGGGTAAAAGAAGAATGACCGTGATGGAAAAAATAGAATGTACTTAGATGGAAAATATATGGCATTTGAATCTATACGGTTCAATAAATGGGATGATGATGGTACTGTGACTCTTAATCGAATGAAAATAGATTGCCTGCTGCCTACTTTGTTTTAAATTCTATGAAATCGAATGACCCGATGGAAAAATAGGATGACCCTGATGTAAAAAATAAAATGTCGCTGATGGAAAATATATGGTATGTAAGCCTATATTAGTTATAAATTCTATGAAATAGAAAGACCTAATGGAAAAAATAGAATAACCCTTATGGAAAAAATAGAATGTCCCTGATGAAAAATATATGGTATTTGAACCTATACTGTTCGATAAATGGTAGGATAATGGTACTGTGACCCTTAATCGAATCCAAATAGAAAGACTACTTTGTTTTAAATTCTAAAAATTAGAATGACCCGATGGAAAAAATAAAATTTCCCGGATGGAAAATATATGATTGTACTGTGACACTTAATCGAATGATAATTGAAAGCCTACTTTGTTTTAAATTCTATGAAATAGAATGACCCGATGGAAAAAATAGAACGACGCTGATGGAAAAAATAGAATGTCCCTGATGGAAAATATATGGTATTTGAACCTATACGGTTCGATAAATGGGAGGATGATGATCTTGTGACCCTTAATGGAATGAAAATTGAAAGCCTACTTTGTTTTAAATTCTATAAAATAGAATGACCCGATGGAAAAAATAGAATAACCCTCATGGAAAAAACAGAATGTCCCTAATGGAAAATATATGGTATTTGAACCTATACGGTTCGATAAATGGTAGTATGATGGTATTGTGACCCTTAATCGAATGAAAACAGAAAGACTACTTTGTTTTAAATTCTATATAATAGAATGACCCGATGGAAAAAATAAAATGTACCTGATGAAAAATATATGGTTTTTGGACCTATATGGTTCGATCAATGGGATGATGATGGTACTGTGACCCTTAATCGAATGAAAATAGAAAGTCTGCTGCCTACTTTGTTTTAAATTCTATGAAATAGAATGACCCGACGGAAAAATAGCATGACACTGATGGAAAAATAAAATCCCGCCGATGGAAAATATATGGTATGTGATCCTATACGGTTCGATAAATGGGAGAATGATGTTGCTGTGACCCTTAATAGAATGAAAGTAGAAAGCCTACTTTGTTATAAATTAAATGAAATAGAATGACCCGATGGAAAAAATAGAATAACCGTTATGGAAAAAATACAATGTCCCTGATGGAAAATATATGGTATTTGAACCTATACGGTTCGATAAATGGTAGGAGGATGGTATTATGACACTTAATCGAATGAAAATAGAAAGACTACTTTGTTTTAAATTCTATAAAATAAAATGACCCGATGGAAAAAATAAAATGTCCCTGATGGAAAATATATGATTGTACTGTGACACTTAATCGAATAATAATAGGAAGCCTACGTTGTTTTAAATTCTATGAAATAGAATGACCCGATGGAAAAAATAGAATGACCCTGATGGAAAAAATAGAATGTCCCTAATGGAAAATATATGGTATTTGAACCTATACGGTTCGATAAATGGTACGATGATGGTACTGTGACCCTTAGTCGAATGAAAATAGAAAGACTACTTTGTTTTAAATTCTATATAATAGAATGACCAGAGGGAAAAAGAAGATTGACCATGATGGAAAAAATAGAATGTACTTAGATGAAAAATATATGGCATTTGAACCTATACGGTTCAATAAATGGGATGATGATGGTACTGTGACTCTTAATCGAATGAAAATAGATTGCCTGCTGCCTACTTTGTTTTAAATTCTATGAAATCGAATGACCCGATGGAAAAATAGCATGACCCTGATGTAAAAAATAAAATGTCGCTGATGGAAAATATATGGTATGAAAGCCTATATCAGTTATAAATTCTATGAAATGGAAAGACCTAATGGAAAAAATAGAATAACCCTTATGGAAAAAATAGAATGTCCCTGATGGAAAATATATGGTATTTGAACCTATACTGTTCGATAAATGGTAGGATAATGGTACTGTGACCCTTAATCGAATGCAAATAGAAAGACTACTTTGTTTTAAATTCTAAAAATTAGAATGACCCGATGGAAAAAATAAAATGTCCCTGATGGAAAATATATGATTGTACTGTGACACTTAATCGAATGATAATAGAAAGCCTACTTTGTTTTAAATTTTATGAAATAGAATGACCCGATGGAAAAAATAGAATGACCCTGATGGAAAAAATAGAATGTCTCTCATGGAAAATATATGGTATTTGAACCTATACGGTTCGATAAATGGGAAGATGATGATACTGTGACCCTTAATGGAATGAAAATAGAAAACCTATTTTGTTTTAAATTCTATAAAATAGAATGACCCGATGGAAAAAATATAATAACCCTCATGGAAAAAATATAATGTCCTTGATGGAAAATATATGGTATTTGAACCTATACGGTTCGATAAATGGTAGTATGATGGTATTGTGACCCTTAATCGAATGAAAATAGAAAGACTACTTTGTTTTAAATTCTATATAATAGAATGACCCGATGGAAAAAATAAAATGTACCTGATGGAAAATATATGGTTTTTGAACCTATATGGTTCGATCAATGGGATGATGATTGTACTGTGACCCTTAATCGAATGAAAATAGAAAGCCTGCTGCCTACTTTGTTTTAAATTCTATGAAATAGAATGACCCGACGGAAAAATAGCATGACCCTGATGGAAAAATAAAATCCCGCCGATGGAAAATATATGATATGTGATCCTATACGGTTCGATAAATGGGAGAATGATGTTGCTGTGACCCTTAATAGAATGAAAGTAGAAAGCCTACTTTGTTATAAATTAAATGAAATAGAATGACCCGATGGAAAAAATAGAATAACCCTTATGGAAAAAATACAATGTCCCTGATGGAAAATATATGGTATTTGAACCTATACGGTTCGATAAATGGTAGGAGGATGGTATTATGACACTTAATCGAATGAAAATAGAAAGACTACTTTGTTTTAAATTCTATAAAATAAAATGACCCGATGGAAAAAATAAAATGTCCCTGATGGAAAATATATGATTGTACTGTGACACTTAATCGAATAATAATAGAAAGCCTACGTTGTTTTAAATTCTATGAAATAGAATGACCCGATGGAAAAAATAGAATGACCCTGATGGAAAAAATAGAATGTCCCTAATGGAAAATATATGGTATTTGAACCTATACGGTTCGATAAATGGTACGATGATGGTACTGTGACCCTTAGTCGAATGAAAATAGAAAGACTACTTTGTTTTAAATTCTATATAATAGAATGACCAGAGGGAAAAAGAAGAATGACCATGATGGAAAAAATAGAATGTACTTAGATGGAAAATATATGGCATTTGAACCTATACGGTTCAATTAATGGGATGATGATGGTACTGTGACTCTTAATCGAATGAAAATAGATTGCCTGCTGCCTACTTTGTTTTAAATTCTATGAAATCGAATGACCCGATGGAAAAATAGCATGACCCTGATGTAAAAAATAAAATGTCGCTGATGGAAAATATATGGTATGAAAGCCTATATCAGTTATAAATTCTATGAAATGGAAAGACCTAATGGAAAAAATAGAATAACCCTTATGGAAAAAATAGAATGTCCCTAATGGAAAATATATGGTATTTGAACCTATACTGTTCGATAAATGGTAGGATAATGGTACTGTGACCCTTAATCGAATGCAAATAGAAAGACTACTTTGTTTTAAATTCTAAAAATTAGAATGACCCGATGGAAAAAATAAAATGTCCCTGATGGAAAAAATAGAATGTCCCTGATGGAAAATATATGGTATTTGAACTTATACGGTTCGATAAATAAGAGGATGATGATACTATGACCCTTAATGGAATGAAAATAGAAAACCTACTTTGTTTTAAATTCTATAAAATAGAATAACCCGATGGATAAAATAGAATAACCCTCATGGAAAAAATAGAATGTCCCTAATGGAAAATATATGGTATTTGAACCTATACGGTTCAATAAATGGTAGTATGATGGTATTGTGACCCTTAATCGAATGAAAATAGAAAGACTACTTTGTTTTAAATTCTATATAATAGAATGACCCGATGGAAAAAATAAAATGTACCTGATGGAAAATATATGGTTTTTGAACCTATATGGTTCGATCAATGGGATGATGATTGTACTGTGACCCTTAATCGAATGAAAATAGAAAGCCTGCTGCCTACTTTGTTTTAAATTCTATGAAATAGAATGACCCGACGGAAAAATAGCATGACCCTGATGGAAAAATAAAATCCCGCCGATGGAAAATATATGGTATGTGATCCTATACGGTTCGATAAATGGGAGAATGATGTTGCTGTGACCCTTAATAGAATGAAAGTAGAAAGCCTACTTTGTTATAAATTAAATGAAATAGAATGACCCAATGGAAAATATAGAATAACCCTTATGGAAAAAATACAATGTCCCTGATGGAAAATATATGGTATTTGAACCTATACGGTTCGATATATGGTAGGAGGATGGTACTGTGACCCTTAATCGAATGAAAATAGAAAGACTACTTTGTTTTAAATTCTATAAAATAGAATGACCCGATGGAAAAAATAAAATGTCCTTGATGGAAAATATATGGTATTAGAACCTATACGGTTCGATAAATGGTCTGATGATGGTACTGTGACCCTTAGTCGAATGAAAATAGAAAGACTACTTTGTTTTAAATTCTATATAATAGAATGACCAGAGGGAAAAAGAAGAATGACCGTGATGGAAAAAATAGAATGTACTTAGATGGAAAATATATGGCATTTGAACCTATACGGTTCATTAAATGGGATGATGATGGTACTGTGACTCTTAATCGAATGAAAATAGATTGTCTGCTGCCTACTTTGTTTTAAATTCTATGAAATTGAATGACCCGATGGAAAAATAGCATGACCCTGATGGAAAATATATGGTATGTAAGCCTATATCAGTTTTAAATTCTATGAAATAGAATGACCCAATGGAAAAAATAGAATAACCCTTATGGAAATAATAGAATGTCCCTGATGGAAAATATATTGTATTTGAATCTATACGGTTCGATAAATGGTAGGATGATGGTACTATGACACTTAATCGAATGAAAATAGAAAGACTACTTTGTTTTAAATTCTATATAATAAAATGACCCGATGGAAAAAATAAAATGTCCCTGATGGAAAATATATGATTGTACTGTGACATTTAATCGAATGAAAATAGAAAGCTTACTTTGTTTTAAATTCTATGAAATAAAATGACCCGATGAAAAAAATAGAATGTGCCTGATGGAAAATATATGGTATTTGAACTTATACGGTTCGATAAATGGGAGGATGATGATACTGTGACCCTTAATGGAATGAAAATAGAAAGCCTATTTTGTTTTAAATTCTATAAAATAGAATGACCCGATGGAAAAAATATAATAACCCTCATGGAAAAAAATACAATGTCCCTGATGGAAAATATATGGTATTTGAACCTATACAGTTCGATAAATGGTAGTATGATGGTATTGTGACCCTTAATCGAATGAAAACAGAAAGACTACTTTGTTTTAAATTCTATATAATAGAATGACCCGATGGAAAAATAAAATGTACCTGATGGAAAATATATGGTTTTTGAACCTATATGGTTCGATCAATGGGATGATGATGGTACTGTGACCCTTAATCGAATGAAAATAGAAAGCCTGCTACCTACTTTGTTTTAAATTCTATGAAATAGAATGACCCGATGGAAAAATAGCATGACCCTGATGGAAAAATAAAATCCCGCCGATGGAAAATATATGGTATGTGATCCTATACGGTTCGATAAATGGGAGAATGATGTTGTTGTGACCCTTAATAGAATGAAAGTAGAAAGCCTACTTTGTTATAAATTAAATGAAATAGAATGACTCGATGGAAAAAATAAAATGACCCTAATGGAAAAAATGTGTGTAGCTAATAATTGTTTTACATTTTCTCTTAACCGATATTTCTATTTACTGTTCTCCGTTTGACGCTAAAGACTACATACTTAATCTTCCTTTAGCAGAGTGTTGGTTGGGAAGGTCAAGGATGAAGGTTTTACTTATCAGTATTTTATGTTCCTGTAGACAAGGTCAAGGATTATTGAGTTGGTTTCATAACGTTTGGCTACATTAGAGGTATGGTAGTTGTAGTATTGTATTTCCATACAATTTTGTAACTAGTTTTTTTTTGTTGTTGCAGTTAACTGCATACTAGTTACATGAACTTTGATTGGATTGTTTCAGTGGTGGACTTGATTTTATTGACTTGTGTGTTTCACTTAAACACTTTGGCTCTCTTTTTATGTATGCGGGTCATGAGTGTGGAGCTTATGCAAAAAACAGTTTTGGAAATTTCTATGCCCACAAGAGATTATGTCTTTTTTTTGTCCCCTCTTTCTATTTACCTTGCTATTAATGTTTTCTCTCCTTTGTTGTGATTGATGGTCATCGGCAAATGGCAAATCAGAATAATTTTTTTTTCTAGGAATATTATTGTTGTAGTGATCCATTTCTGAATGCATTTACTTCATTATTCCACTTTATGTAACCATTTTTTTTGTTGATTATGCCTGTTTTTATTTCCGACCACCTGCAGGGCTGATGATTAAAGCGTGTAAATGATTAGCTTATGAATAATATGATAGCTTTTCAATACATGGTTTATGATCATTTTGACAGAAGTCATTCTCCCCTTCCCAGTTCCCAACACACTTTCCAGTTCATATGGCTGTTAATTGAATTCACTGTATAACTATAAATTGATATACTGTAGTATTCTATTACTACCTTCATTTAATTTATCATTAGTTGTGTTCAAGCTGAAGAAATGAACTTTACTATTTTCTTCTCTTTCAGAGAACCCATGGAACTTTACTATTTTCTTGGATACCATGGACAGCGTCCTCATGAAGACTATGGTAAATTCATGTGATTTTGAATATTATAGTGTTTTTAGATTCATTTGAAAAACACATTCCAAATTTCAAAATACATTACAATTTGGAAAGTAAAATTCATATTGTTATCTACAAAAGGATGACTTTTACCGAGTCAACAAAATTAGCCCAAATTTTATGTATAAAATAGACTTAAATTTGTTTTTGGAATTGTGTGATGTAGTATTATTTCCTATCATATATTCATTGGCATTTCTTGTTTGGAGCAGTAGTGGCTACAGCAGTTATTGAATTGGGCAATGGAAAGCCAAAGTTCTATTCTACCCCTGAGATAATCTCTTTTTGCATAAAATGGCGATTACCAACAAATCACGTGTGGTTGTTCTCAACAAGGTGAACACTTGGTATTTAAATAGGCGTTCTTTATTATTCAACTTCTATAAATGACTCAAGTATGATATCATTTCTTTTACACCTGCTTTGTTCAAATAATTTGATATACTGAAATTAATTAGTGTTACATTAGATTTAGAAGCACTAAATACCTGTCGTTTAGTAGGCCTTCTCATAATTTTAACCAAAGTGAAATGGACTTGGTTTGAGTAGTTGATTCTGATGGAAAGGGAAAAAATGGTTCTAGGTTGGGTCCGGTATTAGCTTGGGAAGATTGAAATGTGATCAACTTGACCCAATGTAGCTTTATTTTCTATCAAATATTTTGTTTTATATTTTATTTATATATCTTAATAAGAGGAATGCTATGGACAACTTCTCAAACACACTCTTTTATATACTTGTCCATTCATTGGTCCATGTCACTGACTCATTAACCGGTAACCGGCGAAGCCTTTCTCTCCTCCACTCACGAAGTATTTTCTTACTATCACCATCAATTGATCTATGTCATGTCATTAATTTGAGCCTCTTGGTACTGTAGCTTTTGGAAAGGTTCTGTATGTTGTGACTATGGGATGCAGATTTCCTGCAGTAGATTTTCACAAAGTTTTCACACAGTTTTAAATCTGGACCGTTGATGATAGATCAGACGGTTCAGATCAACACAGTTGAAAAATCACATGAAACAATCTCTACCACAGGTTTTTCATCGGATGGCTGTAATGCAAAACTGCGTGGAAACTGTGTCAAAATGAACTGCAGGATATCTATTTCCGTGACTATGGAGTTTGTGAATTTCCTGGATTGAGTTTGGTAAAAAACAAGACATGTGTTCTCCAACAGGAAAAGAAAAAAGAAAAATAATAAGACACGTGTTTGATATTCCAATAATAAAAAATTAGTGTTAAAAGTTTTTGAACAGGTTGAATCCTCATCAGGTAGAGAATTTTAGAATAGAGAATTTAAATTTTAACTCGATATGTGAATAGAGCGAACTCAAACATGATCAAGCCCCTCTCCCAAAATAAAAAACTTCCAACCTAAGCCGATCCAAATGGATGTTTCAAATTTAAGTAGGTTTTATGAAGAAATCAAAATCCGATACTGTTGTGTGTTATTCCTCAGCTCAAGGCTGGTTTAAATAGAAAGAGTACAAAAATAAAAGGAAATAATAGATAAGCTTAGAATCTCCTAGAAATAACAAACTAGGAAACTAAACATTTTCCAACACCCCCTCAAGTTGGTGCATAGATATCTATCATGCCCAACTTGCTTATCAAATGTTCAAAGATTGGGTCTTGCTAAGCTTTTGGTCAAGATATTCGCAGTTTGCTGACTCGAAGTTACAAAAGGTAGACATATGATTCCAACATCTAACTTCTCTTTTATGAAATGTCGATCGATCTCAATATGCTTGGTTCTATCACGTTGAACTGGTTATGAGCTATGCTAATAGCGGCTTTATTGTCAGAGTATAATTTCAATGGAAGCTCAATTTTCATCTTAAGCTCTTCTAGGACTATGTGGATTCATAATCCTTCACAAATACCTTGAGCCATAGCTCTAAACTCAGCTTCTACACTACTTCTTTCTACAACTTGTTTCTTGCTCCTCCATGTTACAAGATTACCCCAAACATAAGTACAATATCCGGAGGTTGATCTTTTGTAAGTGACTGAACCTGCCCAATCAACATCGGTAAAGATAGACACATTTCTTTCACTAGTCTTCTTAAAAAATAATCCCTTTTCGGGATTTGCTTTCAAATATCTCAGTATCCTATAGACTGTCTCAAGATGTTCCTCAAAAGGAGAATGCATAAACTGACTTACTACACTAACCGAGAAAGCAATGTCAGGTCTTGTGTGTGACAAATAAATCAGTTTCCCAACGAATCTCTGGTACCTTCCAGTATCAACAGGAACACTACCTTCTTAGCAAAGTTTTGCATTAGGATCCATGGGAGTATCTACTAGTTGACATCCACTCATTCCTGTTTCTTTCAATAAATTTAGAATGTATTTCTATTGGGAAACTACAATACCATCCTTTGATCGGGCAACCTCCATACCAAAAAAGTATCTCATGGACCACAAGTCCTTGATTTCAAAATCTATTGCTAATTTCTCTTTTACTTTTGCCATTTCAACTATACATATCGTCTCCGGTAAGAACGATGTCATCAACATAAACAATCAAGACAACGACCTTCTCATTTGGGGAGAACTTTGTGAACAAGGTGTGGTTAGCCTGTCGTTGAATGTACCCTTGTTTCGTCATGGACTGGGTGAATTTTTCAAACCAAGTTCTAGGAGATTTCTTTAATCCATACAAAGACTTATTTTGTTTGCATACATTTGATCCAAATTTGTCTTCAAAGCCAGGAGGCATGTCCATATATACTTCTTCAAAATTGCCATTGAGAAATGCATTTTTAACATCCAACTAATGTAGGAGCCAATCTAAATTAGCTGCAAGAGATAAGAGAATTCTGACGGTGTTCAATTTTGCAACAGTGCAAAAAGTCTTTGAGTAGTCTATACCATAGGTCTGAGTAAAACCCTTAGCTACCAAGCGAGCTTTATACCTTTCAATGCTCCCATATGAATTATACTTCACCCATTTGCATCCAACCGTCTTCTTGCCATCTGGTAGTGTCATTCATAGCACTCCAAGTTTTGTTCTTTCAAAGAGCTCTCGATCTTGGGGGTCTCGCTTCCGCAAAACCCTAGACGCCGTCGTGTTTACATTCCGATCACGACAATTGATTTTGTGTGCGGTACTGTTCATTCTGTCATACTGTTCATGCGCTACTGTTCATTCGGTTGATATTGTTCATCGCGCTCTTTGACCCATTAAGTGTAAGTTCCCCTCATCACATTTCCCCTCTTTCTTCGCTCACTCCCCTTTTTATTCACCTCATCCCATGACCGGATAATCCTTTGAAGCATATCTAGGTCACCGACACCAATACCATGTAGTACGAAACCCTTTGGAGCTTCATTATTAGGCTCCCCTTCCATTGGACCCTTTGAGGGGTACATTTGGAAAATCACGCAGCTGACCGTCACCTTTTCTACATCAAGTTTTTTAGCATGCCAGTGTTCGGTGAGATTCCTTATCTTTTGGGACCATTCATTACTACTCATCATTGTGACTATGAAGATATCGTTGAACACATGGGTAACGAGCCACAAGTATTGCAGTGGGATGCAACAGAGCATTAACCCTTTTTTCCTTATCATGGCATATGTGAAGAGTATAATAAACGTCGGCGAGAAGAGCAGGTACAGTCTTCTTCATTAACTTTAACAACCCAGAACTCAATAATTGCCGTAGTGTCGACGAAATTCTCTAAGTTAGGAAAAAGGTCCAAACCAAAGACGAGTAAAGCCAGCACATCTCCAAGAGACTCCCATTTTCGCGCCTCAGCGAATTTTCTTGCTTTTTCTTCTAAGTAGTTTCTTCGGAAGCCTCGGGTCTTCTCACCATCCTTATAAACGTAATTGAGAGGTGGGTTCACTATGAAAGCATATTCGGCAGATTGTTGCTAAACTAACTCCTCATGTTTATGAATCATCACTGACCAATTCTGTTTTATCGGTTTTTCACGCCTGCATTTGCACCGATCTCCTAGCCAAATACCATCCAAATTTTGATTTTGAAACTTACATGTGCATTACTCCAAAACTACTTTTCAAAAGAAACAATTTCACTCGCAAATCAATGCTTGTCAAAAAGTGAATCATTTCAAGGCACTCTTAACAAGGAGCAAATCATCTAGGGGTCCTGCTAATCAAGAGTACATCCTTATAATCAAGGGGCAGATCATCCAAAGATCTTGTTGATTGAGGGCAAAATATTTCAAGAATTGGTCAAACTGGGTCACATCATTCTAAACGCCAAGGGGCACGTCTTTTGAGGATTTAAATATTGGGGCAGCTTCTATTATCACCCCATGGATGGAGAGGAGCCACCGCTCTCAGTCTGACGCAGTCAAATGATACAATGCCCAAAGAAAAAGAGATATATATAAAAAAGGGCTTGCTAAGTTGAAAACCTGAAAGGGCGACTTACCGGTGGATTGAAAACCTGAAAGGGCGATCCAGACAAAAATTAGGGGCACAAAAAAGGAAATAAAACCCGCTAGGCCGAAAACTCGAAAGGGCGCTCTAGGCAAAATAGGGTATACTCCCGGTGGGCTGAAAACTCAAAAGGGCGGTCCAGGCAAAAGTTAGGGATTTCAAAAAAAGAAAAGAAAAAACAAAAAGGGCAAAATGAGCTACAACAGGGGCAAATCCTCTCCACTATTTTACTTAGATTAAGGGTCGCAGTACCATCACCAATCATTGAGTTCAACATGAGTGTCGGGAGATCAAGCTAGTGCAACACCTCATAACCTCAAGAAACCCATGTGGCAAAGTATTTCAAAAAACTCAACCAGCCGGTTGCCCATCACGGGAAGCCTTCGGAAATTTTCGAATCATAACCATGCATCAATCATGCTTGCATTAGTATAATATCAAAATATGCATCACATTGCATCTATCATAACATATCATTAATGCATCTTGCATCATGCTTGTGTTATGGGATCTTCAAATCTTCCAATAAACGTGAAATTGCTTTCACCCCAAAGTCCAATATCCATTGGCACTCTCAAAGCCCAATAACCATCGGCCCTTTGAAAGCCCAGTCTTTACCAGCACTCCATTTCATGCATCTACCTTGCATTCCACATAGCATGCATACCCCGTGTCAATCAAAATCGTGCATACGTAAACACATATATACAAACCATGCCTCACATTGCATCCATTATAATACATCATTCACGCATCTTGCGTCCAAAGTTCAAAGCCCAACATCGCTTGGCAATTCAAAGCCCGGTTCTCGTCTGGCAATTACCATTTTTTCATTTTTTGAGTTTAATATGTTAATATTCAGAGGACTTCTCATATCCCCAACAAATTGACTTGTCTTTAGGATCTAACGATCTGTTTATCTTTAAGTCTAAGCACCCCCCGAGGAGACTTGTCTTTAGGATCTAAGCACCCCCGAGGCGACGATCTATTCATCTTTAGGATCTAAGCACCCCCCGAGGCGACGACTTGTCTTTAGGATCTAAGCATCCGCTGAAGCGACAATCTATTTTCCTTTTAGTTTAAGCACCCATCGAGGCGACGACTTGTCTTTCGATCTTAGCGACGATGCCCGAGTCTGCAAATATCTACCTATCCTTTCAAAGTAAACAAAGATGCCCGAATCTGCTTACCTTTTCGATCTTAGCGATGACGCCTGTGTCTGCAAAGATCCACTCATATTTCCAATGTAGGTAATGATGTCCGAATCTGCTTACCCTTTCGGGGTCCCATCGTTATTCGGTATTTGTTGAAAGTACAAAAGTAAGTATATTTTTATCGTCTCCACAGGGACTGATGCGATATCGATGCCGTTCAACAATTAATATAATTTCAAGTAAAGAATTTCAAAGATGGTTGATTACGAAAGTTGCGAATACATGAAAGTAGTAAAGATGATTAATTTGACAGAGAGATTAAATTGCTGGGATTAGATTTCAATTACTCATTCATACATATTCCCCTAATCAGTTACACAGGTTTTAGTCATCTATCAATATTATCACGTATCGCTCGTCGAACGTTTCCGTGTCCAGATAACGCCGAGATATCTATTGCATCTATTAACCTCCGATGTCTCGGATCGTCAATCAATACAATAGTATTAAGATTCGATACTCTAAGTGAATATTAAACCTAAATCTATGTCTAGAATTTAGAGTTCAATAGATATTATCCTAGTTCTTAGATTCAAAAGGCATATGTCTATAACAATTCAAATAAAAGATTAAAACAATGAAATCAAAGATAACATCAATATTGAGAGACAACTAAAACCATATATAAAACCATGATCAATAGAAACACATACTAATAGAGTAATTTACACCTAATCCCAACAAAAGAGAGAATTAGTTATACATAATAACCTTACAATACATAGCTAGAAGAGATGGAAAGATGATAAAGATGATTCCTCTGCTCTTCTCGGTAGCTCTCAATCTCCTCTGCCTTCACCCTCTCTCATGAAGTTTTGTGTGTTGTTGTAAGAGTGAATGAATTGTTGGAAAGGCAGATTCATGCCTTTTATAGGCTTTGAAACTTAGCACTCCTTTGGTATTAAGAAAGCACAAACGGTGATGCTTGACCGCCTTTTCCAATTGGACCGCCTTATTTTCTTTTTAAGCCCACTTATAATTGTATCCTTGCACTTCTTTTTTTTTTTTATCTATTAACACATATATAAACATTAATCATAATATAATAATATGTAACTTATATAATTAATATATAATAGCTAAAACCTACAAAAGTAAGGGAAAATAGTTAAAATACTAATTTGCTAGTAAATACTATTATTTACAAATAATTGGGGTTTTTATCTAAAATGACTTATAAAACAAGTCAATAAGTGCTAAAACTATATAGGTAAAATCACTATTTTTGAGCACTTATCAGTATTTTCGGAATCCCATCCTTATTTGACATTTCAGAGTCCTACCCTATGTAGAATCTTAGAGTCTTACCTTGTGTGTGGAATTTTTCGGAGTCCTACCCTATTTAGGATTTTTAGAGTCTTACCCTATGTGTGGAATAGTTTCGAGTCCTACCCTATTTAAAATTTTCAGAGTCTTACCCTATATGGAATCTTTAGAGTCCTACCCTATTTGGAATTTTCAGAGTCCTACCCTATATGGAATTTTTAGAGTCTCATCCTTATTTGGCAGTTTCGGAGTCCCATCCTTATTTATCATTTTTGGAGTCCCATACTTATTTTCGGAGTCCCAAGTCTCATCCCTATCATTTTCGGAGTCTCATCCTTGTTTTGCTAGCAACTTAGAGTCTTACCCCCGCTGGCAGTTTAGAGTCCTATCCCCGGTGGCAGTTCAGGGTCACATTTTGGTTATCAATCTAGAGTCTCAACGTCATTGATAATTCAGGGTCCTATCTTTGTTGGAAACTCAGAGTACCATCTTCGTTATCAATTCAGAGTCCCGTCTTCGTTCAATGTCCAAAACAAAATTCGGGGTCTTCTTGTATTTAACTATCCATTATCACAATAATGCAATTAAAGATATTTAAATAGGGGCAGCTATCATACCCCAAATTTTGACTTTCGTTTTTGTGTGTTATCTCATTTGGCAATGCAGGGAGTTTTCAAAGTGCTTATGAGTATGAGGTTATGAGTTCGAGTCCCACTTAAGTCATTTTACGTGTATTTCTTTTTTTATTTGTGTTCCCAACCTTATATTTTTTATCTTTACTTTATTCAAAAAACCACAAAATCATCCATATAATTTCAATTTTCGTTTTTTATTTTAGGCATTTTTTTAAACTGTTATTTAGTATTTTTAATCATAAAAAGAATAAAAAAGTATAATAAATAAAGGGAGCTTCTACGTTACATATGAAAAAGTTCAATGTACCGGTACATTTAATTAAGAAATTAACGATTATTTTATAAATTAAAAAACTATTTGTCGATTATTGTATTTTAGAGATGATAATAAGAAAAAACAAAGTTCAATGTTTTATAAGCATTATACTAACTTTTTTTACATTTTTTCATTAAAAAAATCAATAATAACTATTATGAGGGATAAAAAATTCAAAAGAATAGAAAAAGTTCTCAATTTTGATAAATAGTATTTAGTTATTATAATATTTTAAATGATAGAAAAATGATTTCTTTCGAAAAAATATTCATTTACCTAGTAATTTAATGATCTAATGTACCGGTAAATTGAAATTGTTCATATGTACCATAGAATTTGCCATAAAAAAACAAAAAGGATCAAAATAGAAGATGGCTGGACTGCGCGTGAATCAATCCCACAATGGAAGTTTTCAATTCTGCTCATCAAGAGCAATCAAGTACAGGAGACATGTCAAAGGATCTAGCTCATGCTTGAGAAAAACGACATAAATCACAAATTAAGGCCAGACCTAATCTCTACCCATAAATAGCACCTGAAGTTCACACTCAAAGGACACAAAAAAAAAATCTCTAAGAGAGTTACACGCAAAAAGCAGAGAAAACCAAAACCCAAAATAATTCATACATTCCTTGCCTCCACTCCGGCAGTAGCTTTGCAGAAAACGAGAGGAGAAATTCAGTAACAAGAAACATAAAGGAGGAAGCAGAGAACAAAGCAAATCAAAAGGAAAACATAAGAGAGAAAATGTTACTTGTGGAATTCACTGCACTTCAGGTAACCCTTCAATCTTCTAACCTCTTATTGCTATAAGAGATAAGGCTTTGGTGTTTTGAATCTGTTTGTTTGGATTTTTGGGATTTTTGGGGTCTAATCCGGATTTAAAATTAATGGTTAAGAGTTTAAGAAGAAATTTGGGACTTTTTTAATAATAAAAGACCCCAAATTTATTCTTAAACACATAGCAATCAGTGGTTAGAAGATTGAAGAGTTACTTGGAGTGCATCGAATTCCACAAGTAAGCTTTCCTGTCTTCTATTTTCCTTTTGCTTTGCTTCGTTCTCTGCTTCCTCCTTTATGTTTCTTGTTATTGAATTTCTCCTCTGGTTTTGTTCAAGGCTACTGCTGGATGGTGGAGGCAAGGAGTGCATGAATATTTTTGGGTTTTGGTTTTCTATGCTTTTTGCGTGTAACTCTCTTAGCGATTTTTTTTTGTGTGTCTTTTGAGTGTGAACTTCGGGTGCTATTTATAGGTAGAGATTAGGTCTAGCCTTAATTTGTGATTGCTGTAATTCAGGGATGAATTCCTTTTTGATTTGTGATTTCTGTCGTTTTTCTCAAGCATGAGCTGGATCCTTTGACCTGCGTCTCGTTTGCTCTTGATGAGCAGAATTGAAAACTTCCATTATGGGATTGATTCACGCGCACTACAGCCAACTTCTGTTCTGATCCTTTTTGTTTTTTTTTTATTATATTTTTTTAATTCTTTTTATGATTAAAAATACTAAATAACATTTTAAAAAATGCCTAAAATAAAAAACGAAAATTGAAATTATATGGATGATTTTGTGGTTTTTTTGAATATAGTAAAGATAAAAAATAAGGTTGGGGACACAAATAAAAAAATAAATACACATAAAATGACTCAAGTAGGACTCGAACTCATAACCTCATACTCATAAGCACTTGAAAAATTCCCTCCATTGCCAAACGAGCTAACACACATTTGAAATAAAATTGCATCATAACACTAAAAGGAAAGTCAAAATTTGGGGTATGATAGCTTATTAGAATTTGTGAGACATATACTCAACCACAAAAGCTAGCTTGAGAGTTGAGGTTTGCACTACACTTATAAAGACTATCATATTTATGCCATATCTCTAGCCAGTGAGACTTCTAACACACCTCCTCAAAGGGGCGGACCCAGACTTCGATTACAAGTGGGGTTATCATTTTTGGTCAAAGAACTAAATTATATTAAATTTAATAAAAAGTTACACTAAAAATAGCCGTAGCAACTAAATTTACAAAGAAAATAGCCTATCCTCCATTTGTTGAAAATGAGCTGAAATTACATCATTACCAATTGTTCTAAGAATATCTCTTTCTATATAAGTTACTAGACGCTCATTTAACCATTGATCAGCCATCTTGTTACTCATTTGACTCTTCACATATTTCATAGCTAATAAAACACGCTCCACACTTGCGGTTGCCACGGGCAAAATCGGAGCTAACTTCACAAGCTTGTACACCACATCAAAGGTGGTGCACTTGTTTGTTTTCACAAGCGTTGCACAAAGGTCTGAAAGTCCTTTCAACTTTGCAAAATTAAGGTCACGTCGAACATTTTTAACATTTTTTAACATAAGTCCGAAGCTGATAGCGCACCACCACTTCCGGCACGTCCTTAAAATCATTTGGATAAAGCGCAACCATCTTGAATAATTTGTCCTCGTCAAAAGCAGCAAATGATGATGCTGGACTCAAGCATGAAATACATTGTAAAAGTTCACTATTTCTTTAGGCAGTACCGGAAAAAATTTACTCTCACTACTACTAGCTTTGTCTTTAGGCAGTACCGGAAAAAGTTTCTTCACCCGGATTCAGTCAAACAACAAACATAAATTTGTGAGATCATAAAAACAAAACAAAGAAGAAGTGGTCACAAAAATCATAAGAGAAAATAAAAACTGTTTTTTAAATGTTTGTGTTTCTTGAAGTAAGTACATAAAGTGCCAAGGAAAGGCACAAAGGCACTTGAATTGCCACAATATTTAGAGGGAAACATAGTACTTCTGTACAGACACGAAGCACTTAAAGTGCCACAAAGGGACAAGGCAAGGAAAAAAAAGCACACAAGAACAATACAAGATTCCGCGTTCAATAATCAATGTTCATTTTTTGCTGCTACACTACAACATATTCTTCATCCTTTCTCTAGTACCCTTCTTCCCTATTCATTTCATAACCCTCAAATTCTCATCTTTTAGGGTTTAATTAAATTTTTCCCCACTTATGGAAATCCTTCAAACCCAAACTCAAATTCAAATTCAACACTCACTTTCCATATCAAATCCCTAACATTATTCAAAAATCGGTTTCTTATATTGTGGAATGGTGTTCTGATTTCTTTCTTATGATAGACTTTCTTACCGGATCTACATGTAGTCTTTCGTGAGTAAGTAGTACAGTAGTTCATTTTCTTGATAACATAGTTTGTTGGTGCTTGAACTTGTTCTTCCTTTTTTTTTTGGGACCACCAACTGAAATTGTTGATTTGTGTTTTTAACTGACAGTCTCTTTATTTCTAAGCCATGTTATGTTACCCAAGAATTACTCATAACATCCATATGATGTAGATGTTATGTGTCTATGGATATTGCAAGCATTGCATAAGCAGTTAGGGAGTGTGGTAAGTCATGGCACTGGTTTGAACTTTTTAGCCAAAGAGAAGAGAGGATAAGAGAGTGTTATCAATAGCATAACCCCAAAATAACGAAACTAGGATAGTGTTGTGGTTTTGCATATATATATATATATATATATATATATATATATATATATATATATATATATATATATATATATATATATATAGAGAGAGAGAGAGAGAGAGAGAGAGAGATAGAGATAGAGAGAGAGAGAGCTTGCTAATTTACACCCACTTAAAAATATACAACCATTCTTTTGAAATTTGGACAATAATGTACAACCATTCTTTTGAAAGGAAAAAAAAACAGTCACACGTCCCAAAATTTGGGTACACCTTTTATTTTTTGGTGATCAATCCTACTACTTAGAAAATAAGATCATCATTAATTTGTTTAGTTTACATGAATAATACTCTATGAGTGGGGAATTTTGGAAACATCATCACCGACATCACGCAACAACTAATTTGATTAGCCCAAAGCGTAAACAGTTTGTTTTGAATATAGATAAAGGGGTATTCTTGTCCAAAGTAAAAATGTGTACATTACTAATTTACACTTTCATGTTTTTAAGTGAGTTTAAATTAGCAAACGCCTATATAATATACCTTCACGGAAGGTGGCATACCTCAAATGAATACATAATCCTTTATATTAAATTTTGCTTATTACAAAGTTTTAGGCTACGAGAAAAATCTGAATGAGCATTTTGTTTGTAGGTTGGTGTGATTGGAAATCTCCGCCACTCTTGCTGCAAATTAAGAAAGAGATTCTTCAATTTTATGCTTTACAACCAAATATTAGCTCCTGGTATGATGACCTTGTCAAGTGCAATATGCAGGTATCTTCTTCCTTTTTATTTTATATATGGTTCTTTCAAACGTATTCATAACACATATTCAGGTTTCGACAACCGTTAATAGAATGACAAAAGAAATAGAAAATTTGAGATGAAGCTTATGGAGGCATAATTTCATATGTGTTTACATGGTTGGAAAAAATGATATTTTGATTTATAAATTGAATTGACGGCATCGTGACTTAGAAGGACGACTAATATGAAATATGTTTACATGGTTGGAAAATATGATTTTTGAATTTGATATTTTGATTTATAAATTGAATTGACGGCATCGTGACTTGGAAGGATGACTAATATGAAATTGAATTGATGGTATTGTGTCTTGTAAGAAATCGAATTGACGGAATTGTGTGGCTCGCATGAAATTGAATTGACGATGTTGTGTCTTTAATTGATATTTGAGTAAATTGAAGGATACAAAATTTGATATTTGGATATATAAATTGAAAATGGCTTAATTAGTCTATTGGTCCCTTAACGACATTTTAGGTTTCACAATGGTCCCTTAAAGAAAAAAAAGCCCCGATTAGTCACTTAAAGAAAAAAAGGCCCGGATTGGTCCCTTAAAGACATATATGTTTGCCATATTGGTCCTTTTCATTAAATTTTAACTCCAAATATAACAAAAAATTCCACTGGTTAAAATTTTAAAAATTAATAAGGTTTTTGGTGGACCACTTACACTTAATGACATCCACAATTCAGTCAACTAAAACTAACGTTTTTTATAAAAAATTGACGGAAAGGACCAATTGAGAAACATATTGTTGGAACAAAATTGATTTAAAAATGTTTGCCCCTAAATCTATAAAGGTTTTGATGATAACAAAGTATTAATAAACAATTGGAAGGACTAAAAATTTATTTTAAGTGCGCAGATATAAGCATCAGATAAGCTCAGAGGATGTGAATTCAGAAGTTCACAAGCGCTCAGAAGATGTTGGACTTCAGAAGTTACAACCTTCAGATGATGAAGTCTTCAGAACTTCTTGAGTGACAAAAGTTTCATCAACCTCTGAAGATCTTTTTGAAAGCTGTAAAGATTCCCTTTGCAAGTCAACTCTTCTACCAATGAAGAAAAGGACCTTTCAAGCCTGATCAGTTCAGCTACTCTCGTTTTGTCTGTCCTAACTTGAGAACGTGGGTCTTCAGACTTGTTAGCTGAATAAGGAAAGTCCACTCTGCAGTAGTCAAAGTATCTGAAACTCTTACTCAGTTTAGATATAAACAAACTGCATCAAGACAGACTGCTTGAAGACAAAAGATTATCAACTCCAACGGTTCTTTTTGCAACGACTCTTTTCTGGTGGTATATATACTAGAAGGATCAGCTGCATTATTAACAACAATTATTAAGGAATTAACGTGCGCTGAACAAACTCTGAATTTTGTGTATACAAGCTCTGAACCTCTTATCAAGTGTTTTTTGCACTTTAGTCAAATACTCTCTACTCTTAGTATTTGTTCTCTTTAGGTTCATCTAAGAGCATTTGTATATTTTCATATACTCTACTATTACTTGAGGAAACTTAAGCTTGTGTGCTTAAGTGTGAAGTCTTAAGCTTGTGTGCTTGAGCATTGTTGAGAAGTCTCTTGCTTGTGTGCTTGAGCAGGTGTAATCTTGTGTGATTATAGTGAAATCCCTTGGAAGTGCAAGGGGACTGGACTACTCTCGTTTTGTGAGAGGAACCAGTATAAATTGCTTGTGTGATCTCTCTCTCTCTTAACTTGTTTATTGTGTTCACTACAAAAAAAATTGTCTCTTGCGACTTATATGTAGCGGCTGTTCTTTGGAACCGTCGCCGCTATCATATCTTCAAGATAGTTTGTGGCCGTTCAATCCTAAACCGTCGTGATTTTTTCTAATTTCCGCGCGACTTGACACACTCACATCACTCTCTTTTTCTCTCCAGGATTTCAATTTTTTTTCTCAAACCCTTTCTTCTTCACATATTCGTTCAAAATCGATTCCTTCAATCGCTTTGTTCTTCACATATTTTTTTTCACAAACCTTCGTTCTTCACAGATTTGTTCAATCCCTCGCAGATTTTCATCGATTCCTTCAACTAACCCACAAAATCCGTATCAAGCTCACCGATTCCTTCTTGTTCGATCAAACTCAAGCTCAAAATCAAACTCGAACTCGATCAATTGTCTTCAACCTCACTTTCAATCGGCTTCAAGCTTGTTCAACCTTCTCCTCAAATTCATTCAACTTAAGCTTCAATCTTCACAATCCAGGTTCATTCAATTAAATTTGCTAATTAGGTTCACTTAATTTAGTATGATTTTGAAATTTGGTAATTAGGTTTTTGACATTTCAATGTTTGTTCACATATTCAGCTTCTGCTAGTATTTTAGTGATTGTCAATAAATGCATTCTTTAGAGTCTGTATTTTTGTTCACCTAGTGAGCATATATGTTAGTTATTGTTAAAAATTTCAATCTAGTGATGCAACGGAACAGTAGACAACATCTCAGTACACTACAAGAAAAACTTTGATTTGTGACAAATGCTTAGTGGTGGTTCCTATCAACCGTTGTCGCTAGTTTTCATTTTTGAGGATTGCGGCCATTACCTTTAAACGGTCGTGACTTAGCCAATAGTAGCTTGGGCCTTGTGGCAGTGATTTTTAGTTATTGTTTTGTTGAATGTCATGGTTCTAACTTCTAAAGATCATAACACCATGTACCTTAAATTTGTGTAGGGTTATCTCAATTTGATAACACAAGCATTGGAAGTAGTTGGTTGTCGGATGGAGGTGACACTACAAAAAAAGTGTGGATGTACCTTAAAGTGCTTTCAAAGCTTGGTTCAAGCTCCATAACTAAGCTTCATCATAAAGTTGGATCTCAAGGCGCATCTAAGCCAACAAACATGCCACCTACTCTTGTTATGACAAGACTCATTTTGATTATGGTGTGAAGACTCACTTGATATTCATACAATTGATATTCTGTAAGTCAATTTCATTATGTGATAGGACAAATCAAGGTACACACTGAAATTGATCTTTTCCACATAATCATTTCTTTATGTGACGATATCTTTTTTTATGCTATAGGACTTGGACAATGGAAATCAAACAGAAGAAGAATTGCATGCTAGAAAAGTATTTCAAAATTACTAAATTTACTCTTTAAGAACTTATATTAGTATATGTGTAAATGATTCATAACTGTGTGTTGAGCTCAAGTAATTATGTTTCCAGGATGATATCTCAACATCAATTATATATATTTTAACTTTGAGAATCTTTGAAAAGGTTGTACTTGAGCTTGTTCCAAGGGACTATGATATGGATACAACATCTCCTTTACAAAAGTTAGATATTGTCAACATGGTTTCGATGATTTTCTTTTAACCAAATAATCATAGATTCTCTAATTTGATCATGGATTCTATTTCAGCTTCAGAACAGGGCATAGAGAACAATGTAAACAATAAGCAGTTTATTCCAAGAAATGACATTCAAACTTCTGATGTTGTTTTTGCAATCAACGCTGATGCTGTCATGGTCCAAGATGCCATTAGTGAGAAGGTTAGATGAATGGCAATTGGCCGTGGCTTCATGGAGTAGCTATGTGTATGAATGTGTATGGTTCATGTTAAAGTTAGAACATCAACTAGTTCAAGAAAGTGATGATGATCATCTTCACAACAACTCCCACTTTTGGATTCAAAAATGGTTTCATGAGCTACAATGTTGCAAGTAGACAACCTAATAGAGGTTAGATCTTTGGTTACATGTCAGATTTTTGTTTATAAGGTCCTGTTGTTGATTTTTGTTTATAGAGAAATTTAATGAGGCATGCCACAATAGTTATACCATGGAACTACTGTTGTGATCTAAGGAAATTTGATGTTTGATTTGTGTTTTATTTGATTTATGTGGTCATTGGAGAACCAGTCTGTCTTGTGGGCAATTCAATAGAAGGATATGTTTCATTATGTTTTCCAGCATGCTACCATCATTTAGTGAAAGGTGTCACATCACATTGCTTAGTTGCAATGCAATGTTGTGCCTTCATTCTAAATACAAAGAGACTTGCAGAAATCATGTAACTATCTAGCCTCTTTTTAATTTATTTTTGTCTTTTTGTACTTCCATCTTTTTCTGTTCACTTATGTAAGACTAAGCTAAGGATTTACAGGGTTTTTTGTTTTAGACGTGGAGAGCAAACAATGTACCAATCTTCCTTGTTATAGATAAGAAAATATATGGTCAAATCCAGTTTTAAAGTCAGGTAGTTGAAGCTCTATATTATCGAATCAACCCTCCTGGTCATTGTCCTCATGAAGAAGTAGTCGGGTATCCAATTCCTCACTATTTAGTTTGAAACTGTTCTGTCTGCCATAATATTACGTGCACTTGTAGGTGTTCTTAGCTTTGTTTGGCTAATTTAACTTTAAATATGTGTGTTTTTGTTGGAATTGGGGGGTGTTTTTATGATTTGTTCATTTTTCTGCCTTTAGGTATCAATCATAGGAAAAAGGATATTCTGTTTTTAATTTGTATGAATAAGTTGATATAGTTGATCATAATATAAGTAGTCAGTCTTTTTCAAAAAAAAAATATAAGTAGTCAGTCAAGCTTGTTTCTTGTATTTGCATGTCCTTGTTTCTTGTATGCATGTTTCTTGTATATGCATGTTCTGGTATGCATGTTCTTGTAGATAAAGAGTTGGTTTCAGACTAAGCTCCAAGACTCACCACAAGTCCTTAAAAATGAATTGGTTTCTCCACAAGGCCCTCAATGTAAGGAAGGTGAGATTTCTTGCTTAGGATAGTTTCCTCATATAAGAATTACATAGTTGTTGGCTTGTTTCTTAGCTCTAAGATGGTTGTTTTATTTTAAAAATAAATGTGCAGGTTTGTTTGATCCAGAAATAAAGAAAATGAAGATCAAGAACTGCTATATCCCTGTGTTAGAAAATTTGGGTTGTATAATTTTTTTTAATTAGATATAGTTTATATTTAATTAGACTTTTGTGTTGAACTTTGGTTGTATAATTTTAATTAGTATGTTTAAGCATTATTTTAATTAAAGTTATGCTTTTGTTGATGATTACTGTAATGGATTTTTATCAATTAATTTAGTAGTTATCAGTATGAAATAAGATCAATTAAAACAGGAAAAGCTATAAGCTAACCAAAAAATCCCAATTTATTTTTTAAAAAAAGAAGGGATTGCGACGGTTTTAAACCGTCGCAAAACGATGAAATGCATTCCTTTCATATTTTCCATTTCCCGACGGTTTATATGATTCCGCGACGGTTTATAACTGACGCTAAACTGATTACGACGGTTTGTGTGGCAGTTCATAAAACCGTCGCTATATTGTGCTGACGACGCTAGGATCCGCGACCTTTGCTCAATCGTCGCTATATGCTGTTGCGACGGTTTAGAACCGCCGCAAAACCCCTCAAAAACCGTCGCTAAAAGCCAAATTTCTTGTAGTGGTTATTTATCCGCTGCCGTTGTAGTTAAGTTAAGAACTTGAAAAAGTTTTAAACTTGACTAAAACACAATTCAACCCCCCCCCTTCTTGTGTTTTCACACCTTCAATTGGTATCTAGAGCTCTGGTCTGTTACTTTCACTTAACAGTGAGACAGTAAAGATCTTGTGAGAACACTATGTCTGGAGGAGACGATAGTAGCACTAGAAACACCGGTGAAGCCGGTGAGGCCAGTGGTGCTGGTGGTGGTCCTAGAAATGCTTTTGGTTTTGACTACTTAAGTAATGAATCACATGAACATAGTGGCAATAGGAAAGCCCCTATATTCAATGGTGATGCATCATTATTTGAGTGGTGGAAGGAAAGACTGTATAGCAATATTACTGCTATTGATCATGAGTTGTGGGATTTGGTTGAGCTGGGAGTAACTTTTGAAAACTTAAATGAACATGGAAGGTTGTCCATTGAGCATAGAAAGTTACTCACACCAGCTAACTTAAAAACCTACACTAAGCATCATAGAGTAAAGGACATTGTTGTTGGTGCTATTAGACATGAGGATTATGTCAGAATAGAGAACAAGTCTACTGCTAAATCTATCTTTGATTCTATGTGTGCTACCTATGATGGTAATGAAAAGGTTCAAGAGGCTAAAGCTAGTCTTTTGATAAGGCAATATGAACTATTCACTATGCAACAAGATGAAAACATTGAGACTATGTTTACAAGGTTTCAAATCCTTGTATCTGGTCTTAAAGCTCTTAAGAGAAGTTATTCCACCTATGACCATGTTCAGAAAATTCTGAGAAGTCTTCCTATTGCTTGGAGACCCAAGGTCACTGCAATAGAGGAAGCTCAAAATCTCAAGACTCTGAGTCTTGAAGCTCTGATAAGCAATCTCAGAAGCCATGAGATGGTTCTGGATGCTGACTCAGAAACTAAGAAGAAGTCCAAGTCAGTGGCTTTACAGTCAACTAGGACTACTTCTAAGGCTCTTAAGACTCAGCTTCTTGATATTGAAGAAGAATCTTCTGCTGATGGTCAAGAGGATGAGATAAATGAGGATGAGTTTGCTTTATTCACCAAGTTTCAGCAATGGAACAGATTTAACAAAAGAAATTTCAGAGGTAACAGCTCCAGAAATTTTGTCAGCAAAAAGGATGATCAGAAGAACTGCTTCAACTGTAAGAAGCCAGGACACTTTATTGCTGATTGTCCAGAAATGTCTGCTAAAGACAAAAGCAAAAGATACAGCTCAAAGAAGCAACAATTCAAGAGTAAATTGAGAAAGAGTCTGATGGCTACCTTTGAAGAGCTATCATCTGAGGAAGAAGTTGAGGAAGAAGAAGAGGCAAATCTAGCCCTGATGGCTTCAACTGACTCAGATGCAGACTCAGACGATGAATCAGAATCAGATTCAGAAGTAACTGATGAGGTATTCTCTGACTGCTCTAAATCTCAACTTATAACTGCACTTAACAAGGTCATTGAGAAACATCTCAGAGTGTTAAGTAAACAAAAAGTTTTACAAGAAAAGCTTAACACTCTGACTGAACAAGCAGAACATTTTCAAGGTCTATATCAAGAAACTCTGAATAGAGTAAATGACTTTGAAAAGGGTTGTGCTGTTTGTCACAAACCTATTGATGAGCAGGAAATAGCTCTTCAACAGTTTGTGCATCTCAACCTTGGGAAGAGCAAAGCTGCTAATAGAATTTATAATGTTTTGAGACATAGAGGAGAAGGACTCGGCTATGAATATGGTAGAACATATTCAAAGCTGAAGACCTTTGCCAAAAAAGTTGGAAAATCTTGGGTTTATTATGTTGTTCCACCAAGTGAAGAGGGAAAGAATCCTGGTATTGTTGAAAATGACAATGATGATCTGAGTGATTTAGAAGCTGGCAGCTCAGAGGAACCTAGTTCCTCAGGATCTGGAAAGAAAAGTTCAGAAGATAGAAGTTGTTCAGAACCTGAGAACATCAGTTCAGAAGTTCTGAATGCTTCAACATCTGAGACTTCAAATTCTGGATCCAAAGGAACTTCAGTACCTGAAGTTAGTCAACCTAAAAGATCAGAAGTTTTTAAAAGAAAAAATTCTAGATCTCAGATGAAGTACAGGACTCAGATTATTTATGATTCTAGAGTCAGTAGATATAATCAATCAGAACATGGGATTGATGATAAATACAAACCCTGGAATCATAAACAATCCAAATCCTGGAACAATAACAGATTTCAAACAAAGAAAAGATTTCAAAAAGGTTATTATTCCAAACCAAGATCTTTCTCTAACACTAAACAACATAGTAAGCATTTGTGGACTAACAAGCGTGGACCTAGAAGATGGGTACCAAAAGCTGAAATAATGTATCATTCAGATTTACCAACTAGGAAAGGATATGTCCTACCTAAAGTATGGAAACAAGTCCTATGCAAAGGAAGAAGGGCTTATGTCCTAGACAAATGGTTGACAAGTTCTCAAGTTAACAATCAGAACTTGAAAAATGAAGAGGAAGAATACTGGGATGACTTTATCATTAACCTTGATGAAGAGTTCTATCGCAATGATTAAAGTTGTTTCTCATACAGCCTGCCACTCAAAGAAGTATCATGAAACACTCATGGTATCTGGATAGTGGATGTTCAAGGCATATGACTGGTGACAAACAACTATTTTCTAAGCTGACTATGAAAGAAGGAGGATCTGTTGGCTTTGGAGGCAATCAAAAAGGAAAGGTAATAGGTACATGTACAGTAGGTAATTCTTCCCTATCTATTAATGATGTTTGGTTAGTGGATGGACTCAAACATAACTTATTGAGCATAAGTCAATTTTGCGACAATGGTTATGTAGTTGTCTTTAATAAGGAATCATGTACTGTATCTAAACAATCTGATAACTCCATTATATTCAAAGGTCTGAGAAAGAACAATGTTTATAAAATTAATCTTTCTGATTTGAATGAACAAAAAGTGTTGTGTCTTTTGACCTTGAGTGAAGAAAAATGGATCTGGCATAAGAGGTTAGGCCATGCTAACTGGAGGTTAATCTCTAAGCTTAGTAAGCTTGACCTTGTCAGAGGTTTACCAAAAATCAAATATCACTCAAACACACTTTGTGGTTCTTGTCAAAAAGGAAAAATTACAAAATCTTCTTTTAAACCTAAAAACATTGTTTCTACCTCAAGACCATTGGAACTTCTTCACATTGATCTTTTTGGGCCAGTTCACACTGCCTCTATCAATGGAAAGAAGTATGGATTAGTAATTGTTGATGATTACAGTAGATGGACTTGGGTAAAATTCTTAAGAACAAAAGATGAAGCTTATGATGAGTTTAGCATCTTCTGCAAACAAATTCAAAATGAAAAAGGCTACACTATTTTAAAAGTTAGAAGTGATCATGGTGGAGAATTTGAAAATGAACCTTTTGAAAACTTTTGTGAAAAATATGGCATCTTGCATGAATTCTCTTCTCCTAGAACTCCTCAACAAAATGGGGTTGTAGAAAGGAAGAATAGAACTCTGCAAGAAATGGCCAGAACCATGATGCATGAAACAAATGTAGCAAAGTTTTTATGGGCAGAAGCTGTAAACACAGCATGTTATGTTCAAAATAGAATTTATATCAGATCTAAGTTGAACAAAACTGCTTATGAATTGTTCAAAGGAAGAAAACCTGATATTTCTTATTTTCATCAGTTTGGATGTACGTGTTACATCTTAAATAACAAAGTCCATCTAAAGAAATTTGATGCTAGAGGTTATAAGGGTATTTTTATAGGATACTCTGAACGCTCAAAAGCATACAGACTGTATATTTCTGAAACACATACTGTGGAAGAAAGTATGCATGTCAAATTTGATGACAAAGAGCCTGACCAAGTGTCAGAGCTTGTGGAAGGTTTGTCTAGATTTCAGGTATCAGAGGATCAATATTCAGATATTCCAAACTACTCAGAACATCCATTCTCTGAAGAACCTCTGAACATAACAGTTCCTACAGACTCTGAACAACAAAGAACTGAAGCAACTGCTGAACCTGCTGTTGATGAGTCTGAAGATGATGAGCCCCCAAGAAATACCTTCAAATACAAATCATCACATCCAGAGGAACTGATCTTAGGCAACAAGGATAGTCCAAGAAAGACAAGATCTCAACTGAGAAATGAGGAATCTTTAGTTGGTCTTATCTCAATGATGGAACCTTCAAAGATTGATGAAGCTCTGAAGGATGATGCTTGGATTGTAGCAATGCAAGAAGAGCTGAATCAATTTCAAAGGAATGATGTATGGACTTTAGTGCCCAAACCTTCACACAAGAACATTATTGGAACAAAATGGGTATTCAGAAACAAGTTGAATGAACAAGGTGAAGTGGTAAGAAACAAGGCTAGATTGGTTGCACAAGGTTATAGTCAACAAGAGGGGATTGACTATACTGAAACCTTTGCACCAGTTGCTAGACTTGAAGCAATCAGGTTACTTCTATCTTATGCTGTTAATCATGGAATAACTTTGTATCAAATGGATGTTAAAAGTGCCTTCTTAAATGGTTTTATTTCTGAAGAAGTGTATGTTAAGCAACCTCCTGGTTTTGAAGATGTCTCAAACCCAGAACATGTTTTTAAATTGAAGAAATCACTGTATGGTCTGAAACAAGCTCCAAGAGCTTGGTACGATAGACTCAGTAATTTCCTTCTTGAAAAGGGATTTGAGAAAGGAAAAGTTGACTGCACACTCTTTAGAAAAACAACCAAAGAAGACATTTTAATCATTCAAATTTATGTTGATGATATTATCTTTGGTTCAACTAATGCTTCTTTGTGCAAGAATTTTTCTAAGATAATGCAGGATGAATTTGAAATGAGCATGATGGGAGAATTGAAATTCTTTCTTGGAATTCAAATCAATCAGAAGAAGGAAGGAACTTATGTTCATCAATCAAAATATACCAAGGAACTTCTGAAGAAGTTCAATCTAGATGACTGCAAGATAATGAACACTCCTATGCATTCAACTACCAACATGAGCAAGTCAGATGATGAAGGAAAAGTAGATCAAAAGGTCTACAGAGGTATGATTGGTTCCTTACTCTATCTGACAGCCTCTAGACCAGATATTTTATTCAGTGTTTGCTTATGTGCAAGATTCCAGTCAGATCCTAGAGAATCTCATCTTACTGCTGTAAAGAGAATCTTTAGGTATCTGAAAGGAACAACTAATCTTGGACTTCTCTATAAGAAATCCAATGATTATGTGCTAAATGGATTCTGTGATGCTGACTATGCTGGAGATAAAATTGAAAGAAAATCCACAAGTGGCAATTGTCAATTTGTTGGTGAAAACCTTATCTCTTGGGCTAGTAAGAGACAAACTACTATAGCTTTGTCTACAGCAGAAGCAGAATACATTTCAGCAGCTAAGTGTTGTACACAACTACTCTGGTTAAAATATCAGTTAGAAGATTATCAGGTAAGCAGTAACAATATTCCTTTATATTGTGACAATACTGCAGCCATTCATTTATCTAAAAATCCTATCCTACACTCTAGAGCCAAACATATTGAAATCAAACACCATTTTATCAGAGATTATGTTCAGAGAGGCATTATAGATATTAAGTTTGTTGATGCTGAAAATCAATGGGCTGACATATTTACTAAAGCCTTACCTGTTGAAAGATTTGATTTTATAAAGAAACATCTGAACATGTTTTCAATCTCTGAATGAAAATTTTTTGGCAATTAAAGTGTAAGAGGTTATGTATATCAGAACTTATGTCTCAGAACCTCTGAAACACAAGCTCTGAAGTACTTAACTCTGATAGAGAATTTTAAATATCTCAGAGGCTCTGAACTATTTAAGTGGGAAACGTTTAGTATTCACTGCTGAACAGTTGTCCATTAAAATAGCAGTTACCGAGTAAATTTCTGCACGTGGTCTACGTGTGTCAGGTAGTGGGTGGTTAATGATGATTTTTGGTATTCAACTTTCTGTCAATTAGCGTAACTTCCCAAATTTGCTATTTTCGTGTTAACTGTGTGCATTTAAATAAAACTTACACAATACACTTGCACACTTCTCACTCTCACAACCTACACTTTCATTTTCTCTCTAAACCTCCAACAAACTTTCTTTCTCTCTCATTAGTTTCCAAACCCTACCCTAATCTCCAACAATGGCCGGACCTTCGTCTTCTTCGTCAACTAAGATTCCACCATTTATGTTCAAGAACCTTCAGATTGTTGGGAACGAGATGGAATTTCCAGAATCTGAACTCACGTTTCTGTCAGAAAAGATGGTTGATTTCGACGGTCTACAAGCTAATGGTTTCGACGTTAAAAAGTACTTTATCACTCAGGGATGAGATAAGTACTTCGACATGCTTAATGGTCCTATTTATCCAGATTTGCTGAAGAAATTCTGGATGAAAGCTAAGGTGTTTGATAAGCATGAAGCTAAGAAGGAAGAGCTTGCTGCAATAGAAAGGAATCCTAGTCTGAAGGGTAAAACTAGGAAGGAAATGGGTCTGCTGGAATATACAGGTGTACAGATTAGGTCTAATATCTGTGGGATGAACATGGCTTTCTCGCCTATTCATTTTAATGCTCTGCTTGGTCTGCCTAACTCTGGGATAGAGTTAGATGTTTTTGAAAAGGATACAAGATACAGAGATGATCTTCTGCATCTCATCTGCACAGACTTCTCCTTGAAAGGGAAAGTAAAAGGATTGACTGATGAATGTAGAGTTCTCTTCAAAATCATCTTAGCTGCTATCAGTCCAAGAGTTGGAGGGACTGATACAATCTCCTGGACTCATCGTCATCTGTTGTATTTCCTTCTGACGGGAAAGAAGGTGAATCTTGGAGACTACTTTTTTGAAAGGATATGTGAAGCAATCTTTGCTAGCAAATCTCAGAGGAAAACAACTATTGTTTATCCTAGGCTGCTATCAGACCTTCTGCATCAAGGTCATGTTGTTCAGAACTTAAAGAAATTTCATCCAGAACTTGTGGAGAAGAAGTTCTCGCCTGAAATTCTACATGTCAGTTTCCTTACCAAGATGCGTCTTATTTCTACAAAGCTAGTTCCACCTCCACAAGAATTATCTGCTCGTCTTGAAGATCGTTTATATGTGGATGGATATCCGATTATTTCAGAAGCTGATGCTGAGCACATCATTCAGGACTATTTGGAAGTGCTCAGAAAAGAAGGATTCATTGTTGATAGGAGTATGATTCCTCCTGCTCCTGCAAATTTGTATAACCCTACAAGGAGACCTAAGAGAAAGGCTGTTTCTCAAGCTGATCAACCTAAGCCAGATCTCTTGGCTCAGAAGAAGATTAAGGTGGAGCAAGCTGATGCTGAACAGAGAACAAAGAAGAAGCATGAAGAAACTGCAACCAAGGCTGCTGAAGGAGCTTCCAAAGAGCCTATAGTTGTTGAAGTTGACAGCTCATCTGAAGAGTCTGAATCTGAAGATGAGACTGAGTCTGATGAAGAGACACTGGCTGAAAGACTTCGTAGAAGACCTGTTCCTGTTCCTAAAGGTAAAGGTAAGTCTTCTAAGTACATCTTTAATGAAACTGAGATTGGAATAGGTTACACCAAACCACTCAGAACTGTACTTCCAACCTCTGACAACCCTTTGTCTGAACTAGAGAAACATCTTAGTCCAGATCCTCTAAATAATCAAACCTTCACCCAGAAATCTTCATCACCCCCTAAACCACTTTCACCTCAACCCCAATCACAAAAAGAAACACCTGCCATTCCATCATCTGAACCAAAATCACATATTCCAATCACTGAACCAACTTCTCCCACAAAACAACCCTCTCCACATCAATTTCCTGAACCAACAGCTGACCACAAATCTCCTGAACCATCCCCTGAACACATTTATCCTGAATCAACCTCTGACATCTCATCATCTGAATCAACCCCTGAACCCAATCCTAACCCAAGTGCTGAACATGCTTCTCCTGAGCGTATTCATACTTGTGCCCCCAAGCCTTCAGAGGCAGAAGTTGTTATTATTGACAACCCTGCTACTGAAACACCAAACCTCTCTACCATTCCCAATCCTTCACCCTCATCATCTAACCCTTTTAGTAATCTATCCACTCAGTTTCATGATGACTTGGTTAGATTATCTCTGTTAAAGGACAGGTTTTTAGTATGTCCTTCTGATGTGGACCTAGAAGTGTCAAGCATTAAGGCAAGGATTTGCAATGCTTTGGATGATGCTGCTGAAGAGATTAAGGCTGTCGTTGGAAGAAGAGATCTGGATGTTATAAGCTTCATGAAGGTCAGTTTGGCTAGGGCTGAGTTGAAGAGGTTAACGTCTTTCAATCATGCAGAATCTGAGCGTGCTAAGCTTGAAGCCCTTGCTGCTGCTGAACAGCATTTATCTGCTTTCAAGGTTTGCTGGATTGATTCCAAGCTCTTTCAGAGTCTTGAAGCTCACCGGGTTGAGAAGGAACGTCTGGAAGAAGCTGCTGCTAGAGTTGCCCAGTTGGCAAATGAGCTACATCAAGAGGATGCCCCAGAAGAGGATGTACTGGATGTACTGAATCAGGATGATGTTCTGATGATCGATTATCCAGAGGAAGGTGAATCATCTGATAAAGGCAAGGCACCTTTGGTTGAAGAACAAGCACCTTTGATTGAAGATCAAGCTCCTGTGGTTGTTGATCAGTTGCAGATCTTTCAAGAAGCTCTGAGGGAGCAACAAGAAGGTTTAGAAAGGCAAAGGACAGCTCACCTCAACCTGGAATCCAAAGTGGATGGTCTAGTTTCCAATGTGGGATCGCTGGATGACAAATTTGACCAACTCTTAGCTTTCCTTAAGAAACCCTAGGATTCTATGCACATTTTCTTTATGTTTTGTTTATGTTTTGCTTGATTATTTTTTTTTTTTTTCTTCTGAACAATTTTATTTTAAGCTGTTTTGTTTTCTTGTTATGTGGTCTGTTATTTTATTTTTTTTTACTAAATTTCTTTGATAAATAAGAACATAAGAACACAAGATGCTTTTAAACGAAATTTTTTTTATTAATGATCTAACAATGTTGAGTATGTTGGAACAAAATTGATTTAAATATGTTTGCCCCTAAATCTATAAAGGTTTTGATGATAACAAAGTATTAATAAACAATTGGAAGGACTAAAAATTTATTTTAAGTGCGCAGATATAAGCATCATATAAGCTCTGAGTTAAGTTCAGAGGATGTGAACTCAGAAGTTCACAAGCGCTCAGAAGATGTTGGACTTCAGAAGATTCAACATTCAGAGGATGAAGACTTCAGAACTTCTTGTCTGTCTACAAGCTTCATCAACCTCTGAAGATCTCTTTGAAAGCTGTGAAAGATTCCTTTCACCAGTCAACTCTTCTACCAATGGAGAAAAGGACCTTTCAAGTCTGATCAGCTCAGCTACCTCTGTTTTGTCTGTCCTATCTTGAGAACGTGGGTCTTCAGTTTTGTTAGCTGAATAAGGAAAGTCCACTCTGCAGTAGTCAAAGTAACTGAAACTCTTTCTTAGTTTTGGATACAACCAAACTGCATCAAGACAGACTGCTTGAAGACAAAAGGTTATCAACTCCAACGGCTCCTTTTGCAACGACTCTTTTCTAGTGGTATATATACTAGAAGATTCAGCTACAACATATACACAATTATTAAGATTTGAACGTGCGCTGAACAAACTCTGAACTCTGTGATATACAAGCTCTGAACCTCTTATCAAGTGTTTTTGCACTTTAGCTAAATACTCTGTACTATTTGTATTTGCTCTCTTTAGGTTCATCTAAGAGCATTTGTATATTTTTATATACTTTACCATTACTTGAGGAAACTTAAGCTTGTGTGCTTAAGTGTGGAAACTTAAACTTGTGTGTTTAAGTGTGAAGTCTTAAGCTTGTGTGCTTGAGCATAGTTGTGAAGTCTCTTGCTTGTGTGCTTGAGCAGGTGTAATCTTGTGTGATTATAGTGAACTCCCTTGGAAGTGCAAGGGGACTGGACTACTCTCGTTTTGTGAGAGGAACCAGTATAAATTGCTTGTGTGATCTCTCTCTCTATCTCCTTAACTTGTTATTTATTGTGTTACTTTTCCGCTGCTAACGTAGTTGAGTTAAGAACTTGAAAAAGTTTTAAACTTAGCTAAAACACAATTCAACCCCCCCTTCTTGTGTTTTCACACCTTCAATTGGTATCAGAGCCTGGTTTGTTACTTTCACTTAACAGTGAGACAGTAAAGATCTTGTGAGAACACTATGTCTGGAGGAGATGATAGTAGTACTAGAACTACTGGTGAAGGTGAGGCCAGTGGTGCTGGTGGTGGTCCTAGAAATGCTTTTGGTTATGACTACTTAAGTAATGAATCACATGAACATAGTGGCAACAGAAAAGCCCCTATATTCAATGGTGATGCTTCATTATTTGAGTGGTGGAAAGAGAGACTGTATAGCAATATTACTGCTATTGATCATGAGTTGTGGGATTTGGTTGAGTTGGGAGTAACTTTTGAAAACTTGAATGAACATGGTAGGTTGTCCATGGAGAATAGAAAGTTACTCACACCAGCTAACCTAAAAATCTACACAAAACATCATAGAGTAAAGGACATTGTTGTTGGCGCTATTAGACATGAGGATTATGTCAGAATAGAGAACAAATCTACTGCTAAATCTATCTTTGATTCTATGTGTGCTACCTATGATGGTAATGAAAAGGTTCAAGAGGCTAAAGCTAGTCTTTTGATAAGACAATATGAACTTTTCACTATGCAACAAGATGAAAACATTGAGACTATGTTTACAAGGTTTCAAATTCTTGTATCTGGGCTGAAAGCTCTTAAGAGAAGTTATTCAACCTATGACCATGTTCAGAAGATTCTGAGAAGTCTTCCTATTGCTTGGAGACCTAAGGTCACTGCAATAGAGGAAGCTCAAAATCTCAAGACTCTGAGTCTTGAAGCTCTGATAAGCAATCTCAGAAGCCATGAGATGGTTCTGGATGCTGACTCAGAAACTAAGAAGAAGTCTAAGTCAGTGGCTTTACAGTCAACTAAGACTACTTCTAAGGCTCTTAAGACTCAGCTTCTTGATATTGAAGAAGAATCTTCTGCTGATGGTCAAGAGGATGAGATGAATGAGGATGAGTTTGCTTTATTCACCAAGTTTCAGCAATGGAACAGATTTAACAAAAGAAATTTCAGAGGAGGTAACAGCTCCAGAAATTTTGTCAGCAAAAAGGATGATCAGAAGAACTGCTTCAACTGTAAGAAGCCAGGACACTTTATTGCTGATTGTCCAGAAATGTCTGCTAAAGACAAAAGCAAAAGATACAGCTCAAAGAAGCAACAATTCAAGAGCAAATTGAAAAAGAGTCTGATGGCTACTTTTGAAGAGCTATCATCTGAGGAAGAAGTTGAGGAAGAAGAAGAGGCAAATCTAGCCCTGATGGCTTCAGCTGACTCAGATGTAGACTCAGATGATGAATCAGAATCAGATTCAGAAGTAACTGATGAGGTATTTTCTGACTGCTCTAAATCTCAACTTATAACTGCACTTAACAAGGTCATTGAGAAACATCTCAGAGTGTTGAGTAAACAAAAAGTTTTACAAGAAAAGCTTAACACTCTGACTGAGCAAGCAGAACATTTTCAAGGTCTATATCAAGAAACTCTGAATAGAGTAGATGACTTTGAAAAGGGTTGTGCTGTTTGTCACAAACCTATTGATGAGCAGGAAATAGCTCTTCAACAGTTTGTGCATCTCAACCTTGGGAAGAGCAAAGCTGCTAATAGAATTTATAATGTCTTGAGACATAGAGGAGAAGGACTTGGCTATGAATATGGTAGAACATATTCAAAGCTGAAGACCTTTGCCAAAAAGGTTGGAAAATCTTGGGTTTATTACGTTGTTCCACCAAGTGAAGAGGGAAAGAATCCTGGCATTTGTGAAAATGACAATGATGATCTGAGTGATTTAGAAGCTGATAGCTCAGAGGAACCTAGTCCCTCAGGATCTGGAAAGAAAAGTTCAGAAGATAGAAGTTGTTCAGAACCTGAGAACATTAGTTCAAAAGTTCTGAAAGCTTCAACATCTGAGACTTCAAATTCTGGATTCAAAGGAACTTCAGTACCTGAAGCAAGTCAACCTAAAACATCAGAAGTTTTTAAAAAGAAAAATTCTAAATCTCAGATGAAGTACAAGACTCAGACTATTTATGATTCTAGAGTCAGTAGATATAATCAATCAGAAAATGGGATTGATAATAGATACAAACCCTGGAATCATAAACAATCCAAATCTTGGAACAATAATAGATTTCAAACAAAGAAAAGATTTCAAAAAGGTTATTATTCCAAACCAAGGTCTTTCTCTAACACTAGACAACATAATAAGCATGTTTGGACTAACAAGCGTGGACCCAGAAGATGGGTACCAAAAGCTGAAATTATGTATCATTCAGATTTACCAACTAGGAAAGGATATGTCCTACCTAAAGTATGGAAACAAGTCCTATGCAAAGGAAGAAGGGCTTATGTCCTTGACCAATGGCTGACAAGTTCTCAAGATAACAATCAGAACTTGATAAATGAAGAGGAAGAATATTGGGATGACCTTATCATTAACTGTGATAAAGAGTTCCACCGTAGTGATTAAAGTTGTTTCTCATACAGCCTGTCACTCAAAGAAGTATCATGAATCATTCATGGTATCTGGATAGTGGGTGTTCAAGGCACATGACTGGTGATAAACAACTATTTTCTAAGCTGACTATGAAAGAAGGAGGTTCTGTTGGTTTTGGAGGAAATCAGAAAGGAAAGATAATAGGTACAGGTACAGTAGGTAATTCCTCCCTATCTATTAATGATGTTTGGTTAGTTGATGGACTTAAGCATAATCTATTGAGCATAAGTCAATTTTGCGACAATGGTTATGTAGTTGTCTTTAATAAGGAATCATGTACTGTGTCTAAACAATCTGATAACACCATGATTTTCAAAGGTCTGAGAAAGAACAATGTTTATAAAATTAATCTTTCTGATTTGAATGAACAAAAAGTGATGTGTCTTTTGACCTTGAGTGAAGAAAAATGGATCTGGCATAAGAGGTTAGGCCATGCTAACTGGAGGTTAATCTCCAAGCTTAGCAAGCTTGACCTTGTCAGAGGTTTACCTAAAATTAAATATCACTCAAACACACTTTGTGGTTCATGTCAAAAAGGAAAGATTACAAAATCTTCTTTCAAACCTAAGAACATTGTCTCTACCTCAAGACCATTGGAACTTCTTCACATTGATCTCTTTGGGCCAGTTCAAACTGCCTCTATCATTGGAAAGAAGTATGGATTAGTGATTGTTGATGACTACAGTAGATGGACTTGGGTAAAATTCCTTAGAACAAAAGATGAAGCTTATGATGAGTTTAGCATCTTCTGCAAACAAATTCAAAATGAAAAAGGCTACACTATTTTAAAAGTTAGAAGTGATCATGGTGGAGAATTTGAAAATGAACCTTTTGAAAACTTTTGTGAAAAATTTGGCATTCTGCATGAATTCTCTTCTCCTAGAACTCCTCAACAAAATGGGGTTGTAGAAAGGAAGAATAGAACTCTGCAAGAAATGGCCAGAACCATGATGCATGAAACAAATGTAGCAAAGTTTTTATGGGCAGAAGCTGTAAACACAGCATGTTATGTTCAAAATAGAATCTATATCAGATCTAAGTTGAACAAAACTGCTTATGAATTGTTCAAAGGAAGAAAACCTGATATTTCTTATTTTCATCAGTTTGGATGTACGTGTTACATCTTAAATAACAAAGTCCATCTAAAGAAATTTGATGCTAGAGGTTATAAGGGTATCTTTATAGGATACTCTGAACGCTCAAAAGCATACAGACTGTATATTTCTGAAACACATACTGTGGAAGAAACTATGCATGTCAAATTTGATGACAAAGAGCCTGACCAAGTGTCAGAGCTTGTGGAAGGTTTATCTAGATTTCAGGTATCAGAGGATCAATATTCAGATATTCCAAACTACTCAGAACATCCATTCTCTGAAGTACCTCTGAACACAATAGTTCCTACAGACTCTGAACAACCAAGAACAGAAGCATCTGCTGAACCTGATGTTGATGAGTCTGAAGATGATGAGCCCCCAAGAAATACTTTCAAATACAAGTCATCACATCCAGAGGAACTGATCTTAGGCAACAAGGATAGTCCAAGAAAGACAAGATCTCAACTGAGAAATGAGGAATCATTAGTTGGTCTTATCTCAATGATGGAACCTTCAAAGATTGATGAAGCTCTGAAGGATGATGCTTGGATTGTAGCAATGCAAGAAGAGCTGAATCAATTCCAAAGGAATGATGTATGGACTCTAGTGCCTAAACCTTCACACAAGAACATTATTGGAACAAAATGGGTATTCAGAAACAAGCTGAATGAACAAGGTGAAGTGATAATGCAGGATGAATTTGAAATGAGCATGATGGGAGAGTTGAAGTTCTTTCTTGGAATTCAAATCAATCAGAAGAAGGAAGGAACTTATGTTCATCAATCAAAATACACTAAAGAACTTCTGAAGAAATTCAATTTAGATGACTGCAAGATAATGAATACTCCTATGCATCCAACTACCAACATGGGCAAGTCAGATGATGAAGGAAAGGTAGATCAAAAGATCTACAGAGGTATGATTGGTTCTTTACTCTATCTGACAGCCTCTAGACCAGATATTTTATTCAGTGTTTGCTTATGTGCAAGATTCCAGTCAGATCCTAGAGAATCTCATCTTACAGCTGTAAAGAGAATCTTTAGGTATCTGAAAGGAACAACTAATCTTGGACTTCTCTATAAGAAATCCAATGATTATGTGCTAAATGGATTCTGTGATGCTGACTATGCTGGAGATAAAATTGAAAGAAAATCCACAAGTGGCAATTGTCAATTTGTTGGTGAAAACCTTATCTCCTGGGCTAGTAAGAGACAAACTACTATAGCTTTGTCTACAGCAGAAGCAGAATACATTTCAGCAGCTAAGTGTTGCACACAACTACTCTGGTTAAAATATCAGTTAGAAGATTACCAGGTAAGCAGTAACAATATTCCTTTATATTGTGATAATACTGCAGCCATTCATCTATCTAAAAATCCTATCCTACACTCTAGAGCCAAACATATTGAAATTAAACACCATTTTATCAGAGATTATGTTCAGAGAGGCATTATAGATATTAAGTTTGTTGATACTGAAAATCAATGGGCTGACATATTTACTAAAGCCTTATCTGTTGAAAGATTTGATTTTATAAAGAAACATCTGAACATGTTTTCAATCTCTGAATGAAAAATTGTTTTTGGCAATTAAAGTGTAAGAGGTTATGTATATCAGAACTTATGATTCAGAACATCTGAAACACAAGCTCTGACGTACTTGACTCTGATAGAGAATTTTAAATAACTCAGAGGCTCTGAATTATTTTAGTGGGAAACGTTCAGTATTCACTGCTGAACAGTTGTCCATTAAAATAGCAGTTACCGAGTAAATTTTCTGCACGTGGTCTACGTGTGTCAGGTAGTGGGTGGTTAATGATGATTTTTGGTATTCAACTTTTTGTCAATTAGCGTAACTTCCCAAATTTGCTATTTTCGTGTTAACTGTACTCATTTAAATAAACTTACACAATACACTTGCACACTATTCACTTTCACAACCTACACTTTCATATTCTCTCTAAACCTCCAACACAATTTCTTTCTCTCTCGTTAGTCTTCCAAACCTTACCCTAATCTCCAACAATGGCTGGTGCTTCGTCTTCGTCTTCATCAAAGATTCCACCGTTCATGTTTAGACATCTTCAGATTGTTGGAAATGAAATGGAATTCCCAGAATCGCAACTAACGTTACTACCTGAGAAGATGGTCGACTTTGACAGTTTGAAAGAAAATGGGTATGATGTGAAACCGTACTTCTCTGCTCAAGGATGGAACAAGTACTTCGACATGTTGAATGGTCCTATCTATCCAGATCTTTTGAAGAAATTCTGGATGAAAGCGCGAGTTTTCTCTAAGTATGAAGCTAAGCAAGAGGAACTTGCCGCAATCGAAAGAAATCCTAGTCTGAAAGGAAAAACTAGGAAGGAGATGGGTCTTTTGGAGTTCACTGGTACACAGATTAGTGTTGGAACAAAATTGATTTAAAATATGTTTGCCCCTAAATCTATAAAGGTTTTGATGATAACAAAGTATTAATAAACAATTGGAAGGACTAAAAATTTATTTTAAGTGCGCAGATATAAGCATCATATAAGCTCTGAGTTAAGTTCAGAGGATGTGAACTCAGAAGTTCACAAGCGCTCAGAAGATGTTGGACTTCAGAAGATTCAACATTCAGAGGATGAAGACTTCAGAACTTCTTGTCTGTCTACAAGCTTCATCAACCTCTGAAGATCTCTTTGAAAGCTGTGAAAGATTCCTTTCACCAGTCAACTCTTCTACCAATGGAGAAAAGGACCTTTCAAGTCTGATCAGCTCAGCTACCTCTGTTTTGTCTGTCCTATCTTGAGAACGTGGGTCTTCAGTTTTGTTAGCTGAATAAGGAAAGTCCACTCTGCAGTAGTCAAAGTAACTGAAACTCTTTCTTAGTTTTGGATACAACCAAACTGCATCAAGACAGACTGCTTGAAGACAAAAGGTTATCAACTCCAACGGCTCCTTTTGCAACGACTCTTTTCTAGTGGTATATATACTAGAAGATTCAGCTACAACAAATACACAATTATTAAGATTTGAACGTGCGCTGAACAAACTCTGAACTCTGTGATATACAAGCTCTGAACCTCTTATCAAGTGTTTTTGCACTTTAGCTAAATACTCTGTACTATTTGTATTTGCTCTCTTTAGGTTCATCTAAGAGCATTTGTATATTTTTATATACTTTACCATTACTTGAGGAAACTTAAGCTTGTGTGCTTAAGTGTGGAAACTTAAACTTGTGTGTTTAAGTGTGAAGTCTTAAGCTTGTGTGCTTGAGCATAGTTGTGAAGTCTCTTGCTTGTGTGCTTGAGCAGGTGTAATCTTGTGTGATTATAGTGAACTCCCTTGGAAGTGCAAGGGGACTGGACTACTCTCGTTTTGTGAGAGGAACCAGTATAAATTGCTTGTGTGATCTCTCTCTCTATCTCCTTAACTTGTTATTTATTGTGTTACTTTTCCGCTGCTAACGTAGTTGAGTTAAGAACTTGAAAAAGTTTTAAACTTAGCTAAAACACAATTCAACCCCCCCTTCTTGTGTTTTCACACCTTCAATTGGTATCAGAGCGCCTGGTCTGTTACTTTCACTTAACAGTGAGACAGTAAAGATCTTGTGAGAACACTATGTCTGGAGGAGATGATAGTAGTACTAGAACTACTGGTGAAGGTGAGGCCAGTGGTGCTGGTGGTGGTCCTAGAAATGCTTTTGGTTATGACTACTTAAGTAATGAATCACATGAACATAGTGGCAACAGAAAAGCCCCTATATTCAATGGTGATGCTTCATTATTTGAGTGGTGGAAAGAGAGACTGTATAGCAATATTACTGCTATTGATCATGAGTTGTGGGATTTGGTTGAGTTGGGAGTAACTTTTGAAAACTTGAATGAACATGGTAGGTTGTCCATGGAGAATAGAAAGTTACTCACACCAGCTAACCTAAAAATCTACACAAAACATCATAGAGTAAAGGACATTGTTGTTGGCGCTATTAGACATGAGGATTATGTCAGAATAGAGAACAAATCTACTGCTAAATCTATCTTTGATTCTATGTGTGCTACCTATGATGGTAATGAAAAGGTTCAAGAGGCTAAAGCTAGTCTTTTGATAAGACAATATGAACTTTTCACTATGCAACAAGATGAAAACATTGAGACTATGTTTACAAGGTTTCAAATTCTTGTATCTGGGCTGAAAGCTCTTAAGAGAAGTTATTCAACCTATGACCATGTTCAGAAGATTCTGAGAAGTCTTCCTATTGCTTGGAGACCTAAGGTCACTGCAATAGAGGAAGCTCAAAATCTCAAGACTCTGAGTCTTGAAGCTCTGATAAGCAATCTCAGAAGCCATGAGATGGTTCTGGATGCTGACTCAGAAACTAAGAAGAAGTCTAAGTCAGTGGCTTTACAGTCAACTAAGACTACTTCTAAGGCTCTTAAGACTCAGCTTCTTGATATTGAAGAAGAATCTTCTGCTGATGGTCAAGAGGATGAGATGAATGAGGATGAGTTTGCTTTATTCACCAAGTTTCAGCAATGGAACAGATTTAACAAAAGAAATTTCAGAGGAGGTAACAGCTCCAGAAATTTTGTCAGCAAAAAGGATGATCAGAAGAACTGCTTCAACTGTAAGAAGCCAGGACACTTTATTGCTGATTGTCCAGAAATGTCTGCTAAAGACAAAAGCAAAAGATACAGCTCAAAGAAGCAACAATTCAAGAGCAAATTGAAAAAGAGTCTGATGGCTACTTTTGAAGAGCTATCATCTGAGGAAGAAGTTGAGGAAGAAGAAGAGGCAAATCTAGCCCTGATGGCTTCAGCTGACTCAGATGTAGACTCAGATGATGAATCAGAATCAGATTCAGAAGTAACTGATGAGGTATTTTCTGACTGCTCTAAATCTCAACTTATAACTGCACTTAACAAGGTCATTGAGAAACATCTCAGAGTGTTGAGTAAACAAAAAGTTTTACAAGAAAAGCTTAACACTCTGACTGAGCAAGCAGAACATTTTCAAGGTCTATATCAAGAAACTCTGAATAGAGTAGATGACTTTGAAAAGGGTTGTGCTGTTTGTCACAAACCTATTGATGAGCAGGAAATAGCTCTTCAACAGTTTGTGCATCTCAACCTTGGGAAGAGCAAAGCTGCTAATAGAATTTATAATGTCTTGAGACATAGAGGAGAAGGACTTGGCTATGAATATGGTAGAACATATTCAAAGCTGAAGACCTTTGCCAAAAAGGTTGGAAAATCTTGGGTTTATTATGTTGTTCCACCAAGTGAAGAGGGAAAGAATCCTGGCATTTGTGAAAATGACAATGATGATCTGAGTGATTTAGAAGCTGATAGCTCAGAGGAACCTAGTCCCTCAGGATCTGGAAAGAAAAGTTCAGAAGATAGAAGTTGTTCAGAACCTGAGAACATTAGTTCAAAAGTTCTGAAAGCTTCAACATCTGAGACTTCAAATTCTGGATTCAAAGGAACTTCAGTACCTGAAGCAAGTCAACCTAAAACATCAGAAGTTTTTAAAAAGAAAAATTCTAAATCTCAGATGAAGTACAAGACTCAGACTATTTATGATTCTAGAGTCAGTAGATATAATCAATCAGAAAATGGGATTGATAATAGATACAAACCCTGGAATCATAAACAATCCAAATCTTGGAACAATAATAGATTTCAAACAAAGAAAAGATTTCAAAAAGGTTATTATTCCAAACCAAGGTCTTTCTCTAACACTAGACAACATAATAAGCATGTTTGGACTAACAAGCGTGGACCCAGAAGATGGGTACCAAAAGCTGAAATTATGTATCATTCAGATTTACCAACTAGGAAAGGATATGTCCTACCTAAAGTATGGAAACAAGTCCTATGCAAAGGAAGAAGGGCTTATGTCCTTGACCAATGGCTGACAAGTTCTCAAGATAACAATCAGAACTTGATAAATGAAGAGGAAGAATATTGGGATGACCTTATCATTAACTGTGATAAAGAGTTCCACCGTAGTGATTAAAGTTGTTTCTCATACAGCCTGTCACTCAAAGAAGTATCATGAATCATTCATGGTATCTGGATAGTGGGTGTTCAAGGCACATGACTGGTGATAAACAACTATTTTCTAAGCTGACTATGAAAGAAGGAGGTTCTGTTGGTTTTGGAGGAAATCAGAAAGGAAAGATAATAGGTACAGGTACAGTAGGTAATTCCTCCCTATCTATTAATGATGTTTGGTTAGTTGATGGACTTAAGCATAATCTATTGAGCATAAGTCAATTTTGCGACAATGGTTATGTAGTTGTCTTTAATAAGGAATCATGTACTGTGTCTAAACAATCTGATAACACCATGATTTTCAAAGGTCTGAGAAAGAACAATGTTTATAAAATTAATCTTTCTGATTTGAATGAACAAAAAGTGATGTGTCTTTTGACCTTGAGTGAAGAAAAATGGATCTGGCATAAGAGGTTAGGCCATGCTAACTGGAGGTTAATCTCCAAGCTTAGCAAGCTTGACCTTGTCAGAGGTTTACCTAAAATTAAATATCACTCAAACACACTTTGTGGTTCATGTCAAAAAGGAAAGATTACAAAATCTTCTTTCAAACCTAAGAACATTGTCTCTACCTCAAGACCATTGGAACTTCTTCACATTGATCTCTTTGGGCCAGTTCAAACTGCCTCTATCAATGGAAAGAAGTATGGATTAGTGATTGTTGATGACTACAGTAGATGGACTTGGGTAAAATTCCTTAGAACAAAAGATGAAGCTTATGATGAGTTTAGCATCTTCTGCAAACAAATTCAAAATGAAAAAGGCTACACTATTTTAAAAGTTAGAAGTGATCATGGTGGAGAATTTGAAAATGAACCTTTTGAAAACTTTTGTGAAAAATTTGGCATTCTGCATGAATTCTCTTCTCCTAGAACTCCTCAACAAAATGGGGTTGTAGAAAGGAAGAATAGAACTCTGCAAGAAATGGCCAGAACCATGATGCATGAAACAAATGTAGCAAAGTTTTTATGGGCAGAAGCTGTAAACACAGCATGTTATGTTCAAAATAGAATCTATATCAGATCTAAGTTGAACAAAACTGCTTATGAATTGTTCAAAGGAAGAAAACCTGATATTTCTTATTTTCATCAGTTTGGATGCTCGTGTTACATCTTAAATAACAAAGTCCATCTAAAGAAATTTGATGCTAGAGGTTATAAGGGTATCTTTATAGGATATTCTGAACGCTCAAAAGCATACAGACTATATATTTCTGAAACACACACTGTGGAAGAAAGTATGCATGTCAAATTTGATGACAAAGAGCCTGACCAAGTGTCAGAGCTTGTGGAAGGTTTATCTAGATTTCAGGTATCAGAGGATCAATATTCAGATATTCCAAACTACTCAGAACATCCATTCTCTGAAGTACCTCTGAACACAATAGTTCCTACAGACTCTGAACAACCAAGAACAGAAGCATCTGCTGAACCTGATGTTGATGAGTCTGAAGATGATGAGCCCCCAAGAAATACCTTCAAATACAAGTCATCACATCCAGAGGAACTGATCTTAGGCAACAAGGATAGTCCAAGAAAGACAAGATCTCAACTGAGAAATGAGGAATCATTAGTTGGTCTTATCTCAATGATGGAACCTTCAAAGATTGATGAAGCTCTGAAGGATGATGCTTGGATTGTAGCAATGCAAGAAGAGCTGAATCAATTCCAAAGGAATGATGTATGGACTCTAGTGCCTAAACCTTCACACAAGAACATTATTGGAACAAAATGGGTATTCAGAAACAAGCTGAATGAACAAGGTGAAGTGGTAAGGAACAAGGCTAGATTGGTTGCACAAGGCTATAGTCAACAAGAGGGGATTGACTATACTGAAACCTTTGCACCAGTTGCTAGACTTGAAGCTATCAGGTTACTTCTATCTTATGCTGTTAATCATGGAATAACCTTATATCAAATGGATGTTAAAAGTGCCTTCTTAAATGGTTTTATTTCTGAAGAAGTGTATGTTAAGCAACCTCCTGGTTTTGAAGATGTCTCAAACCCTGAACATGTTTTTAAACTGAAGAAATCACTGTATGGTCTGAAACAAGCTCCAAGAGCTTGGTATGACAGACTCAGTAATTTCCTTCTTGAAAAAGGTTTTGAGAAAGGAAAGGTTGACTGCACACTCTTTAGAAAGACAACCAAAGAAGACATCTTAATCATTCAAATTTATGTTGATGATATTATTTTTGGTTCAACTAATGCTGCTTTGTGCAAGAGTTTTTCTAAGATAATGCAGGATGAATTTGAAATGAGCATGATGGGAGAGTTGAAGTTCTTTCTTGGAATTCAAATCAATCAGAAGAAGGAAGGAACTTATGTTCATCAATCAAAATACACTAAAGAACTTCTGAAGAAATTCAATTTAGATGACTGCAAGATAATGAATACTCCTATGCATCCAACTACCAACATGGGCAAGTCAGATGATGAAGGAAAGGTAGATCAAAAGATCTACAGAGGTATGATTGGTTCTTTACTCTATCTGACAGCCTCTAGACCAGATATTTTATTCAGTGTTTGCTTATGTGCAAGATTCCAGTCAGATCCTAGAGAATCTCATCTTACAGCTGTAAAGAGAATCTTTAGGTATCTGAAAGGAACAACTAATCTTGGACTTCTCTATAAGAAATCCAATGATTATGTGCTAAATGGATTCTGTGATGCTGACTATGCTGGAGATAAAATTGAAAGAAAATCCACAAGTGGCAATTGTCAATTTGTTGGTGAAAACCTTATCTCCTGGGCTAGTAAGAGACAAACTACTATAGCTTTGTCTACAGCAGAAGCAGAATACATTTCAGCAGCTAAGTGTTGCACACAACTACTCTGGTTAAAATATCAGTTAGAAGATTACCAGGTAAGCAGTAACAATATTCCTTTATATTGTGATAATACTGCAGCCATTCATCTATCTAAAAATCCTATCCTACACTCTAGAGCCAAACATATTGAAATTAAACACCATTTTATCAGAGATTATGTTCAGAGAGGCATTATAGATATTAAGTTTGTTGATACTGAAAATCAATGGGCTGACATATTTACTAAAGCCTTATCTGTTGAAAGATTTGATTTTATAAAGAAACATCTGAACATGTTTTCAATCTCTGAATGAAAAATTGTTTTTGGCAATTAAAGTGTAAGAGGTTATGTATATCAGAACTTATGATTCAGAACATCTGAAACACAAGCTCTGACGTACTTGACTCTGATAGAGAATTTTAAATAACTCAGAGGCTCTGAATTATTTTAGTGGGAAACGTTCAGTATTCACTGCTGAACAGTTGTCCATTAAAATAGCAGTTACCGAGTAAATTTTCTGCACGTGGTCTACGTGTGTCAGGTAGTGGGTGGTTAATGATGATTTTTGGTATTCAACTTTTTGTCAATTAGCGTAACTTCCCAAATTTGCTATTTTCGTGTTAACTGTACTCATTTAAATAAACTTACACAATACACTTGCACACTATTCACTTTCACAACCTACACTTTCATATTCTCTCTAAACCTCCAACACAATTTCTTTCTCTCTCGTTAGTCTTCCAAACCTTACCCTAATCTCCAACAATGGCTGGTGCTTCGTCTTCGTCTTCATCAAAGATTCCACCGTTCATGTTTAGACATCTTCAGATTGTTGGAAATGAAATGGAATTCCCAGAATCGCAACTAACGTTACTACCTGAGAAGATGGTCGACTTTGACAGTTTGAAAGAAAATGGGTATGATGTGAAACCGTACTTCTCTGCTCAAGGATGGAACAAGTACTTCGACATGTTGAATGGTCCTATCTATCCAGATCTTTTGAAGAAATTCTGGATGAAAGCGCGAGTTTTCTCTAAGTATGAAGCTAAGCAAGAGGAACTTGCCGCAATCGAAAGAAATCCTAGTCTGAAAGGAAAAACTAGGAAGGAGATGGGTCTTTTGGAGTTCACTGGTACACAGATTAGGTCTAACATCTGTGGTATCAATCTTACTTTTTCTCCAATTCACTTCAATGCGTTGTTGGGTTTGGACAACTCTGGTTTGGTGCTGGATGATTTTGAAAAAGATACAAGATTCAGAGAAGAACTTCTGCACAGGATGTGCATTGATATGAAGTTGAAGGGAAAGGTTAAAGGTCTGACAGATGAGTGCAGGGTCTTATTCAAGATTATCTTGTCAACTATCAGTCCAAGAGTTGGTGGTACTGATACTATCTCGTGGCCTCATCGTCATCTGATTTACTTTCTTCTGACTGAAAGGAAAGTAAATCTGGGTAAATACTTTTTTGAGAGGATCTGTGAAGCCATCTTCCAAAGCAAGTCTCAGAGAAAAACAACTATTGTTTATCCTAGATTGCTTTCAGATCTTCTGTACCAAGGTCACATTGTTCAGAATCTGAAGAAGTTCTATCCAGAACTTATGGCTCAGAAGCTCTTACCAGAAGTTCTGAATGCAAGCTTCTTAACAAAGATGCACTTAATCAACACCAAGCTGGTTCAACCTAAACAAGAATTTAGAGTTAGACCTGAAGATCGTATGTATGTAGAAGGCTACCCAATTATATCTGAAGCTGATGCTGAGCATGTGATTCAGGACTACTTAGAAGTGCTTAGAAAAGAAGGTTTGGTTGTTGATAGAAGTATGGTTCCTCCAGCTCCTGTAAACATGTATAACCCTAAGAGGAAGCCAAAGAGGAAAGCTGAACAAGAAAAACCAGATCTTTTGGCTCAGAAGAAGGTTAAGGTTGAGCAATCTATGGCTGAGCAAAGAACTAAGAGGAAGCATGAAGAAACTGCAACCAAGGCTGCTGAAGGAGCTTCCAAAAAGCCTATGGTTGTTGAAGTTGACAGTTCATCTGAGGAATCTGACTCTGAAGATGAAACTGAATCTGATGAGGAGACTCTTGCTGCTCGTTTGAGGAAAAGACCTGCTCCTATTTCCAAAGATAAAGGTAAGTCTTCTAAGTATGTTTTTAATGAAAATGAGATTGGATTAGGTTACACCAAACCTCTCAAAACTATCTTACCAACCTCTGATAATCCAACCTCTGATAACCCCCTATCTGAACTTGAAAAACATTTGAGCCCTGACCCTCTTAATAATCACCCTTTTTCTCATGAAACTCAACACAAATCTAGCTCACCTCCAAAACCTTCTTCACCTCAACCTAAACCTCAACCTGACATTCCACAATCTGAACCTCAACCAGATATTCCTGTCACTAAACCAACCTCTCCCACAAAACAATCCTCTCCACCTCCTGAACCATCCCCTGAACATAAATCTCCTGAACCATCTCCTGAACATGTTCACCCTGAATCCACTTCTGACATCTCATCATCTGAACCAACCCCTGAACCCCTTCCTAACTCAAGTGCTGAACATGCTTCTCCTGAGCGTATTCACACTTGTGCTCCCAAGCCTTCAGAGGTAGAAGTTGTGACTATTGACAACCCTACTCCTGAAATACCTAATCTTTCTACTATTCCCAATCCTTCACCATCTTTATCCAACATTTTTAGAAATCTATCCACTCAATTTCATGAAGACTTGCTTAGATTATCTACAATAAAGGACAGGTTCTTAGTTTGTCCTTCTGATGTGGATCTCGAAGTATCAAGCATTAAGGCAAGGATTTGCAATGCTTTGGATGTTGCTGCTGCAAAGGTTAAGGCTGTAGTTGGAAGAAGAGATTTGGATGTGATAGACCTCTTAAAGAAAAGTCTGGCTAGGGCTGAATTGAAAAGGTTAACCATGTTTCATCATGATGGATTTGAACTTGCTAAGCTGGAAGAAATTGCTGCTGTTGAACACCGTCTGAATGCTTTCAAGAGTTCAGAGTCTGGAGTCATCTGGATAGACTCCAAGCTTTTTCAGAGTCTTGAAGCTCAGAGATCTGAATCTGAAAGGTTAGAAGAAGCTGCTGCAAGAGTTGCCCAGTTGGCAAATGAGGTGCACCAAGAAGATGTGCTTGCTTCTCAGAATCAAGAGGATGTGCTGATGATAGACTATCCAGAGGAAGGTGAACCCTCTGATAAAGGCAAGGCACCTTTGATTGAAGAACCAGAACCTGTGATTGAAGATCAAGCTCCTGTTATGGCAGAACAGTTGCAGATATTTCAAGAAGCCCTGAGGGAACAGCAAGAAGGTCTAGAACGTCAAAGAGCTGCTCAAGAGACATTGGAAACCAAGGTGGATGGTTTAGTTTCCAATGTGGGATCTTTAAATGACAAATTTGACCAACTATTAGCCCTTCTTAAGAAACCCTAGGATTCTATGCACTTTTTCTTCATATTTTTATGTTTTGCTTGCTTATTTTGTCATGTTTATTTCCTTGTTTACCTTCTGAACACTTTTTCTGGTTTATCTATTTCAAGATTTTGTTTATGTTTTGATTGATTAATTATTTTATGTCCACTTGATATTTTTTTTCTTGATAAATAAGAACACAAGAACACAAGATGCTTTTAAAAACGAAAATTTTTATTAATGATCTGATAATGTAGAGTACATTGGTAAAAAGAAAAAGAAAAAGACAACCTAATCCTAATCAGATGGATAAAACTCAGAAGAAATCTCTGATTTCTCCTCAGCATCCTCTGATGATATTTCAATGGGATCTGGGTTTTGCTCTTGTTCTTCTTCTTCTTGTTCCTCTTCTGGAACATAGCTAGCCAAGAACTCCACATAGTCAGCATCATCTTCATTCTCTTCAGCTTCAGAGTCTGATGAGATGATTATTATCTCAGCATCTTGTGGTTTCTTGTTGTCTTTCTTATCCTTCTCTTCGTCTTCGCGTTTCTCTTCGTTCTTCTTTCTCTTAAACTCTGCGATGCGTAAACTGAATCTTTTCATTATTCCAACTTTCTCTTGCTTCACTTGTTTCTTCTTGTTTTTATGTGAAGCAGGCATGTTAACTTGTTCCGTTTTATAAACCCTTGAGCGCGTTGGTTTTCGCTGTTGAAATTAATTCACCTTTGTAACAACCACTCTCCTTTCTCTTTGACTGTCTTGGTTATATAACTTTGTTTTACTTTTTGATAATGACAAAAGGGGGAGTAGTTACGCATTAATTGATAAGTTCCAAAACTGAAACCACGCCTTTATCTCGCTTTTATCTGTTATATTAAAAGTTGTTACTTTTAAGTTGTTTTACGTATTTCAAGGAGGAGACTAAGTTAGTTGAAACTGAAATAAATTTTATAAGTAAGGATAAGTTAAGAGTGCAATTTTAACTTAGCCTTATGAGACTTAGGGGGAGAGCTTGCAAACCTCTCACTCTGAAGAAAGATATGAAATTTGTTTTATTTCAAAACATCTTAATCTTATACTAAATTAAAATATCATGGATAAAACATAAAGTTCAGACTTTATGGAGTATCAATCTTAGGGGGAGCTTGCAAACCTCATAAACCTAAGAGAAACATGATAAGTTAATTTAACAACAATTGTCAATTAATACTTATGTTTGTCATCATCAAAAAGGGGGAGATTGTTGGAACAAAATTGATTTAAAATATGTTTGCCCCTAAATCTATAAAGGTTTTGATGATAACAAAGTATTAATAAACAATTGGAAGGACTAAAAATTTATTTTAAGTGCGCAGATATAAGCATCATATAAGCTCTGAGTTAAGTTCAGAGGATGTGAACTCAGAAGTTCACAAGCGCTCAGAAGATGTTGGACTTCAGAAGATTCAACATTCAGAGGATGAAGACTTCAGAACTTCTTGTCTGTCTACAAGCTTCATCAACCTCTGAAGATCTCTTTGAAAGCTGTGAAAGATTCCTTTCACCAGTCAACTCTTCTACCAATGGAGAAAAGGACCTTTCAAGTCTGATCAGCTCAGCTACCTCTGTTTTGTCTGTCCTATCTTGAGAACGTGGGTCTTCAGTTTTGTTAGCTGAATAAGGAAAGTCCACTCTGCAGTAGTCAAAGTAACTGAAACTCTTTCTTAGTTTTGGATACAACCAAACTGCATCAAGACAGACTGCTTGAAGACAAAAGGTTATCAACTCCAACGGCTCCTTTTGCAACGACTCTTTTCTAGTGGTATATATACTAGAAGATTCAGCTACAACAAATACACAATTATTAAGATTTGAACGTGCGCTGAACAAACTCTGAACTCTGTGATATACAAGCTCTGAACCTCTTATCAAGTGTTTTTGCACTTTAGCTAAATACTCTGTACTATTTGTATTTGCTCTCTTTAGGTTCATCTAAGAGCATTTGTATATTTTTATATACTTTACCATTACTTGAGGAAACTTAAGCTTGTGTGCTTAAGTGTGGAAACTTAAACTTGTGTGTTTAAGTGTGAAGTCTTAAGCTTGTGTGCTTGAGCATAGTTGTGAAGTCTCTTGCTTGTGTGCTTGAGCAGGTGTAATCTTGTGTGATTATAGTGAACTCCCTTGGAAGTGCAAGGGGACTGGACTACTCTCGTTTTGTGAGAGGAACCAGTATAAATTGCTTGTGTGATCTCTCTCTCTATCTCCTTAACTTGTTATTTATTGTGTTACTTTTCCGCTGCTAACGTAGTTGAGTTAAGAACTTGAAAAAGTTTTAAACTTAGCTAAAACACAATTCAACCCCCCCTTCTTGTGTTTTCACACCTTCAATTAGGTCTAACATCTGTGGTATCAATCTTACTTTTTCTCCAATACACTTCAATGCGTTGTTGGGTCTGGACAACTCTGGTTTGGTGCTGGATGATTTTGAAAAAGATACAAGATTCAGAGAAGAACTTCTGCACAGGATGTGCATTGATATGAAGTTGAAGGGAAAGGTTAAAGGTCTGACAGATGAGTGCAGGGTCTTATTCAAGATTATCTTGTCAACTATCAGTCCAAGGGTTGGTGGTACTGATACTATCTCGTGGCCTCATCGTCATCTGATTTACTTTCTTCTGACTGAAAGGAAAGTAAATCTGGGTAAATACTTTTTTGAGAGGATCTGTGAAGCCATCTTCCAAAGCAAGTCTCAGAGAAAAACAACTATTGTTTATCCTAGATTGCTTTCAGATCTTCTGTACCAAGGTCACATTGTTCAGAATCTGAAGAAGTTCTATCCAGAACTTATGGCTCAGAAGCTCTTACCAGAAGTTCTGAATGCAAGCTTCTTAACAAAGATGCACTTAATCAACACCAAGCTGGTTCAACCTAAACAAGAATTTAGAGTTAGACCTGAAGATCGTATGTATGTAGAAGGCTACCCAATTATATCTGAAGCTGATGCTGAGCATGTGATTCAGGACTTCTTAGAAGTGCTCAGAAAAGAAGGTTTGGTTGTTGATAGAAGTATGGTTCCTCCAGCTCCTGTAAACATGTATAACCCTAAGAGGAAGCCAAAGAGGAAAGCTGAACAAGACAAACCAGATCTTTTGGCTCAGAAGAAGGTTAAGGTTGAGCAATCTATGGCTGAGCAAAGAACTAAGAGGAAGCATGAAGAAACTGCAACCAAGGCTGCTGAAGGAGCTTCCAAAAAGCCTATGGTTGTTGAAGTTGACAGTTCATCTGAGGAATCTGACTCTGAAGATGAAACTGAATCTGATGAGGAGACTCTTGCTGCTCGTTTGAGGAAAAGACCTGCTCCTATTTCTAAAGATAAAGGTAAGTCTTCTAAGTATGTTTTTAATGAAAATGAGATTGGATTAGGTTACACCAAACCTCTCAAAACTATCTTACCAACCTCTGATATTTCAACCTCTGATAACCCCCTATCTGAACTGGAAAAACATTTGAGCCCTGACCCTCTTAATAATCACCCTCTTTCTCATGAAACTCAACACAAATCTAGCTCACCTCCAAAATCTACATCACCTCAACCTGAACCTCAACCTGACATTCCACAATCTGAACCTCAACCAGATATTCCTGTCACTAAACCAACCTCTCCCACAAAACAATCCTCTCCACCTCCTGAACCATCCCCTGAACATAAATCTCCTGAACCATCTCCTGAACATGTTCACCCTGAATCCACTTCTGACATCTCATCATCTGAACCAACCCCTGAACCCCTTCCTAACTCAAGTGCTGAACATGCTTCTCCTGAGCGTATTCACACTTGTGCTCCCAAGCCTTCAGAGGTAGAAGTTGTGACTATTGACAACCCTACTCCTGAAATACCTAATCTTTCTACTATTCCCAATCCTTCACCATCTTTATCCAACATTTTTAGAAATCTATCCACTCAATTTCATGAAGACTTGCTTAGATTATCTACAATAAAGGACAGGTTCTTAGTTTGTCCTTCTGATGTGGATCTCGAAGTATCAAGCATTAAGGCAAGGATTTGCAATGCTTTGGATGTTGCTGCTGCAAAGGTTAAGGCTGTAGTTGGAAGAAGAGATTTGGATGTGATAGACCTCTTAAAGAAAAGTCTGGCTAGGGCTGAATTGAAAAGGTTAACCATGTTTCATCATGATGGATTTGAACTTGCTAAGCTGGAAGAAATTGCTGCTGTTGAACACCGTCTGAATGCTTTCAAGAGTTCAGAGTCTGGAGTCATCTGGATAGACTCCAAGCTTTTTCAGAGTCTTGAAGCTCAGAGATCTGAATCTGAAAGGTTAGAAGAAGCTGCTGCAAGAGTTGCCCAGTTGGCAAATGAGGTGCACCAAGAAGATGTGCTTGCTTCTCAGAATCAAGAGGATGTGCTGATGATAGACTATCCAGAGGAAGGTGAACCCTCTGATAAAGGCAAGGCACCTTTGATTGAAGAACCAGAACCTGTGATTGAAGATCAAGCTCCTGTTATGGCAGAACAGTTGCAGATATTTCAAGAAGCCCTGAGGGAACAGCAAGAAGGTCTAGAACGTCAAAGAGCTGCTCAAGAGACATTGGAAACCAAGGTGGATGGTTTAGTTTCCAATGTGGGATCTTTAAATGACAAATTTGACCAACTATTAGCCCTTCTTAAGAAACCCTAGGATTCTATGCACTTTTTCTTCATATTTTTATGTTTTGCTTGCTTATTTTGTCATGTTTATTTCCTTGTTTACCTTCTGAACACTTTTTCTGGTTTATCTATTTCAAGATTTTGTTTATGTTTTGATTGATTAATTATTTTATGTCCACTTGATATTTTTTTCTTGATAAATAAGAACACAAGAACACAAGATGCTTTTAAAAACGAAAATTTTTATTAATGATCTGATAATGTAGAGTACATTGGTAAAAAGAAAAAGAAAAAGACAACCTAATCCTAATCAGATGGATAAAACTCAGAAGAAATCTCTGATTTCTCCTCAGCATCCTCTGATGATATTTCAATGGGATCTGGGTTTTGCTCTTGTTCTTCTTCTTCTTGTTCCTCTTCTGGAACATAGCTAGCCAAGAACTCCACATAGTCAGCATCATCTTCATTCTCTTCAGCTTCAGAGTCTGATGAGATGATTATTATCTCAGCATCTTGTGGTTTCTTGTTGTCTTTCTTATCCTTCTCTTCGTCTTCGCGTTTCTCTTCGTTCTTCTTTCTCTTAAACTCTGCGATGCGTAAACTGAATCTTTTCATTATTCCAACTTTCTCTTGCTTCACTTGTTTCTTCTTGTTTTTATGTGAAGCAGGCATGTTAACTTGTTCCGTTTTATAAACCCTTGAGCGCGTTGGTTTTCGCTGTTGAAATTAATTCACCTTTGTAACAACCACTCTCCTTTCTCTTTGACTGTCTTGGTTATATAACTTTGTTTTACTTTTTGATAATGACAAAAGGGGGAGTAGTTACGCATTAATTGATAAGTTCCAAAACTGAAACCACGCCTTTATCTCGCTTTTATCTGTTATATTAAAAGTTGTTACTTTTAAGTTGTTTTACGTATTTCAAGGAGGAGACTAAGTTAGTTGAAACTGAAATAAATTTTATAAGTAAGGATAAGTTAAGAGTGCAATTTTAACTTAGCCTTATGAGACTTAGGGGGAGAGCTTGCAAACCTCTCACTCTGAAGAAAGATATGAAATTTGTTTTATTTCAAAACATCTTAATCTTATACTAAATTAAAATATCATGGATAAAACATAAAGTTCAGACTTTATGGAGTATCAATCTTAGGGGGAGCTTGCAAACCTCATAAACCTAAGAGAAACATGATAAGTTAATTTAACAACAATTGTCAATTAATACTTATGTTTGTCATCATCAAAAAGGGGGAGATTGTTGGAACAAAATTGATTTAAATATGTTTGCCCCTAAATCTATAAAGGTTTTGATGATAACAAAGTATTAATAAACAATTGGAAGGACTAAAAATTTATTTTAAGTGCGCAGATATAAGCATCATATAAGCTCTGAGTTAAGTTCAGAGGATGTGAACTCAGAAGTTCACAAGCGCTCAGAAGATGTTGGACTTCAGAAGATTCAACATTCAGAGGATGAAGACTTCAGAACTTCTTGTCTGTCTACAAGCTTCATCAACCTCTGAAGATCTCTTTGAAAGCTGTGAAAGATTCCTTTCACCAGTCAACTCTTCTACCAATGGAGAAAAGGACCTTTCAAGTCTGATCAGCTCAGCTACCTCTGTTTTGTCTGTCCTATCTTGAGAACGTGGGTCTTCAGTTTTGTTAGCTGAATAAGGAAAGTCCACTCTGCAGTAGTCAAAGTAACTGAAACTCTTTCTTAGTTTTGGATACAACCAAACTGCATCAAGACAGACTGCTTGAAGACAAAAGGTTATCAACTCCAACGGCTCCTTTTGCAACGACTCTTTTCTAGTGGTATATATACTAGAAGATTCAGCTACAACATATACACAATTATTAAGATTTGAACGTGCGCTGAACAAACTCTGAACTCTGTGATATACAAGCTCTGAACCTCTTATCAAGTGTTTTTGCACTTTAGCTAAATACTCTGTACTATTTGTATTTGCTCTCTTTAGGTTCATCTAAGAGCATTTGTATATTTTTATATACTTTACCATTACTTGAGGAAACTTAAGCTTGTGTGCTTAAGTGTGGAAACTTAAACTTGTGTGTTTAAGTGTGAAGTCTTAAGCTTGTGTGCTTGAGCATAGTTGTGAAGTCTCTTGCTTGTGTGCTTGAGCAGGTGTAATCTTGTGTGATTATAGTGAACTCCCTTGGAAGTGCAAGGGGACTGGACTACTCTCGTTTTGTGAGAGGAACCAGTATAAATTGCTTGTGTGATCTCTCTCTCTATCTCCTTAACTTGTTATTTATTGTGTTACTTTTCCGCTGCTAACGTAGTTGAGTTAAGAACTTGAAAAAGTTTTAAACTTAGCTAAAACACAATTCAACCCCCCCTTCTTGTGTTTTCACACCTTCAGAGTACATTGGTAAAAAGAAAAAGAAAAAGACAACCTAATCCTAATCAGATGGATAATACTCAGAAGAAATCTCAGATTTCTCCTCAGCATCATCTGATGAAATTTCTATGGGATCTGGGTTTTGCTCTTCTTCTTCTTCTTCTTGTTCTTCTTCTGGAACATAGGCAGCCAAGAACTCAACATAGTCAGCATCATCTTCATTCTCTTCAGCTTCAGAATCTGATGAGATGATTATAATCTCAGCTTCTTGTGGTTTCTTGTTGTCTTCTTTATTTTTCTCATCTTCTTCGCGTTTTTCGTCTTCTTTCTTTCTCCGAAACTCTGCAATGCGTGAACTAAATCTTCTCATTCTTCCTAATCTCTCTTGATTTACTCGTTTATTCTTAGTTTTACGTGAAGAAGGCATGTTAACTCGTTCACCTTTTATAAACTTTTAAGCGCGTTGTTTTTTTTTGTCTTTGAAATAAATTCCCCTTTGTAACAACCACTCTTCTTCTTAGTTTTACGTGAAGAAGGCATGTTAACTCGTTCACCTTTTATAAACTTTTAAGCGCGTTGTTTTTTTTTGTCTTTGAAATAAATTCCCCTTTGTAACAACCACTCTTCTTCTTTGTCTGTCTTGATTATATAAATTTTTTTTACTTTTTGATAATGACAAAAGGGGGAGTAGTTACGCATTAATTGATAAGTGATAAGTTTCAAAACTGAAACCACGCCTTTTATCTCGCTTTTATCCGTTAAGTTAAAAGTTGTTACTTTTAAGTTGTTTTACGTATTTCAATGCGGAGACTAAGTTAGTTGAAACTGAAATAAATTTCATAAGTAAGGATAAGTTAAGAGTGCAATTTTAACTTAGCCTTATGAGACTTAGGGGGAGAGCTTGCAAACCTCTCACTCTGAAGAAAGATATGAAATTTGTTTTATTTCAAATTATCTTAATCTTATACTAAATTAAAATATCATGGATAAAACTTAAAGCCTTGGCTTTAAGGAGTATCAATCTTAGGGGGAGCTTGCAAACCTCACAAACCTAAGAGAAACATGATAAGTTAATTTAACAACAATTGTCAATTAATACTTATGTTTGTCATCATCAAAAAGGGGGAGATTGTTGGAACAAAATTGATTTAAAAATGTTTGCCCCTAAATCTATAAAGGTTTTGATGATAACAAAGTATTAATAAACAATTGGAAGGACTAAAAATTTATTTTAAGTGCGCAGATATAAGCATCAGATAAGCTCAGAGGATGTGAATTCAGAAGTTCACAAGCGCTCAGAAGATGTTGGACTTCAGAAGTTACAACCTTCAGATGATGAAGTCTTCAGAACTTCTTGAGTGACAAAAGTTTCATCAACCTCTGAAGATCTTTTTGAAAGCTGTAAAGATTCCCTTTGCAAGTCAACTCTTCTACCAATGAAGAAAAGAACCTTTCAAGCCTGATCAGTTCAGCTACTCTCGTTTTGTCTGTCCTAACTTGAGAACGTGGGTCTTCAGACTTGTTAGCTGAATAAGGAAAGTCCACTCTGCAGTAGTCAAAGTATCTGAAACTCTTACTCAGTTTAGATACAAACAAACTGCATCAAGACAGACTGCTTGAAGACAAAAGATTATCAACTCCAACGGTTCTTTTTGCAACGACTCTTTTCTGGTGGTATATATACTAGAAGGATCAGCTGCATTATTAACAACAATTATTAAGGAATTAACGTGCGCTGAACAAACTCTGAATTTTGTGTATACAAGCTCTGAACCTCTTATCAAGTGTTTTTTGCACTTTAGTCAAATACTCTCTACTCTTAGTATTTGTTCTCTTTAGGTTCATCTAAGAGCATTTGTATATTTTCATATACTCTACTATTACTTGAGGAAACTTAAGCTTGTGTGCTTAAGTGTGAAGTCTTAAGCTTGTGTGCTTGAGCATTGTTGAGAAGTCTCTTGCTTGTGTGCTTGAGCAGGTGTAATCTTGTGTGATTATAGTGAAATCCCTTGGAAGTGCAAGGGGACTGGACTACTCTCGTTTTGTGAGAGGAACCAGTATAAATTGCTTGTGTGATCTCTCTCTCTCTCTTAACTTGTTTATTGTGTTATTTATCCGCTGCCGTTGTAGTTAAGTTAAGAACTTGAAAAAGTTTTAAACTTGACTAAAACACAATTCAACCCCCCCTTCTTGTGTTTTCACACCTTCACATATGTGTCTTTAAGGGACCAATCCGGACCTTTTTTTCTTTAAGGGACTATTGCGAAACCTAAAATATCTTTAAGGGACCAAAAGACTAATTAGGCCATTGAAAATTGATGGTTTATATGCAAGTTTAATATGAATATTTATTCGTATGTTAAAATGCATGTCCTGATGCCCCTTTTTCTAGAATGAGTTAAAATGGTGTTGTGACTCGATAACTTTTGATGCTACGTTAAATTCGACGACCCTTACTCGAATGAAAATAGAAAGCCTACTTTGTTTTAAATTCTATAAAGTCTAATGACTCGATGGAAAAAATAGAATGTCCCTGATGAAAAAAATGGAATGTCCCTGATGGAAAATATATATGGTATTTGAAACTATATGGTTTGATAAATGGGAGAATGATGGTACTGTGCCCAGTGAGATATATTGATTTGACAGTATAAAATAGATGAATTTTATTGTGGCTGGATGACCCTAACAGAAAATATCACATTTGAACATACTCCTTCTAGTCCTTAATATAAGAAAAAATTGACTTTTTAGATACATTAAAAAATGAATGTATCTAGTCTATAATATAGTCTAGATACATCAATTTTTTATTGTATCTAAAAAGTGAATTTCATATTATATTAAGGATCAGAGGGAGTATTCAGTTCTAAATTTGAAAAAAAGGAAAGGATGGTGATATTTTACCGGAATTTGATATTTGGATTATGTTGTCATAAACTTGACAAATTGAATTGACGGTATCGGTTGTTGGAATCGTGGCTTATTGATCGGTCATTCGTAAATATGCAACTCATTCAAGGTATGCTACTATGTAACTATTCTTATAATATGAATGAAAATTGATGGTTTATATGCATGTTTAATACGAATATTTATTTATAAGTTACTATGCTTGTCCTGATGTCCCTTTCTAGAATGAGAATTGAAAATTTTATCTTTGAATATAAAGTTGAAATTGTTGGTGTTGTGGCTCGATAACTTTTAATGCTACGTTAAATTTGATATTTGAGGTTATACACATTCATAACATGAAATGCATCTTATAACGACCCTTAATCGAATGAAAATAGAAAGCCTACTTTGTTTTAAATTCTATAAAATAGAATGACCCGATGGAAAAAAATAGAATGTCCCTGATGGAAAATATATTGTATTTGAAACTATATGGTTGGATAAATGAGAGAATGATGATATTGTGCCCCAATGAGTTATTGATATTTGGATTATGTTGTCATAAACTTGACAAATTGAATTGACGGTATCGGTTGTTGGAATCGTGGCTTATGTTGTCATGTTTAATATGAATATTTATTTATAAGTTAAAATGCTTGTCCTGTTGTCCCTTTCTAGAATGATAATTGAAAACTTTATCTTTGAATATAAAGTTGAAATTGTTGGTGTTGTGGCTCGATAACTTTTGATGTTACGTTAAATGATATTTGAGTTGATACACATTCATAACATGAAATGCATGTTATGTCGACCCTTAATGGAATGAAAATAGAAAGCCTACTTTGTTTTAAATTCTATAAAATAGAATGAACCGATGGAAAAAATAAAATGATGGTGATATTTTACCGGAATTTGATATTTGGATTATATTGTTATAAACTTGACAAATTGAATTGACGATATCGATTGTTTGAATCGTGACTTATTGATTGGTCATTCGTAAATATGCGGTCCATTCAAGGTATGCTACTATGTAACTATTCTTATAATATGAATGAAAATTGATGGTTTATATACATGTTTAATATGAATATTTATTTATAAGTTAAAATGCTTGTCCTGGTGTCCCTTTCTAGAATGAGAATTGAAAATTTTATCTTTGAATATAAAGTTAAAATTGTTGGTGTTGTGGCTTGATAACTTAAAATGTATGTTATGAGGACCCTTAATCGAATGAAAATATAAAGCCTACTTAGTTTTAAATTCTATAAAATAGAATGACCTGATGGAAAATATACATGGTATTTGAATTAATACGGTTGATAACATGGGAGGATGATAGTACTCCGACCCAATGAGATATTGATTTCACGGCATAAAATAGATGAATTGTATTATGGCTCGATGACACTAACAGAAAATATCATAGTTGAAAATTTGAAAAAAAGGAAAGGATGATAGTATTTTACCAAAATAGGATTGGAAATCAAATATGATATTTGGATTATGTTGTCATAAACTTACAAATTGAATTTACTATATCGGTCGTTGGAATCATGGCTTATTGATCGGTTAGTCGTAAAAATGCAGTTCACTCAATGTATGTTACTATGCTTTGTAACTATTCTTAATTTTTGTCGTTAATCATGCATCTAATTCTTTCCATTTTTTAAATTTTTCTCATGGATTTATAAAAAGGTATTATGTATGAATTTGATTTCTTTTATCTGTTGTTGATGTCTCTATTTTTATCAGTTGAACGATGGATGCATGTTATGATGTGATTGTCCTAAAATTTAATCTGCCGTTGAAATTTTTTCCACACCTACCAATTCACATCTAAGTTTTTTTTTTGGAGATTTTTGGCAAAACACCACTATGGCATGATAACATCTTCTTCCAGATTACGAGCTTCTTATTCAACACCAAACATTTACCTAATTTGACAGAGAAGACATTTTGCACTAAAAAATAGTATGGAACAAAAAATGGTGCACGTTGGAGAAAGGGTGGTCCGGCAAGAAGTAGGCATGGCCATAAAACTCATACCCGCTGGTAATCGTCCAAACCATATCCGCTTTGATGGGGAAAATCCGAGTTGACTGAGTTTGAGTTCTGATTTGGGTTTTTCCCGATTTCAAAACATGGGGTTGGGGCTGGTAATGGGTACATTGATACTCATCCCCGAACCCGCTCCGCTTATACTAAAAATTAGATTTCACCTCTTTTAAATTAGAAACACTTCAACAATCTCTTAAATTACATTCATATATTTATTTTTTATTTTTAATTTAAGTATTAAACAAGTCATTTTCTCTATTTTTTTCTTTATTTGAAAAAATATTGTTGAGAGAAAATAATTTTGGACATTTAAATTTTTTTTTAATAAAAAAATACTAAAATACAATCTAAATTCATGTGAAAAAAGGCGTAACGATGATACCCGAAACTCGTTTGGGGATACCCGATCCCCGTTGGGTATGAGTTTGGAGTTATCATTTTTATCCCCGCTCAAATTTGAGATGGGTTTGAGGAAACTCCAACTTTATGGGTTTGAGTTTGGGGAGGGTAAAATTCGTCCTCGCCCCATTATCATGCCTAGCAAGAAGGGCTAATTTCTAAAAGGGTTCTAAAAGGGTTCTAAAAGGGAAGGGGATGCGGGGTTCCTCGAATGGTGAAGTTAAGGGGATGCGGGGTGCCCGCATTTTGTGTGGGAGAGAGGGATACTTTCGGTTATATGAAATCTATTAAGGGGGAGGTGTGGTAGCACAAACGAAGGGTGTATTTAGCAATATTTTTTATCCCTCCACTCCACCCTACAAATAATCTAATATTCCAATTTTATCCTTTTATTATATAACATTTTGTGGGTATTGAATTTTTTTGTAAGGGTGATGTTAAATAATAAAAGGGTAAAATTGGAATATTAAATTGTTTGTAGGGGTAGAAAAATAAATGTAGGGGTAGGAGGAAAAATTTTCTTTCTCGTCTTTTGTTGGGCTAAAGTCTTGATGGAATCGGTCCTTTTTACCTTTTTGCATGAGTATATATGAGGAACAAAAATTGAATCATTAGAATGAGAAAGACAATATTAATGAATTGTATTTAGGAATTTTTCTCTTTAAACCCCCCATGTTTCTTCTGGCCCCCTTGAAATTCTCATCTTGCCCTCATAATTTTCGGAAAATGTTTTCCAAAATTTATATTTTTTTGGAATCTATTTTCCAAAATATAACTAAAATGTAGTTTTCAAATCTATATTTTTCATTCACATTCCAGTATTTCATATTCTATTTTTCAAAAAGTTAACTATTTTGAAAAACGTTTTCCAAATATTCAAATATTTCGGAATGCAGAATCCGAAATTGCTTCGGAAAACATTTTCCGAAGTTATTTTGGAAAATGTTTTTTCTGAAATCCTGTTATATGTGATCAGAACCGCAAATTTGCTATTCTAACATGATTTTTCATCAATCTCAATCATTTTTTAGCAAATCAAACGCACTCAATAATCAAAAAAAATTAAAAAGGTTGTAATACATAAGAATTAACATACAATAAAATGTGTATAACAAGCTTGCTGTGAAACATCATGTTTGTCTGCAAGTGAACACAACCAATAAAGTCACATATATCAACACGATTATATTTTGGATTATGTTTGGAGATTGATTAGTGTGATGAAAAATCAGGTTAGACTAGCAAATTTGCGGTTCTGATAATAGTTTACAGGATTTCGGAAAATGTTTTCCAAAATTACTTTGGAAAATTTGGAAAACATTTTCCAAGGCATTTTCGGATTTTGCATTCCGAACTATTTGAATTTTCGGAAAACGTTTTCTGAAATAGTTAACTTTTTGGAAAATAGAATTCAAAACACTGGAATGTGAATGAAAAAAAGATAGATCTGAAAACTACAATTTAGTCTATTTTGGAAAACATTTCCCAAAAACTATTTATGAGGGTAAAATTGGAATTTTAAGGGGACTGGAAGAAACATTGGGTGAAAAGCGAAATTTTTTGTATTTAGGGGGTGGTAAAATGGATTGGATAAATCTGGATGATAATGGATGAATCAAAATAATTAATCAATCCATTAATAATTTATTAAAATTTTTTCAAAAATTCCATTTCATTTATCTATACTATATATAAAGAGAATACGTCAATTTTGGTGTGGACTTTTCACATAAGTTAGACGAATGCGCCTGCCTGGCCCGCTAGTTGGAGATAAAATTCATTCAATCCATCGATTATCATATTTCCAATGGATGGATATTCAATCAATCCAATAAAAATTAATTTAAATATTATATCTATTTTTAATTTTCATGAAAAATTATTAATTGTAATTAACAAAAGCTGGTACACCGACCCCTGCCAAGTACAAAACACATTTAAAATGGATGGATTTTAAAATTATCAATGGATGAATTTTAATATTAACGTGGATGGATTAATTAAGGATAAAACTTATGTCAAGTACAATACATATTTTTGTCCTGTTTCTCCACTTAAAATTTGACACATAAACATCTTATTTAAGTGGAGAACAATTTGTTAAAAGCTGACATGAAAAAAATTATTGATGTGTCAAATTTTAAGTGGATAATAGGACCAAAAAGATATATGGTACTTGACCTATGTTTTCTCCTTTAATTAAATGGATGGATTCAATCCAATTCATTAACTAATTTTTGTACTTGTGGATGAAATAGATCATTTTGCCACCCCTAATTGTATTACATCAGCAGTAGACCATAATAGAAATAATCATGGTTGTCAGAACCAGATCGATCATCGAACTGGTGAGCTTATCGGTTCAAGGTTCAATTGGTCGGATCAGGGTTCAACCTGGTCGGACCATTTTTAATTAAATATATATTTTAATTATTATACAAATAAAAATATATAATAATTACTCAATATTCCCTAATTTCACACATTAAAAAGATAAAATGTCATAACGTCAATATAAAATAAAATTTTTAGTACATTAGACATAAAATTTCTAATTCAAACCAAATTAGAAATTACATAATAAACTAGATTCTAAAAAATATTCATTGACTATTAAAATTAGAATTATATAAAATATATAATATAATATTTATTGACTATTAAAATTAGAAGCAAAATATCAAAAGGGAAATAGAAATATAAAAAAGTGAGGCTAAAAAAAATATTTTAACAAAAGTTCACTTCTTGATGTGACAAAGATTTGTTTTTACTAAAAAAAAAGTATGAGGTTTGTATGCATGATGCTTGTCTAATATGGAGATATTATATTTGCACTACACTATTAGTCCCACATTGTTAGTTTCACAAAAATTTAAGAGGTAGCTTCAGTATAAATAAATTGGGTGAGGTGTTGTTGAAATGTACATCAAAGCAAAGTGTTTTCAAATGCTTGTGGGATCAAGTGTTCTTTCATTTAATAATGAGATGAATGTTTTCCAATTCAAATATAGTAGTAAAAAAAATTATAAAAAGAAGTCCGGTTTTGCGGTTCAATGTCCGGTTTTGTCCATTTTTTTATATAAAAAAATTCGGAACCGGTTCTTTGCCGGTTCGACCGATTTTACCGGTTCGTTTGCTGTCTATTTTTCAGGGCAAATTGAACCGCATACATGACCGGTTCACGGTCCGACCGGCCGGTCCGATTCTGACAACCTTGGAAATAATACATTCAAATAATCAATAGGACATAGCAATAATCAACAAAAGATTAGGTATTATTGATGAGATTGAAAGTTTAATTCCTCCACTCACTTTGTCTTTGACATGCAGCAATAACCAGAATCTGATACTTCATGCTCCTAATTAGTCAAATGTTTTTTGTTTATTAATTAAGTGATTACATCTAATATTTTATGATGAATGGTTTTTCAAGTTTCATTGCCACACACGTATTTCTTATGATGACATTATTCTCTTTTTTACAAGTTCTTATGACATTATATTCATTGTGGATATTATTCATTATTTATATTCATGAAATCTCTAAAGTGGAATATAACTTCAGCTTAGAAGGCCCATGAAATTTAGATTTGTGGTTTGAATCGCTAACAGCATGCTACAAGGATCAAAATCTTATCTAGTCTATCTCTCTTATTTCTTTTGAATCTTGACTATATGTTAAAATAGATTTTGTATTACGTGACATAAATAATAGATACTTTGACCTCTTAATCATTTGATTTTAAATTCTATCTTTGATTGGTCATTAGTGCATATGCAAAAAATATTCGTTGGATAATTTTGCAGTTGCACGCGCAAGATATTTGTATTTCTTTTCACTCTCAAATTATAATAACATGTGGATGTTACGTGCCTGCATTTATTCATTTAATACATTACACACGCAAGTTCTTGTTAATTTTGTCACATTTTTTCTCCATTTTGGTTTGTTGATTGGGATCTTCTTCAGCAGCAATGAACAAGGAGAAAAGTAGTAAGCATTGTAGTTGTTGATATGCCAAGTACTACAGATAGGATTACATGAGGTTGGAACTAAAACTGCCACATCAACTAATTTCATCATTTCAATGTCTCATAATAACATAATTCTTCTGTCCCTTATTATTAATATTTTTTACGCATATTAAGAAAAGTTGGTAGTGTAATTTATATGTACTTTTTAGATGTTACAATTACTAAATTGTCCTTAGTGAAAAGATGTATTTGTAGTTGATTTTACAGATTCCAATGCAAAGTAGAGTTATGTTTGGAAAAGTAATAATAAATGTGTTTAGAAAATTGAAAAGAAGCTTGTATTTAGGGACAAATTTTATGTTTGAAAGAGTACTTATAATTAGGGACAGATGGAGTATATAAAACAAGATAAAGAGTTTTTTTTTTTTTGAAACTGCTAAATAAATAGGATTAATTTAGATGGTAAAGGGAATTTAGTTTTAAATTCTATATCTGACCTAAAGATCGATAAAGGACATATGTTATGTGGGAATTTAAGATAAAACATACTTTGCATTTGGTGATTGTTCTTTTCTAGAGTATTTTTTTTATGAAAAATGCTATTTAGTAAAAAAATTCTTTGCAAGAGAAAGAATTCTATATTTTTATGGATTTTTCTTTTCTTATGTAAATCTTGTAAATCTTTCTTACTAAATAGCAATGCACATTTTTTAAATAGACAAAATATATACTATATATTGAAAGATACTTTTTAATAAAATTTTACATTGTTAAAAAATATCTGATTATATGATATACACTGCTAAAAAATATCATCCGGTGGAACTAGAGGGATTTTGCGCAACATAAGAGGAAGAATAACTCTTGATAATTAATGAAATGCGTTAAACTTGTTTAATTAAAAAAAAATAGCAATTACCTAATAATATTTTTTTTATAAACTAATATAGATCAACAAGACACAAATGCCAAAAATATTATCATCTTGTATCTTTTCCGCATGCTTGGAATATCTAATTTCATACTCTATATAGTATATATCTTCCTTTCTTGTGGTAATAGTTGGAGTGGACCAAAAGCTGGATTGACTGATCAATTGAACTGTGGAATTAATGTGAGGATATTGAATACTTCAATCATATCATTAAAAATATCTCTCTTTAGTAACACTTTCGAGTCTGATTTTGTTCCGTGTCGCCACTAATTGTTGCAACCTCATATGTGCACCATATAATTTGATAAATAAAAAAAGTACCATATATATATATATATATATATATATATATATATATATATATATATATAGTTTGTCAAACAAAAGATTATTGAATAGCATAATTAATTAACATAACCATATAATGGAAGCTACATAACATTCTTCCTAATTTCAAAATTAGGTAAGCTAATTATGTTTAAAGAAGACTAATGATAATTTAGTATTATTGTTTTAAGGTCAAATTCAATCTTATCTTAAAAATAATAATAATAAGTGAAAAAGAAGAAAATGAATTTCGTGTCCATGGCCCAACTAAAAGGGAAGGGTTGATTGCAAGCAATCAAGCATCAAAATCAAATCCAAACAAATCTAGTCCAGCTAAGAGATGGTGACTCAAAAAAAAGGATCAAATGCTACGTGTCCCACATGTTTAAGCTTATTTGGGGTATTTGTAAGAAGGTGTCAGTCACATAATGTAACAGAACTCAAATCCAAATATCTTAATTCCTTTTCATTATGTTTTACTACTTTTTAATAGAAAAAAATATCACCAAAATATGTGATATTTAGAGTTGGTACACAAATAATAACTTGATCTAAGTGTCTTGAACATCTAAAATAGATATTAATTTAATTTATGACTTTTGCGTATGAAAAAATTGAGTTGGAGAAGAGAATCTTCTTGTATGTTTTAAAAGTTTCTGATAAAACTAATCATTACTAAGTAGCAGTAAAATTATTATATCAACTATATATATATATATATAGTAACAAAAGACAATAGAATTATTAATCGTTAGTTGGTTCAGTGATAATTGACGTTGAACTTGATAGGGATGACCACCATTCGATCTCCCGCAACTGCGATCAAGAGAGGGATGAAACAACTTGATGCTAGAACTGACTTCTAAATCAGATTAGACGATTCAGTAAGCCGGATACTTGTGGTGAAAAAATGGACAATAGAGTTGGTAACATGACTCTTTCTTAAATATAAACATGGTTCATTTTTTAAGTTGTATATTGAAGATGTTAGTTGATTCAGTGGTAATTGGCGCTGAACTTGGTAGGAATTAAGGATCACAATTCAATCGTCGCAACTGCGATTGGGAGGGGACTGAAACCACTTGATGTCATAACTGACTCTCGAGTAAGATTAAATTGGTGTTAAAAGTAAAAAAAAAAAAATGAATGTCCCACTAAAAACTCGATGATCACTCTCATAATAAACTCAAATGACTTAAGGCATAAAAACACCTTGAAATGTCCTAAGTTAAAAGATCTTAATTAAGGTAGATTAATTAAAAAGATAATGTAAATGATCATTAGATAATTATTGAAAAGAAATGAATATATATATATATATAAGATTTTTTATAAGATTTTTTATTTCTTCTTTTCTTTTTCCCTTTGTTTTGTTTTCTTGTCTAGCTCATGTACGGCAAGCAACTACTACAAGAAATGAGGAATAGGAGCGTGGAGAATAACATCATTATTTTTCAATTCATTCATACACGACACTTTGGGGTCCCAAATAAGGAACATGTCATCAAAGTACAACTAATGTCAGAGTTTGATACTCGACACCTGTGTGGTGTAGATGTAATTGTTGTCACCATGCTTAAACATCACAAATCATAATTTCAAAATGTCACTACTATTTACAGTAGCAAGGGATGCATTATATCTACAAGGAACAAACAAGATGCAAATGTGTGTATCACATATGGGATAATAAATTGTTTTAAGTAATAAGCGTTTTAATTCACTTAAATATTTAGAATAAGATATTTAATTTTTAAAAAAAATATATATATTGTTAAAATATAAATAAAATTATTGTGCAGTTTTACGTAAAATTCCTGTTAATGTTACAGTTCCTTGTTATATATGTACCATGCTGACTAAAACATTTAAGTCCACAAATGCCAACAAGTTGTCATAAAGATAGTTTATTGTTATATATGTACCATGCTGATATCTTATTAAGATTGTCAAATATCTAATTCAAATAAAAGAAATTAGTAATTTGATTAAATGCCACTATAACGATCCACACTTGGGATGATTACATGCAATTCTCTCAGAACATGGGTGTTGTGAGCAACAATCCACAAACTCTTTCGCAATGAGATGGTCTCTCTCTCCCTCCCTCTCTCTCTCCCCAAAGTATTGGTTCTATTTCATCCAATAGTGCAGGTGTTTTATGATTAATGTTTTTAATGTATATTAATTTTCCTATGGTTAGTTAAAATATGATAATAAATACAAATAGATTTGCTTAAAATCCTTTATGGAATCAAATCCAAAGTACATACTCCCAAAAAAAGAATTAGTTTGCACCAAAAATGAAAAAGAAAAAAGAATATTGGTGAATATATGGATCAAGTTTATCATACAAACTTATTTAATGAACGTTACGGTGGTGCGAGCTAGGGTTTTCAATTCATCAATCCGTTTAGACAAATTTCTTATAACTGTATTAAGAATATACACCTGTTACATATGACAAAAAAGATATAAACCACAATACGGCAATTGAGAAATTTAAAAAAAAAAAAAAATTTATGGAGCCAACAAATTATGAATGAGAGAGAATGAGATGCCAACTTCGAAATAAATATTACATTTTGAGAACACGTAATTTGTACGTATTATGTGACCCTCAACAAAGATTTCACAATGTGTGAGGGAAGAGCTTGAACTAAAAATAATTGGAATTGCCTATGGAATTTTTTGAAGAGGTTGAAGATATAATCTAATTAGCATCAACCCGCAACTTGGTTTGGTAAATGAGTGAAAATAATTACATGAACTTTCAATTACCTATGCAGTTAAGAGAATATCAAGTCGATGCACTTTATCAAGTTGGATGGTGATCTTACCTAATCAGAAGGGTTCTAAGCGGTGGACACCTCTTCGCACGGTCGATATGAAGAGGGGTGTACTTGCAAGATACTCTAGCGTTCAAGTTAGTGTTTGCATGAAGTGAAAGATTTTAAAGAGTGAGAAATAAGATACATGATCCTTATGCATTAGAATAATATATATAGCCCCAACGCAGAGGCAATGAAAAAGAAATAAGAATATATGTTGCCTCGACATTGATGGTTGTCGAAATAACGGTTGAAAGCCCATGACTCACAATAAATGTCAATCATTCCAGTTTTAGTCGCTACAATTTCTACAGTAATTGGTTAAGAGGCACTCGCGAGCAACAACCGACATGAAAGTTTGAATTCTTTGAGGCCTTTTCCAACTCCATAAACTCTTCCAATTCTCCTCAACGAGGGTTTAGGGATGGCAACGGGTGCCCATGGGTGCGTGTTTTACACAACCCAAACTCACACCCGAAATCGCCACCCGAACTCAAACCCAAACCCAAAGGCTGTTTGAGTGGCAAAACAAAACCCACACCCACACACATTGGGTTCGGGTTTTTCCACCCAAACCCAAAACTGCAGTGCATTTTGTACTACTTTGCAAATTTAAACAAAACAAGGTATGTCAAGCCAATCAGTTAGCAAAACATATTGTAAATTTAAGAAAAAACAAGGAAATTTAAACATATTGTCAATCAGTTAGCAAAAATATATGTTGTAAATTTAAGCAAAACATATTGTCATTGTTGAGAATTAAAGCAAAACAAGGTCTGCCGGTTGAAAATGTAAAATATAGGTAATTTAACATATATTCGGGTGGGTGTTCGGGTTTCGAGTACGAGTTTGAGTGATCCGAAACCCACACCCGTGGTATCGGGTGTCACCCAAACCCGGTCAACTCGAGTTTCGCCCGTTGACTTGGGTTTGGGTGGGTCTCTCGGGTTTGCGTTTTTCTGTCATATCTCTCTCTCTCTCTCTCTCTCTCTCTCTCTCTCTCTCTCTCTCTCTCTCTCTCTCTCTCTCTCTCTCTCCTGTTGTAGGGTATATGCGCTTTGAACCGCAAAAAGACGAGTATTGATTCGACTTCATCCAATAGTGTAAGTGTTTTATTTTTTTACGAAAGTGTAGGTGTTTTATGATTAATGTTTTTAATGTATTAATTTCCTATGGTTTGTAAAAAAAAATCATATGATTAATTAAAATGTGATAATAAATACAAATAAATTTGCTTAAAAAAAAGCCTTTATGGAATCAAATCCAAAATACATACTCCCAAAAAAGAATATAGTTTCCATCAAAAAAGAAAAAGATAAAAGAATATAGGTGATAAATATATGGATCAAGCTTATCGTAGAAACTTATTTAATGAAAGTTTCAATGGTGCGAGCTAGGGTTTCCAATTCATTAATCTGTTTAGACATATTCCTTATAATCGTATCAAGAATATACACTTGTCACATACGACAATGAAGATACATAAAGCACAATACGACAATTGAGAAATTAAAAAGAAAAAAAATGAATTTATTGAGCCAATAGAATGAAGGAGAGAGAATGAAATACAACTTAGAAATAAATATTACATTTTGAGAACACGTCATTTGTACGTATTATGTGACCCTCAACAGAGATTGCACAATGTTTGAGGCAGGAGTTTGAAAAAAATAAAACAATTGGCAGTGGCTATAGATTTTTTGAAACATGATACTTATGCTTGATAAGGATATATATAGCCCCCAGTGCAGAACGAATGTCATCAATCTAAGGGCAAACCTTGCGGCCTTGACATTGATTGCTGTCGAAATAACGGTTGAAAACCCTTGATTGACAATAAATGTCAATCATTCCAATCTCAGTCGCTACAGTTTCTATGACCATTGAATAGGAACACATGACTCTGAGTCGGCAAGCCTAACTCCAAAGTGGGTCGAGCTCAACGCCGAATTGAACTTAGGTCCAATCCAAAATAGATGGAGATTTTTGTAAAGTTTTTTTTATGTCTCTAGTCGTAGACCATTTTCTCATAGGTTCAAGTATTTGTCTGATGTCCCAAAAAAAGATAGAGAGAAAAATGAGGAAAAAAAAAGCGAAAAAGATTATCCAATTTAAAAAATGAGTACTGCTATTGGGTACGACAGAAATTTCACAAGAAAAATGAGAATGTATACGTGTCATGCTTTAAACAAACCAAAATATATTATGTCCTTCAATAGTGGAAATCATGCGGTGGGATGGTTATTAATATATGGCTAAGATGACTTCGCGTATTTCGTTAGGTGATGGTTCGTACTAATAAGCATTATTGTTAAAAAATTTAGGGGGGTTCTTCTAGTTTTGATGGTGTGGTGAGTCATATAATTGCAGATGTTAGGGTGGGTTTTGGTCGGTCTTTTATCATGAGCAAATTATGTGAACCATCAAGGGCAAAATAAAAATCAATTTTTTCTTCTTGTTGTTTCCTAAACACGTTAAACTGGTCAGAATCTCAACCGGAATCTCATCGGAGATGACGTTTATGTTAAACGACACCAAGATATCTAAGGTTCTTCTAATTGGAGATGGTTTATGTGGCATTTGAACTAAATAGTGTTGTCAATGTCATCATTAAGAAATCAATGGTTGGAAGATACAGCGGCGGAGGAAAATGGTGGTTGAAGATGATGTGAAAAAAATCTAGTGTTGCTAGACTATGACAAAACTGTGTTCTCTACTTAATCTGATGGTAAAAAAACAACTTGACCATGGTGGGAAACTTCATCACTTGACCATACTAAATGGCACCCTTTTTCTTTGTACCTTTAGCCAAACAGCTTAAGGTTCTTGTGTAGCATGTTTAAACACCGTGAACTATGAACTAGATTTGTAAGAGATTTGAATAGCTACCTACTTATATTGAATAGATTTTGCCTAACACAGAAACGAAAAAGAAAATTCATTGAATCAAAAATACTAAATTTAAATGAGCACACTTTCAAAAACCTAATTTAGTGATTTTCTATTCTTTTACAAACCAAAATATCTTTGTGCATAGTTATAAAGATTAATACTACTCTATTTGAAAGAGTAAGTAACTTCTCTTAACTGACTGATATTTTTACTCACACTAACTTCATGTTATGTTGATCATACACATTAAAATATCAACTAGTTATGCTTCACTATGTATATAGCGGAACTGGATCCTCTCCTTCACCCCTTCTCTCCTTCTCTCTCCTTCTCCAAATCTGGATCGTCTGATCAAATCCAATGGATGAAAAATGTCCTATCACAAAAAATGCCATGTATCTTTTCATAGTAAATTGTTTCCTCTTCATCTTCTACAACAAAGTGTTCACCTCATCTCTCTTGCTCTGTAGAAATTCTATTTTCAGTTTCAAATTAAATAGCTTGCACCTGATTCATTTGGAGTGTATTTCATTGAATTGGATCGCCCACATGTTAATTTTTAATTTTTCAATCTATCCTCTGTTATGTTCGCCCCTTTCTCCGTGTAATCACGTGTGGCAAAGTTCCGGCCAATCTCCTCTGTTTCCGGCGCCGGCCCTCACGGCGGTCTATTGCTTCGTTTTGCGCCATCGATGTCCGCCGCCGACCTGCTCTGCGCATTTTTTACGTGTTGCCAACCGTTGCTGCTGTTACTGGCCACCGTGTATCCTGCCGCTGCGTTGCCGGTCGCGGTGTGTCCAAGTTGTGGTGGTGGTGGACTGGAGTGCATAACCGTGATAAGGTTTGGGATGAAGAAAGGCAAATTTTCGGATTCAAAATTAAAGATTTATTTTATTTTTAAAATTCTGAACCATGAGATCGATCGAACTGTCAAGATTGAGAGAAGGAGAGAGATGGAGACAGTTGGGGAAGGAGAGAATCCGGATCCGTATATAGCCCATTACCTAGTATTCTTAGGTTTATTATCCCTTTATATAATAATAATTTTATATTATTACTTAAATTGATGATCTTTTTATAATCTTGGACAATAATAAAATTATGGAAAAGCTTTTTGTTCAAATATCTCAGAAACAGCAAAACAAACAAAAAGAATTAGTACAATGAACAACCAAAGTGCAAAAACCAATTTATAGATTCCATTCCATTATACACAAAATAAAATAAAAGGTGTGTCAACCGGCTCATTGATACCTTTGTTGACACAAATTGTTTTCTCCACTAATTTTTTTTTGTAACTTGTTAATTTTCACAGTTACACTTTTTTTTTATCACCACTCACTCATACCTAAATTCCCATCCCATTACATAGATGGGTTGATTAATTCATTAATCATCAAAGCCACAGCCACACATACCCTTCTCCATTTTCTCCACATATTATCCTCTCGAGTCCTTAAAAACTGATTTTGTTTCATTTTTTCTTCCATTCTCACCGCCCTAAGATTGATTAATTAATTAATAATTTAATTAACGTTGGAATTTGATAATTGTCGTTGATCTCTCCTTAAATCAATCACCACCACACTAACATTATCCGAACTATGTCTTGCCAAAGCCAACTTAGTCAACAAAATTGACGCATCAGAACATGCACGATCGGAACCATCTGTCGTCACGTCGTTGTTACCAGGAGAACCCGGTGGCGACGGCAGCTTTTGTGCCTTCAAACACATCCTAACAACACCACATGCGGTGTCGTTTGAAACAACATCCCATAATCCATCACTCGCTAGTATTAAGCACTCATCTTCGTCTTTTCTCTCCGTTACCGTTACCTCGGGTTCTGATATCACATATGGCTTTAAATAGTTGTCGCCTGAAATAACGGAACATTAAACGTCAGAAACTAAATACTGTAATAAATAAAAACAAAACCGCTTTGCTAAAATGCGCTTGTTATGTTATCGTACGCACCTATGGCTCTAGACATGGCGAGTACACCAAGCACTCTTGGACCATCCCAGTAGATCACGCGCCCTCCTGCCGCTTGAACTCGGAGCAACTCGTCGGGTCGATCCGGCTGAAAAACGGATCCAAAAAACGGTTAGAAAAAAATTGAAACCGTTTGTTAATTTTCTCGGGAAATGAGACCAAAATGAAAATGAAAATTTCAGAAAAGAAAATTTAAATTACCTTGTGATCGGAGGAGAGTGGGATTGCGACGCCGTTACGGCAGAGAACAGCGCGGGAGTCACCGCAGTTTGAGACGATGATTTTGTCCGGTGTGACAACGGCGACGACGGCGGTGGATCCAACGGCGTCGCAGTGAGGTGTTTGTAGCTCGCATCTGCAAGTAACGGTTTGGCTGCTACTATTCCATCTCTGAACTTCATCGTCCATGCGAGCAAATCCTTGTTGCATAGTGCTATTCCACTCGAAATTCTCTTGTGATTCGTTGATTTCTTCCTTCACGATTTCGTGAAGACGTTCCTTACACATAGTTGCAACCTGAAAGTAACAAAAACAAATACAGTTAGCACCGTGAGTCACCGGAAAATTAACAGATCCACCACCGGTAACTGAAAACAAAAGAAAAAAAATACTCACGTGAGAGCAACCGTGACCGTCAAAAACACCGAAGTAGTGAAACGGTTCTTGTGAAGAGAAAGAAGGTTTAACTGAAACGGAATCTTCCATGTCTCTTCTTCTACCGCAAACTGAAGTAACACCAAACTTTGGAAACTCTCCATCTTCAGAATTACCTTCCGTTGAAGATTTATCGTCTGAATCGCTTACTTTGGATTCCGTTCTGTTCTTCTTACTTTTGTCATCGCTTGAGTCATCACAGCTTTCAAAATCGTTGTTCTTACAGAGATCCGCTTGGCGGCGTTTCCGTGAAGTACCGGACGCCATGTCGGCGATGTATTTGAAAGGTAGCAAGTCTAAATTCCGGCGTCTGGATGATGGACGTGAACTCGCCGGAGAGTCTCCTTCACCAACAACACCACAGCACATTCCAGCCATTTTGTTTTTCTCAAATAGAGCTTAAAAACTTCACTACAAAATGAACCTTAGTTTTAAGGTATTAAATATGAAATGGATATTATAATTATGATTATGATTATAATTATATTAAGTTAGTGAATGAATATGAAAATGAATGAATGAAATTTGGAAGAAAAGAGACGAGAGAGATGAAAATAGGACCCGTGGGAATGGGTTGGGAGAGAAGCTTTTGTAGGGTAGGAGGAATTCACCTGGGGGCCACATATAATCACGGGCAGACTGCCCGTCACCGTCAGGGGCAAAATACATATTGATGTGAAGACATCTGGATCGTTGATCAAATCTCGGTCTGGTTTGGTTAGGGAACACGTGGTGTTGCCTTTTAAAAATAGTGTACGTGGCACCAATCATGTTGAACCACGAGAGGACCAAATTTTCTTCCTTTATTTACACGCATTTGCCTCCTCCCCCACTGCTCTCTCTCTCTCACCTTCTGTTTCTCTCACTTTTTTTTTTTTTTTATAAGCAGTAACCGCAGCTAGTTAGCATAACCCTTTAGTCGAGTGATTTTACTAATTCTAAACTCTTATTTACTAACTCTAAACTCTTTTTTATATATAAAAGAAGGAAAATGCTAAACAGTGTCCCCGGGCACTGGTTAAGCATGTTAAAATAAAATTTTTGTCTCGAAATGCGTGCATTTAATGCCTCAAAAATATAAAAAGTTGTTTTTTCAATATAAATTTTATTTTTTATTTCCTTTTTAGATATGCTTAACAAGTGTCCCGGGGGCACTGTTTAGCATGACCCATAAAAGAAATCTAAACTTTATAGGTTTCCTTTGATTACTTAATAATTCTATTATCATACAAAAATTAATACTTTCTTCCATTTTAAATATAACACAATTTTTTCACTTTTATTAGAAGTATTTAGTGGAAACATTACATTATACATGGTTGAAATTCGAATAAGAAATTTTCCGTTTATTCACATTAATTGATGAATTTTTGGGTAATAGATTACTTAAAAAGAAAAAACAAAGAAACAATTAGTAATTTTATTAATGTATACTATTTTAAAGTATATAATATCCATACTAACTGAGTTACATTCACAACACAACATGAAGTCAATTTAATTAAGAGTTTATTTGAAAAAGAATAATAAATATCTAATAATTCGTCGAGGAATTATATTTAGGCGCAATTACTTTGTCAAATTAATACTTATATTTATAGACAAATAGAGTATAAAAGTTATTCTATTTAATTTTTTAATAAATAGTTATTCTAAATGTTTTTTTATGTGCAAAAGTAAATCCTTTCGTATCCATTTATGTGTTATTAATTACTAGTAACAACATAGTGTCCACAATCCACAAAATCCTAGTCTAAGAGATTAATCTTCACAGTTGCAAGTAGATGATATTTTTGATATGCTAGAATAAAATTGTAATTTATTTATAAGTACACTAGCTAGTTTATAATTTATTTTTTCCAAAGAATTTTTGTATTGGTTGCACTCTAATTTAAGAAGTGTCAGATATTAAATGCTAATATTTCTTTTAATCAAACTCAAAGTTTAGTTTTTTTATTTATTTTTTATTAGTTTACAATTATGAAGATTGAATTTAGAATCCCATGTATAATATTTTTTTTTACTATTAGATTAAACTTAGGAATTCATAATTGATTTTATATGTTGGAAGTCTAGCTTTTTCACTAGATTCTCGATTTTTTTGCGACAATTATTAATTTATTAATAAATTATTAATGGATTGCAACTATTTAATAAAAATGTTACACCTATTTATTGATATTTTTAAAGTATTAAATATTTTTTTAGGAAGAATTGGTTAATTGTGTATGTAGGATTGTCTATGAGTTGAGTAAAATCATAAAGCTGGTTATATTAGGTTAGATCAATTTTATTTTTTTGGTATATAGTAGAGGGCTAATGCCCAAAAGAAAGAAAACTACAAAGTTAAAACGAACATTCCTAGGCATGCAAGCGCCAAATATGTTGTCAAAAAGAATTCTTTCAAACTCCCTAGGAGAGACTCGATAAAATGAACATTCAAATAACTTGGAAAATAATTAAAATTAGTATGGAAAAATGAGTATCACTAGTTTGCAAACTTAAAAAATATGTGATCAAATTGTGTAACAGTTTTATCAGACCCAATTCACATAAATCATTCAACTACATTAAAAATGTCAATAAAATTATGTCAATTCACCAAGCCTATCCCAAGTTTTTCACATTTTATCTTAATATATCTTGCATTGTAAAATTCACAGTATACTTTACAATTACCGAATCTTATCATAGTTTAAATGAAAATTGGGGACCTAGTTTATGTGCGTTGTTATTTTTTTAGCGATATAGTGTTAGTTAGTATGCTTTGATAAGTTTCCTTATATTGCATCCTAAATTTCTACCATAAGCAAATATGGAGTGTAAGCTCACAACATAGAAAGAACAATCAAATAAAGTAATAGGAAAATCTCTTGAACCATATTGGAGAAAAAAATTCCTTATGAGTTTGAAGTTTTTTGTTAGATTGTCTAAAGAATGAGAGAAATACGTTTAGAAACTTATGAATATTCAAGTAAAAAGTTTCAAGTGTTTTTAGTCTTTTAATTTTAAAATGAAGTTTTTATGATAGAAAAGGCAAAACTGTTGTTTTTAGTACTAGCTAGATCAACCAATTGATGCATGGCCATCAATCAATTGACCAGAGCCATCAATCGATTGTTTTCCAAGATGTGTCAATCGATTAGCCACTTCTCTCTAAAATGGTGAATCGATTGTCACATGTTAAAAGCTTAAATTTAACCTTTTCAAGCGTATTTGAGACATTCACTTGCAATTTTCTTTGGTGAATCAAGTCATGAATATATTTATAACTTTATTGCTTCTCTTGATTTAACACACAAATCTAACACACTATAAATACTTCAATCAAAATTTTGAGAATCATGAAGTCTCATTTTTCACAAACACTTTTCAGTTTTCACTCTAAAAAAATTCTTCCTCTCATACTTTCTCTCAATCTTAGGAAAAACTTTCGTAGCTCTTGGAGATTGTTCACAGTTTAGGGAACTCAACTAACATTGAGTTTTGAGTGCAAATTGCTAGGTGAAGATCTTGATTTTGGATCTCAATCAAAGATTAAGGGCGAAACAAAAAGAGGTGTGGATTTTTTCTCAATCAAGGTGTGATTGAGTTTCTATCAAGGTTCAATGAATAAAAAGGAACTTTGTATGGGAATTCCTTGAGGCAATTCAAATTCTCTAAGACACACATGAAAAAGTACTACAAATTTCACAAGGGTTGTGACAACAACACAAAGGAGTCAATTAAATTAAAATATGCTACGGCTGATAATTCTTAAAGGAAGGCTTAACAAGTACACTACTCAAAACATATTGTTGTGAATTCCTCGTAAAAATCACACCAATGAAAACTTGATGTGTGGAGCAATAGAACGGCAACCAATAATTAAGCGGAATAAGCAGTAATAATAACAACACTAATAAAGAAGATAAAGGGAGAAGAAAGAACACGATAATTTGTTTACCCAATTCGGTCCAGCAATGACCTAGTCTGGGGAGAGAACAGCCCCTCTGTTCCACTATATCAACGAGTAACTTTACAAAGAAATTCTCAATTGGGTTACAAGAATTAATCTTAATTCTACCCAAAAACCCGAATCTCTTCCCTTGGCCAAGAGACCCAATTTGATAAGTGTTTCTCAAGGTGTAATCAATGCCCTTTGCCCAACCCTAGAGTTATACTAAGAGACAACCCCTCTTATTTCTCTCTAAAACTCTAGCCTTGTGTTGGTGGCAAATCCTAATTGAAAACCCTACATTGTTTCTCCCTTATATTTCTATGAATAAAGCACTCCCTATTTATAAAAAAATATATGCCAAAAAATTAGTAACAAATCTGTTTTAAAATAAAACAAATCCAAGTCAGAGTGTCTTCCAAGAAAATATATTTTTTTCCCAAAAAATCTTCAAAACATCAAAGATGCAAATTCAACAAAGATTTTTCTGACTTCTTGTAACTGAGATTTCAAGGCATATCCAACACATATAATGAGGGAGAGAGGGAGGGAGATGAATGTTGGACCAGCCGTCACCTCTTAGAAAAAAAAACCAAAGATCAGCCACGTAGAAAAGGAGGAAAGAGTCCAAAGAAAACCAGGAAAAAGAGATACCAGTTGTGTATATAATTCATACCAAGATATAGAACATTCAAGGACGGAGGGAGTTCTCACGACATTATGTTCCCAGAGCTTTTCCATGCCCTGCAGTTAACAGATAAGAACTTCCTCCCTTACATCGACTGTAACCTGCAAGGCTCTAACAGTGTAACAACCAAACTTTGGGGCTACGTCGAGCTTCTAATCATCGTAGAGAAAGGAACAAATAGAAAGATCATGAAGTTACAGTTCGTAGTCGTAGACTGCTAGTTCGTGTACAACTGTATTTTGAAAAGGCATACGTGGACAAAGTTGGGAGCCGTCCCATCGACGGTACACCTCAAAATGAGTTACCTTAAAGACATGGTGGCAACGGTCGAAGCCGACTTGGAAGCTTGCCTTTCGTGTTTCTTAGCATCCTAGGAAAACATTAAAACAAAGGGAGCTGTCACCAAGACTGAGGTCGACACTACAAGATATGTCTTTACCAAGATTGTTGATGGCCATCAATTCCATCAATGGCTGCCGGAAAACGACTGGAGAGTCATGATGATAGTTAATGTTCATCATTCAGGTGGTCGACCGTTACAATATGCAAGGATATTTTGACCATTGACCAGTGAAAAGTTTTTGTGGGCTACTCCGTGATTGGGCCTTATTCGACGGTTCAGAAGAGTATTTCCTTAACTATTGGGCTCTAGGCCCAGTCCAGAACAAGATATAACCATAATTTGATATTTAAATTACAAATATTTTTTATAAATATATTTAAAACTCATAATTCATATTAAATTTTATATTAATTAAAATAAAAATAGTCACTATATTCATAATTTAAAAAATATCAAAACAATTTACCTAACTTACCTAACATAATGTGCACAAAAGATTATTTAGGAGATGAATCATATTTGTTTCCATTATTAAGGGTCCGTTTGGTATGATGAAATGAAAGTGAGAGAAAAGAAAATTACGGAAACCGATGAATAAACTTGAATTGTAAAGTAGTTTAAATTCATCCATTGAAATGCGTAATTTTCTTTCCTTTCTCTTTCTTTTCGCTCAACCAAACGGAGCCTAAAGAAACACACTAACATGGAGTATTGCTTGGCTAAGTCTATATTATTTTATTTATTTATTTTTGACACAGGCTAAGTCTATATTATTAGCATGCAAAAAAGATGTGAAAATTGAAATGAAGAGGGAGCGTGTAAGATACGCAAAAGAGATAGAAGGTGGTTGTTCATGTATTGAGTGGGGAGAAGGTTCGCTTTATTAATTAAGGCTATTCCAGTTGTCCAATGAAAACGATGTACGTAACAATAGATATAACGACACGTGTGGGACCGCATGTCAAAGGGGATTGACGCTTGCAGAATAGTATCTCAGATTCTCATAATTGCATATGGGACGCGTGTCATTTTTCATACGTGGATGGATCCCAAAACTGTGCGTTTTAACCCGACACTCAAACCACAACTACACCTAAGTTTCCATTTTTCCAATTCAAAAATCAAAACCAACACGTAGTAGTAGTGGAAGAAAGAAAGACAGACTTGAACCAAAACCCACCAACCTTCCCACTCAAATGTGTTCACCTTATGACATTTGTCGATCTCTCCATTACCTTTCTTTAAATAAATTATGTTGATCCTTCTTTCATTCTTGTTTTACTAGTACATCATACTAATAATAATCTAATCTAATACTATTAGTCCAATAATCTAATGAGTCATCATCGGTGGCGGATTCAGGACCTCAGGTCAGCGGGTACAAATTATATTTAAAATTTAGACTTAACTACATATTTGGTCTCTTACGTTTATTTTAGGTTTTCATTTTATCATTTACGTTTAAAAGTATCAATTTGATCCCTTATATTTCCACTGTTTGCATTAGTTAGTCAGTTTTGTCCACGAAGTGAAGTATGGAGGTGACTTAAGAAGTTAAGTAGATACCCACTTATAAAATAATACTAACAATATTATTGTTGCTTGTCTCAAACCATGATAAGTTGTAGCGAGAAGAGAAGAACAAAATGCAGTTGGTGCAAACTTAAAAATTTGAGGGGGTGCAAAAAGAATAAAATTGAAATTATTGGTATAAATTTAGGAACTTGAGGGTGTGCAACCCACTCAAGACAACATAGGTCCGCCCCTGGGACTCATGATATTTTTTGTTGATAATTGTTCCTCTGTGACACTTTATAAGCAAAAATGTACATTTTAGGTTAATTGTATATTTAATATATCTGGTCCATAATATATTCAGATACATTAAATATACAATGAACCTAAATAGTGCATTTTTGCTTATAAAATGTCACAGAGGGAGTATGTGTCAATGTCATAGATATTTAAATACTAAATTCTTTTATTTAGTAATAATCTTGTGTAAAAAATTTAATATTTAAAAAATTGAATCTACAAATTTTAGAAGATTCTTTTCTATTTAGCTTTTTATTGTATATTTTAATTAAGAGTTCAATGTTAACATTTTCTCCCTTTTAGGAGAATGTTAACTTGTGCCCTTAAGACACATGTTAAGGAAGCAAAAATAGATATTATTAAATGCTAATTTGTGCATTTTGACTTTTGAAGCATTAAATTTCTTGTATCATTAAATGATGAATTTCTATTTTAGTATATCTTAACATGTGCCCTAAGGGCACATGTTAACAAGACCCTTTCTTTTATATAGTAGTTATGAAGAAACATTCAATTCAAATAATAAACCACTAAATTATCAACAATGAATTGATCTAAGTGATAAGGGATCTTGATCCTCTTTAGCATGTAGTTAGATGTTTGATTGCTGACTCATGAGTATAGAAAAAAATTTAATTCGGAGGGGAGAACCCACCTTGTGTGCCCCACAGGTTCCCCGATAGAAATTAGTCATCACTAACAACGATGGAAACTTTGTACCAATATCATGTTAACAAAAAAAATTTATATAAATGCGTTGATGTGAAATGTTAAGTATTAGGTGAACAATAATAATATTACACAATTTAAATGTCACAATGGTCAATTTAAAGTAATTATTATTTGATAAAAAATTGTAAAGTTATTGATTAATTCAATGGTAAGTTGGAAATATTAGAGTCTATTTTGATAACACAAATGCTAAATAGTGTTAAAGGAGCCTTTGCTAAAGCTTCAAATTTAGAAAGTTTTTTTCTAAAATAGTGCAGTCAACGTAACAAAAGTTTAAATTTTAGTGTTTTTAATGTACAACTTTTATTTTATTTCACTTTTTAGTTTTTTAACTAATGTTGTATAGCAAGATAAAATGTAGATGAAAGCAAAGTCTTAGTTGCAATAAATGAAACAAATATTTACGGATGGGCAAAATTGGAAAATATTTGACAAAGACATAAACTAATTGACGATATTAAAAGTGTCAATAAACTACTCCTTCCATCCCATTTTATAAGACATTCTTTGACTAAATGCACTATTTTCAAAATATATAAATGTAAATATTACTATCATATAAGATCTGTTGGTGTTTTGATTGGCTACATTTTGCAAAAGCCAACCAGCCAGATGCTGAACTGAGATGCTGTAGCATTATAGTACAGCATACTGAAGCTCTGTTTTCGTGCAGAAAATTTATTTCAAATCTGAGTCAAGATTTGCTTCAATTATATATTCAGGCACGTGCGTCTAGGCAAGACGAGACTTACTCAGCAAGTTTTATTGAAGTCGGTCAAAGGAAAGTGATTTAAAACAAAAATATAATTATATTATATTTTTGGCGTTTTTTTTGTTTGGTACAACATGAAACAAACAAATTATATTTTTGAAATTAATTTAGGGTTGGGCCGCAATTCTCACAGCTGTACAAGTCTGAAGACCTAACTTGGACATCAAGACAATTGAAGACTATAAATATGTGAAGCCTCAAGCCTTTACAACTCGTGTATTCAAAACCTTGTCTTTCATAAAGCGTGCGTTTTTTTAAGGTTTTGGTTGTGTGTTTTTTGTCAGCCTTTCTTGTGTCAATTTGATGCAAGTTTAGGACTGTGTTTTGGTTGTTAATTGTAAGCTACTCCTAAGCTGTTAAGCACGGAGTTAGTGTGTGTGATTCACTCATAAGCTTTTAAGCAAGAGTGTGGTCTAGTTTCTAGGAGAGTGTCTCCATCTTGATTATTATTATTGACAGCAACATGGTACGTGTTGTTAGAGGGAATTTGGGACGGGGTCTCATTATCTAAGAGGTTCTTAGGTAGGATTGCACGGGTAGTGTCTAGGTGATAAGTCAAGTACCGGGTGTTGGTCGAGGGCTTTGAACTAGAGCTATTATAGTGGATTCATTCCTGGATTGGTATCCCCCAGAGTAGGTGACGTTGCACTGAACTGGGTTAACAATTTCCTGTCTTATTTATTGTTCTGCAATTTATTTATTTATTTACTGTGTTCTGCGACTGTCTTGCTGCAACGTGTGCTATAGCATCTTGTGCAGCATTGTGTTCACTGCGTGCCAGATTTCAATTGGCATCAGAGCAGGCACCCTTTCTGGTTATAGGGTGAGCTCCAGGGAAAATGTCTGGCAACATTGAAAAGGAAGGAGGGCTTGTAAGCAGACCACCGCTTCTAGTTGGTGTCTCCAACTATGATTATTGGAAATCGCGCATGATTGCTTTCCTAAAATCTATGGATAGCAAAACTTGGAAGGCTGTTCTGAAAGGATGGGACCCCCCCGTGGTCATTGACAAGGATGGAAAGCCAACACTTAAACTAAAAGCTGAGGAGGACTGGTCTAAAGAAGAGGATGAGCTTGCTTTGGGAAACTCAAAAGCATTATATGCATTATACAATGGGGTAGATAAACACATCTTCAAACTAATCAAAAAATGTGTCTCAGCAAAGGAAGCTTGGAAGATTCTTGAAACTGTTCATGAAGGTACTCCTCAGGTAAAAATGTCTAAATTACAGATTCTTACTACTCAGTTTGAAAATTTACGTATGAAGGAGGAGGAAACAATTCAAGATTTTCATATGACTATTCTAGACTATGATAATCAATTTGATGCCTTGGGGGAGAAAATTCCCGAAGAAAAGTTAGTAAGAAAAATGCTTAGATCACTTCCAAAGAAATTTGATATGAAAGTCACAGCTATGGAAGAAGCCAAAAACATATCTGAGATGAAGCTGGATGAACTGGTTGGATCACTCCAAACTTATGAAAGTGTTGCAAATGGAAGAAGTGAAAAGAAAAATAAGAGCATTGCCTTCTCATCTAAAAATAATGAAGAAGAACTGGAGGATGAAGAAGAATCTAATGAGAGTATCTCTGAGGCCATGGTGTTATTGGGAAAACAATTCAACAAAGTTCTGAAACGAATGGATAAGAGACCCAGATCAAATTTCAAAAACAATGCTCCAAGCACTATGCGCAGCAATGAAAGTCAAGGAAAACCAAAAGGTGATGAAAAATCAAACTTAAACAGAAACATTCGATGTCACGAATGTGAAGGATATGGTCACATCAGACCTGAGTGCCCAACATATCAGAAGAGAGCAAAGAAAGGGCTAACTGTCAGTTGGTCTGAGGATGATGACTCAGAAGATGATACAGCATCTGTAACTGCTAAACATATATATCTCAGTCTTAACAGGTATTGTGACATCTGATACAGAATCTGATGATGGAGAGGTAACCTATGAAGAGCTTGCTGCATCCTACAAGGAACTTTGTCTTAAAAGTGAAGAAATCTGCAGGGTTATTGAGAAACAAAAGGTAACCATCAATGAGTTAAAAGCAGAAAAATTTGAGAATATCTCAAAGATGGAGGAACTTCAAAAGAAGGTAAATTATCTATCCTCTGATCTTGAAGAAGCTAAAGAAGTCATTGAAAAATTAAATACGGACATTTGGCGGCTGAGAAAATTCTCTGACATGTTGTATAAAGATGATGAGCATCTTGACAAACTTCATAAGGCTGATGGACAACTGGAGGAAATCTTAGAGAAAAATGTTCGAAAGCCTAGAAATATTGGGCTTAGCTATGAGAATGTCAACAAATTCAAAAATTATAGTCCTGACCTCATGTACATGGAGCCTAAAGAAACTCAAAAGCAAAGGATGCCTTATCAGAAGCCGCAGCATCATCAGCAGCATCCCATGTCAAGAAATAGAAGAAAGCACCATGCTTGGAGATGTCATTACTGTGGTAGAAAAGGGCACATAAGGCCTTACTGCTACAAGCTATATGGGTACCCTAACAGACGTCCTCAGCACAAACCTGTTTCCACAACTGCTCCTACTCAACAAGAATGGAAACCTAAAGGAGAAAATGAGAAGAAAAGTGATACAACTCAACCTGAAGAAGAGATTACTGCTCTGATTGCTCACACATCACTTAGAGCTTCATCAAGGGAAGACTGGTATTTCGATAGTGGCTGTTCAAGACACATGACCGGAATAAGTAAATTTCTTGTTGGAATAAAGTCTTATTCAGCTAGCTTTGTTACCTTTGGTGATGGTGCAAAAGGAGAAATTGTTGGGATAGGGGAGCTCAGAAGTAATAGCTTGCCTAAACTAAACAATGTACTGTTAGTAAGAGGATTGACTGCAAATTTGATAAGTATTAGTCAACTATGCGACCAAGGAATGAAAGTAAACTTCACAAAATCTAAATGTCTGGTTACAAATAACAAAGGTGAGATTTTGATGAAAGGTGTCAGATCAAAAGACAACTGCTATCTATGGGTTCCCCAAGAAGAAGCAAATATGTCAACATGCTTAATCACTAAAGAAGATGAAGTAAAACTATGGCACCAAAAGCTTGGTCATCTTAATCTAAGAAGCATGAAGAAAGCAATATCTAAAGAAGCCATCAGAGGACTGCCAAATCTCAAAATTGAAGAAGGTAGCATATGTGGAGATTGTCAGATTGGAAAGCAAACCAAGATGCCACATCCAAAGCTGCAGCATCTTACCACTACCAGAGTTCTTGAACTTCTACACATGGACTTGATGGGTCCTATGCAAACTGAAAGCTTGGGAGGAAAAAGGTACGCATATGTTGTTGTTGATGACTTTTCTAGATACACCTGGATAAATTTTATTAGAAAGAAATCAGAAACCTTTGATGTGTTCAAAGATCTATGTATTCAACTTCAAAGGGAGAAAAACAATGTGGTGTTAAGGATCAGAAGTGATCATGGTAAGGAGTTTGAGAACTCCAGTTTCTCTGACTTCTGTGCCTCTGAAGGCATCATACATGAATTCTCATCTCCCATTACACCACAACAAAATGGTGTAGTAGAAAGGAAAAATAGAACTATACAAGAGTCTGCAAGGGTAATGTTACATGCAAAGAAGCTTTCACATGGTTTTTGGGCAGAAGCTATGAATACTGCCTGCTATATTCATAATCGTGTCACCCTGAGATCTGGAACAACAACTACTCTATACGAATTATGGAAGGAGAGGAAACATACTGTTAAGCACTTCCATGTGTTTGGTAGTAAATGCTACATCTTGTCTGATAGAGAACCAAGAACCAAAATGGATCCTAAAAGTGATGAGGGCATATTCTTGGGATACTCAACAAATAGTAGAGCCTACAGAGTATATAATAATAGAACCAAAACCATGATGGAGTCTATAAATGTGGTAATAGATGACACCTCAAGTGAAACTGCTGAAGATGATGCAGAAGATGCTACAGCATCTATACCAGGTGATGTAGATTGTGAAACTACTAATGAATCAAAGAATGATACAGAGGTTACTGCATCTGACCAAATCTCTGCTACTCCAAAGAAAGGACCTTCTACTCGTACTCAAAAGAATCATCCTACAGACCTGATTATTGGTAATCCCAATCAAGGAATTACTACTAGAAGGACACTTGACATAGTTTCTAATGCTTGTTTTGTGTCTAAATTTGAGCCAAAAAATGTGAAGGAAGCTCTGACTGATGAGTTCTGGATAAATGCTATGCAAGAAGAGCTAAATCAGTTCAAGAGGAATGAAGTTTGGGACTTGGTTCCTAGACCTGAAAATGCAAATGTAATTGGTACCAAATGGGTCTACAAGAACAAGTCTGATGAAAGTGGAACTGTGACCAGAAACAAGGCAAGGCTGGTTGCACAAGGATATTCACAGATTGAAGGGATAGATTTTGATGAGACTTTTGCTCCGGTTGCTCGTCTTGAATCCATTAGATTACTTCTAGGAGTGGCATGCATTCTAAAATTCAAGTTATTCCAAATGGATGTGAAAAGTGCCTTCCTCAATGGGTACTTAAATGAAGAAGTATATGTGGAACAACCAAAGGGGTTTGTTGATCCAAGCTTTCCAAATCATGTTTACAAATTAAAGAAAGCTCTTTATGGATTAAAACAAGCACCTCGAGCATGGTATGAAAGATTGACTGAGTTCCTTACTAGTCAAGGCTACAGGAAAGGAGGAAATGACAAGACTCTATTTGTGAAAGAAGATCAAGGCAAATTTCTAATAGCACAAATCTATGTTGATGACATTGTCTTTGGAGGAATGTCTAGTGAGATGGTACAGCATTTCGTGCAGCAAATGCAGTCTGAGTTTGAGATGAGTCTTGTAGGTGAACTAACCTACTTTCTTGGGCTCCAAGTAAAGCAGATGGAAGATACTATTTTTATCTCCCAAAGCAAGTATGCAAGAAATATAGTGAAAAAGTTTGGTATGGAAAGTGCTGCTCATAAAAGAACACCTGCAGCAACCCATTTAAAGCTTACCAAAGATGAAAAGGGAGTAGATGTAGATCAAAGTCTTTATAGAAGCATGATAGGAAGCTTATTATACCTTACAGCCAGCAGGCCTGATATTACTTTTGCTGTAGGAGTATGTGCTAGGTACCAAGCTGAGCCAAAGATGAGTCATCTTGCTCAAGTGAAAAGAATTTTGAAGTATGTGAATGGTACATGTGATTATGGGATCTTGTATACTCATGGTGAGAACTCTATGCTAGTAGGATATTGTGATGCTGATTGGGCAGGTTGTGCAGATGATAGAAAAAGCACCTCAGGAGCTTGGTTCTTTTTGGGCAACAACCTTATATCTTGGTTCAGCAAGAAACAGAATTGTGTATCCTTATCTACAGCTGAAGCAGAGTACATAGCTGCTGGTAGCAGCTGCTCCCAGCTATTATGGATGAAACAAATGTTGCTGGAGTACAATGTAGTACAAGATGCTATGGCATTGTACTGTGATAACCTTAGTGCAATCAATATTTCAAAGAATCCTATCCAACATAGTAGGACGAAGCATATTGATATTAGGCACCACTTTATTAGAGACCTAGTTGAAGAAGGTATTGTGACCCTTGAGCATATTTCAACTGAAGAACAATTGACTGATATTTTTACTAAGGCTCTAGATGCGGTCCAATTTGAAAAATTGCGAGGCAAACTTGGGATTTGCCTATCTGAAGAGTTATAGCAATTATTGCAAGTGTGGCGTGCAGTTTTCTCTTCAACTTATTTAGTAATGCACGCTGTTATGGGTAATGTTGAAACATCTGAAGATTTGGTAAAGATTGTGTGTTTGTTGATGATAAGGATGTTTCTTGTGGTGAGAAAGTATTTGTCAGAGAAAGTTATGTGGTGTTCTCCCCTGTTGTGTTTAACATTTGTTGGTAATGATATTAGCGCTCCAACTGAGGTCAAAGATGACTTTGTGTTGGAACATGTCAAGAAGAGTGTTCCTGAGAAAGATGCTGCACATGATGCTACAACATCTGCAGCACGGGAAAATTTGGATAACATCGTGATACCCGAGTCTCCAGATGATGTTATTGTTCCTGACAAAGAAAAGGGTTCTGAAGCAACTACTACTGATAATGTTTTTGTTCATGATATCTATGTGATCCCTTATGTTGATGATAGGGGTAAAACTATGTCTGTTCCTTTGAATGTTGATGAATCTGCTGAGAAAGATTCAAATGTTATTTATGTGGACAATCTCAACCTTACTGAGAGGACTCCTGCTTCTAGTACTAGGAGGTTAAAGAAGGCTTGCTGTGGAAAGGAATTTAAGTGAAGTTTTTTTACAATGCCAAAAGCTTGTTGATTTGATTAATGCAGCTGAATTGATGAAAACTGCAACTGGGCTCCAACTACTCATTCTAATACTTTGGCTACAGGTTTGGCTAGGTTTATATATGTTGTAGGGACCAAATCACCTCTTGACCTTGGTTTTCATATTCTTGATGAAACTGTTCTGCATGGTAAGTCATGTGTTGTGAAGATGTCTATAGTCTTTCCTACACTGATGTGTGATTTTATTCTAGCTCAACATCCTGGCATTTGTACTGAGGCTGGTGTTTCTAGTAAGAGAGTTGTGATTTGTCTTTTGATTTTAGACTGTTTGAGGGTACACATGTTGCAGACTGTGCTGCATCATCTGTCAATCAGTCAACTGATGTTTTGTCTAGGAAGCAAATGATTGTTGACCTCAAGGTGTTCTCCAATGTCAATCCTGGTGTTCTAGATGATAATGCAGGCTGTGATACTGAGGTAGAGGAGGAGGAGGAATCTGATGCAAGTCCTTCTATGTGACCTGCTTATGCTTTATTTGCATGTCCTTTCGGATTTTAATTGTGTGGGCTACGCCCTGATGCTCTCTGGGTTGTAACATGTACAATCCATGTCTTTTGGCTCTGATACTCCAAGTTTTCTATGCCCTGATGGTCTGTCATATGCACTTTATGAGTTCCTATGCTCTTATTCTCTCTGCACTCTATGTTTCTCTATGATCTGATAACTCTGTGGAAGTTCTGCTCCTACTGTGTGATACTGACTTTATTTGTCAGAATTTATGGCTAAAAAGGGGGAGTAATATCTGTTGTGCATGATGTGATGAAGAATGCTATAGCATCTAGTATAGCATGTTGGTTTATATGCATGTTTTGAGGGGGAGTGAAGTTTATGCATGTGTTGAGGGGGAGTAGGTAGAATTTATTTTTCTACTACTTTTAATATGCATGCTTATATAGGAATTTATTTTTCCTATTCTCTGTGGCGCTGCTTAAATTTTAAGGAGTTTATTTCTCCGATCTTGAATCCACTATGTGAGAGTTTATTTCTCTCTATCTGTACTTTGAGGCTAAGATGTGTTATGTTCCGCTGTTGCATGCCTCTGATGCTTACGTGCTAGCTATCTATTCATCTGATGAATTCTTTTACTTTCTTTCCTAGTTGTGTGCGTATGTTGACTCGAAGGAAAGTTCAAATAGCTTAGCATCGTTCTACTTTCTTTCCTAGTTGTGTGCTTATGTTGACTCGAAGGAAAGTTTAGACTGTATCTCTCTATGCACTGGCCTAAGGTTGTTTTAGCCAAAATTTGCCAAAGGGGGAGATTGTTGGTGTTTTGATTGGCTACATTTTGCAAAAGCCAACCAGCCAGATGCTGAACTGAGATGCTGTAGCATTATAGTACAGCATACTGAAGCTCTGTTTTCGTGCAGAAAATTTATTTCAAATCTGAGTCAAGATTTGCTTCAATTATATATTCAGGCACGTGCGTCTAGGCAAGACGAGACTTACTCAGCAAGTTTTATTGAAGTCGGTCAAAGGAAAGTGATTTAAAACAAAAATATAATTATATTATATTTTTGGCGTTTTTTTTGTTTGGTACAACATGAAACAAACAAATTATATTTTTGAAATTAATTTAGGGTTGGGCCGCAATTCTCACAGCTGTACAAGTCTGAAGACCTAACTTGGACATCAAGACAATTGAAGACTATAAATATGTGAAGCCTCAAGCCTTTACAACTCGTGTATTCAAAACCTTGTCTTTCATAAAGCGTGCGTTTTTTTAAGGTTTTGGTTGTGTGTTTTTTGTCAGCCTTTCTTGTGTCAATTTGATGCAAGTTTAGGACTGTGTTTTGGTTGTTAATTGTAAGCTACTCCTAAGCTGTTAAGCACGGAGTTAGTGTGTGTGATTCACTCATAAGCTTTTAAGCAAGAGTGTGGTCTAGTTTCTAGGAGAGTGTCTCCATCTTGATTATTATTATTGACAGCAACATGGTACGTGTTGTTAGAGGGAATTTGGGACGGGGTCTCATTATCTAAGAGGTTCTTAGGTAGGATTGCACGGGTAGTGTCTAGGTGATAAGTCAAGTACCGGGTGTTGGTCGAGGGCTTTGAACTAGAGCTATTATAGTGGATTCATTCCTGGATTGGTATCCCCCAGAGTAGGTGACGTTGCACTGAACTGGGTTAACAATTTCCTGTCTTATTTATTGTTCTGCAATTTATTTATTTATTTACTGTGTTCTGCGACTGTCTTGCTGCAACGTGTGCTATAGCATCTTGTGCAGCATTGTGTTCACTGCGTGCCAGATTTCAAGATCTTTTTAATTTGCTTCGATGAATATTTTCACAATATCAAATTTCTATAATTTTTACTAATACACAATGAAATATATTCGTAAGTGCAATGGTCAAAGAGTTATTATATTTTGGGATGGAGGAGTACTATTTAATACTCCCTCCGGTCCTAATTATAAAAAGATATTCACTTTTGAGATACATTGAAAGTTTTATATATCTAGTTTATATTATTATCTACAATAAACCTAAAAAGTAAAATTTTTCTTATATATAAGACCGATCGGAGTACCGGCCATGTGCGAGTTCGGCTATGTGCGAGTTAAGAGCCAGACTTTTTAGGCTAAAAAAAAAGATAAGTTTCGCGAGGCCATATTTGTTTGCCAACCCACACCTGAATCTAACACGTGCTAGAGTTAGCATTTTTCTTTTTTGACTCAAAGTGTTAGCATTAGTATTTAGTATAGGTAAATTAGTCATCTTTATTTAAGTATAGGTATAGGTCATGATGGACTATGGAGACTACTAGCTAAAAAAAAATCACATTCAGTTCATTTCAATTCTTCTATTTTCATGTAAAAATGAGATCTAACGATCTTATATTTAAAAAAAAAAATTGTTTTTTAAATTCATTAAAAAATTGATGTAAGTAGACTATATTATTGTCCAAATATATCAACTTTTAATGAATTTATAAATCAAACATTTTCTTATATATAGGATCGGAGAGAGTATTAAATTTGAATCACATCCGTGTATTTTATTTTTAAGAAGTTCACATCAATTATGATATGTATTTATAATTGAGAGTAATTTTCACTACCTTAAAAGTTATACAATTTTTTTTATATCTTAGAAGTCAGTTTTATAAAATTGAGTTGAACTCAATTCTCGATTCTAATTTTTTTTAGTATACCATTCTAAGACTTTTTTTTGGTACAACAATTCTAAGATTTCTCAAATACGGTAGAAAGGTCGTACTCACTATGTCTCAAATTATAAAGAAAAATAATTACACTTATTTAAAAACAATTAAAACATAATAATTTGGAGTACGTATTTTTGTATTTTCTTTGAGATAAGTTTCATGGGAAAATGTACAAATAATTTTTATTGGTTATTTATTATTGATAAAAGTGGAAAGAAAAAATTAAATGCAATTTACATCTAATTTTATGAGAATCAGTAAAAATAATTCTCGGAAATGAGAAATTTAATTTTGATTTTTTTTTCTCTTTTATAATTTGAGACAAAGAAATTAATTTTGTTATCTTATAATTTAGGACAGAGAGTGTACATCTTAAAACAATCTCCCTTTTATATTGAAATTTTTCTTTTTGACAAAAGTATATTGAACTTTTTATTATTAATGAAATTATATTTTATTGTATTTGTTTATAAAAAAATACTCTTGTGTTAAAGGAAAAAAAAAAAGAGTATTGTGGAGGCTGATAAAATACAGCCTCTACATTATGCAAATAATGGATTAATAATTAAATATTAATAATCATTTACCATTTTCTTCACTTATCATGACCATTAACATGACTGGATGGGACGACACATATGTACCTCAACAAAACAACTACGAGTTAGAGATTCTTCCACGAGACAAATTCCCTTATTGTTTTCAACTCAGCAACTATAAACAAATATACAATTTTCAAATTAAACTTACTCAATTATGTTAGTCTATTATAGGAGTATATCATTATATATTTATTTATATAAATGGAGAGTTGTCGTATTAAATTATAATGAAAATGAATTTTGGTGAGGAGGACAATCAACAATGTGAGAAAATAGAGAGAAAAAACAAAATTCTTTGGTTTGAACGACTTGTGATTTTTACCTTTATAGTTAAAATATCAATGTTCTTCTATGTTATAGATTTGTTTCATTTGTTGCCTATATTAGTTGCTCCTCGTTGAAATTGTTGGATATTTTCGAAAATATATTTGAAAGGTTGCAATGGTTAATTTGAAATTCAAATTTACATTTTTGAAATCCTTTCAAAGGTTGTGTCCCTTCATCATTTGCATTAAGTTTCTCTATAAATAGAGACACTTAGGAGGCAAAAAACATATAACAGAAATTATGTTTCCATGAGTCAGGATTTTGTCCGAAAAATATTTCTAAATATTTCTTCATTTCTCTAGTGCATGAGAGGAATTGTAAGGAACTTTATTATGTAAAATATCATTGATTGATATGCTTGATATGGGTATGCAATCCATGTCAAGGTTTCCAAAGTATCCTGAAGGGGATTCGCCGGTTAACCCTTTTGCATCCAGTTTATGGTGGGGGCGAATCGAACCTAAAGTTTAGTGTGATACACACGCTTTGGAATTTATGTGCACCATCATCATGTCCGTCTTCATCATCTTCTTGTTCGAGTATTTGCAGCAGTCCTCCAATACAAAATGTTCTAACAATCTTTAGGTTCGATTTATGATGTAATTGTGATTAATTAATGACTGCAATTTTAATGAGATGATGATCAAGAAAGATATCTTCAAAAGATAAGTATCATAATCCTTTCTGATTTTACATGTTTGAATATTGAAATTATCATCGGTTGAATGCAAATTATATATGATAAGGGTTATAATTATTTCATGCACAACAACGTAAGTGTTTGGTCATTTTATTGTGGGATGTTGTGATAAAATTATCTGGTAATATGTAAATGACAGATATCTTTTATGTGGATCAAACATATCAACATGTCAATATTATGAATAAGGAGTTGACTTGTCATCTTAATTATAATTATTAGTTTGTTTCTAGAATAAGGAAAACAAATCAAATATTGATTTGTTCTCATTAAATGTAATTATTTAGTGTAATTACCTGTATAAGTATAACCTTGTAACCTCTATATATACAAGAAATAGCAATGAGAAATGCATCAAGCCAATAATTCTTGACATGGTATCAGAGCCTATCGGGTCCATCGTTGGGCTTCCGACATCGTTCACGCTTCAGGCCCATTGGGCCGGGCTGAAGCGTGAGGGGGTGTGTTAGCGGCCAACACTCGGTGGGATTTAGTCCCACATCGGATAGATAGGACTCTTGAGAAGAGTTTATAAAGAGGAGGCAATCCTCACCTTACAAGCCGGTTTTGTAAGGATGAGTTAGGCCTCGATATTCATGATGCCTATGATGACCGACTTATAGCACTTCCTCATGTCAGTACTCAGTTCCAAGTTGCAGATATTCTTACCAAAGCTGTTTCGCGTCCCTGCCATCAGTTTCTTGTTAGCAAATTGATGCTCATTGACCAGCCGCATCAATTTGAGGGGGGATGTAAATAAGGAGTTGACTTGTCCTCTTAATTATGATTAGGTTTAACTACACATTTGGTCCCTTACGTTTATTTTAGGTTTCAATTTGGTCCCTTACGTTTAAAAAGTATCAATTTGGTCCCTTACGTTTATTTTGAGTTTCAAGTTAGTCCTTTCTGTCAATTTTGTCACTAACACCATTTGAACAGTACACGTGTCAGTGTGTCCAAGTGCCACGTGTCAGTCCACATGTGCAAATTGACTGCCACATGTGACAAAATTGACGGAAAGGACCAACTTGAAACCTAAAATAAACGTAAGGGACCAAATTGATACTTTTTAAACGTAAGGGACCAAATTGAAACCTAAAATAAACGTAAGGGACCAAATGTATAGTTAAGCCTTATAATTATTAGTTTGTTTCTAGAATAAGGTAAACAAATCAAATATTGATTTGTTCTCATTAAATGTAATTATTTAGTGTAATTACCTCTATAACCTTGTAACCTCTATATATACAAGAAATAGCAATGAGAAAGGCATCAAACCAATAATTCTTGACAAATATATCCGTAAAATATTGAATTCTCCACATGGTTGCTGATTTTGGTTTATGATGTTGGGTTCCTTAAGTAGAAATAGTTTTTAAATTTAAATTTGTTTTAATGCATATATGTGGCATTCAAAAATCATACTTGGAGTATATTGCCTTTGAATTTTATTATTCTGGTGTGCCTATGGGTTACTTAAGTTCTTTAAAATGGATTAACATATTACTATTTCATTATGATATTTGAGTACCATATTTTGGTTTGAATTAACATGGTTTTGCAATTGATCATGAGTAACCGTTGATCATGACTGAAACAATATTCGCTGAAAGATTTGTTTGGTGAAGAATCACACTGGTTTATGACGGGTAGTGACCGAAACCATTTCATTCCATTACCAGTTAGGAGAAATGAACATACATATAATAATGACTACGGTGAAAGATACATATTTAAATTGTATGGATATATACATGATTCAGAAACTACTCAAAGTATGTGAATTGTGAATTTTGACAAGTTTGAATAAGTTTGGTTTATAGACATGATTTTATATGATCTTCTTTTAATATAAAAGTAGGGTATATGAATTGTCAAAATATGAAATACATATTTTAGTGTTATTATTATTATTATTTTGTGCAAGAAGTTATTAAATTTAAAAGTGATGATCTCATATTATATGTGTATGATAAATATGAAAGTTATTGTTAATTTCTTGCTTATATTGATAATAAGATTTGTTGAGTATTTGAAATTATTGTAAGTTGGTAATTGTTCATGGAGGAAATTATGTTATAGAAAATGTTAATGATTTTGAATCATTGTTTATCTTTCTATTATAATGATTATTTGAATTTGCCATAGAACATATATACATGAAACTTGATTTTGACATTTAAAATTTATGATACATGTATTAGTTATATGATAACTAATATGAAAAAGTTTCTTATGATAAAAGGGAAATAAATTCTAAAGTATTATTTTAAGTTCATGGTGGGATATATTACTTACATGTGTGAAACCATCTTATGAAATAAATGTTGGTCATGACAAATCTTTATGATCATGTTTGTTGATGTTATACATATTTAATGTATTGAATGTAGGATACATTCAAGTGAAAGTTGAACTTCAAATTGAAATGATTATTAAATATGTAACAAGAGAATAATGACATAAAGTTTGTGCATATGAGTATATGACACAATGACAATAGAATGACAAAAAGTCATGGTTTTGTGATAGTGGTTAAAACTATCAAATAAAGGAATATTCAAAGTTTCTAAAAAGCATAGCTATGTGGTTGATTGAATATTCAAAATCAAAGTTATAAAAGTTGGAAATCTTGCAATTCTTTGACGAAAGAGTTGACAAGAGTATGGTGTTTTTCGGATAATGATGGTTAAGTCATTGAAGACATCATTAGGGATGTGGTACAAACCCATATCTAATTGATCACCAATGGTGGAAACTCAACTCACACTTGAATAACATCAAGTCTTGAGTTCAATGATGAAAGTACACTATTAGAGTGATTGAAGTACTTGACAATAACAAATACATCCCAATGGGTAAAAGTACTTGGACCATAAAAGAAAAAGTGGTAGGATGAAGTTTTCCTCTTAATAGACATATAGCATATTTTTGCTTGAATGCATAATTATGGGTGCATTTATGATATAGTCTACCTATATGAGAATGAAGTGGGGCCGCTTCATAGAGTTCAAGGGCTTGACTCTTAAATTCTCATGAAAAGGATATGAGACACAAGGCCTTAACAAATGTGTCATTTTGATAATTCGATCAATGGTACCGAGATTTCATGTGTGAGTTATGAACACTTGTTCTAATGGATAATTGGTTCAAAGCTTGTCTACCAATCTATTCGGGGATGAGTGGAAACTTAACTTACTAAGTAATGGTTCAAATCGTGAGATACCTTTATTGAAACCATGAGATTTCCGGAATAATGGATTTAGATATATTTTGAAAATGGTGGGGGATTGTTGGATATTTTCGAAAATATATTTGAAAGGTTGCAATGGTTAATTTGAAATTCAAATTTACATTTTTGAAATCCTTTCAAAGGTTGTGTCCCTTCATCATTTGCATTAAGTTTCTCTATAAATAGAGACACTTAGGAGGCAGAAAACATATAACAAAAATTATGTTTCCATGAGTCAGGATTCTGTCTGAAAAATATTTCTAAATATTTCTTCATTTCTCTAGTGCACGCGAGGAATTGTAAGGAACTTTACTCTGTAAAATATCATTGATTGATATGCTTGATATGGGTATATAATTCATGTCAAGGTTTCCAAAGTATCCTGAAGGGGATTCGCCGGTTAACCCTTTTGCATCCAGTTTATGGTGGGGGCGAATCGAACCTAAAGTTTAGTGTGATACACACGCTTTGAAATTTATGTGCACCATCATCATGTCCGTCTTCATCATCTTCTTGTTCGAGTATTTGCAGCAGTCCTCCAATACAAAATGTTCTAACAGAAATATGAGAAATAAAGTAGTGCATAAGATGAGTTTATTTGCTTACTTGTATTCTTCTTTAAAAAAGAACAATTTATCAGCAAAATGAGAAGAAAAGATAATGAAGGTTAGAAAACTTGAAAAAATAGCAAGAGAAAGTAAGAAAAATATGATAAGAAAATGTTAGAGAAAGAATAGTTGTAAGAAGGAAATGAGAGAATGATGAAAGGGTATTATAAAGTATCCAAGGTCAAATAAAAAAATTAATTTGAAATTTCAAATTTGAATTTCAGTATTTTGGCTCTAAAAGTCACATGTGTCAAAGCAATCATGTGACTTATTCAGATATGACAAAACTCAACCTTATGTTTCATTTGTAAGGGTCTCTTTCATGTGTTTGGCTTAGATGATTTGGTCCAATCTCAACGATATATTTTCTTTCCACTCACAAAAATTAATATGACTTAGATGACTCAGTTACTTTCCAAAAAATTGTGTACTTTTAATTTAGTTACCTTATTTTTTGACATCAAATACCCCTGGGACACATGACAACTTTTCAAGTGAGGGCAGTTTTGATCATTAACCAACATATAACTTTCTTATTGTTGTGAGTGACCCAATGTGGATGATCCCCCTGGCTGTCCCCTTGTGATGACCCAACAGCGGTATCAGAGCCGATGGTTCAACGAATGATTGACCTGACTCCTTGTATCGAAAGTCTTCTTGACAAATGTGGTCAAGCGGCGGGTCCCGTTGAGCAGTGTGGCTAACGACGGTACAAGTGTAGGATGAAGAAAGCTTCTTCTTGAGGGGGAGCATATCCTAGAGTGGATGAACTCACACTTGAGGGGGAGATTGTTGTGGCAAGTGTGAGTGGTTAAGTCTCACATTTCTTATAAAAGTGAAGGTTGAACAATTTATAAGTGAGAGGACCCATAAACCTAACATTTTAAGGTTTTGGGTTAGAGTGTGGTGTCCAACTCACTTGTAGAGTTGTTCTTAGACCCAATGTGGATGATCCTCCTGGCCGCCCCCTTGTGATGACCCAACACTTATATTGTATTGATATCATTTATATAAGTGGAGAGTTGTCGTATTAAATTATAATGAAAGTGAATTTTGGTGAGGATCGAGAACAATCAACAATGTGAGAAAATAGATAGAAAACAAAATTCTTTTTTATTTTTAAAGGAAAATAATGATTGTAGATTTATTAACCATTGAATTTAGCCAAATTTTGGAAAGCAGGTTCACAAGTCCCTTTTTTTCATTTTGATGTTTTTTTAGATTGACGAAACGATATATGGTTTTTGGCACTATTTGAGCATTACATTGAGACTCTCTTGTACCTTTAACAACGAAATTATTTCTTTGGTTTGAACGACTTGTGATTTTTACCCTTATAGTTAAAATATCAATGTTCTTCTATGTTATAGATTAATTTGTTTCATTTGCTGTCTATATTAGTTGCTCCTCATTGGTTCTTACAAGTTTGAGAACTTTAACTTCCCATGCATATTGGTCTGTTATTGTGTTAATTCTTCATCAGAGTGGCATTATTAGGTATGTGACTATATTTGGCAATATTTAGAATACATTGTTTATAACCTTATTGCTAACGAGAAACATGAAAAACCTTTGTGTGAGAAGATAAAATACTTTTACAGTCCATAGTTGATCTTGTTTGTACATTAGAGTTTTGAGTTGATCAGAGTTTAGAGTTAATCTTTATTGAAAGTTGATGACAGTCAATTATATGATGTATTTAATACTATTTTAGAGTAGTTTTAGTAGCAATTGAAGACCAAATACAAGCAAATACCTAAAGTTACGAAATTACTTGTTCAAGAATCAAGAAAAGTGGAAAATGCATAAAAAAGGAAGGAATTGAAGAATCCATCGTACCCACGATGGATGGCCATCGTAGAACGATGAAGAAATACGCACATCGTACCAAAAATGCCATAACTAGAGCTATGAGTGTCGGATTGAGGCCCATGACCATGCGTTGGAAAGCTAAGCCAAATAGCTATAACTTTTGTGTTGGAGACAAAAATAAATTATGGACGCCATCATGGCTACGATGGGTTACATCGTGGCCACGATGACAAGCAAACATGGCCGAAAACGCACAAACCATCGTACCCACGATGATTTGTCATTGTGGCACGATGATGACGGCAAAAGCACGCATAGAATCTGAGCAAATCTTTCATCGTATCACGATAAGATCCATCGTGGCCACGATGATGCGAATTTGAATGTCATCGTGGCTACGATGGATACGATGGGTCGCAGGAAAAAGCTCAAACCTAGTTGAAAAACTATAAATAGAGCTCTCCTCCTTCACAATTATTCATTTAGAAGTTTAGAGAGCTATAAGCCTTTAAGGAGCAAAGGAGGAGGAGCAAAGGAGGGCTAAGGAGCTCTCAAGGCATAAGGTTTTTCTTTATGCTTACTTTTCTTTATTCTTTTATTATGGTATTTAGTAGCTAAATCCCTCTAGGGTTAGGTCAAATAGATGAACTCCCATAGGAATGCTTGAGATCATGTAATTTGGTTCGAACAAGACTATTTACAATTGCTATTCAGTTATTATCTGTTATTATCTCTGTTTATTTATACACTTTCATATATGAACGTATGCATATTTTGATAGTAATTAGAGTCGAAGTGGATCCCGTGACACATCTAAGACTCCGAATCAAAGAGATAATATAACCAACTAATATGAGACCATTAAATTCAGTATCTAAAGTAGGTTTGTGATTAAGAATTACACATAGTTAAATTCTATATGATTAGGATTAATCAATCAAGTAAGTGAACACGTGACAACTTGTTAAACGTTGAACTCGAGGGTAGAGATACTATAAAAACATAACTTGTTAAACGTTGAACTTGAGGGTAGAGATACTATAAAAACAAGGGGGAAACTTACCAGCGGTTGACTAAACCTTAATCAAAGAGCAATAGAGATAAGGAATGGTAGTACTGAACTTATCTTAATAGAAATTAATCACCAGGTATTGACTGAATAGTGAACAGATATAACGCCGATTACCAAACATGAATAGGGGAGGAATTCGAAAAGTACTTAATCATTGTTCTCATCTCAAACTAAAACCTTTACTTCCAATTACTCTTTACTTTAATCGCTATTTATTTTCAACAGTTCAAAACTCTTTCAAACAAACAAAGCGAATGCAAAGTCTTTTATTTTAATTTACTTTTATAGCATCAATTCCTAAACCAAACTAACAGCTTTGGCACGATCCTCGTGGATACGAACTCATTCTAGACACCTAGAATGTGAATTATTACTCGACGACAGACTGTCCACTTGCCAGACTGCAGTCAAAAGTCCAGAGCTTGACATCATCCATGTGTTGTCCATTGTTTAAGACTTTATATTTTATGTGTAGAGTCCATGTCTTATATGATTATTTTGCACACTTTTTGCTATCATCTAAACTTAAGATAAGTGTTGTAGAACCAAATTTATTCCAACAATTTTTTTTATTAAAACTTGAACCAAATTGAACTATTAAAAGAATATGTTTAATTGTATATTAGTAAAAGTTATAGGGTCTTGTTAACATGTGCCCTAAGGGCACATGTTAAGATATCCCAATATAGAAAATCAACATTTAATGATACAAGAAATTTAATGCTTCAAAAGTTAAAATACACAAGTTAGCATTTAATAATTTCCATTTTTGATTCCTTAACATGTGCCTTAAGGGCACATGTTAACATTCTCCAAAGTTATATTAAATTAAGTAGTATAGTCTTTTATTGTAAAAAAAAGTAGTATTGTAGTCTTTAATTCTATATGCTTTGTCGAATTATTATCATGAAATGTTAAGATCTAATCCCAACAACATATCGAGTTGATTGTTCTAGCAAGTAATCTTTCGGTATTTAATTATAAGTCCCTTTTCAAACATAAAGTTTGTCCTAAATACTTCATTCGTCTCAAAATATAAGAGAAAATTGGTCAAACAAAGTTAATGTATTCAGTCCAAATGTTTAACCAAATACAGTACATCAACTTTTTTTGACAAACTTTTTCTTATATTTTGAGACGGAACCAATATAAGTCTCTTTTCAAATTCCTAGACACATTTATTACTACTTTTCCAAACATAACCATACTTTATATTTGAATCCAAAAAGTCAACTAAAAATACATTTTTTTACAAGACAATTTAATAATTGTAATATTCAAAAAATACATATTAATTACACTACCAACTTTTTTTAATATACGTAAAAAATACCAATAGGAACTTATAATAAAAGACGGAGGGAGTATTTTACGAGTGAAATAAGTAAATTATATTACTCCCTCCATCCCAAATTAATTGATACAGTTGACTATATTGTACTATTCACACATATTGTTTTGACTGTATTTTTCTACTAATAAATAAAAATAAATATTAGCATATAAGATGTTGGATTCGTCTCGATGAGATCAAATTTTTATAATTTTTACTGTAATATAATTAAAAGTATTAATCTTCAAAGTTATACATCGATATTCGTGAAATAGTCAACTGTGTCAATCAAAATTATGCGTAGTTATGTTGTGTAACCTCACACTTATAACCGATGGAGATTTTGTGTTTGTTTGAACTTTGATTTTGAATGAAGAGTTTCTTTATTCGTGTTGCACACACTCTGATCCAAACATACACGTTCTGACTCATCCATCCCGGACCCTATGGTATGGTCTTAAACTCTGAAAAACAGTGCAGCTTGCAGGTGACATGATCACAGGCTCGCCACGTGATTAACAAAGCCAGCCAAGCCATAGCAAGGTTCGGTCAGCGCCTGCATCTGTTACTCAGAATCTGACTTTTTTTTACCATAAACAACCGCACTGATTCATGGTGTGCCAAATTCTGGGAAGACACGCTAATTACTCCTACTTGTATCAGTTGTAGCATGTAGTAAATAGTAATGATAATGAACGAATGTGGATGATTAAGGATGATCAAATGATTTAAAGCAACTAAATTTTTGTTTAAAGTTATTTAAACTATTTTGTTTAACTTTGTTTTCAAATTAAATTTACTATGACAAAATAAAATTACTATGAGAATTGAGAAGTAACTTTAAGATCCGTTTAATGGCTTTGTCTGAATAAGTCTTCCACGATGCAACCCTTGTAAATAATACTATCACGAATTTCGAATTTTTTTATTTCAGACAACGTATAGGCACTATATATTTTATGATAAAATATTAAAAAATAACAAAAAATTATAGTTGTCGTACTTTTGTCTAAATTTGTTGTTGATTTTTTTTTTCCTTCTATGTAATAATAAGGCTCATGCTAACATGTGCCCTTAGGGCACATGCGCACATTAAGGATTCTTCATATACTCATTCCGTTTCAAATTACTTGACATTTTAGAAAATTTTATTTTTTTTAAATTACTTGTCGTTTTGATAATTTAAGTTTATATTTTGTCTATTATACTCTCCTTCTTATTTTAAATCTTTTTATTGTATTTTTTCTTACTAAACTTCTTCATATAATTTTTTTATTATTTTTTTAAAAAAAAATTGGTACATAACATATTAAATTTATTGGAGAGAGAAATTGTGTGCAAAAAAAATAAAAAATTAGTGAATTAAAATAAAGATATAATAGAAAAATAAGGTGCAAAAATACACTTTCTTAATTTCTTATTTTTTTTTTCTAAAACGTCAAGTAATTTAAAACGGAGGAAGTAATAATTTTACCTTGAACAAAACAATTGTTGACTTTTACATAAAATAAATGCACAATTTTCAATTTAAAATTATTATCTATAGTACATTAACCACAGCCCTCAAGGCGCATATTAATTTTTCCCTAAGAATAATAGTTCACACCAGTGTTAACTTATATACCCACATTTGACACCCACTTACATAGTTACATGTATATTTTATGCGACTCGGAAAAAAATACACATATGTAGTGTAGGTATTGTTGGATCATGAGGCTGAGGGGTTTAGAAGATCATCTATATTGTGTTAAAGAATAACTATACACTGAGTTTGACAATACATATTTACTCTAAACCTTAAATCTTAAGAAGCCAATAACCATTCATCGATTCATCAACTCTAATATTATTTTTTGTCATAAGAGGTGTCCGAAAGACCATCCACATTTAACCAAGATGAATCACACAAGTGAGTTATAATCATCTATTAAACTTATGAGTTTATCTAAATTTTTAAGACATTAAATTTATGAGTTTTCTCACTGATTTGATATAACTTTCACAAATTGAGAGATATTTTAGCTATTTCAATAAATTCAGGGATAAAATCAATTGGATGAATAAAAATTCAAGGACTAAATTACTTATTTACTCTTTGATTATCAAATACATCAACTTTTGATGAGTCGATTTTTTTTATTTGTTAACTAGTGCTTCTAATATACTCTTTAAAATAATATTATAAAATCATTTATTAAAAAAATTGAAACATTTTAATTTTTAATACATTGACTCTATAAATATATAGAAACATATTATTTAAAATTCTTAAAAGGTGTTCTAGAAATACTTTGTTAACTTTTTTTTTTTTAAATATATAAAATTTAAGGGATACTAGTAGTATATGTTAAATCAATAACAGTCATGGGAATTTGAATTTATGGCTGGCAACTGGCAAAGTATAATAACCCTCCTCTGTTTCACTTTCAAGAGGCTATGCATGGAATTCCAGCTATTTGCGGACGTTTGCAACTTGCAAGGGTTCCAAATATTTGTATGAAATTAAAGATATTTTCACATATACAGCTAGCTAGCAAAACATAAACTAAAATATAAAGACAAAAATATCTAATATGTCACAAACTCACACACACTAGCTACAACAATGCATGATAATATATATTCAACTTTCAAGTACTAGTAAGTAGTACATAACATGAAGTACATGGCCACTTGAAAAGTATATGAATATGTAGCTTTGGAAAACAGCATAAATGATTCATGAAATACGTGGCATAGTTATTTGCTAAAAGTTTGATTCACTTGACACGCGCAAGACATGCCAATGCCATAGTTAGATTTTGTGCTGTTTTGTGAATCAAGAGAAAAAGATTCAATTCAGTAGCGCCGCTTTATGAATCAACTCATACTTCAGCATATGGCATTACCATTACTCTGCACCAATTCATTCATTTATACTCAACTCTTACACTACATACACGCGTGCTTACTATTAAACTATACTATACACTACTCAACTCAAAAATACTACTAACCAAAACCGCTTAACAAAAACCAGGTTTCTATACTATACCTTGTGCCTTTTGTCAACAATTGTTTTTTCTACGTATGATAGATCAAGACAGCTTATTATATATATAGTATTTATTAATTGTTTCCTAGTATTCATAATGTCGTGTCATAACATTAGTACATTTTTGCAAAACTATATATTCACTATCACTATGCTTTCAAGTTTCAAAGCCGTCCTTGGTTTTTAATATTTTCTTTATAAAAATTCTATATTCATCTATTCATCTTATAAAACGGTTAATAAGGTGAAGATTGCATCTATTTTATAAGCATATATTCAGTTCTGTTTCGTAATCGATGTAAAATTTCTTAACAGTTTTAAATATTTTCTTTTTGAAAATCCGATATTCAACTTAAAAATTGAGTAATCCGAGACACATTTATTTCACCATTCAGGTACTTTTGTGAGAACGCCCATTTAAAGTTGGAAGTTTTGGTTTTTAATAATTATTTAAATTAAAAGTATATAATATACTATACATGTATATCCAATATATGAGACATGGTGGTGTCATCTTTCATTGACATTATAATTTTAGTATCCAATATAAGGTTACCTATATTTTAGTATATATAATTTTTTTTGGGCAAGCATTATATGTATATAATTTAAATATATATGTTTTCTATCTTATTTTTCTTATCCAAAATGAAAAATAAATTTGTCTAGTACTAGCTAACTGACTATAGTGGAACAATCACTATATTATATATACCTTAAAATTTTGAAAGTCAGCTGCAGGTTTAATTGAATGTGATTTTTTTTCAAACTAATGTACGTATCGAATAATCATTAGCTAGATTTTGAAACAAATAATCATTCTAATTTCTAACTTGCACACTAATTAGATAAAAAAAGACGAAAACCGTTAATTTTGATGTATCACAATAGCATATCAAATGATTTTAGATTTGTCTGAAATTTTATACAAATGTTCTATATGATATAAACTTTCGATTTAATGGTGAATTTTATAAATTTTATATCGGTTAAAACATTATTGAGAGGTGTAACATTTTGTGTCAAACGTAGTTAGTGTCATTTGATCTTGATCCATATATATATATATATATATATATATATATATATATATATCTTTCTTAATTTATTATTAATGCACCACCCACTAAAACTTACCAATCTCACACTCTTTTGGCCACTCCCTCCAAAACCTTAGAGAACAGGTAATACCTTCTTTTCTCTTTTCCTTTGCTTTTTACCGCCATCTTCTTGTATCATCAAAATTTCAATTTTTTTTTTTTTATAATATTTGTAAGGTTTTTTTTTGAAAACTTGATATCCAGTCTTAGGACTGACTAATCCAAGGGGACCAATCCCACCACCCACTTGCGGGGGCCCATTTAAAGCCAGAGTTTTTTTTGCTCTGTATGGACTTAGCCCACCGAAATTGGCACCAGTGGGAATCGAACCTGATACCTTGAGAGGAGCATACTCCAAGGGCCCAAACCAACACCACTCGACCAACCCAAAGTGGGTTTAATATTTGTAAGGTTATCTCAACAATGCCATTTCTTTTTTAGTTGTACTGTTAATGAACTTTATTTTGATTTAAAATGAAATGTATGAACTTTATATTTTGGTGAAAAGAAGAAAAATAATTGTGTTGACTTTTGTTGTTAAATTGAGAGTGAAATGTATGATTTTTTTTTTGTTACAACAAAATGTATGAATATTATTATGTCTTAATAATTTTTTACCTTCTTTCTTTAAAAGAAGATAAACAAATTTCAAGTAATTAAAATAAAAATTCTTTACAAAAATCACATTGTTTTTTTTTAAAAATAATTATCCATAAATATATGTAAATATTCGCGATTACTTTAAAATCCGTGGATTATTTTTTTTAGCGGATACCCACATGGATATAGGGTGCGTTTGATTCGTAAAACAATAAGGACCGGACAGAACAGTACAGGACAGAACAAGATAATACAGGACAGGACAAACATGTACCGAAAAGATATAGGACGACAATATTTTTATATTCGAAAATAAAATGGGTATTTTCATATTTTTTATAGTTGTACTGTGGACAAAAAGTTGTTCCGTGGTTTAGTGAGGGACAAAAAATCTTGTTTTTGTCCTATCTCTTGCTACCTAATTTGTCCAGTCCCATAACCAATTTCAAATTAAACAGAGTACAACAAAAGTTGTCCTGTCCAGTCCCTGTTTTTTGGCAAATCAAACGCACCCATAGAGTAGATATAGATATCGTATTTATCCAACGAAACAGACACGAATATTATACTATATATCCGCTTTCATGAATATCCATTTATATCCTTACATTTATATGGATAAATATGTATGTTAACTAGTAATGTCTAGTTTAACTAATGATTTTGTTCAAAATTTCGTGAAAAAAAGTTGTGTATATTGTTAAACTTGTTAATGATTCATAAAATTTAGTAGATGTTTTCTCTTCCCCCCTCCCATGAATCTTTTATACCCCCCAATATTCCAATTTTGCCCTTGTAGAAAAATTCGGTTCGCAGAAACCGAATTTTTTCTAGTGCAAATTCAGACCGAAATTTGTTTTCAAGGCAAAAAAAACTTCGGTTTCTACGAACCGAAGTTTTTTCAAGGGCAAAATTGGAAACTCAGGGGGGATAAAAGATTCACGGGGGGTGGGGAGAGAAAACATCAATTTAGTAAGAATTTAGTGAACTAGTACTTACATCGATAACTTCTACAGCCCGTACTTAAATTGGGCCAGCCCGATGGTGATATAACATTTGAGAGGGAACTTGTCACACCCCGGAATTTACTTCAAATATAACCATCCGATGAATGAATATATGAAATCTAATTTTTGTATTATATTTAGATAATATGTTGCCAAGAATAGAAACTTGGATGTTGGCACCTGGAAACATGCAGAGGCTATCCAAGTTCTTGTTCCTAATGAAGCAATTGTTGTTACTAAAAAAAGCACCGGTTTGTTGACTCGACAGAGGCCTAGGCCTAGCTAAATCCAAACCGGTGGAAAAGCATGATGTGAATCAAGTGGTAATGCATATGTTGTCCAAAACGAAGCTAATTGTAAAGAGTAGTATATTCTGCCATTAATGTGCACAAGCTATGCCACAAAGGAAGAAGATGAAGTAGAGTTAGGCGCAATGTGAGCCTAACTGTGCTGAGAAGCAGTAAGCACGTGCGGAGCTCAAAATGAAAGAAGAAATTTTTTATTGCTTAACTCAATTGTTACAACGGATAAGGCTATGTTTATATATACAAGTCTATTAAGCTACTAACCAATTCTTAACAGCTTGTGACTACTTCTAAGTTCTAACAACTTGTAAAACTAACTAACTAACTAGCACAATTTGACAGTTGGCTTGTTACACAAGCAACTGTCCTAGTCTTTCAATTCTTCACTATCAACACTAATAATAACAAACACAATACTTCATTCCATATGGACTTTCACAACATGGTGGATGAAGTAGTCCATGGAGAGGTTGAAGTTCAGAATTTCGTGCTTCAATTGGTTGACAGTTCTATCAATGTAGAGTTTAACGATGACAATAATAGTGACAAGCCAGATGATCCAATAGAGTATAGTTCTAGTGTTATTCCAGAAACTCAATCTATTGTTCTAGAGGTTAAGGATGATGATCTCGACGATGTGGCTAAGCGTGACATTTGCATCATCTGTCAAGCATGGGGACAAATGGTGGAGGAGGAGAAATCCTTAACACCCTATTTATATCAAAAAAAGAAGCATAATAGATTAGCACGAAGTGCAGATCAACCATATAACACTCGTTCAAATGGTGTAAAATCCCATATGTCCTTATGGAGAGTTTATGGTCTTATAAGTGTCTTTACCTTCTTTCATTAGAATGAATTTCTACATGACAAGTTTGGTCTTCTTCCTTGTTATCGTTTTGATTAGACTGGCGCATTATTGATTTTGCTTTCCTTATTTTTGGAGTAAGGTCTTGTACATTTTTTTTTCCTTCAAATATATATACATATTGGGTTGCTAATTATACCCACTTAACATATAAAGGTGTAAATTAGCTATGCACACTTTTTTTAAGGTGAATTCTTTGGTACACATATCATGTGGATATGTACCGGTATATTTGTTGAGGTGAATGGTTTTTATTGGTTCATAAATAGTATTTATTAATTTTTCTATATTAAATACTATTTATGGACCAATCACAATTATCCACATCCTGAAGGTGTGAAAACACAAGAAGGGGGGGGGGTTGAATTGTGTTTTAGTCAAGTTTAAAACTTTTTCAAGTTCTTAACAAAACTAAAACGGCAGCGGATAAATAACACAATAAACAAGAAGAGAGAGAGAGAGATCACACACAAGCAATTTATACTGGTTCCTCTCACAAAACGAGAGTAGTCCAGTCCCCTTGCACTTCCAAGGGATTTCACTATAATCACACAAGATTACACCTGCTCAAGCACACAAGCAAGAGACTTCTCAACAATGCTCAAGCACACAAGCTTAAGACTTCACACTTAAGCACACAAGCTTAAGTTTCCTCAAGTAATAGTAAAGTATATAAAAATATACAAATGCTCTTAGATGAACCTAAAGAAAGCAAATACAGATAGTACAGAGTATTTGACTAAAGTGCAAAAACACTTGATAAGAGGTTCAGAGCTTGTATACACAGAATTCAGAGTTTGTTCAGCGCACGTTCAATTCTTGATAAATGTATATATGTTGTAGCTGATTCTTCTAGCATATATACCACTAGAAAAGAGTCGTTGCAAAAAGATCCGTTGGAGTTGATAATCTTTTGTCTTCAAGCAGTCTGTCTTGATGCAGTTTGTTTGTATCTAAACTGAGTAAGAGTTTCAGATACTTTGACTACTGCAGAGTAGACTTTCCTTATTCAGCTAACAATTCTGAAGACCCACGTTCTCAAGTGAGGACAGACAAACAGAGGGTAGCTGAACTGATCAGGCTTGAAAGGTCCTTTTCTTCATTGGTAGAAGAGTTGACTTGCAAATGGAATCTTCACAGATATCAAAAAGATCTTCAGAGGTTGATGACGCTTTAGTCACTCAAGAAGTTCTGAAGTCTTCATCCTCTGAAGGTTGTAACTTCTGAAGTCCAACATCTTCTGAGCGCTTGTGAACTTCTGAATTCACATCCTCTGAGCTTCACTCAGAGCTTATTTGATGCTTATATCTGCACACTTAAAATAAATTTTTAGTCCTTCCAATTGTTTATTAATACTTTGTTATCATCAAAACCTTTATAGATTTAGGGGCTAATATTTTTAAATCAATTTTGTTCCAACAATCTCCCCCTTTTTGATGATGACAAACATAAGTATTAATTGACAATTGTTGTTAAATTAACTTATCATGTTTTTCTTAGGTTTGTGAGGTTTGCAAGCTCCCCCTAAGATTGATACTCCTTAAAGCCAAAACTTTAGGTTATATCCATGATATTTTAATTTAGTATAAGATTAAGATAATTTTGAAATAAAACAAATTTCATATCTTTCTTCAGAGTGAGAGGTTTGCAAGCTCTCCCCCTAAGTCTCATAAGGCTAAGTTAAAATTGCACTCTTAACTTATCCTTACTTATGAAATTTATTTTAGTTTCAACTAACTTAGTCTCCGCATTGAAATACGTAAAACAACTTAAAAGTAACAACTTTTAACATAACGGATAAAAGCGAGATAAAAGTGTGGTTTCAGTTTTGAACTTATCACTTATCAATTAATGCGTAACTACTCCCCCTTTTGTCATTATCAAAAAGTAAAAAAAATTTATATAACCAAGACAGTCAAAGAAGAAGAGTGGTTGTTACAAAGGTGAATTAATTTCAAAAAACGAAAAACAACGCGCTCAAAGGTTTATAAAAGGTGAACGAGTTAACATGTCTGCTTCACGTAAAAACAAGAATAAACAAGTGAAACAAGAGAGATTAGGAATAATGAAAAGATTTAGTTTACGCATCGCAAAGTTTAGGAGAAAGAAAGATGACGAACAACGCGAAAAAGATGAGAAGGATAAAGAAGACAACAAGAAACCACAAGATGCTGAGATAATAATCATCTCATCAGATTCTGAAGCTGAAGAGAATGAAGATGATGCTGACTATGTTGAGTTCTTGGCTGGCTATGTTCCAGAAGAAGAACAAGAAGAAGAAGAAGAAGAAGAAGAAGAAGAAGAAGAGCAAAACCCAGATCCCATAGAAATTTCATCAGATGATGCTGAGGAGAAATCAGAGATTTCTTCTGAGTATTATCCATCTGATTAGGATTAGGTTGTCTTTTTCTTTTTCTTTTTACCAATGTACTCAACATTGTTAGATCATTAATAAAAATTTTCGTTTAAAAGCATCGTGTGTTCTTATGTTCTTATTTATCAAAGACAAATTAGTATAAGCAAAACATAAACACAGTAACGTGAAATATATAAACCAGACAAAAATTGTTCAGAAGATAATCAAGAAAACAAACAAAAACAGGTTAAAACAAGTGCATAGAATCCTAGGGTTTCTTAAGGAAAGCTAAGAGTTGGTCAAATTTGTCATTCAGCGATCCCACATTGGAAACTAAACCATCCACCTTGGTTTCCAATGTTAGTTGAGCAGCTCTTTGCCTTTCCAAACCTTCCTGCTGTTCCCTTAGGGCTTCTTGAAAGATCTGCAACTGATTAACCACCACAGGAGCTTGATCTTCAATCAAGGGCGCTTGTTCTTCAACCAAAGGTGCCTTGCCTTTATCAGAGGGTTCACCTTCCTCTGGGTAATCAATCATCAGGACATCATCCTGGTTCAGTACATTCAGTACATCCTCTTCTGTGGCATCCTCATTATGTAGCTCATTTGCCAACTGGGCAACTCTAGCAGCAGCTTCTTCCAGACGTTCATTCTCAATCCATTGATCCTCAAGACTTTGCAAAAGAGTAGAGTCAACCCAGCAATCCTTGAATGCAGACAGACGCCTCACAGCAGCAGATATAGCGGCAAGCTTAGCACGCTCATGATCTTCATGATTGAAAGGCGTTAACCTCTTCAACTCAGCCCTAGCCAAACTGTCCTTCATGAAGCTTATCACATCCAGATCCCTCTTACCAACAACAGCCTTAATCTCTTCAGCAGCAACATCCAAAGCATTGCAAATCCTTGCCTTAATGCTTGACACTTCTAGGTCCACATCAGAAGGACAAACTAAGAACCTGTCCTTTATCTTAGATAATCTAAGTAAGTCATCATGAAACTGAGTGGATAGATTACTAAAAGGGTTAGATGATGAGGGTGAAGGATTGGGAATGGTAGAGAGATTAGGTGTTTCAGTAGCAGGGTTGTCAATAATAACAACTTCTGCCTCTGAAGGCTTGGGAGCACAAGTGTGAATACGCTCAGGAGAAGCATGTTCAGCACTTGGGTTAGGATTGGGTTCAGGGGTTGCTTCAGATGATGAGATGTCAGAGGTTGATTCAGGATAAATGTGTTCAGGAGATGGTTCAGGAGATTTATGTTCAGCTGTTGGTTCAGGAGATTTATGTTCAGCTGTTGGTTCAGGAGATTTATGTGGAGAGGGTTGTTTTGTGGGAGAGATTGGTTCAGTGATAGGAATATGTGATGTGGGTTCAGATGATGGAATGGTAGGTGTTTCTTTTTGTGATTGGGGTTGAGGTGAATGTGGTTTAGAGGGTGATGAAGATTTCTGGGTGAAGGTTTGATTATTCAGAGGATCTGGACTAAGATGTTTCTCTAGTTCAGAAAGAGGGTTATCAGAGGTTGGAATAATTGTGGGTTCAGGAAGTATAGTCCTAAGAGGTTTAGTATAACCTATCCCAATTTCAGCTTCATTAAAGACAAACTTAGAAGACTTACCTTTACCTTTAGGAACTGGAACAGGTCTTCTACGAAGTCTTTCATTCAGTGTCTCTTCATCAGACTCAGTCTCATCTTCAGATTCAGATTCTTCAGATGAGCTGTCAACTTCAACAACTATAGGCTCTTTGGAAGCTCCTTCAGCAGCCTTGGTTGCAGTTTCTTCATGCTTCTTCTTAGTTCTCTTTTCAGCATCAGCTTGCTCCACCTTAATCTTCTTCTGAGCCAAAAGATCTGGCTTAGATTGATCAGTTTGAGCAACAGCCTTTCTCTTATGTCTCCTTGTAGGATTGTACAAATTTGCAGGAGCAGGAGGAACCATACTTCTATCAACAACGAATCCTTCTTTTCTGAGCTCTTCCAAATAGTCCTGAATGATGTGCTCAGCATCAGCTTCTGAGATAACTGGATATCCATCCACATACAGACGATCTTCAAGTTTAGCAGATAGCTCTTGTGGAGGTGCAACAGGCTTAGATGCAATAAGGCGCATCTTAGTAAGGAAACTAGCATGAAGAATTTCAGGAGTGAACTTCTTCTCCACAAGTTCTGGGTGAAATTTCTTTAAGTTCTAAACAACATGACCTTGATGCAGAAGGTCTGACAACAACCTAGGATAAACTATAGTAGTTTTCCTCTGAGATTTACTTGCAAAAATGGCTTCACATATCCTTTCAAAGAAGTAATCTCCAAGATTTACCTTCTTTCCTGTCAGAAGGAAATACAGCAGATGACGATGAGTCCAGGAGATTGTATCAGTCCCACCAACTCTTGGACTGATAGTTGCTAAGATGATTTTGAAGAGAACTCTACATTCATCAGTCAATCCCTTTACTTTCCCTTTTAAGGAGAAGTCTGTGCATATGAGATGCAGAAGATCATCTCTGTATCTTGTATCCTTTTCAAAGACATCTAACTCTATCCCAGAGTTAGGCAGACCAAGAAGAGCATTGAAATGAATGGGCGAGAGACTCATATTCATTCCACAGATGTTAGACCTAATCTGTACACCTGTATAATCCAGCAAACCCATTTCCTTCCTAGTTTTACCCTTCAGACTAGGATTCCTTTCTATTGCAGCAAGCTCTTCCTTCTTAGCTTCATGCTTATCAAACACCTTTGCTTTCATCCAGAATTTCTTCAGCAAATCTGGGTAGATAGGACCGTTAAGCATGTCGAAGTACTTATCCCAACCTTGAGTGATAAAGTACGGCTTAACGTCGAAACCATTAGCTTTCAAACCGTCGAAATCAACTATCTTCTCTGACAGAAACGTGAGTTCAGATTCTGGGAATTCCATCTCGTTTCCAACAATCTGAAGGTTCTTGAACAAAAATGGTGGAATCTTTGTTGACGAAGAAGACGAAGGTCCAGCCATTGTTGGAGATTAGGGTAGGGTTTGGAAACTAACGAGAGAGAAAGAAAGTTTGTTGGAGGTTTAGAGAGAAAAAGAAAGTGTAGGTTGTGAGAGTGAGAAGTGTGCAAGTGTATTGTGTAAGTTTTATTTAAATGCACACAGTTAACACGAAAATAGCAAATTTGGGAAGTTACGCTAATTGACAGAAAGTTGAATACCAAAAATCATCATTAACCACCCACTACCTGACACACGTAGACCACGTGCAGAAATTTACTCGGTAACTGCTATTTTAATGGACAACTGTTCAGCAGTGAATACTAAACGTTTCCCACTTAAATAGTTCAGAGCCTCTGAGATATTTAAAATTCTCTATCAGAGTTAGGTACTTCAGAGCTTGTGTTTCAGATGATCTGAATCATAAGTTCTGATTTACATAACCTCTTACACTTTAAAAGCCCAAAAAAAAATTTTCATTCAGAGATTGAAAACATGTTCAGATGTTTCTTTATAAAATCAAATCTTTCAACAGGTAAGGCTTTAGTAAATATGTCAGCCCATTGATTTTCAGTATCAACAAACTTAATATCTATAATGCCTTTCTGAACATAATCTCTGATAAAATGGTGTTTAATTTCAATATGTTTGGCTCTAGAGTGTAGGATAGGATTTTTAGATAAATGAATGGCTGCAGTATTATCACAATATAAAGGAATATTGTTACTGCTTACCTGATAATCTTCCAACTGATATTTTAGCCAGAGTAGTTGTGTACAACACTTAGCTGCTGAAATGTATTCTGCTTCTGCTGTAGACAAAGCTATAGTAGTTTGTCTCTTACTAGCCCAGGAGATAAGGTTTTCACCAACAAATTGACAATTGCCACTTGTGGATTTTCTTTCAATTTTATCTCCAGCATAGTCAGCATCACAGAATCCATTTAGCACATAATCATTGGATTTCTTATAGAGAAGTCCAAGATTAGTTGTTCCTTTCAGATACCTAAAGATCCTCTTTACAGCAGTAAGATGAGATTCTCTAGGATCTGACTGGAATCTTGCACATAAGCATACACTGAATAAAATATCTGGTCTAGAGGCTGTCAGATAGAGTAAGGAACCAATCATACCTCTGTAGACCTTTTGATCTACTTTTCCTTCATCATCTGACTTGCTCATGTTGGTAGTTGAATGCATAGGAGTGTTCATTATCTTGCAGTCATCTAGATTGAACTTCTTCAGAAGTTCCTTGGTATATTTTGATTGATGAACATAAGTTCCTTCCTTCTTCTGATTAATTTGAATTCCAAGAAAGAATTTCAATTCTCCCATCATGCTCATTTCAAATTCATCCTGCATTATCTTGGAAAAATTCTTGCACAAGGAAGCATTAGTTGAACCAAAAATAATATCATCAACATAAATTTGAATGATTAAAATGTCTTCTTTGGTTGTTTTTCTAAAGAGTGTGCAGTCAACCTTTCCTTTTTCAAAACCCTTTTCAAGAAGAAAATTACTGAGTCTATCATACCAAGCTCTTGGAGCTTGTTTCAGACCATACAGTGATTTCTTCAATTTAAAAACATGTTCTGGGTTTGAGACATCTTCAAAACCAGGAGGTTGCTTAACATACACTTCTTCATAAATAAAACCATTTAAGAAGGCACTTTTAACATCCATCTGATACAAGGTTATTCCATGATTAACAGCATAACATAGAAGTAACCTGATTGCTTCAAGTCTAGCAACTGGTGCAAAGGTTTCAGTGTAGTCAATCCCCTCTTGTTGACTATAACCTTGTGCAACCAATCTAGCCTTGTTTCTTACCACTTCACCTTGTTCATTCAGCTTGTTTCTGAATACCCATTTTGTTCCAATAATGTTCTTGTGTGAAGGTTTGGGCACTAGAGTCCATACATCATTCCTTTGAAATTGATTCAGCTCTTCTTGCATTGCTACAATCCAAGCATCATCCTTCAGAGCTTCATCAATCTTTGAAGGTTCCATCATTGAGATAAGACCAATTAAAGATTACTCATTTCTCAGTTGAGATCTTGTCTTTCTTGGACTATCCTTGTTGCCTAAGATCAGTTCCTCTGGATGTGATGATTTGTATTTGAAAGTATTTCTTGGAGGCTCATCATCTTCAGACTCATTAACTTCAGGTTCAGCAGTTGTTTCTGCTCTTTGTTGTTCAGAGTCTGTAGGAACTGTTGTGTTCAGAGGTTCTTCAGAAAATGGATGTTCTGAGTAGTTTGGAATATCTGAATATTGATCCTCTGATACCTGAAATCTAGACAAACCTTCCACAAGCTCTGACACTTGGTCAGGCTCTTTGTCATCAAATTTGACATGCATACTTTCTTCCACAGTGTGTGTTTCAGAAATATACAGTCTGTATGCTTTTGAGCGTTCAGAGTATCCTATAAAGATACCCTTATAACCTCTAGCATCAAATTTCTTTAGATGGACTTTGTTGTTTAAGATATAACACGTACATCCAAATTGATGAAAATAAGAAATGTCAGGTTTTCTTCCTTTGAACAATTCATAAGCAGTTTTGTTCAATTTAGATCTGATATAGATTCTATTTTGAACATAACATGATGTGTTTACAGCTTCTGCCCATAAAAATTTTGCTACATTAGTTTCATGCATCATGGTTCTGGCCATTTCTTGCAGAGTTCTATTCTTCCTTTCTACAACCCCATTTTGTTGAGGAGTTCTAGGAGAAGAGAATTCATGCAAGATGCCATATTTTTCACAAAAGTTTTCAAAAGGTTCATTTTCAAATTCTCCACCATGATCACTTCTAACTTTTAAAATAGTGTAGCCTTTTTCATTTTGAATTTGTTTGCAGAAGATGCTAAACTCATCATAAGCTTCATCTTTTGTTCTTAGGAATTTTACCCAAGTCCATCTACTGTAATCATCAACAATTACTAATCCATACTTCCTTCCATTGATAGAGGCAGTGTGAACTGGCCCAAAAAGATCAATGTGAAGAAGTACCAATGGTCTTGAGGTAGAAACAATGTTTTTAGGTTTAAAAGAAGATTTTGTAATTTTTCCTTTTTGACAAGAACCACAAAGTGTGTTTGAGTGATATTTGATTTTTGGTAAACCTCTGACAAGGTCAAGCTTGCTAAGCTTAGAGATTAATCTCCAGTTAGCATGGCCTAACCTCTTATGCCAGATCCATTTTTCTTCACTCAAGGTCAAAAGACACATCACTTTTTGTTCATTCAAATCAGAAAGATTAATTTTATAAACATTGTTCTTTCTCAGACCTTTGAATATAATGGAGTTATCAGATTGTTTAGATACAGTACATGATTCCTTATTAAAGACAACTACATAACCATTGTCGCAAAATTGACTTATGCTCAATAAGTTATGTTTGAGTCCATCTACTAACCAAACATCATTAATAGATAGGGAAGAATTACCTACTGTACCTGTACCTATTATCTTTCCTTTTTGATTACCTCCAAAGCCAACAGATCCTCCTTCTTTCATAGTCAGCTTAGAAAATAGTTGTTTGTCACCAGTCATATGCCTTGAACATCCACTATCCAGATACCATGAATGATTCATGATACTTCTTTGAGTGGCAGGCTGTATGAGAAACAACTTTAATCATTGCGATAGAACTCTTCATCAAGGTTAATGATAAAGTCATCCCAGTATTCTTCCTCTTCATTTTTCAAGTTCTGATTGTTAACTTGAGAACTTGTCAACCATGTGTCTAGGACATAAGCCCTTCTTCCTTTGCATAGGACTTGTTTCCATACTTTAGGTAAGACATATCCTTTCCTAGTTGGTAAATCTGAATGATACATTATTTCAGCTTTTGGTACCCATCTTCTGGGTCCACGCTTGTTAGTCCACACATGCTTACTATGTTGTCTAGTGTTAGAGAAAGATCTTGGTTTGGAATAATAACCTTTTTGAAACCTTTTCTTTGTTTGAAATCTGTTATTGTTCCAAGATTTGGATTGTTTATGATTCCAGGGTTTGTATTTATCATCAATCCCATGTTCTGATTGATTATATCTACTGACTCTAGAATCATAAATAATCTGAGTCTTGTACTTCATCTGAGATTTGGAGTTTGAATTTTTTCTTTTAAAAACTTCTGATCTTTTAGATTGACTAGCTTCAGGTACTGAAGTTCCTTTGAATCCAGAATTTGAAGTCTCAGATGTTGAAGCTTTCAGAACTTCTGAACTGATGTTCTCAGGTTCTGAACAACTTCTATCTTCTGAACTTTTCTTTCCAGATCCTGAGGAACTAGGTTCCTCTGAGCTGTCAGCTTCTAAATCACTCAGATCATCATTGTCATTTTCAACAATACCAGGATTCTTTCCCTCTTCACTTGGTGGAACAACATAATAAACCCAAGATTTTCCAACCTTTTTGGCAAAGGTCTTCAGCTTTGAATATGTTCTACCATATTCATAGCCAAGTCCTTCTCCTCTATGTCTCAAAACATTATAAATTCTATTAGCAGCTTTGCTCTTCCCAAGGTTGAGATGCACAAACTGTTGAAGAGCTATTTCCTGCTCATCAATAGGTTTGTGACAAACAGCACAACCCTTTTCAAAGTCATTTACTCTATTCAGAGTTTCTTGATATAGACCTTGAAAATGTTCTGCTTGTTCAGTCAGAGTGTTAAGCTTTTCTTGTAAAACTTTTTGTTTACTTAACACTCTGAGATGTTTCTCAATGACCTTGTTAAGTGCAGTTATAAGTTGAGATTTAGAGCAGTCAGAAAATACCTCATCAGTTACTTCTGAATCTGATTCTGATTCATCGTCTGAGTCTGCATCTGAGTCAGTTGAAGCCATCAGGGCTAGATTTGCCTCTTCTTCTTCCTCAACTTCTTCATCAGATGATAGCTCTTCAAAGGTAGCCATCAGACTCTTCCTCAATTTACTCTTGAATTGTTGCTTCTTTGAGCTGTATCTTTTGCTTTTGTCTTTAGCAGACATTTCTGGACAATCAGCAATAAAGTGTCCTGGCTTCTTACAGTTGAAGCAGTTCTTCTGATCATCCTTTTTGCTGACAAAATTTCTGGAGCTGTTACCTCTGAAATTTCTTTTGTTAAATCTGTTCCATTGCTGAAACTTGGTGAATAAAGCAAACTCATCCTCATTCATCTCATCCTCTTAACCATCAGCAGAAGATTCTTCTTCAATATCAAGAAGCTGAGTCTTAAGAGCCTTAGAAGTAGTCCTAGTTGACTGTAAAGCCACTGACTTGGACTTCTTCTTAGTTTCTGAGTCAGCATCCAGAACCATCTCATGGCTTCTGAGATTGCTTATCAGAGCTTCAAGACTCAGAGTCTTGAGATTTTGAGCTTCCTCTATTGCAGTGACCTTGGGTCTCCAAGCAATAGGAAGACTTCTCAGAATCTTCTGAACGTGGTCATAGGTGGAATAACTTCTCTTAAGAGCTTTAAACCAGATACAAGGATTTGAAACCTTGTAAACATAGTCTCAATGTTTTCATCTTATTGCATAGTGAATAGTTCATATTGCCTTATCAAAAGACTAGCTTTAGCCTCTTGAACCTTTTCATTACCATCATAGGTAGCACACATAGAATCAAAAATAGATTTAGCAGTAGACTTGTTCTCTATTCTGACATAATCTTCATGTCTAATAGCACCAACAACAATGTCCTTTACTCTATGATGCTTAGTGTAGGTTTTTAAGTTAGCTGGTGTGAGTAACTTTCTATGCTCAATGGACAACCTTCCATGTTCATTTAAGTTTTCAAAAGTTACTCCCAGCTCAACCAAATCCCACAACTCATGATCAATAGCAGTAATATTGCTATACAGTCTTTCCTTCCACCACTCAAACAATGATGCATCACCATTGAATATAGGGGCTTTCCTATTGCCACTATGTTCATGTGATTCATTACTTAAGTAGTCAAAACCAAAAGCATTTCTAGGACCACCACCAGCACCACTGGCCTCACCGGCTTCACCGGTTGTTCTAGTGCTACTATCGTCTCCTCCAGACATAGTGTTCTCACAAGATCTTTACTGTCTCACTGTTAAGTGAAAGTAACAGACCAGAGCTCTGATACCAATTGAAGGTGTGAAAACACAAGAAGGGGGGGGGGGTTGAATTGTGTTTTAGTCAAGTTTAAAACTTTTTCAAGTTCTTAACAAAACTAAAACGGCAGCGGATAAATAACACAATAAACAAGAAGAGAGAGAGAGAGATCACACACAAGCAATTTATACTGGTTCCTCTCACAAAACGAGAGTAGTCCAGTCCCCTTGCACTTCCAAGGGATTTCACTATAATCACACAAGATTACACCTGCTCAAGCACACAAGCAAGAGACTTCTCAACAATGCTCAAGCACACAAGCTTAAGACTTCACACTTAAGCACACAAGCTTAAGTTTCCTCAAGTAATAGTAAAGTATATAAAAATATACAAATGCTCTTAGATGAACCTAAAGAAAGCAAATACAGATAGTACAGAGTATTTGACTAAAGTGCAAAAACACTTGATAAGAGGTTCAGAGCTTGTATACACAGAATTCAGAGTTTGTTCAGCGCACGTTCAATTCTTGATAAATGTATATATGTTGTAGCTGATTCTTCTAGCATATATACCACTAGAAAAGAGTCGTTGCAAAAAGATCCGTTGGAGTTGATAATCTTTTGTCTTCAAGCAGTCTGTCTTGATGCAGTTTGTTTGTATCTAAACTGAGTAAGAGTTTCAGATACTTTGACTACTGCAGAGTAGACTTTCCTTATTCAGCTAACAATTCTGAAGACCCACGTTCTCAAGTGAGGACAGACAAACAGAGGGTAGCTGAACTGATCAGGCTTGAAAGGTCATTTTCTTCATTGGTAGAAGAGTTGACTTGCAAAGGGAATCTTCACAGATATCAAAAAGATCTTCAGAGGTTGATGACGCTTTAGTCACTCAAGAAGTTCTGAAGTCTTCATCCTCTGAAGGTTGTAACTTCTGAAGTCCAACATCTTCTGAGCGCTTGTGAACTTCTGAATTCACATCCTCTGAGCTTCACTCAGAGCTTATTTGATGCTTATATCTGCACACTTAAAATAAATTTTTAGTCCTTCCAATTGTTTATTAATACTTTGTTATCATCAAAACCTTTATAGATTTAGGGGCTAATATTTTTAAATCAATTTTGTTCCAACACATCCGTGTACCGATACATATTCACATAATATGTGTAATGGAGTATTCATTTTTTTTTTAATTTAGACAAAAATATACTCAAGCTCTTGTCCTCGTTTATAAACAAAAGAGAGGTAACAAAGTAGTATTTACGTGAAATCAAAATAATTTGGAGCATTCTAACACAAATGGTAATAGATAGAAGAAAAAATGGTGTAAATTAGAATTGATGATTTTGATTATTTAAAATAATAGTAATAATTTAGTTCACGTGAATATATCATTGGTTTTAATTAAGCCATGGACTTAAATATCCAGGTTTTTTTTGGTCCAGTGAATATCCAGGTTTATCGTCACAAATAGCATAGACTTACATAAAATTAGAGAATGACTGTTTTTTTTTTTCTTCTTAAAAAATAAAAATAGATAAAATCGGTTTAACTATTTGGTGTAAATTACTACATGTGTTCCTTTTTAAGTATATTTTGACATCGGATTTAATTTTTTTTCTATTTAACTGTCATTTTGATATTTTAAGGGTATGATTTGTCAATTATACTCATTGTCAATTACTCTTATATTTTTCAATAAAACTAATTATTGCTATATATTTGAAAAACTAAAGTTTGTTTTACTTTTAAATATTTTTTTTGGTACATAACATATTAAATTTTTGTTTTTTTACATAATATATATTAAAGTTTAATTTGACACTAAATCTCATCCGTTTATTTTATTTAATCTAATGGTTGATATATATTTCACCAAAAAATAAAAAAAATTCTTTTGGCTATATTTGGAAGTCAACTTGACTCATTTATTATAGTCAATTGAAAAAAAGACTTTTTTTTGACTCAATTCAATGCAAAGATTTTATTTGAAGAATGTACCATTTAATGTTATTATAATAAATGATATAAATTATTACTATTAAAGCCACTAAGTTTGGTCTAGTGATGAGGGGTTTGGATATTTGGAAGCAAGGTTGTCAGAACCGAAACACCAAAAAAAAAAAAAAAAGGTTGTTAGAACCGGACCGGTCATCGAACCGGCAAGCTTACCGGTTCAAGGTTCAATTGGTCGGACCGGGTTCAATCGAGGTCGAACCGTTTTTAATTAAATATATATTTTAATTAATATATAAATAAATATATGTGAATAATTGCTCAATATTTCATAATTTCACACATTAAAAAGATAAAATATCACAAGTCAAAATAAAATAAAATTTATAATTCAAACCAAATGAAAAATAGATGAAAAACAAAAACATTTTCTATTCCTACGACGTCGTTGTTTTGTTTCAGATTTTAAAAAAAAAAAGATTAAAACGACGTCGTTTTGCCCTATTTTTTTTTAAAAAAAAGACAAATGCTAAATAGTGCCCCCGGGCACTCTTTAAGCCCTTAAATAGTAAGTTTTTTATTGAATTTTTATGGAAATACGTAAAGTCAACGCATTGAAAATTGGAGTGTTTAATTTTTGAATAAAAAGTTTCTTTTAATGGAATGCTTAAAGAGTGCCCCGGGGGCACTAGTTAGCAAGACCCAAAAAAAAATAAAAAATCTGCAAAACCGCTTGAACTGTCCGGCCGGTTCGTCGGTTCAACCCGGTTCACGCGTTTTTTTGCCGGTCGGTTTCCTATCCGTTTTTTGCTCAAAACCGAACCGTTTTCATGACCGGTTCACGGTCCGACCGGCCGGTCCGGTCCGGTTTGGAAGCCACTACCTTGTGTACCCCTATAGCAATTCTCCATGGAAGCTATTCTTGTTGAGTTCTCTCATGGAGAAGATATTGTGGATGGTCTAATCAACTGTGCCCGACGTCGTTAAGCTAGCATAACAGTGTCGAGTGTCACCGGTGCTGTCTCTGACGTCACCCTTTTACGCCCAGTATCTCGTACCCCAACTTTTCCCATGAAAGGACCGTTCGAAATGACAGCTCTATCTGGAACATATATAAATGCTAATTGTGATCGTGTTCCCCCACGATTCATCATTGATCTACCATGTTCTTCCTTTTCTATTTACTTCTCTAACAATGATGGAGAGATGTTCAGTGGAATTGTTGGAGGAAGAGTTATTGCAGCTGGCATTGTTTACATTAATGCTATTCTCATCACACATTTTGATTCTGTGGAAGACATTTCAACTCAGACGGATAGCGAGCCTGATAGCGAGCTTGATAGCGAGCCTGATAGCGAGACTGGTAGCAACTAGATAGCCTAACCTTTATGCGCATTTCCCATTATTGTTTTATGAGTACTTTCAAAGTTCGAATAAAATAAACTTAATTTATTGTTTTTATGTTTTAATTATATAAAGAGATTAATGATTGCTTAATTTTATGGTTCTGAGAGTCACATACCAAATGTTATATGCATTGATTAAGTTGTCAAAGTTATACCAACATGAATTTTGGCAAAATCTTCACGTACATTTACATCTCTTTTCATATATCTCTATCATTACATCTCTGATATTGTAAAACATGTAGTACAAACTACATGTATTAAAAAAAGGAAGCCTAAATTTACATTTATTAAAAACAATCATGCAATCTATATGTAGTAAACAAATCTAAATTGTTAGGTGAACATAACATAACTCTTATATTGGTTTTGAAATTTTAAATCCAATTTAACGAGATTAAAATAGAAGTCATATGTTGTTCAACCAGACTTGTTTTTTGGATTCGATTCAACCAAAGACTTGATTCAAGCAAGCATACAAGCAAAGACTTGATTCCATTCAACCAAATGTAAATTTAATGTGGAAATCAAATTATACGGGTGTAACATTTCACCCCATATATATAATACATTAAGAAAAAAAAAACAATATAAAGATGACAAAAACTGAAAAGTAATTTTAAATGTTATGTTATTCTTGTGATGAATTGAAATTTATTCACAATTTTAATAACTTCCACCGTGATGTCCTGGGCATAATAATATATAAAGCAGAAAAAGCAAAACAATCAGGGTGAAATTGAATGTAATGTCAAATGAAAGAATAGGGATCCTTTGTTCCAAAAATGATTAACAATGAACCAAGTAGTACATGAATGTTATGTTATTCTCATACTAGGCTGAAATCCATTCACTGTCAATCCTCCATCAACACAAATAACCTGTCCTGTGATGTAAGATGCAGCCGGAAGACAAAGGAAAGCCACCAAGGATGAAATTTCTTGAGCTTCAGCGATACGCCCAAGAGGAGTTCGAGACAACATTTCGTCTACATACTGCTTGTTGCGAAGTAGCTGTCGCAATAGAAAGAACAAAAAATTGTAGTTCTTTGAAACTTTATGAAAAATGTTGGCATCATTATGAATACAAAAGTTCAGCAAATATGAATAGAGATTATGACTTGGCCATTACTTTGTACAAAAATGAGCTCAGGCATAGCTTCTTTCTAGGTATCAAATCTAAAGGTCTATGCATATACATATCTTAAAACATAAAAAAGTAATGCAGCTTGACCAAACAATCAAACACAGCTACAAACACTAGATGTAGAAAGTAGGAACTTTAAGCAAACAAAGGGTTTGATGATATATATTGAAGAAATGAACTTTGTTGGAGTAATGTAGTATTGTACTACAAATGATGCCGCAAATCAAAATAACATGTTTAGATTCACTTGTTCAAAAAACATGTTTAGATTCAATTCAATATAGAGTAACAAGTGTGCCAACTATTATCTTTGACCTTTCAGTCAAGTAATCCTATTATTGAACTATGAAGCAACGAAGCAGACACCGGATAGGACACGGACACCGACACGCAGACACCAATAATAATTTTAGAAAATGACATAGTTCGGTGTAATCATAAGGGTCGGACGCGTGTTTGACACCGAGACACGCCTAATATGAGAAGTGTATGTGCTTCATACTTATTGAATTCTTCAATCATAAGGAAGAAACTAAATAAAAAAAGGAAAAGAGAACATTACATGTTCAACAAGTGGTGTATTGGTGGTAGCAGGAACAACACAATTGCTTCTTATGCCATCTTTTGCCCATTCACAAGCCAAATTTTTTGTAAGCTGATTGATTGCAGCTGAAGAAAACAGCATTGAACAGTAAACATATTCAGTTTCCTTGATCACACAACATTTTACTACATGCAAGTTGAACAACTAATTAGTATGGCTATGATAACTCTCACCTTTACTTGCTGCATAGACTGATCCTGTACCTAAGCTCACCACACCAGCAATAGATGAAATGAATACAATGCTTCCCATTCCAGATGCCTTCAGAAGAGGATGTGAAAGTTGGCACAAATGATATGAAGAATCTAAATTAATTGTCATTATTTCTGAATATACTTCAGCAGTGTACTCAATGGTTGGTTTCCTAAAGTTTGCTCCAACATTGTTCACCTATCAGAGGACCAAGCATGATTATCTAGGACAAGATAGACAGTACAAAACCTCTCTACAATTTACTATAATTATTTGTGATATTATGCTTTGTTTTGCAGCATTTAAAAAATTTCAGTGATAAATTTTTAGGTTAAATAATCTTTACCCCTACGATGTTAGCGAATTTCAGTTTACCCCCATGTAACATTTTTTTCCAATTACCCCATGTCTGTCAAGATTCCGTTCTTTTAGCGCCTCATTGAATATGCTGACTTAAGATTCGGCCCTTTTGCCTCCTTGTAATGTTAGCGAATTTCGGATTATCCCCTCACTAAGCATGTTACGTTATCATTTATGCGGAATCTTAAACCAGCGTATTCACTGTGGGGCTCAAAGGAAAGAATCTTGACATTGCCAGGGTAATCCAAAAAAATATATTACAAGGATAAACCTAAATTCGCTAATTTTATCCTAAATTTTGTCAATCATATCCATAGCATGTGTGATAGATTTTACAGTAACATTCAATCATATCTAATTAGATTCTCTGTAAAATACTTTTAGACTATGAAGCATGGATATAAACATGAACATTGGACGGTTTATATTTAGACTATGAAGCATGGATATAAACATGAAGCATGGATATAAACATGCTTCATAGTCTAAAAGTATACTATAAGTATATCCATGCTTCAATGTTTATATCCATGCTTCATGTTAGTTATGTTTACATTGGACACGTCTTTCTTCTTCAGTGTCAGTGATACATAAGTTCAACACTATAGTATACTATATTGAAATTCAATCTCTTCAAAAAGGAAAATAACTAACATAAATGTGAAGTTTGCCATTGAAGATTGAAGTAACTTCTTGAATGAGCTTCTCCCTTTGATCTCGAGATGAAACATCACAAACAGATCCAGAAACCAAAAAGCCTTTACTACGCCATTGATCCAAACAATTATCGAGCTCTGTTTGGTTTCTGGAACAAGTGTGGACGGTAGCACCAAACCCACATAAATCCTCAACTATGGCATGTCTGAAATTGGACATAGTTAGCAAAAATTAGAAATTTTGTAGCCACAATTGAAATGGGGAAGGATCAAAATAGTGTCTTTCATTGAAATAAAGGAACAAAAAAAAAAACTGACCCAATCCCACGAGTTCCACCAGTGACGAGGGCAGTCATTCCTTTGAGGGACCATCTTGAGGCTCTGTTGGAACTGCACTCTTCAGCCACTGCCATTTCTATTTGTTTGTATTTTTGCTCTATCACATAATCATCTTCTTCAAAACTCAATAATGTATTAAAAAGTGAGACTCTGAGAGTGCCATAACCACAATTAGGGAAATGGATTTGGTGCAGTAATTGGATGACGCACTTACTCACTTGGAGTGTCGGATCTAGAATTGATGGACACGATAATTTATAATTGAATTGATGATATGTAATTTGAATTGTCCGATCTTCGATTAAAAGCTAACATTAACTACTTTGGAAAACTATGTGATTTTATAAATGCAGGGAATCCAACTAAATGAGTCTTTGTTCATGAAACTTGCTTTAAATGTTTTGGACACTTTCAATATCTTAAATTAGTTTCTATTTTTCCTAAACATTTTTCAATTTGGTCTATCTGTTGAAATCAATTTTCTAACAACATTAAATAGCCTAATGTGGAGTGTTAAGCGTCACATGAACGATGATATCACACAATTTAAGGGTTAAGTGTCACGTGGACGATAAATATCAGAAGCATGAAGATGAACCTCATAAGGTTCAACCCATAAATTCAAGTAGAAGATGAACATCAGAATGTTTTGTCCAAAAAACTATGAACTTCAGAATGTTCTATCCATAAATGTTCATCACGCCATCAAGATCATTTAATGCGGAACCCACTTGGGTTGGTGCATTGATACTGGCTTGGGACCTAGGAGTGTGCTCCTCTTGAGGTCTGAGGTTCGATTCTCTCTGGCGCCAATTTGGGTGGGCTAATTTAGCTTCTTCAAAAAAAAAAAAAATCATTTAATGCGTGTGTCAAGGAACATTGAATGCACATGAAGAAGAAACATGCAACATACAACAATTGAGTGTATTCATGGATCAATTAACATTTAAGATAAACTTTTTGGCTTAAAGTCAAAAGTGAGATAATGAATGTCAAATATAGAATAAAGCGATATTAGATACACAGTAAATATGGGGGACGATGAAGAACATAAATGGAGCGTCATCGAGATGGAAGAGTCAATAAGCAAGTCAGACCTGACATAGCGACAACAAAGAATTACAACAAGTAGAAAAACGACAATCTCACGACATACTTTTTCTCGGATTTTTCAGATAATTTTGGGGCAAAGGCTTTGTTCAATGCATTCTATCACTATGGGGATATCATGGAGGTGGTGATACCAGCGAAAAGAGATAAGGGAGGTAGAAGATTCGGGTTTGCGCGGTTCGATCGGGTGTCTGATGTACGCAAATTTGAATACGAGTTAGATAATATCATTATCGGGAGGGAAAAGCTCTCTGTGAATCTTTCACGTTTTCAACGTCCTGGAGATAACAATAGGATTGCTGATAGAAGAGAAGTAAGAAAAGGATCACGCGGAATTAGTAGGACTATGGACAACAAATCACGCAGAATTAGTAGGACTATGGACAACAAATCACGTTCTAAATCCAGAATCAGTCGAAACCACACCATCCCTTCACGTGAGGTAAAAGATGGATCTTATGCTCGGGCGGTTCGGCGTGGTGGTTCAACGAGGCAGGGAGATGATCAGCAGCGCGTTGTGTTCTCGTACGAGGCGGAGAAGAATGACATGTTTAGATTGCAAAAATGCTTTATAGGGGAGGTCATTCATCTGGGAATGTCATACAACATCCAAAGTGCCTTTCATAGACAGGGGTACTTTGGTGTTAAGGTTACTCCTCTAGGTGCTAGATTGACGTTATTAGATGGACAAGAGGAGGGTGAGGTGCAGGCTCTGATGGATGAAGCGAAAGACTGGTTGAAACAATGGTTTACGGAGATTCGGCCATGGAGTCCTAAAGAGATTGATCGTGACAGATATGTATGGTTACGAGTCTATGGTATTCCGACTCACGCATGGAATGATATTTTCTTTGAACAAGTTTCCAAACCGTGGGGTTCTTTCATTAATGTCGACGATGCTACGATGAAGAAACTTACTATGGATGTTGCACGAATCTTGATTTGAACTTCTTGTCAACAAGTGGTGGATGAGTTCATTGATGTCAAAATTAATGAAGAGCTTTTTCATCTCCGCGTTCTTGAAGATTCTTACGGGCCTATGAGAATTATGGTGCCTCAAGATCAAGGTTCAGGTGGTTTAGTCAATGGAAGAGATGACTCAGATGCTGAGGAGGAGGAGGAGGAGGAGGAGGAGAGGAGGAGGATGGTGGTGGTGGAGGAGGAGTTAGAGAGAGAATCAGAGGGCGAAGCTGATAATTTATTAGCATTAAATCCCTTTATTAATGCTCTTGATGAGCCGGTCAATGTTTCAGTTACTAATTTAGTAAAGAGTAATGTTAGGGAGGAAGGTGTGGCTGTTTCAAAAGATTTAGATCCCAATTTAAATTTTAAAAATTTGAATCTTGAAGGGGGGTATGTGAACACGGAGGGGGGTGTGCATGAAGTGGATAATATGATAGTGAATGCTAGCAATTTGTTGGGCCAGGATTTTAGTTCAGGTGGGCCAGCAACTTCTACAAATCTACATCATAAAGTCATAGGAGGTGCAAATAGAAGACTGACGCAGTCTAAGTATTTGGGCCGTTTTCAAAAGTCCAACAATCTGATTGGTAGAGTTAGTGGACGTAAGGGGAAGCTGAAGGGGAGTGTCTACAGTGATGGGCCAAGGCAGGTTTATAACAAATTGAATAATGACCTTTTAACTGCTAAAGTTATTTTGAAGAACAACATCACGCCAACTCAGAAAAGAAAACCGCCTAAAACTATTTTTCCTCCTTCTACATCGATGAGGAAATAGGCATGGCAACAGAACTCGTACCCGCGGGTACCCGCCCGAACCCACCCCGAGTTTGACGGGGAAAAACCGATTTGACTGGGTTTGGGTTTGGGTTCGGGTTTGGGTTTTCCCCGATTTCAAAACATGGGGATGGGGCGGGTAACGGAGATATTGGTATCCACCCCGAACCCGTCCCCGAACCCGCCCGTTTATATAAAATTACTATATTACCCCTATTTATTTATTTATAATGTCACAGATCATATAATTTATCTACTTGAGTTAGGATTTTTAATGAACAATGGTTCTTAGTTATTTGTTTTTTTAGCAATTTCAGTGAACAATGATGTAGAACATTCTTGGTTATGTGGTTGTTTTGACGGTATTTTGGAATATTGGTTTGTACCGGTACTATTTTATGGTTTTGATAATTTTGGTTTGATATTTTGGAATATCATTTCATTTGTATGTTTAATCCATTGAAATTTTGGTTTGTACTTTATTATTTAAATTTTTTTGTATTGTATGTATGTCAGTGTTCGGGAAAATTTTGGGTTCGGGTAAGGTTCAGTAGGGCAGGGCAAGGTTCGGGGATACCCGAACCCATTTGGGATGGGGATTGGGTTCAATTTTTCATCCCCGACGGGTAATGGGCGGGGAACGGGTATTTATCAATGATTCGGGTATGGGGAACGGGGAAGGTAAAAACCGTACCCGCGGGTACCCATTGCCATGCCTATGAGGAAACAACAACAATTAGCTCTCAGTCTCAAATCGCGTAAGCAATTATCTCTCTCGTCTCATTCTATCGTGCGACCGATTTAATCAGAAGGTGAAAGTGAATTTCAGGCTACTGAATCTGTTAATGTTGGGGTTTGCCGAAATCCTCCTAACCGTCACAGACTTGCAAAGAAATCTGCGTCGGCTGGTGAAATTTTGTGTTGTAGCTCACTTAAATCTGCAGATATTTGCAATTGCAATAGGAAATTTTTGAAGAATTATGAGCATGAAGTTGCATCCAAAGTGTGGCAAGGAGCTTTAGAATTGAGGGTTGAAGGATTAGAGGTGGACGAAAGGTACATGGAGAGGATCATCGGGAATGAAAATATGGAAGAGGAAGCACGAATTCAGAGGGAGCACCAACATCAAGGTTATCCATGAAGGTGTTCTCTTTGAAAATTCGTGGGTGGGGAAACACGGCTAAACGTAGTCATTTATATGCTATGGATGAGGTTCCATGAGAACGATTGATACGATCATGAGTTCCCTAAACATGTGGAAGGAAACTTATAAAAAAATGCACAAAAAAATATTTGGATGAAGATGCTTGAGCCCAACTTGAAGTCCATTTCACATTATAAGAAGCATCTTTGGGCTGATTTATGGTCTAATAATATTGGACTAAATAGAAAACAATTAAGTCCAATTTTCTTAATTTTTATTGTAATTTTCGTTTTTGGTATTAGGAGGGTTTTTAGATGACCTTTAGTTGCTCCCTAGGCTCTCTAGATGCTTCCTAGTGGTGCACTAAGTCATTATAGTGGCTAGTGGGAATTTATAAGCATGTTAGTGGAAATTTTCTAAGTCCTATGGTGAGTGAATGGTAGTGGACAATAAATCCTACTATGTAAGGATATGCTATAAATAGGACTATCATGTACTTTTCAAAGAACTTTTGGAATATAATCTAATTTGAGAGTTTCTCTTGTGAGAACTTTTTCTTTGTTCTTGTGATAAGAACATTGTTCTTGAGATAAGAACTTTATAGTGTTGGTTCTACCGGCAGGTCGCGGTTAGGGTCGCACTTTCTTTGATAACTTTGGTTCTACCGGCAGGTCGCGGTTAGGGTCAAGTTCCTCTTTTCCTTGATAACTTTGGTTCTACCGGCAGGTCGCGGTTAGGGTCAAGTTCCTCTTTTCCTTGATAACTTTGGTTCTACCGGCAGGTCGCGGTTAGGGTCAAGTTCCTCTTTTTCTTGATAACTTTGGTTCTACCGGCAGGTCGCGGTTAGGGTCAAGTTCCTCTTTTACCTGTTTTCAAGACGATCCTAAGCGGTCGCTTATCAGTTGGTATCAGAGCTTCGGCTCTTGAAATCAGGTTTGATCTATATCATTTTTTTTTTGTTAAAAAAAAAAGAGTTGAAAAAAAAATATGGAGGAAGAAAAACATGTCTCCATCAAACATTTGGAGAAGTTATTATTTCAAGAATTTCAAAAGCTTCATGAAAAGTTTGATCGCATAGAGAGGAATTATAGAAAAAATTATAAAAAAAGAGACGGAGAAAAGAAGATAGAAGATAGAAGAATGAAAAGTGAGGGACAAACAAAAAAACATATTGCAAATTTTGATGTATTTTGGGGTAACTTCCAAAATAAAGAGATTGGTAGAGAGAAAAGAAAACAAGAGAGCAAGGAGAAACTTGAAAGTGAAGTGAAGGGAGAAGAGATTATTGAAAAAGAAATTGAGAACATTTTTGTGGCTATCGAAAATGTCACCATTCCTAAGAGTGGGAAAGAAAAAGAAGAGATTATCGAAAAAGAAATTGATAGCGTTTTTGCGGTTACCGAAAATGTCATCATTCCTTTTAATAATGCTTCTTTTACTTCTTTTACTCTAGAGTCTTTATCTCAAGGAGAAGTTAGTGAAGAAGATAGAAATCTTACTTTTGAGAGAAGTAAAGAAAATGAAGTAGAGAAGATGGAAAATTGTGAGAGAAAATATAATGATGTTATAGAAGTGGAGGAGAAAGAAAATATTGAGAGAAAAGAAGAAAAGAAAAATGAATGTGAAGCAAAGGAAATTTATGAGAGAAAAATAAATGAGGAGGTTGAAAAAGATGTCAACTTTGAGAAGATTAAAGAAAAAAAAAATCAACTTGCAAAAAGAAAGGGAATATCCAAAAGAGAGAATTTTTTTTACTAATCCTTTAGTTATTTATGCAGGTTTGGATTTGAGGACAAATCCTCTTGAAGAGGGAGAGAATGATACGATCATGAGTTCCCTAAACATGTGGAAGGAAACTTATAAAAAAATGCACAAAAAAATATTTGGATGAAGATGCTTGAGCCCAACTTGAAGTCCATTTCACATTATAAGAAGCATCTTTGGGCTGATTTATGGTCTAATAATATTGGACTAAATAGAAAACAATTAAGTCCAATTTTCTTAATTTTTATTGTAATTTTCGTTTTTGGTATTAGGAGGGTTTTTAGATGACCTTTAGTTGCTCCCTAGGCTCTCTAGATGCTTCCTAGTGGTGCACTAAGTCATTATAGTGGCTAGTGGGAATTTATAAGCATGTTAGTGGAAATTTTCTAAGTCCTATGGTGAGTGAATGGTAGTGGACAATAAATCCTACTATGTAAGGATATGCTATAAATAGGACTATCATGTACTTTTCAAAGAACTTTTGGAATATAATCTAATTTGAGAGTTTCTCTTGTGAGAACTTTTTCTTTGTTCTTGTGATAAGAACATTGTTCTTGAGATAAGAACTTTATAGTGTTGGTTCTACCGGCAGGTCGCGGTTAGGGTCGCACTTTCTTTGATAACTTTGGTTCTACCGGCAGGTCGCGGTTAGGGTCAAGTTCCTCTTTTCCTTGATAACTTTGGTTCTACCGGCAGGTCGCGGTTAGGGTCAAGTTCCTCTTTTCCTTGATAACTTTGGTTCTACCGGCAGGTCGCGGTTAGGGTCAAGTTCCTCTTTTTCTTGATAACTTTGGTTCTACCGGCAGGTCGCGGTTAGGGTCAAGTTCCTCTTTTACCTGTTTTCAAGACGATCCTAAGCGGTCGCTTATCAACGATAGCCTTAGTGGTGATGACGGAAAGTCGAAAACAACGTTGGACTTAGTATGCAAATGAGCTATTGGTTTTATCTATTTGGAACACTGGTTTAATTTCTTATCGTTATGGTTTCACATGTTATTGTTTCTTAGGAGTGTGTGGAATGGAAGTCTTGTATTCAAAGCATATAATAACTTACTTTGTATTGTAAGGGTTTGAGTACCCCTCGTACTCCCTTATAATATATTTTTGCTTATAAAAAAAATGTATCATAAAAAAAAATTCAACCTTTCTGTTACAACAAATTGTCCTGCAAAGATTATTCACTATCAAGATTTGGTTTGATCAAATAAGAATATTATAAATCATCCTATGAAGAAAACAGAAAGAACTAAATGGTTCCCCTGGAGGATCTGGTGATGTTGATGGTGATGAGCTCAATTTCACAGGGGAATGATGTCTGCAAAAATGTTAGCACTTCAATGCTCAAGTCAGTAACAACTTAAAATAAGATTGTATGAAATGAGTGAAATGTGTGTATCTTGAGGATGAGTGCATGTGCATGCATATATACTAGATGACGTGCATAATCGTTTCATGGGTCCCACTGTGTGAATTAAATGAAGCATGAATATCTCATGACGTCATTTATCCACTGGCTATGTGTAGCGTATTATAAGAGTATGGTGAACTATTTTTAGTGTATCATAAGAGTATGGTGAACCTATGGAAGTGTCATTTATATGCTATGGATGAAGTTCCATGAGAACGATAGCCTTAGTGGTGATGACGGAAAGTCGGAAACAACGTTGGACTTAATATGCAAATGAGCTATTGGTTTTATTGGCCTTTAGCTAGTTTGGAACAAGAACAAACATAATGAACATGAACATCAGAATGCTATTGGAAAAAGCAAATTTGCAAATGCACTTTAAAGTGTAAACTTTGCTAAAAAAAAAAGGACAGTATGTGACAATTTCACTTTTTTCTCTCCTACACCAAGGAAGCAAGTTCAAAATGTTGAAACCCAACAACATTATGAACTTCATGAAGATGTGAAGCAAGTTCAAAAAGTTCATCATAGATTTTCAAAAGTGAGGTTCTAATCAAATGACATGTGTCTATAGTAGTCATAGAGCCTAGAACTTCTTAAAATAGAAGGGATTGCTCCACATTGAAGAGTATGAAATCAAGCTGAAAAGTGCTATCAAGTAAAAACAAACAGCTTCATAAAGTATTTGAATTCAAAATCTCTTTAGAGATCCCTTTCTTCTCTTTTTGCTTAACACAAAAGCTCAAATAGTCAAGAAAACTTTATGAAACAATTGTTTTGTTCTTTTTTATTTATTCTTATCTATTTATTTATTTTTACTATATATTTATTTATTTTTCTATCTTTGAAAAACTGATTTTACAAAGTAGAAAACATAACATAATAAAAGAAATTACAGAGACTTTATTTTTTTTTAACTCTTTCAATTAACACATATAAAACAAAATTCACTTCAAATATGGACTTATAACTTATATAAAAACTTTTTTTTTTACTTGTTACTTATATATAGAATCAAGTTGCATATACCAACAATGAATTGGTTCAATATATCAACTTATTACTATTCAAAGTTTACGACCGCTTAATTTTGGTCCTCAAATTTATATATAATATTAAGTGGAAAATTACAGTGTGCTACCTTTTAAAGTTTTGGATTAAATTAAAGGAGTGTTTGATTATATTTTACCCAGTAGCTAAAACTTAATAATAATTTCTTGCTAGAAATATCCATTTTTTAAGACTTATCCACGTTCGATATATATATGCCTACACTAGTCAATAAAATTATAAATTTTGAAATAAGCACCTATTTTCTTTTTCTATATTTAATTTGGAAGTTAAATTGTCTTTTTTATTTTAAATATCTTTGAAAAATAATTATAAAGAAGACTAGAGTCCAATATATTATATATACTCATTTCTCTTGTAATTTTTTAATCAAAATGAGTTTGGGTTTAAACAAAACTTGATTGTTGAGTAATTTGAGCCTAAGACCTCAGTATGGTACCTATGCCTCACCGCCAACTGAGCTGTGAAATTATTTTACTTTTACGTTTTTTCTTCTTTTTCACAGTGTCAAAATTATTTTAAAAAACTATTGCATTAAATGAAAAAATATATTTTGGATTAATTAGCAAATTTTTGAATTTATAAAACATGTAATCGCCTTTTGTAAAAAAAAAAATGGCCTGTGTCAAAAAAAAAAAAGAAGTAAATTCCTACACTTTAATTTCCCAATTATTTGATTATTTTTCATTTATTCTTATCTATTTCATTTTTTTACTATATTTTTTTATATCTATTTCTATATTTGAAAAATCGATCTAACAGTGTATTCAAATAATGTGGACATATAACTTATATATAATTTTTTTAACTTGTTATTTATAATATACAGAATCAATCGGTTTTTGGGTCAGATACAAAGTTTTCAAAGAAAAAATTTTATATATAGAATCAAGTTGCATATAATAATTAAAAATGAATGGTTTATCATAATATTTATTTGCAAGAGAACAAATTAAAAATTTCTCTTAATAAAATACAAAAAAAAATGCACTTTGCACAATAAATACATTTGAATAATTAATAGTTAAATTTTAACCATATATATTTGACCGTTAGAATTTTTTTTTGACCCAGACCATTAGAATTTTCAAACATAATAAATTTTGACTTTATTATTTCAAACATAATAAAGTTTTTTATATATAAATATATATATTTCCCCATTTTTTATGATCCTCTAGAAATTATAACTAATTATCTTAATATGTGTGAATAGTAAAATTTGGTTATAAATAAAGTTGAGAAGAGTTAATCCCATACAAGTGTACAAGCATTTCTCTTTAAACAACTAGCTTCTATACCCCCATTGTAATTCATCATGGAACCTATTACCCTTGAGATTCCTAGTGGAGAAGATATTGCGGAGAGTATAATCAATTATGCACGGCACCGCCAAGTCAGCTTAACAGTGTTGAGTGGCTTCGGCCCTATTTCAAGCGTCACCCTTGCCCCAAATTTATCCATGGAAGGACCATTTCAGATGACATCGCTATACGGAACGTATATCAATGCTGATTGTGATGATGTTCCCCCACGGTTCATCGCTAATCCACCACATTCATCATTTTCAGTTGTCTTCACTGACAATGATGGAAAGGTGTTTGGAGGAATTGTTGGAGGGGAAGTTATTGCTGCTGACGTAGTTTACGTTAACGTTGTTATTGTCAATGGTTTTGACTTTGATGTTGTGGATGATGATGGTTCAACTCAGAGTGATAGCGACTAGATAGTCAAAAGAATTTGTGTGATTTCCTTTGTTGTTTTCTAAATCCTTTCAAAGTTATGTTTGAAAAAAAAAAAAAACATAACCTCTTGTTTTTATATCCTATGTAAACATAGTTGAAATTTTGAAATAAAGATTAATGGTTGCTTAATTTTATGTTTCTAATTGTCATGTACCAATTATTTTTATATGCATTGATTTAGTTGTCAAAGTTATAAACTTATGAACATGAATTGTTGTCATAATCAATTAGTAGAGCATGGGAGAACAAAGACCTAACCACATGCAAAAAGATAAAAGGTAATGAAAAAAGAATATATAAGCACGTTCATGTATATTAGAAGATTTAAATTTAGTTATTATATAACATAGATTGACGAATATTTAAAAAAAAAAAAAACAATACTCCATCCGTCCCAAATTATAAGAGAAAATAAAAAAAATCACTTATTAAGAAAAAGTAAAACATGAGAATTTGAAATATGGTTTTGTGGGTTTTCCTTGGAATAAGTTGCATAGGAAGATGTAAAAATAATTTTTATTGGTTGTTGTTTATTGAGAAAATGAGAGAGAGAGAAAATTAAATTAAATTTGCATTTAATTTATGAGAATAAGATAAAAACATTCTTGAAAATGACTTTCTTCTTTATAATTTGGGACAAAAAAATGGATTTTTTTCTCTTATAATTTGGGACGGAGGAAGTATGTTTTAATTGATTACGGTATACCTTGATACACATGCAACATATGAATGATGTGGTTTTTTTTTTCTTCAAGTAGCTTAGTGATTAGACTCTCACACTTTTAAATGTGAAAAAATGTGGAATCCGGAATTCGAACCCCGAACACTCCAATAATGTTTCTGGTAGCTATCATTTGAGCTACGCTTATGGGACCGGTTTTTTTTTTGGTTACTTATAGTGATGTGCCAATTCATGCATGAATTTAAAGCCTATTAATTAAGAATTCATATTCATTCATACGGAAAATTACAGTATGCTCACTTTTAAAGTGTTGGATTAAATTACAGTAGTGTTTGATTATGTTTATCAAAAAAAAAAAAAAACAGTAGTGTTTGATTATATTATACTTTTTACCTTAAGGAGTATATCCATTTGTGTAAACTTATCCAAATAAAATCAATAAAATCATAAATTTTATTTTATACTTACACTAGTCAATAAAATTATAAATTTTGAAACAATTTTGGAAAAGCATATAAATAGTATACTAATATGTAAGTATTTCTCAATGTGTTGTTGACCATTATGAATATATGATATCTAGGTTGAATTTGTCATGAAATAAGTTAATTTTGAATTATTCTAACTTGTCGATTATTATAATCTCTAGCTTTAATTAATGTATTTTGTTTGTTGAATGAAAGAATATTGATAGAGATAACATGGTAAAGAGATAAAATTGAATGATTTTGTATTATATTTTGAAAATTTATTTAATAAGAAATAAGTACCCATTTTCTTTTTATATATTTGTGATCTGAGGTATTAAATATAATAAAATTCACAAAAATCATCAACTATCTCATCTCAGGTAAATTTTTTAGCAATCTCATCTTCAATATACACAATCATGTAATCTCTAAGAAAATCATCTTTCATCTTATTGTGCGGTCTTTGTTTTTAGGGTGCTGTTAACATGTGCATACATGGCACATGTTAATGTATCTATAATTAGAAATTTGCATTTAATATTACAAATAAATTTAATGTTTAAAAGATATAATACACATGTTTCGAGAGAACATTTCTATATTTATATTCTTAATATGTGCCTTAGATGCACATGTTAACATTTGCCTTGTTTTTATAATTTTCATGGCTGAAAATATACTTTTTGTGGTTGTTGTTGAAACGGGAAAAAGTCAACACAAGTCGTAGCACTCTAATATCAAAGGATAAGAATTCAATTTACTGCTCTTAACTAATTTTTGACAAAATTATTCACGACAACATATGAAAATTGACATCTTTAAAAAATCAAACTCATAGTGTTCCAAAATATATTTCAATTGAGTCTTTTCTTGAGTAGGGATGACAATGAGTAGGGTATGGGTAGAGTACTATAGTACCCATCTCCATACCCGCAGTTTGAAAAAATACTCGTACCCATCCTCATATCCGCGTGGATAATAACCTTTGTACCCATCTCCATACACTATGGGTACCTAGGTACTCATATCCGTACCTGTTACCCGCATTTTTACTAAAAATAAATCAATCAATTATAAAACATCATATCGTTTTAATATAATTAATTTTTTTTAAAAGATTTTAATGTTAATTCATCAAAATTATAAACAAAAATTTTACTAATCTCGTGTTAAAGTTAATTTCTTTGTTGACATATTCACATGATGTTTGTATTATGTTATAAATAAACTTTTTTTATTAAAAACGTGTAATAGTTTAATAGTATTGTATTTTTTAAAATTGATATACATATGTAATTTATACATTAATATATATAAAATAAATAAATATATATTATGCGGGTATGAGGCGGGGTGGGTACTAAGGTACCCGTACTCGTTCATTTTTGCGGGTAATTATCTATATCCGTGCCCGTACCCAAAATACAGGTTTTTACCCTACCCATTATGGGTATTTTTTGCAAGTACCCACTGAGTATGAGTCAAATTGTCATCCTATTCTTGAGTAGAAAAATCTAAAGTATAAAGTTTCTCAACAAGATTACAAATGACGTCAACATTATATGACTTGAATGCATTGGAATTTAAAGCTGCACTGAATACAAGAAGCACAATTGTAACTGAATCTATTATTCACCTCATTTAACAGATAATCTATGATAGCATTAAATAATTGAGTAATCACTCAATTTAGTTCCTAAACTATCACTCTCTCATTAACTTAGTCCCTAAACTATTAAAAACAATTAAAAGGTCCTTAATCTATTTTGGGTAAATAGGGTTTTACCCCCCTGCAAAATAGGTCAGTTTTGCGTTACCCCCTGCAAAATTTTTTTTTGTGATTACCCCCCTGGAAAATGAAGATTCCATCATTTACTCCCTCAGTCGACAACATGGATGTTGACTGGACAAAATTGATGACGTGGGATGCATGTGTGGCTTTTCATTCATTTTTTATTAAAGTTTTTGTGCCACGTAGATAAATAACTTAATATAATTATTAATTTTTCAAAAAGAAAAAGAAATTAAAAAAAATTGTTAATAGAATTTATTTATAAACATTCTTGTTCTTCTTCTTCTCGGTGTAATCACAAATCAAATCCCACACAATCAACAAAATCTTCTTACCCAAATTTCTCTTAAATTTCACATCTTATTAACAACCCTAAATTATTTCTCTTCTATAACCACAACTATACGATACAAAACTAAGCCAAAGTAACAAAAAATTTAAACTTTCCAAAACTCTTCGATTCTTGGATGAAGATTTGAGTTATTAATTTAAGTTTAATGAATATTTTTCAGATCTACAGTTTGATGAACTTTTTTGTGTTAACAAGGAATATTTTCCGGAACTTTAGGTTTAATGAATATTTTCCAGATCTGAAAACAAAAATCAAAGGTGACGATGAAGGTTTCTGTGGGTTTCGGCGAAGGTGACGATGAAGGTTTATGTTGGTTTCGTTCAAGATGACAGGTTTATGTTGTTTTTGATTTTTTTTGGAGAGAAGGATGAAATTATAGCAATATTGAAGAAGATGAACCTTCAACCCCAATTACTATCGTTTTTTTCTTCTTTTTTTTTCAGTTTTTTTTTTAATTAAAAAAATAATAATTATACAATCATTAATGAATTGACAATAAAAAAATAAAGGGTAAATGATCATTTACCCCCTGCAAAATAAGGAAATTTTCGTTTACCCCCCTGCACAGATTTTTTTTCTGTTTACCCCCTTGCAAAAAATAGATTCTCTCATTTCGCCCCCTGGGTGTACAGCAGGACAAGTGACTGTGCAAATTTGCTGACGTGGCTTGTACACATGGAAAAAAATCATTTATATTTATTTTTATATTCCACGTCAGATAATATTTTTTTCAAAAAAAGAAATTAAAAAAAAAATTTCCTACAAAATTTAAAAAACGAATTTTGTTTTTTTTTTTTCTTTTAAAATTTTTTAAAAAATTTCCCAGAAATAACTTTTTTTTTCGTACAAAATTATTGAGTATTTTTTTCCTAAAATAAAATAAAAAACGAATTTTCTTATTTTACTCCAAAAATAAAGATTTATTTTCAAATCTTTTTGAATTAAAAAAAACAGAATCTTCGCCGTAATCGTTTGCTTCCACCGTCATGATTGTATTTGTCGTCGTCTTCTTCAATCGCCGAAATCATCTTCTACATCATTATATTGTCTTCTGCTTCTTTATAATTTTCTAGTTTTAGGGCAAATGGTTTTGATAGAAGAGGAAAACACCAATAAAACTTGTTTTTCTATTTTATATTTTTTTTGAAAATCTTTTTCTATTTTTTTTAATTCAAAGAGAATAACAAAAAATAAAGTTTTGTTTTTAAAAAATAAAGATTATGTTTTTTTTAATTCAAAAAGTTTGAAATTAAATCTTTAAAATTTTTATTTCGGAAATAAACTTTATTTCGGAGTAAATCTTTATTTTGGGAGAAAAATAAGAAAATTCTTTTTTTTTTTTAATTTTGGGAGGAAATTTTTTTTTGTTGGAAAGTTTTTTAAAATCATTTGTATGAAAAAAAAATTAATTTTTTTCGTAGGAATTTTTTAAAAAAATTTTGGGGAAAAAAAACAGATTTTTTTTTTATTTTGTAGGAAAAAAATTATTATTTTTTTTAAAAAAAAAATTATCTGACGTGGAATTTAAAAAATAAATATAAATGATTTTTTCCACATGTACAAGCCACGTCAACAGGTTTGCATAGTCACTTGTCCTGCTGTACACCCAGGGGGCGAAATGAGGGAATCTATTTTTTGCAAGGGGGTAAACAGAAAAAAAAAATCTGTGCAGGGGGGTAAATGAAAATTTGCTTATTTTGCAGGGGGGTAAATGATCATTTACCCAAAAATAAATATAAAATGAATTCATTCCACTTGTATGTGCCACGTCATCAATTTTGTCCAGTCAACATCCATGTTATCGACTGAGGGGGGTAAATGATGGAATCTTCATTTTACAGGGGGTAATCACAAAAAAATTTTTTGCAGGGGGTAACGCAAAACTGACATATTTTGCAGGGAGGTAAAACTCTATTTACCCATCTATTTTTCATCCGTCAATATAGTCCCTAAACTATCACTCTCTCATCAACTTAGTCCCCAAACTATTAAAAACAACTAAAAGGTCCCTAAACTATATTCACATGATAATGATGCTCAACTATCACATAATCCATTTGACTACGAGACTGAATTGAAATGGGAGCTCCATCTAGTATCTCCAAGTCTTTGTTCTAACTTGATCGCCCCTTTTCCAGTTTCAATCTCATCATTTTCAACAAGAAGAACCCACAACATTGACATTCATACTAAAAGGGGAAGAGTAACTTGCTCTCCAAGTCTTTGTAATGTTCCAACTTGATCGCCCCTTAATTTCGGTTTTATATACAGCATGCAACTCATCATTGCATTTAGAAGAAGAACCTACAACATTGACATTCATATCAAAGTTTTTTTTTTTTTTTTTAAAAGTATGAATGACCACTACTTATTTAGATGATCCAACAAGAACAAGTTTCTTTCGTGATTTCATTGTCTGAGTATGACGTTATTTTTATCTTTGTGTTAGTGCGGGGTTCATTTGGCTCAAATTATCATATCAACTTTGAACTATTATAGATTCAATCAATGACTTTATCATATGCATATACTTGTAGGCATTTTTTTGTTTTATGCTAACATGTTAGCCGAAATTGGCAAGCAGTCAAATTTAGGGTTAATCGACTTCCCCTCAGTTGAAGGAAGGTTAGGTGAATGCAATTATATTTGAATACGAGTTAGACGAGTCTTTCTCAAGTCTACAAAGGTCGTAGAAACATTCAAAGCTAAGTGGAACCGGACAATTTGGCGTTTTACTCATGTTCCTCATTTTTGGTGTAACTAACCAAAATAGTTATTTGCGCGGAGCCACGTTCTGAGAAGATAATGCATGTATGGATCAGAGAAACAAGAAATGCCGCGAAAGAGGGAAGAGCAAGTTGGACATTGGGTGCCACATACTCCAACCATATGTATATGTCATAAGATCTATTAAATGATTTTGTATTGATTTTTATATAAAATGAGTTTTTGATAACCTGAAACATGAATGAATTATTAATTTTCATAAGTAATATTATTCAAATACATATAGAGTAGAGACATTATTTTCAAGGTGATCATTTGTCACAACAAACCAGACACCATGAGAGTTGAAATAAGGAAACATAAACAGATGAGGAATTGCATTATTTCAGGTAATTATCATGCTGGGTTGAAATCCAAACACAGTTAATCCACCATCAACACAGATAACTTGTCCAGTGATGTAAGATGCAGCAGGCAAACAAAGGAAAGTCACCAAAGAGGACACTTCTTCTGGTTCTGCAATGCGCTTAAGAGGGGTTCTAGCCATTATATCATCCACAAACTTTTGATTTTGTAATAGCTACAAAATATACAATTAGTTGGATTAATCACATAGACATGAGACATGAGACATCAAAGTTTGCACAAAAAAGATTTGCTTCATAATTCACAAGTCCAGCATAAAATGGTTGAAATTGTTTTATACTGATTTTATTGTTATGTAATCTGAGTCATCCAATCTCAATTTAGCGATTGATATCTTTTACTGCGTGTAAATACGTGATTCCTTTATTGCAGGGAATCCGGATCCTGAGTTTTACATATAGGACGGAAGTAATAATGTCTTCCCTCCCCTACTTTTTATAAGAGATACTTTATTTTTTAGATTAATTGAATAACTGATGTATAAAGTCTATATTATAAGTCAGATACATCGATTATTGAATAAATCTAAAATTCAACTGTCTCTTATAAAACGGACCGGAGAGAGTAATATGCTTTAAGGCCATATATATCACAGAAAAGAAATCAAGCAAATAAATAAAATAGGGAGAAAGAGCATTACATGTTCTACAAGTGGAGTTCTGGTTGCCCATGGTACAACACAATTGCTCCTTATACCATCTTTTGCCCATTCACAAGCCAAATTTTTTGTAAGCTGATTAATTGCAGCTGAAAATTGATCAATATGGAGAAAACATAATTATAATTTTTTATGTATAATCACATTTACATGAAACAAAAGAACTAATGAGTGTAGAATTCACCTTTACTTGCAGCATAGACAGCTCCAGTACCTAAGCTGACCACACCTGCAACAGATGAAATGAACACAATGCTTCCTCCCACTCTTGATTCTTTTAGCAGAGGATGTGTAAGTTGGCTGAGATGGAATGCTGAGTCTAAATTAATTGTCATTAGCTCTGAATATTCTTCAGCTGTGTAATCAATTGTTGGCTTTCTAAAGTTTGTTCCAACATTATTTATCTAAACCGTAAATAATTGACATGTTAAATGGATCAAGTTGAATTCAAAGTACTACATACACTACTACTCAATTGAATTTATTGGTATAACCTAACACAATTTTTTATTTTTTTTTACTTTTTAAGCTTTTATCGTAATGTTTTGATGTGACAGACAAACAGACAACAAATTATGCTACTTTTTATTGTCGTACTCATACCTTAATTTTTTACAAAATGTCATATCTAGTATATAAATCATAGTGCATAGGTGAATCAATATAAATAGAACAGTGAAGAATTCAAACTTGAGTACTTACAAAAATATTGAGCTTGCCATTGAAGGTGGAGGACACTTGTTGAACAAGGTTCTCTCTCTGTGGTCGAGAACTTACATCACAGACCGATCCAGTAACCAAAAAGCCTTGAGTTTGCCATTCTTTTAAGCACTTATTAAGCTCTGATTCTGTCCTTGAACAAGTGTGTACAGTAGCACCAAATGCAGCTAGATCATTCACTATGGCATGTCTAAACAAAGTCTTAAATTAATGAACAAATCAAAATATAGAGTTTAATAAAATATTAAGAGAGAAGAAGGAGAAAGATTAGAACCCGATTCCACGAGTGCCGCCGGTAACAAGAGCTGTCATTCCGGTGAGAGACCATCTCTTTCCTCCTCTGTTTTGTGCTTCTTCTGCTGCCATTATGATGCAATCACTGTGTTTTCCTGTTGTGCGTATATTTGGTGGTCAACGCCCGTTTTGCGCATCTGAATAGACAAATCTACAAATCCAACTAGTACTGTATTAATTAAATTAACATCAGCATACCCTACATCTTATCCCATGCATGTGTGCAAGAATATACTAGTGTATTATATTTAGGTGAGCACTCCGGTACACATATTATGTGGATGTGTACCGGTACATTGTTGATGTGTATAATTTTAATTGGTCCACATATAATGATAATTTAACAAGTCATTTTGAAGATTTCTTTAAATAGAAGTTTTCTAAATTACTCTTTTAATTTACAAAAATTTCAAATTAGGGATTATTGTAATTTAGAAACCTTAAAACATGTTTCCATAATTTCAAAAGAAATCAAAATTCCTTAAACATGTCTCTTTCTCTCTCGTGTGTCTTTGTACTCCTTTTTTTTTTGATACTTATTTTTAGGGATTTAATATGCGTATATTTTTTTTTTACATCAATTTCTTTTATTTTTTGAAAGTATAGCACCCCTTGAATTCATTCTGATGCATTTCTTTAAGAACAAAAAATTCTGATGTCTTTATTTCAATTTCTTTCAATTTCTCATAAAGTTCATATTTTTTTTCATATCTCAATTTCGTGGTTTTTCAATTTTTGGGTGTTGGATTTTTTTGTTTTAGGTTATTAGGGTTCATAGAAAATTGTCATTATTTTTGTTTTTGCTAGTGGGGTTACAGTCAAACACAAAACTGAAGAATTTTGGAACCGAAAATTAGAGAGAATACAAGTATCATGATAAATTTGAAGTGGGCAAGTGGCTTGGTTTTAAGACAAATATTTGAGAATAGAAATCGTCTAATTTGTCATGATAATGCATTTTCTTCACTACACTGTATTTTGTTGTGTGAATTTGTATGACTGATACCATGATTATATATTGAACGGTTGCATTTTTGAAGAAAATAAAAGTTAAAAGATGTTGTTAATTTTTATTTAGAAGGGTAGTATTTCTAAAGAAAAAAAATTGAAGATGTTATTGATTTTTGCTTAGAATAGTAGTATTTTAAAGAGAAAAAAAATCAAAGTTAAATTTTTTTATTGATTTTTGTTTATTGTGCGCGACAGCGGAATGACATTAGGGATCTTGTTTTAGTATTAGGTTTATGCTTTATTTATTTTTCTTGACGCAAGGTTTAGGCTTTTTTTTTTAACAATATAAAACAAAACATTAATATAATATAAAAACAAACAAATTTAATTTACAAAATATCATTTGTCTTGTTGGTAAGTTATATATTTTGCAAATAAATAATGATTAAGGGTCCGTTTGGATTGACTTATTTTGAGTTTATGCAAGCAGCTTATGTAATTTTTACGTATTATTATAAGTTTGTCAAGGTAGTTTATGATAAAATAGGTTATAAAAATACAATTTTCACTAGTGTGAACTTATAAAATAACATAAAACATAATTTATATTGCATAAATTGTTTGCATATGCTCAAAAATAAGTTAATCCAAACGGGGACCTAAATCTCAACTAACTGAACCGACTAAAATAACAAAAAAAAAAACTAATTGGACTAACAATTACTTAAGAATCCCTCATGGAAACCCACTTGGGTTGGTCTAGTGGTGTTGGCTTGGGTCCTTGGAGTATGCTCCTCTCAAGGTGTTAGGTTCGATTCTTTCGTGTGCCAATTTCGGTGGGATAGTTCATACAGAGCAAAAAAAACTATGGCTTTATATGGGGTCGTGCAAGTGGGCAGTGAGATTGGTCGTCTCGGATTAGTCGGTCCTAGGATCGAATACTGAGTTTCTTTTTTTAAAAAAAGAATCCCTCGTGAATCAATTTTTTTTTTCTCAAACAATCCAATATCACTTAATTGGAATGACACACATAGGATTCAAAATTTCGGCAAGATAATGGTTCAATATCAACTAGTTGGATTTCCTGTGACTCAAAAAACTTAGTTCATATATGACCTGACTATTAAGTCTCAACTAATAATGCCGACTGTGATTAAAAAAATCAAAATTTATAGATCAAACTCTTCAACTTGAAACATAGTTCATATGCAAAACCTAACTAATTATACTTGTTTTTAATTAAGGAATTCAATTTTTCTCAATCAAGTTGTTCAATATAACCTAATTGAACTAACAAATACTTTTGAATTTAAATTTCGACAATCAAACATTTCTTTATTGATATAAAAATTTCATTTACAAAAATTTTAGTATTTTTTAAAATGAGATGAATTAAATATGAATTTAATAAATAAAAAAAAAACAAGTTAAAAGTAACGAATACTTTGACCTAAAAATTAAATTTTTGAGCTCTTAATTTTTGGACAAACTTTTTATAATGCTCTATACATATTTTGCAAAATCATCATAAATACACATCGACTTAACAACATGATTAAAATTACATGCATACTAGGTTTGCTCTAGTATGTTAGAGGTCGTGGGATCGATCCTAAGCTCTATTGTAAATAAAAAAAATTACATGCATAAATATTTTGTGGAGAAGATAAAAAATTAAATCCAGTAACTTTGCAGCGATAAAAAACTTATTTAACCAAATAAAATATTACGAATCACTAAAAATTAACAATTAATTTTACGCAAAATTAACATAAATTATTTTTTTGTACAAATAAATAAATGTATTTTAATATATATATATATATATATATATATATATATATATATATATATATATATATATATATATATATATATATATATATATATGGTTAAACAGAAAATAAATATTAATCTTTATAAACTAATAATATTAAAATATTATTTTAAAAGGTAATAATATAGAAATATTAAAATCATCCATTCATAATAATAATAATTAAAAAATTTGTTAAAGTCATACGTTTCTTTCTTTAGAAAATACACAATACTAAAATCATATTATTTTATAGGATATTATAATAATTTAAAAAAAATTGGAGTAAATATTAAAATATTTGAATCTTGTTAAAAAAAAAGTGAAAATTTGGGTTGGAAGATTTGATACATGCTTTGATTTATTGTGGAATATGATTGATGATTATATTTATGTGATGGATATATTTGCAAATTTTAAAATTAGTGTTTAATATAAAAAATTTAATAAAGAAACAAAATCTGCATTAAATGTTTTTGATTTGGTAAACACATCAGCAATGTACCGGTACATTGCCATATAATATGTGTACCGAAGAATTCACCTTATATTTATGTTAATGCGGGACACCTATAATAAATTGATTAATGTGGAAAATAATTTCAATTTTCTATACAAGTTGTTACAAAGTTGATTACAGACACGTGCGTATATGAATAGGAGAATCAACTTTGTGTATCTGATCTGTTTTCAATAAAGAGATTAGTCGTCGTTAAACAGCTAGCGTTAAAATTTTCGTATTTATTCTCAAAAGGGTTTGTATCTCATTCCAAAAGTTATTATTTCAAAAAATGAGATGCTCAACTCGAGAATTTGAATGTTAAACTCCAATACAACTTTAATATTCATGTGGCGTTCGGGTATCCCTATTCCACCTCACCTCGATATGAACTTGCGTTGAATTTTTCTATTTTTTTTATTAAAAAATGAGGTAAAAGTCAAAAACTATTTTGTTTCGACAATATGATTTTTAATTTCAAAGAATATATATAGAAAAACAACTTTATTTAATATTCAACTTAAAAATAAAAATAAACATAAGACTTTGTTTAAGGGTTTATAATTTAAGATATGTAAAGTATAATTAGATATATGTGGGGTGGATTCAGGGACAGGTTCGAGATGCGTATCAATGCCCCTATTATTCAACCCACCCAATCTTCTAAATTTGGGGAAAACCCAAACCCAATCAAATTCGCTTTTTCCCAATGCGGGAGGTGGATACCATGAATTATATTTGCATGCCCAAATCCAATAAAACTTAGATGGGCTAATTAACCGGTTAAATCAACTAGTTAAATTTGATTAAAAAAATTAGATGGGCTAATTTGGGTTGTGTTGTGATGAACTAAATTAGGTAGAAGGAAAATTGATCATTATTTAAAAAAAAATAAAATGAAACATTATCCAGAACAATTCCACATCCGCATGATAGAGTGATAGGTGTTGCATTTTTCTGTAATTGTAATTTGTCCAAACAGAAATGGCTCTTTTTCTTAACGCTTCCTTGTCTTCAACTTCCAAACCTCATCGTCACAATCTCTTGAAATCGAAACCTTCCTTTTCAACCACCTCAGCAACTCATCTTCCTCTGTTTCTTCTGGTTAGTATACAATGTTACAATATGATTCATTCATTCTTCTTTAACATCTATTCTTTCTTCTTCACATGCAGGCACCTAATCTGAAACAACAAGTTTCTCAAAAACTCACATTATCATCATTTGGTGCATCAGTTTCTAGTGCTACCCTTGTTGCTCTTCTATCTGCTTCTCTTTTCTTTGTTGATCCCGCACTAGCATTTAAGGTATATATTTATTTACTATGACTATGTTTCGATTCACTTATTTTAGCTTATCTACTTGCATAACCACTTGTGACAACTTATGATTATGAAAACGGTTTATAACATGTTCATAGGTTGCTTGTTTTCATTGTATTTCTATAGGCAGGCTCTCAATGATAGATAGCTTATGAAAACAACTTATAAATTATTCAAATAACTTATTCATAAGCGCTCATTCATAAGCACTTATGCTATAAGCTGCGAAATTTGTTTATCCAAATAGGCAAGGCCAGCCTGCAACAAGTGCAGGGTGTCCTAAGGAGTCGGGCCTTCATTTTTAATAGTTGAGGCCTCCGGGCCTTGAAACAGTCGAGGCCGTCACTACAAATAGGGTTCAACTAACTACATTCAATCACTTCTATTTTCTTAAATTATTACCCGTGTCTGTGTGTTAGTAGTATCTTCTTTGGTGTCTGTACTTTGTTCATAGTTAATAGTTTTTAGATGAGAATTTCAACCCCATTTGTTCAAGTTTTATTCTTTTTGGAAAACAAATAAAGTGTATGGTGGTGAATGCAGGGTGGAGGGCCATATGGTCAAGGGGTTACTAGGGGACAAGATCTTTCCGGGAAAGATTTCAGTGGCAAGACACTCATCAAGCAAGACTTCAAAACGGTGTAAACACATTTGTTCAAATTGATTTCTTAATTTAGATCAAAATATAACATGTTATCTTACTCTTATTACCTGTTATATTACAGTCCATACTGCGACAGGCCAATTTTAAAGGTGCAAATTTGTTAGGTGCTAGCTTCTTTGATGCTGATTTAACAGGTTTGGCTAACACCAAAATAGTATAAATAATGAATGTAGTATACGCGTTGATGGTTTTAAATTGCAACCACAATTGCGGTTTATGTTGATGTGGCTGCAATTTTGGTTGCAGTGCCGTTGTGGAGACCTCTAAAACTGTTATATTGCATCCAGAATTACGATTGCGGACTACAATTTAAAACCATAATAACATCATGGCTGGTTATTTACCGTTTTCTTTTCAATCTCTCCCCACCCATTATCAGGTGCTGATCTTTCAGATGCTGATCTTAGAAGTGCAGACTTTTCCCTTGCAAATGTGACAAAGGTAACTCTTTTTTTTATGTATTAGTGATACATGTTCATTATGCTAGGATCTAATGGGAATTTTTTTCAGATAATTTCTTATTACCAGTCGATAGATATATACTTGCTTCAAATTTTGCTTAATATCAGTGACTGAAAGTAGGTGAATTACATGAGTAATTCTGTAAGAGATACTTGATAATAAACACATGATTCCCTTGTTCAACAACTTTCTCAACTGTTATATGTTGCTTTGTTATATTATTTGAAGAAAAGAAGTGATAAATGTTCCAAATAAATGGCATGAAATTCAATCCAAAATGACAAAATTGAAGATTCAAGGGATATTACTTATAAGAGCGAACACGGATGAATTTGTTCTAAATACGAAATACTAGTATATCTGGTGCTAACAGCTTCTACTTCAAGTATTATTTTAGTTGAAGCAGAAAATATGCCTCAATTCAGTGTAATTAACAAAGTTTTTCTCATGCCATTTCTCAACTTTGTCCGGTTGGCGCCACCACTTTCTGCAGGTAAATTTGAGCAATGCTAACTTGGAAGGTGCACTTGTAACGGGAAATACATCTTTTAAGGGATCAAATATTACAGGCGCTGGTATGTAGCAGTATCACTTAATTATTGTATGCTACTATTAGATTTTTAGGCGAAATATGATTTTCAAAGTGTTTATCTCATATTATCTTTCGACTCATTAAAGGTTAGTGACATAGAACTGATTTTGTGTTTCAACCAACTTTTATAAGGATACTATAGGAAGATAGGACATAGGGAGAAAGAAGAGCGCATGCAAGAGAAAGAAAGAAAAAAACATGGAAAGCGAATTTGTCAAGAAAAAAATCCTGAATTACTTGTGAAAATTGTTTTCCCTTCATTTTCTTGTTACCTTCCAAACCTATGTAAATTTGCAAACAATTCAGACATACTACTGAAGGTTCTACATCAGAAAAAAGTTAGTCTGAGGTAAAAATTCATTAAAACCTACTTGCATAAATTCGTTTTCTAAACGTTTTTGCGAGAAGGACCTAACCTTAAGCCCTATCATGTCTTGTTTCATTTTGTTCTGTAAAGCATCAGGTTTGTTTGGGTCTAGGGTAGGGATGAGATAGGGTTTTATAGAATTGGTCCGAGCAAACTTTAAGGACTCATTAGCATTGGGTATAACCCGTCCCAACACGTCACTTACTCGCCTCTCAAATGTAAATTCTAATCGTTAGTTCTATTACGCTGGCGATGATATTTAGATTCAAGTATTTGATGTTAGAAAATTATAAGATGTGTTGATGTTTTGTCTACGATCTTTCTCTAATCCAGATTTCACTGATGTGCCACTAAGAGAAGATCAGCGCGAATACCTCTGCAAAATTGCTGACGGGTAAGATTTTATGTCTAAATGATGCTCATTTTGATTTCTAAATATGTATTATGCTTCATCTGTAACGATGTTATTTCTAATGACAGAGTGAACTCAACAACTGGAAATGCTACACGCGATACATTGCTGTGCAATTAGTATTCCATTGCCGAGTATCAAACTGTAACTTTTGAATTTCTTAGATATAAACAACAAATAAACAAATCCATTAAAGTTGAATATAATGTATATCATGTCAAAGGTGAGGTGAGATTAACTTTCCATTTATGAAAGAAAATCAAATATTTTGTCGTATATTAGGTTTCATCATCTAATTTGTATTATAATTTAATTTATTTATTTTGATAAGAAAAATGATATAAAGAATACAAAGGGTACTCTAACCCATATACATCACATTACAAACAGCCACTTTGCATACATTCCAAAGAATTGTTGAACCAATTTGCAAAAACGAAACAAATACATAAATCTTTGAAGGAATGTTGGTTTTCCATAACTGAGCTTTATTTACCTCTAGATCAAAACCATCAAGAGGTGTGCTTGAAGAGAGAGCTTTGTAGCACGATTTTACAGTGAATCCTTGCACTTTATCATACATCCAGTGTCATTGTCCGCGGCTGGTTTAATATTGGTCAAAATAGTGCTCAGTTCAGCTAACAGCTCAACCACATTGTCTGTGTGCAGAACCGATACCTGCAGCAGCACTGCGGCACAGATCCAAATTCACTTTCCAGCTCCAAATTCTGCCTGCCCCTTCACCCATTTCTGATGCCACGGTTTCTTTATTTGACGCAAGTCTCTGCATGATAATTTAAATGAAAACGGTGTATACCTGTGTTCCAAAAGATCATGCAAAATAGTTCCACGATGGTTCAACAAATGCCATTTTTACTTAACACTGCTAATTGAAAGCTTCAAGATTCTTCACACACAAACCTCCTTTTTAATTGTCATCATTGCCGCCACTTAGAAACTTGCGTTGGAGAGACCTATTCTTGCACCACCTACTTAGGAGCTTTAGAACGGGATTGATCGATGTTACACGACCACCAATGGACAATTGCCTACATTTCCACCCAATCAATCTCTTCTTGAAATTGTCAGTTACAGGCAACCATGTTCTATAATTTCTTGCATTTGCTCCCACAACTAAACCAAGAAACTTTAACGGTATTGCTTCAACACAGCATGACAGAAAAGTGGAGGCCGCGTTGTTTATGATATAGGACGACAGTCATTTGCCTCTTGCGGGTTGTCTGACTTCAGAATAAATGCTATAAGTGCAGCAGATATGGCCATAGGAAGAACACCATTGATATGATCATATGAAACTCATTCAAAAACACAATCTAATAAACATCTTCACGAAGTATCACAAAAGAAAATAAAGCATCTAATAAACAAAACAAAAAAAGTCATGATACTCAATACCATCTTCGTGAAGATCTTAAAATTGAATTTCTTACCGTAAAAGATGCACTTATCTGTTGGAACGGTTTAAAAGAAAGATATGAGCACAAATAAAACTATCATTCTCCCAAAAGCTCATTATGATTGGATACATTTACAAGATTTTAAAACAGTAACTACATATAATCCAGTGGTATTCAGAATCACTTCTCAACTGAAGTTGTGTGGAGAAAAGGTAACCGGTGAAGATATGTTAAAAAAAATCATTCTCCATTTTTTATGCATCTAATGTGCTCCTGCAACAACGATAACGAGAAAGGGATTTATGAAATATTCTAACTTAATTTCTTGTCTTCTTGTGGCGGAGCAAAACAATGAACTTTTAATTAAAAGTCATAAGGCGTGTCTCACCAGTACCTCTCCATTCTCATAAGCGAATGTAGCATCACACGATCACTATGGACAAACTCGTAGACAAATTCATGATTTTTCATTAAAAGTTCATTATTTTGCACGGCCACAAAAAGGTAAGAAATCAAATAGGAATATTTCTTAAATCCTTTTTTCTTGATATTATTGTTGCATAAGATCATTAGATGCATTAAAAGTGGATAGTGGTTTTTCTAACATTTTCATCAATTACATTTTCTTCAAACAACTTCAATTGAGAAGTGATTCCGAATATCATAGAATTATATACAGTTCCTAATTCAAAATCTTGTAAACGTAAATGCATACAATCATAACGATCTTTTGAGATAATAATAATAATAATAATAATAATAATAATAATAATAATAATAATAATATTATTATTTTTATGCAAGTATCTTTCTTTTAAACTATTTCAAAGAACAAGTGAATCTTTTACCTTAAGATATTCATTTTTAAGAACTTTGTGAAGATGACGACGAAGGAATATCATGATTTTTGACTTTTGTTGATTAAATGTTTTATTTCCTTCTTTGGTAGTATACTTATTGTCTTCTTTTGGTCCAATCTTTATTGTCTTCGATCTGCATCTAAATAAGTTTCAACATCCATACTTCATCACAAGTAATTCTGCAAATGTCAAGAATCTCAAACTCAAACTTAGAAAGATTCAACATTTGCGATTTCCCATCAAAAGGCATACCGCGATAATAGAAGCAAATCACAAAAAGTAATAATAAAGATAGTAAATCACAAATGCATGTGATGGAATCAAAGTGCACAACTTTAAAACATCTCTTCTTCTTTTTTTTATTTTTTATAATAAGAGTAATAAAATAACGAGAGGGTAGAACCCCTTACAATCCAACATCAAAAGAGTGAAGAAAATTGCATTCAAAATTAACGATAATTGGAGAAAAATGAGTGTCAAATCCTTTTTTGGTTTAAATCATCTCATTTTTGAGGAATATGAACAATAAAAATATCAAATACAACTAACATTAACAATATTAATAGAAATAAAGAAATAAAATTAGTTATAAATAAAGACACCGGCCTTAACGTGGAAATAAAAACTATCCCTAGGATTGACAAACCATAAAAATAAATCATAAAACCAACCTTTAAAAGTAAATAGGTATTTTAAACTGACTGAAACAAAAAATAATCTAAAAAATAAGCTCAGTAACATAAATAACATACTAAATTTTGAGCCAAAATAGAGTATTGTGTTGTGCGGCTCAATTTTTCTCCATGCACAACACAATGATGCATGCACCTTGCATTGCAAATAGGGTTAGGGTTTATTACCTATTATTTACTCACCTCGTGGACTAAGCCCAATACAAACACACACCCTTTTTATTTTTCTTTTATTTTTTTTTATTATTTATTTTTTAATTAATAATCTTCTGATTCCCAGAGGAAAAGGGCTAATCATCCAGAGTTTGGCCGAGGTAAGTCAAGTCTAATTTTTTTTTTAACGGCAAAATGATATTTATATATAAAAAACGAATTGGAAAAAAGTACAAGTGATACTCAATCCATTTCTAAAGAAAAAGTACAAATAGTACTCCACCCAATCCGAAAAAACCATACCCAAAACTATCTAGCTATACAGTCAAAAGGATTCGTACACCACTCATAATTCATAAAACAAGCAAGGTGTACCAATCTTTTTTGCCAAAAGCCATTTCCAAGAAACAAGCTTAATTCTATCCACCATCTCTTGTAACTCTACAATTCTCCCCAAAAAAATCCTATCATTCCGAGAGCGCCATAAAGTCCAAATGACCGCATGCCAAGAGTTTGACCGAGGTAAGTCAAGTCTAATCAAAAATTGTTTTCATTAGGAATTAAACTCGAGTTCTCTCGAACAATTCGTCCTAGGAGAAGCTTATTAACCACCTAAATCAAATATTTTAGTTTAATTTTTTATTTATTTTGTGTGTGGTTCTCATTTGAAGAGAGCCACCCAACAAAATGAATTCTTCTACGATTATAGAAAATAAATATTGAATTTTTTAAAATTTCTTTAAGAACTTTATAATATTTTATCAGCTTATAAAGAAACAAATATAACATTTTAATCAAAACAAATTAAAACTATATAACATATCTAAACAATATAAATAATTTTTTTTATACATTTCTTTATAGATGAATGAATATTAAATCCTTCCAAAATTCATAGAGAATAAATATTAAATTTTGTAAGTTTTTTATAAACTATATAATAGACATTTATTTTTATAAACAATATAAATAAAATTTTTTATACAATTTTTTTCAGGGATTCATAAATGTTGAATTCTCCCAAAATTTATAGACAGTAAACTAACATGATAAATAAAAAAACTAACATGGAAAAATTAAGAAAAATATACATTCATAGACTTATAGTGTTATGAAAATAATCAATAAAATATAGAAGAACACAGATGAAGCAGATAAAGAGAAGCAAAGAGAGATTATAGTATTATTTTTTTCTAATTGTATTTCTAATATAATGTTGAGTCATATTTATATAGGACACAAGTAAAATCATATGACATCAAACATTGGACAAAAAAATTACATCAAAATTAATTAAAAAAAATTACATAAAATCATGGCAAAATGGAATTGATTATGGTCTGTTATTGACATCTCCCTCTAGGAATAATAAGATGAGGCGACTGAACATTCCATTGTTTGGGGCAGATTAAACTCTCTTATTCAGACCCACAAAAGGAATAATAAGATTGATTATCAGAAATACATTTATTAAGCACACCTTTTAATCTGTTAGCAGGTTAATTTTTGTATCCGGATGAAAAGCTTAATTTCTAATATTTTATATTTCCTCATTAGACCCATTGTCCATTGAAAAATTTGGTGTTCTCACAACAAGTGTATCTTCGAAGATGTTAAGCATTTTGTCCAGGACATTGACGCTTAAGTGTTATCCCATCTGCATCATGTCTTGATAGCTTTTGCCAAGAACACATAACCTTGGCCAATGAATTTCGCAAAACCACGTAACCATTGCCCTATCACTTCCTTTAATAATATCATCACAACCAATATAGTCATTCATCCTCTCTACATGACCCATATGTATCCAATCCAACCCATTTCATCGTGGGATCCCTACAACTAATGAACTTCTTTATTCGATCAAATAACATTACTGTGTTATTTTATTAGGTTAGTTACTAAAATATATTTATAATAATTTATAGGTTGTTTCTATTGTATATAAAGAAATTTAATCATATAATATAATATATAATGATATAGTTACAATTTTACATTTTTTATACAAAATTTTCACCATCATCGGCGAGAATTAATCTCCAATAGATAACTTGTAGGACATATGAAGTTATTAGGGATGACATGAATACTCACATCCGAGAGATCCACCCGAGTTGACCGAGTTTGAGTTTGGGTTCGGGTGACACCCGATACCACGAGTGTGGGTTTGGGATCACTCAAACACATACCTGAAACCCAAACACCCACCTGAATGTATGTTAAATTACCTATATTTTGCATTTTTAATTGACAAGGCTTGTTTTGCTTTAATTTTCATCAATGACAATATGTTTTGATTAAATTTACAACATATGTTTTTGCTAACTAATTGGCAATATATTTAATTTCTCTCGTTCCTGCTTAAATTTACAATATGTTTTGCTAACTGATTGACTTAACAGATCTTGTATTGCTTAAATTTGCAAAGTAGTACAAAATACGTCGTGGGTTTAAGTTTGGATAGAAAAACCCGAATGGGTATGAATTTTGTTTTACCACCCGAACAGTTTTTGAGTTTAGATTTAGATTTGGGTGGTAGTTTCGAGTATGAGTTTGAGTAATTAGTTCTCACTTTTCAAAGGAATTTTTCACCATATACTCGTAAGTTAAGGGACCAATGCCCTTACCCCTATACATCTATAATATGTAATAAGCCAGACATATTTCCCTTTCTCTCTCCTCTCCTCATTCAACCTCATTCCTCACATTTAATGTTTCTTTTGCAAAATTTATTTAGTCTTTACGTTTATGGCAATTGATTCAACATTTAATAGTGGATTTGTCCAATTACTCATTCCCCTATTCAATTTTGTCCATATCATGTTATCGTTTACTATTATTAAGGATCGCATCAATTTACCATTTAATAGTGGATTTGTCCATATCATGTTATCGTTTACTATTATTAAGGAAATTTTACCCCTAATATTAATGACTAATAATTTTACACCTAATAAACGGAATCACTTAATGACTAATAATTTGTCCATATCATGTCCATCCCAATCACTTTCATAGAAATTTTACACCTAATATTAATGACTAATAATTTTTACCATTCCCCATAAAATCACGTCAAATTCATTCTTCCAATAGAAATTCATTTTAGCCATTATTTTAATATTTTAATGCTCATTGATTAACAATATGTTTCACCCCTAATTCTTGCATCCATATCAAATACATCTAATCATAAAATATTGGTATTATTTGCATTAATACATATTAATTATGACAGCAAATAAATCAGGTTATGAGCATATTAGTCTGAGTATGAATGAGAATGACTCAAATATATATAGATATGTATGCACTCTCATATTCTTCACTTTTGAAAATTCATGGTTATGGCTATCGTTACATTCATTTTTTTAATTGGGATTTCACAACTCAAGTAAAACTTATATGCTGATTTTGTACCCAAAAAAATTCATAGGCTGACATGAATACATAAGGAATCCAGTGACAATGGATGTTGCCAAGTGGCCATAGTCTCAAATTCACGGGTACAATTCTTAAACTTTTTGTACCATTCTCTTTTCCGCTTATTATTAATCTTAATCTATATTCATCATTCTTTTTAATTTTTGCAGAAATGGATCTTAGATGAAGAATATGGTATCTGAACTCTATAGATATTGGATCTGACACTATTGATTAAAATTGATTAGTTTTAAGTGAAGATTATTTTGCCACATAATTATGAATGTTGTAAATTGGTTTTAAAGATGTAATGTGTATTATTATTTTTACATAAAAGTGTAATGTGTATTGTAAATTTTAAGTGACAGTCAAGTTGTGTTGTTTTGGTTGAATGATTACATTATACATTCATGTGATATTGTTATGTTTTTTCATTATGAATTTTCATCCTTAAGTTTTTTTATTATGAACTTTCATCCAATTATGATTTTTAGTATCCGGAAGTATATTTATATTATATATGCCAACAAAACATTGTGGCTTTAGAAAAAGTCAATGTGACAAAAATGATAATGACGAGGAATACAATCACCAGAAGAATTTTTAGAGTCAATTATTTTTTGGTGGTTGTTGACATGAGAGTAATTTCCTTAAAAAAAAATTAGCAGTTGAATTCAATATTTTTTAAGAATTCAAATTAGGCCCAATTATAAGTTTATCAATAGGCCACCAAAATCATAAAAACGGGTCTGGGCATAATACATGATATATTGCTTACCTTAAGCTTTTAAAAGAAATGATACTCAAATTATTATATTTTTGACTTAACACTCCAATTCCAAAGGCAATTGCAAATGTTTTTGTTCCAAGCAAATGAATTTATATAGAGAACGATTTGTTGTTTTAATGAATTTAATTTTGTTAAACCAAAATGATACAATTTTTTTAAAAAGCCCCTATAATAAATGAATTTTTAAAGTGTGCTCTAAAAATGGGTAAAGTAGAAAAAAGAATGTATTTGAAAACCTCATTCTAAGATAATGAATGTCTTAGGACCGAAAGAACACTTACAAATAAATGAATGGAGTTTGAATTTGAGATGTCTTTTAACTACTATAAAAACTTTTGGAGATAAAATACATGTATTATTACAAAATAAAAAATTAGTTAAATAGATTTGAATAGAATCAAATATCATAATATAATTTAATGTTTTTATTGGAGTATTTCTTTCTTCTCTCAAATAATAGTTTTATATTTAATTCAATTTTTTATTAATAAAATGATAACAAGTATTAAGCATATTTTTACTGATGTGGGTATTTTGTGTGACTTATTAAACATGTTCGCTTTTTATGTTATAATTATAACTTTTAATTTTTTATTTTTTATTTATGAAAATTTTAATATTTAAATATTATTTATATAGTCACATTAAGCACGGGTTTGGGTACTAGGAGATATTAAATAATTCTCTTTTCATAGTAGTATTGAAATTTTCCTCCGTTTTATATTATAAATAAATAAAAAAATACATACTTATTAAGAAAAGTAAAATAGAATAATTTAAAATTAGAATTTGTGTTTTACTTGAAATAAGTTTCATGGAAAAAAGTATTTACAAACACGTTTTTACCCGTGATTTGAGTCCATTTTTTCAAAGAATTTTATACACATGCCATGTCCAAAAGGTTTCTCTTCTCATATGGCTTTGACAATTAATTCACATAATTCACATGAGAAACCAAAAATTCAAATTCTACATAGACAATTGATGATTTATAGTTGTACCATTAATACTAATAATATGAAATTTGGACGTTATTAAAAACATTCTATAATGAAATAGGCGATGCAACATTCTATTAATAGTTGTACAGAAAATTCATATCGTTAAGGAATATTCTTTTTATTGCAAACATTAATTTTATTATATTTATTGTACCGTAAAAATATCCAAAGCAATGTTTTATATTGGATTTAATCATTTATTATATTTTATTTGCAGATGTATAGAAAGACTATGAAAGGAATGAATTAATACCAAGTTGATTGCGATATAACTTGACGGGATCAATGATATTCTTTTTTTAGAGTGGATTAAATTTATTTGATTAGGTTAAGATTATTTTCTGTATTAATTTTTTATTTATTTAGAGAAGACCAATAATTTCTACCAAAAAAAAAAAGAGAAGACCAATAATAAAGAGGAGGAAGAGAATTGTTCAAAAAAAAAAAGGAGGAAAATAGTACAATTATTTTAAGACATTTATACGGGATTTTAAGACATTCTCCTATTTTTTATTAATTTTCCTTTTTTTTTTTATCTATTTTATTTGTTATATTTTTTATCGTGGTTTTATACTTTTATTTTAAGACATTTATACGGGATTTTATACTTTTACTCATATATTAATACATAGACTTATTTTTTTGTGTTTTTATGTGGCCTGTGTTCTTTTTATTTTGTTATTTATATATGATCTATTTTTTTTATTTATGTGAGAATTTTGCACATGTATTATTTGGGGATATATATATGCACACGGCAGTCGAACTATTAATTATCAGAGAATTCTTCCCATAAGAACAAGATGGTAAATACCAAAAAGTATATATTTTTGGTAAACGAATACCAAAAAAAAATATTATTATAGGAACCGTATGTTTGTTCATATGTTAATACAGAGACATATTTTTTATTTATAATATATACTAGGTTCTATATTTATGTTATTCGGAGGATATTGATGTGAAAATTAACTAATATAAGATATATTATATTATTTGGACTTTTTTTTAGGGTTTAATGTACACATGACACACTCATATCAATCATCTTCTAGCATTATTTTGACATTATTATCATAATCAAATTAATAACAAAGTTGATCTTTCTATCATTATTATGCTTCAAAAAAATAAAAGGAAACAGAGCAATGATCATTTATTTTATCATTATACATTTTGATTCAAATTTCACAATAAGCAATGGTCATTTATTTCTAATTGCAACGTCAATTGCTATTGGAATCTATTGATATATTATTTGATAGCTGTTTTTCAGAGACTTTTGTACACATGGCATTTCGATAGTGATCCTCTTCTCATATGATTTTGACAATAAATTCACGTAAGCAATATCAATCTCATTCAATGTAAAACGCTGCAATTTATTGATCTTTACTAATAATATATCTTTTTTTTTTTACAATTTTTTACAAAAAATTACTAATAAGCCAAATATATTTGAGAGAAAAAATATAATATTTTTTAATATAATTAAATGCTTTAAATGCTATAATTTGAGTATTAATCCTTTCTCAAAATATTTGGTAAGGATTGGTTAAAAAAATATATTTGGTAAGAAAATACTACAATGACGAAAGAAAAAGTATTTAAAAAAGAGATTTAGTAAAAAAGTACTATATATAATCAGTAAAAAAAAGTAGTGGATAAACGGGAAGTTAAATTTGAGGAAAAGAATTCATAGTAGTATTGAAATTTTCCTCCGTCTTATATTATAAATAAATAAAAAAATTCATATTTATTAAGATAAGTAAAATAGAATAATTTAAAATATGAATTTTTGTGTTTTACTTGCTTGAAATAAGTTTCATGGGAAAAAGAATTTACAAACACGTTTTTACCCGTGATTTGAGTCCTTTTTTTCAAAGAATTTTGTACACATGCCATGTCCAAAAGGCTTCTCTTCTCATATGGCTTTGACAATTAATCCACATAATTCACATGAGAAACCAAAAATTCAAATTCTACATAGAAAGTTGATGATTTATAGCTGTACCATTAATACTAATAATATGCAAATTGGACGTTATTAAAAACATTCTATAATGAAATAGGCGATGCAACATTCTATTAATAGTTGTACAGAAAATTCACATCGTTAAGGAATATTTTTTTTATTGCAAACATTAATTTTATTATATTTATTGTACCGTAAAAATATCCAAAGTAATGTTTTATATTGGATTTAATCATTTATTATATTTTATTTGCAGATGTATAGAAAGACTATGAAAGGAATGAATTAATACCAAGTTGGTTGCGATAGAACTTGACGGGATCAATGATATTCTTTTCTTAGAGTGGATTAAATTTATTTGATTAGGTTAAGATTATTTTATGTATTAGTTTTTTATTTATTTAGAGAAGACCAATAATTTGTACCAAAAAAAAAGAAGAGAAGACCAATAATAAAGAGGAGGAAGAGAATTGTTCAAAAAAAAGAAGGAGGAAAATAGTACAATTATTTGAAGACATTTATACGGGATTTTAAGACATTCTCCATTTTTTTTTATTAATTTTCCTATTTTTGTTTATCTATTTTATTTGTTATATTTTTTATCGTGGTTATATACTTTTATGTTAAGACATTTATACGGAATTTTATACTTTTACTCATATATTAATACATAGACCTATTTTTTGTATTATTATGTGGCCTATGTTCTTTTTATTTTGTTATTTATATATGATCTATTTTCTTATTTTTGTGAGAATTTTGCACATGTATTATTTGGGGATATATATGCACATGGCGGTCGAACTATTAATTATCAGAGAACTCTTCCCCTAAGAATAAGATGGTAAATACCAAAAAGTATATATTTTTGATAAACGAATACCAAAAAAATATATTATTATAGGAACCGTATGTTTGTTCATATATTAATACAGAGACATATTTTTTATTTATAATATATACTAGGTTCTATATTTATTTTATTCGGAGGATATTGATGAGAAAATTAACTAATATAAGACATATTATGATAATTTCTTTAGGGTATTTTTGTTTCATATTTATTTTACTATCGAATTTAACTTTTTTTGTTTGTTTTTTTTTTTTTAAAGTTTACACACGAGTCTATATTTTTACATTGAGATTTACACGGGATTTATATTTATATATTAATACGATATTCTATGTTTTATTTTTTTACTAATACGGGATTTTTTTTTATGTTTATAAATTTCCATTCTTTTTATTTGAGAATTTTGAAAATTTTAATATTAAAATATTATTTTTGTAGTCTTATTTTACCCGTGCTTGGCACGGGTCCGGATACTAGTTTATTTTATTTTGGAGTCAAACATACAATTCTACATGTTTGTTTTATTCTATTCGATTCCCTTCCTTTTATACCATATACAATGAAGCACGGATATAGACACCGGACACAACATAGACACTGACATGTCGACACTGATAAAAATTTAAAAAAATGACATAATTTAGTGTAATCATAAGTGTCGGTGTCGGATACGGACGACGACATGTGTCCAACACAGACACGTCTAATCCAAAGAATTTCGGGTACCATATAGTTACGGACCAGGATTCCATGCATTCAAATTTTTGGTGCAGTCGTGCAGTCACTTGATTTACAGCCGTCCGATCAAGATCAGACGGTCATGATTTAAAATTGTATTTATTAACTGCATTTATCTAAATCGTCCGATTGTTATCGGACGGCTATAAAACGACTGCATTGAAAATTGCCTGCACATGATCCATTTCCATATAGTTACCACTAATAATTTTTTTGTGCATGTTAGCCTTGTCCTGTGAAAATACAGAGTATACCAATATACAAAAATTGTAACATAATACTAACATGTATGAATGAATATATTGATGGATGATGTGTGAAGCAAAACACGCAGAAAAAAAAAAATCTGAATGTAAATATTGTTGTAGTAATTCGTGATTTGTGAAGGGTATAACACAAACAACAATTCCAAATCCAACCGAGAGACAAAAAACAACGAAGATCCCAACAACACCAGCGTAGGGAGCTTCTCAGGCACACACAACACAACCATCATGATTTCCAATTCCACACTCCAAATAATGTAACTCAACCAGCTCCGATTCATGCCCAAAAATTCACTATCTCTGTAAGTTTTCATGGTTTCATTAATTCATTTCTCAAGTTTTTATTTTTTATTTTTATGGGTTGTCATTGTTGGAATTTAAACTTAAAAAGATAGTTTTTGTGACCCTTTTGTTGATTTTTAGTTTAATTCCAAAATGGGTTATGCCCATTTGATTAGATCATTGTTATAATCTCAAAACATGATTATTAGGGTCAATCAGAAGAATGAGATTTAATCTCAGATCTAAAGGCTATCATTTTATCATATAGTGTGTTTTGGCAATTTGATTTGATGTCATGTGCTTAAAGTTGTATTAATGATTTCTATCATGATGTCGATTAATCTTGCTTTAATCTGTTACCTTATGTGGATGTGCAATTTTTATCCTATTAATGTGAAAGAAGCCGAAACACACATTCGTTTGCTGCATTTCACTTGGTGATGAAGACTTAATGCTACTGTTCGTTAGTAATGATTTGTAAAGTTGAGATATGCTGCGAGTCTCTCGGCTGATCTGTACTGTAGTCCGAACAATTCGTGCCTGCTAAGGTCAAGGCATGCAAATATTGTTTAGTTGTTGAATAAACTTTAGTTTTTATTCAATGTGAATTTTTTTCCTTGTGATCAATCGTTAGTTAGAATTGTTTATTAGGTATTCTTATGCTTCAATGATTTTCCGGTACATAGACGAAATGGCAAAGCCATCATAAACTCACGCACACAAGTGAGGGAGCCAGGGTTCGAACCCCGGTCTTGGCGTCCGGCCTAGCAATTTCGACTTTTCTTTTTTGCCAGCGGAGCCAGGACTTGTGGACATGCTTCAATGATTTTAATATGAGTGGTGTTGGCTTGGGTCCTTGGAGTATGCTCCTCTCAATGTCTCAGGTTCGATTCCCACGGGTGCCAATTTCGGTGGGCTAAGTCCATACAGAGCAAAAAAAAAACTCTGGCTTTAAATGGGGCCCCCGCAAGTGGGCGGTGGGATTGGTCCCCTTGGAATAGTCGGTCCTAAGGCCGGATACCAAGATTTCAAAAAAAAAAATATTATATTGTACAGCATGGTTCTGAAGTACAGTTTCATACTGATCATTGATGTGTTTGTATATATGATCTCTTACATATCCACGCTATGCATATGCCTCCATGATGAATTTCACAGTTCTAGTAGGTCCTGAGGCCGAGGCTGTGTTTCATATGTTTGTATTTTGCATCTGTTTTGAATTTGAATAATTTGTGTTACCAGTGTTTCATTGGAGTTATTAACATATGGGGGAATCCTTAATATTGGTCTCTTTTTGTGTTGCTTTTCCTAGGGCTTTTGTTCATCTCTGCATTCTTTCTAGTAAATGTCAAGTCGGTCCTTTTGTCTAAATGGGACAATTAAAGATGCAAATGCCAGCTGGTCTCAATAATGGAATAGAGGATCAATTTGAGCAATGTGATGCTGGATATCCTAACAAAACTACTATAGCATGCATGATCAATGCAGAAATTGGTTCTGTTTTGGCAGTCATGCGAAGAAATGTTAGATGGGGAGTTCATTACATGTCAGATGATGACCAATCAGAGCACTTCCTTGTTCAGTCTTTGAAGACACTAAGAAGACAAATTTTCTCATGGCAGGATCAATGGCATTCCATTAATCCTGCCTTGTATCTCCAACCTTTTCTTGATGTAATTCAATCAGATGAAACCGGCGCACCGATTACTGGTGTTGCTCTGTCATCAGTTTACAAGATCTTAACTCTGGACGTGATTGAGCAAAATACCGTCAATGTTATCGATACCATGGACTTGGTGGTTGATGCTGTCACAAGTTGCAGATTTGAGGTGACTGATCCTGGATCAGAAGAAGTGGTATTAATGAAGATTTTACAAGTTCTTCTTGCCTGTGTGAAAAGTAAAGCGTCTGTAATACTTAGTAACCAACACATTTGCACTATAGTAAATACTTGCTTCCGTATAGTTCATCAAGCCGGAACCAAAGGGGAGCTGTTGCAGCGGATAGCTCGATACACAATGCATGAACTTGTTAGGTGTATATTCTCCCACCTCCAAGAGATTGACATTACCGAGAGTCCAAAACAAGAGGTATAAGATATGTTTTATCTTTATCCATTTTGGTTGCATTATGCACTTTTTCATGTGATTATTTTGTCAAGTTATGGAGGAAAAATGGAGCCTTATATTACTGCCTATTATACTACATGCAAATTTCATTTTCCATTAATGTATTATTCTCAACAAATTGTGTGCTGCTAATTTTGAAGAGTTAAATGCATAGTGTTTGAATAGCTTATTATCTACCTAGCTCTTTTAGTCTAAAATACAGCTTAAAATGAAATAATGAACTTAAACCTCCCTTCCTGCTTTCCCCTCAGATGCAGGACAGCAAAAACAAGAAAGGGGGTTAGGTAGATTGCCTAGAAATCTTCTAGGTAGATTATTTGGAACTTACAAGGAAAGAAGGAAAAATCGTTTTCATAATATTTATTAAAGAATTTGTAACAAAATTGTATATTCTCAAGATGCATGTGTTGTGACTGGTTAGGGGTAGATTTGACTGTATAAGTATCAGCAAAAAAAAAAATGCTGATACTTATACAGTCAAATCTGTAACTCTCAGTCGATAATTTGATTAAAATAAGTTGGTGCAAAACTGAACTTCGAGAACCAGGACAACACATGCATAAATTCAATGATATGTATTTATATGCACTTTTTTTTTCTGCAGACCTGTGAGCTAAATAATGAACATGCTTCGGCAAGCAGACAATTTGAAAATGGGAGCCTCAACTCTGCATATGGTGTTCAACCATTGTCCCCAAGCATTGCTTCCAGTACTGCATATGTTGGTACAGTAACTGCAATGCCTGAAAACACAACTACTGCTAGCAGTGACAAGGAGAGTGATCTACGAGAATTGCAGCTCATGACTGAGCCATATGGAGTTCCTTGTATGGTGGAGATATTTCACTTCTTGTGTTCTTTGTTGAATGTTGTTGAGCACATGGGAGTGAATCCTAGATCAAACACACTAACGTTTGATGAAGATGTGCCTCTTTTTTCCCTAAGTTTGATTAATTCAGCCATTGAGTTGGGAGGGCCTTCCTTTCGTCATCACCCCAGATTGCTGCGTTTAATTCAAGATGAAGTATTTCATATTCTTATGCAATTCGGTTTGTCAATGAGTCCTCTTGTGCTTTCAATGGTGTGTAGCATTGTTCTCAATTTGTATCACCATCTTCGAACAGAACTCAAATTACAGCTAGAAGCATGTTTTTCATGTGTAATTTTGAGGCTTGCACAAAGCAAATATGGGGCTTCGTATCCGCAACAGGAGGTTTTGATGGAGGCACTTGTTGATTTGTGCAGGCAAAAGACATTCATGGTGGAGATGTTTGTTAACTTTGATTGTGACATTTCTTGCAGTAATGTCTTTGAAGATATTGCAAATTTGTTGTCCAAAAGTGCTTTTCCAGTAAATAACCCATTATCTTCCATGCATATTCTTGCTTTGGATGGTCTTATTGCTGTAATGCAGGGAATGGCCGATAGGATAGGTAATGGATTTGTCAGTTCAGAACATTCTCCTGTGAATTTTGAAGAGTACATACCGTTCTGGCTGGAGCAGTGTGAAAATTTTGGTGACCCAAATGAATGGGTTCCTTTTGTCCGCCGAAGAAAGTACTTTAAGAGAAGATTGATGATTGGAGTTGATCACTTTAATCGTGATGCTAAGAAAGGTCTCAAGTTTCTCCAGGGAACGCATCTTTTGCCTGACAAACTTGATCCCCAAAGTGTTGCCTGCTTTTTAAGATTCACCGCTGGTTTGGATAAGAATGTCATTGGTGATTTCTTAGGAAACCACGATGAATTCTGTGTTCAGGTTCTTCGTGAATTTTCTAGGACATTTAATTTCCAAGATATGACCTTAGACACAGCTCTGCGTATATTTTTGGAGACTTTTAGGCTGCCTGGAGAATCACAGAAGATACATAGGGTACTTGAAGCTTTCTCTGAGAGATATTATGAGCAGTCACCACATATCCTAGTTAACAAGGATGCTGCTCTTGTGCTGTCATACTCAATTATAATGCTTAATACCGATCAGCACAATGTGCAGGTCAAAAAGAAGATGACAGAAGCAGATTTTATCAGGAATAATAGGCATATAAATGGCGGCGAAGATCTACCTCGAGAATTCCTGTCAGAGATTTACCAATCTATTTGCAAGAATGAAATCCGCACAACTCCTGAATCAGGCTTTGGATCTCCTGGAATGACCCCAAGTCGATGGATTTCTCTAATACACAAGTCAAAAGCAACCGCCCCATACATTGTATCTGATTCCAGAGCATACCTGGATTATGATATGTTTGTTATATTGTCAGGCCCAACAATCGCTGCTGTTTCTGTGGTATTTGATAATGCTGAAAATGAAGAGGTATACCAAACATGTATAGATGGATTCTTAGCTATTGCAAAGATATCGGCTTACTATCATCTTGAAAATGTTCTAGATGATCTGATTGTGTGTCTCTGTAAGTTCTTCACCATTTTGGATCCATTATCAGTTGAGGAATCTGTCCAAGCCTTTGGAGATGACACAAAAGCACGAATGGTAACTGAGACAGTTTTCACTATTGCAAGTAGGTATGGTGATTACATTCGTACTGGCTGGAGGAATATTCTTGATTGCATCTTAAGATTGCACAAGTTAGGCCTTCTTCCTACTTATTTGGCCAGTGATGCAGTTGACGAGTCAGAGCCTTCTACAAAAACTGGACATGGGAAACTTAAATCAAATTCTTTATCATTGCCTCGTCTTCAGTCTATTAGTACTCCAAAGAGATCCTCAGGGTTATTGAGCAGATTTAGTCAACTATTATCTCTTGCCACGGACGAGCCAAGAGCAATACCAACTGAAGAACAACTGGCCGCTCATCATCATGCCGTGCAAACAATTCAAAAGTGTCACATCGACAGCATATTCACTGAAAGTAAATTCTTGCAGGCTGAATCCCTATCGCAGCTAGTAAGATCACTCATCAATGCTGGAGCTCAATCTCAGAAGAGGAAGAAAATATCTCAGTTTGAAGATGCTTCGGTTTTCTGCCTGGAGTTACTGGTAGCAATCACTCTAAATAACAGGGATAGGATTGGGCTTATATGGAAGAGTGTTTATGAGCACATATCCAATATTGTTAAATCAACGGTGATGCCATGTGCACTGGTAGAAAAGGCTGTTTTAGGACTTCTAAGGATTTGCCATCGCTTACTTCCCTATAAAGAGAACATGGCTGATGACCTTTTGAAGTCTCTGCAACTTATCTTGAAGCTTGATGCACTGGTTGCAGATGCATACTATGAGCAGATAACATGGGAAGTCAGTCGCCTTGTTAAGGCAAATGCGTCTCATATCAGATCTCATTTAGGATGGCGGACAATTACGTCACTACTTTCTGTCACCGCTAGACACCTCGAAGCATCCGAGGTTGGATTTGATACACTGTCATTCATTATGTCGGATGGAACTCACTTGCTCCCTGCTAATTATATTCTCTGCATAGATGCCGCGAGGCAGTTTGCTGAGTCTCGCGTAGGACTGGTGGGTCGGTCCATAGGTTCACTAGACCTTATGGTAGGTTCTTTCAACTGTTTGCAAAAGTGGACTGGTGATGCAAAGCAAGCAGCGAAAGAAGAGGAAGTGGAAAAGATGTTGCAGGATATTGGGGAAATGTGGTTGAGGTTAGTACAAGGACTAAGGAAAGTATGCTTGGACCAAAGAGAGGAGGTTAGAAATCACGCGCTGCTATCCTTGCAGAAGTGCATGACAGAAGCTGTTGAAACTCGTCTCCCATGTGATTTGTGGTTACAGTGTTTCGATCAAGTGATTTTCACCTTGCTCGATGACCTGCTTGACATTGCTGAGGAACACTCTCCAAAGGACTACCAGAACATTGAAGAAACACTTATTCTTGCAATGAAGCTCTTATTTAAAGTTTTTCTCCAATTACTACAAGAACTATCACAACTTGAAACCTTTTCTAAACTATGGGTAGGTGTACTAAGTCATGCAGAAAATTACGTGAAGGCAAAAGTTAGAGGAAGGAGAATCGAGAAGCTTCAGTTCATTGTTCCGGAGCTTCTGAAGAACACGTTGGTTGTTATGAAATCAAGGGGCATACTAGTGGAGAACAGTGATTTATGGGAACTGACATGGTTACATATGAAGAATATAGTTCCCTCGTTGCAGTCCGAGGTGTTACAAGAGCAGTTGGATCAAAAGCAGATTGAAACAGTTGCAAAATTGGAACATGATTCAAACATTTCTGTTCCTTCAAATGAAACACTTGGTCAAGATGGTGCTGTTATTATTAGTTAATTCTTTCCTTCATTTGGTATTAATCCATTTTTCCCATAAATTTTACCCTGGGGTATTCCTGTTACTATACTAGTGATAGTGAGATTTTTTGTTGGAGATATGTTATATACATAGGTATAGTTTGAGCTATTATAATTCATTGTTGTTGGGTGCTTCTAATATACATATCCTATCCTCTCTTCACCCCCATGAAGCTGTTTGTTAACTTCAAATTTTCCTCATTTATAGTAGTATTATCTTGTTAAATTGTACAGAACTCAAAATTGTTGACTTAGCTGCTCCATGTATTTTACTCGAGATTTTTCTGAATTTATTAAATTTTTGTTAAGAACACACATAAATTACCTACCAACTAATGATCGTTTCTATTGCTGCGTAACTCTTGTATTTTTTTTATCAAGTAATCTAGTTGCGAGAAAACCAATATGTATGAACCTTCTACTGGCAGCCACTGAACAATAACACAAACAAATAGTGAGGCTGCCGAGAACATAAGCATATCTGTTTAAGGCAAAAACGAACCAAAAATGCCACAAGCATATGAAGGCAACTAGATCTATCTTGACCCACAAACAACCATTTAAATTCTCACAGGTTGTAAAAATCAACTCAAATTCCAAAGTCATCTACACGGCATAGCCACCAGAAAAGCGAGATAAGAGGCGCCAGTGGCGTGGCTTACACCAACTACCACCATTGAGAACAAACAACAATCTCAATAAGATGAAGTTGTCCACCAACGAAACAAGGCGCAAAAACCAGCACCAGAAACAAAGAACCACCGTCAACTAAATCCAACAAATCCGCTTCAAACAAACCAAAAGTGAAAAAGAAGCTAGTGTGTTTGGATGTGGGATTCTAGAAATTCAAGGGATTTTAAATACTAGGCAATTCAATTAATTCAATTAAATTCCCTTGATTTTCAAATTCCAGTGTTTGGATAAAGTATTGAAATTCCATCAATTGTAAAATTCTTTGTTTGGATAATGTAATTGAATTTCCTTCATTTAATTTTATTTATTTAATAAAATCGACAATAAACCCAAAAATTGGCCGAAAAACCAAAAAATCGGCGAAAAAACCTAAAATCGGTCAAAAACCATAAATCGGCTGAAAAACCTAAAATCAACTATAAACTCTAAAATCGGCTGAAAACCCAAAAAATTAATCGAAAACCCAAAAATCGACCCTAAACCCAAAAAATTGGCCGAAAAACCTAAAATCGGCAAAAAACCCAAAAATCGACTATAAACCCTAATATCGGCCGAAAAATGGGTTTATAGTCGATTTTAGGTTTTTCGGCCGATTTTGGGGTTTATAGCCGATTTCAGGATTTTGGGTCAATTTTAGGTTTTCGGGCGAGTTTTTTTGGTTTAGGGACAATTTTAGATTCTTCGGCCGATTTTTTGGGTTTTCAGCCGATTTTCGGGTTTATAGTCGATTTTAGGTTTTTCTGCCGATTTTTCGGGTTGCCGGCCGATTTTAGGGTTTATAGTCGATTTTTTGGATTTTTGCCGATTTTAGGTTTTCGGCCGATTTTTTGGGTTTTCGGTCGATTTTTGGTTTTTCGGCCGATTTTTTGGGTTTTCAGCCGATTTTATGGTTTATAGTCGATTTTTGGAATTTTGGCCGATTTTAGGTTTTTCTGCCGATTTTTTGGGTTTTCGGCCGATTTTAGGGTTTATAGTCGATTTTTGGGTTTTTGGCTTATTTTAGGTTTTTTTTGCCGATTTTTTGGATTTTCGTCCGATTTATCGTTTATCGTCGATTTTAGGTTTTTCGTCTAATTTTAAGTTTTACGATCAATTAGTAATTTTTAGAAGTTTATAATGAAGAAGGAATTTCAAATTCTTTGGTTTTAGGTGTCATTTTGAAATTATCTAAATTTAACTTGAACAAAATACTTCATAAATTTCCATCATTTTGAAAATTCTTTAAATTTTCATCCAAACAATGAAATTCACCTCAAATCATTTGAATTCCCTCAAAACATTACTGTACCTCAAAAAATTCCCCATCCAAACACACCGTTAGATTAAAAGAAAATAACTCTACTTTATGTATATTGGAGATAAAAAAAAAAAAAAGATTTTGTCAAAAGAAAGAAAGAAAAAAAAAATCAGATAGAATTCTATTTTTATCAAGTGGGAAAAAGGAAAAGAAATAACGAGAAAGGAAAGAGAAGAAATGAAGAAAGTAATGAAAAATCACAAAACTTCCTCTTACCGAGTAAATTCCAAGCTCAATTCAATGCACTTACTTTTTTCTTTCTTTTTTAGTACCATTAACAATTATTAAAACCCTAAAAACAACAAAACTCATAGAAACTCCATCAAATCAAATTCAAACAAAATTCAGTGAACTCGCACTGATCTCATCTTCTTGTAAAAAGCAAAAATCTGGCCGGAAAACGCAACCGGAGTTCCTCCTCGGCCACCAGAAACAGCGGCGAAGTCCGTCCAGGTTTCCATTTCTATTTTCTCTATAGTTTTACTGTTTTTCTTTCTCTTCTCATGGTATACGCGCGAGGATGCTATTCCACCGCGATTTGCGGCTGCGATTTCTGCCGGAAACGTACCGGTGATTGAATTGCGTCGCAGCAGATCAGAACTCTAAAAATCGCTTCGATTTGAAACTTAGGACTCTCTTTGGACTTCATAGAAGACTTTGTTCAATGAATGTTTGACAACTCAACTCATGCTTAGTATAATTTATGAGTTTAATTTAGACTAAGTAAAATAGTTTCCAAATCTAACTGCATTGTGCCAGAATGGTGATTCATGTTTTGATTTAGTACATAGTTATTATAGCAATATGGTGAAGTATGATTGATTGATTTGATTGAATGTATTTGTAAAATTTATTTGTATTGTTTGCACCAGAGAATTGCTTCGCAGCAGATCAGGGCTCCAATTCGGATCCACGATTAAGCGCTAAAGTGCCGTGATTCATAACATAGGTGGTTTTATCTCTTTGGACTTCATATTTTATTTACTCAAGGAGTGTTTGAGTCGCGTGACCAATCATATTTCACTATTTTGTCACAACATTATATTATATTACTTTTTAAAACCTAACTGCATTTTAGCAAATTATGCTTCATGATTTGACGATTGTGTAAAATGGTTTACACTGTGGTGGATATATAATTATGTTAGCAAGATGGTGAATTCTGATTGAACGGTTTTGTAAACTGTGTTTGCACTTTTCTATACATAGTTATAGTTACCGTTTGTTAACTCTTAACCTATCTGGTTTGTTTTGTCAAACAATAAAACTATCTGGTTTGTGGAAAACCTTGCTATTTATTGTCTCTTTAAACTTAATAGAAGACTTTTGTTCATAATCTCATCATTCCACTATGTTGTTGAACCTCTACCAGATTCTTGCTCTACCGTACAAAGAATATTGCAAAAATGGGGCGTCTAAAGCTGCAAGCGGGTATAAATTCAATAGAGGAAGAGGAGCCTGAAGAATGTGATGCTGCCTGTCCTAATAGAACGACTTTATCATGCATGATAAATTCAGAAATTGGTGCTGTTTTGGCAGTAATGAGAAGAAATGTAAGATGGGGAAGTCGTTATATGTCAGGTGATGATCATTTGGAGCACTCTCTTATTCAGTCTTTTAAGGCATTAAGGAGACAAATATTTTCATGGAACCACCATCAGTGGCAAGCTATCAACCCAACCCTGTATCTACAGCCTTTTCTTGATGTGATTCGGTCTGATGAAACCGGTGCAGCAATTACAGGTGTTGCTTTGTCATCTGTTTACAAGATCTTGACCCTTGATGTCATTGATCATAATACTGTCAATGTTGAGGAGGCTATTCACTTGGTGGTTGATGCTGTCACTAGCTGCAGATTTGAGGTCACAGATACTACTTCTGAAGAAGTTGTTTTAATAAAGATACTACAAGTTCTCCTAGCTTGTATGAAAAGCAAAGCGTCTGTAATGCTGAGTAACCAACATGTTTGCACCATAGTCAATACTTGTTTCCGTATAGTTCATCAAGCTGGAAACAAAGGCGAGTCATTGCAGCAGATATCACGGTACACAATGCATGAACTTGTGAGGTGTATTTTTTCTCACCTTCAAGATGTTGACAACACAGACCATGCATTGGTTAATGGAAGCTCTAATCTGAAACAAGAGGTATGAGAGTAATTTTAACTTAATTTCAAGGTTTCTTCCGTTATTAATCTTTTAGCCGGTACAAAGGAAAATAATAGAAATGGAAATTTGGGGGTAGGGGTGCTCTTACATCAATTACTGCTCCTGTTATGCGACACTTAGTGATATGCTATCAGTTTGGTTGTCTGTTCTGCTGACATAATATTGCCGACTCGACTACCTGTTCAAGTTGGGGTTAAATTTATTTTTGATCCCTAAAAATTGAAAATTGATATTAATCCCCACAAAACCTTGTATTCATTTTTTCATCCTTGAAAAATGCCAAAATTGTGTGCTTTTTTAGTCCCGGATAATTGACCGATGAGGACTAACAGCACCAGTTTTGTTAAATATGTAGGAACAAAAATTGAATAAAATTTTTTAGAGACTACAATCAAATGTGCCCTATTCTATAGGAATGAGATTCAAAATATATAACCCTTTATATTTAATCCTTCTGTTAAATCAAATGCTTAACGGATTCTTTGTAGATAACACAAAAAGAAGTCACCTGTCTTGTTTATAACGAGAATCGCCTATGAATGTGGAAATTTGTTTTAATATTATTATAGTATTGCTAGCGTGCAGTCTGCTTCTTGTATTGCGCTAATGTGTAAATATTTTCTCTAGTATTTGTTTCTTTGTTTTTCTACATACATATTTGTTCTGTACTACTTGATTTAGCTCAATAAAAAGATCTAATATTAACTCTGAATTAGAATCATTTTTCCTTTCCTTACATTTTATGATTTTCCTGTCATTTGATATATTTTTATTTTTATATGGAGAAGACTCTTATGAATTGTCTGTCATATTTCAAAGTTTAAATTTTTAAAAAATTATTTCTGTAGTGTGATTCTTTTAATTGAATCATTTTCTCATCTCTTTATGCAACCTTCCTATCAATTCAACAATTTAAAAATACACAAGAAATAGTAAATATAAAGCCTCGATACATATCACTTTTCTATAGTGAACAATTTCAATAATACAATAAAATGAGGTTGTTGTCCCAACCATTTTCCCCTAATCCGTACATGTTCCGTGTTCCCTCATCAGTTATTCATCATTTTGTTCTGTATAGATTTCTGAATTAATCCAGCATCCTGCAACAACAAAAGTGAGGATGACACTAATTGTGCAATTGCATTGTTCCTTCAAATTTGAATAAATATCACAAATTTATAAAACAAAATGCAACGAAAGTAAAAACTTCCAGGAGTTATATTACAGAAATTTATTCCCACGTCTTCCTAAACTATATGCAAAATCTGTTGAGCATAATAAAGATGATTGTAAGAACCGTTGAAGGATAAAGCCAATACATTATACAAATAACTGAATAAGTTTAAATTATTGAATATTGTTTGCTACAACGGAAACTTTAACAGCAGATTAAACTATATTGATAAAAGGGGAGCAAAAACAAGCACTTTTATAATAGAATATGCAGTATGAAAGTGTCTTTTGCATCGGTATCAACATGTAATTACAAAGAACCGTAGAAAACAAGAGAACTTAACGTACCAAGATTGAAGGCTTTTAACTTTGAGGGACAACCAAATGCTATATTGTTGATTGGAAAAGAACAGGAGTGAGAGGTTAGGAGAAGTTACTTATTACCGTAAGATGCAAAGGAAAGTTGGAAAAGGTGAGTGGAAATAAAAATGGCAATTATTGATGGTCTCTCAACCTGGGACGGATCCAGAAATCTAGGTGACGGGGGCTAAAAAATGAGAATACACTTTTTGACAAAGGATAAATATTAGCGAATCATAAAACTCTGTTGCAATGTAACTTCTATTTTTTGGGTAAGGTTTTTTATTTTCTTCAATATCACAACATCCCGTCTAGATATTTTAGGAACTAACCTATAAAAATGACATTATGTTGAGTTTTACACTGTCGGTGCATATCAATTAAACTCTTATTACAATCCAACGGTTGTGAACGACTGACAGTGTAAAGAATATTTACATTGTCAGTGCATATATATACAAAATTTAAGTATATTAGGAAATTCAAGGCTTTTCTTCTTTTTTGTCTTAATAATTTAATATATGAATTAACTTAATAAATTATCCAGTAGTACGTATTAATGTAGCCAGTCAAAACTGTTAGAGAAAATAAAATCTTGTCTATTAATTGGTATAAAAATAAAATAGTATAGTTTATTATTGGTTGCCAATATATGTGTTCTTAACTACTGAAATATAAAAATATATGTTCTTACATAAATAGGTGTTTAATGTTTACCGATTTTACACGTCATCATCTATCCTTTTTGATTGGTACGTAAACTAAAATCAAGTGAAATCAATAGATTTATCTCACAGCTTTATACTCAAAGATTTGGCAAGGGAGGGAGGGGGCCACACCATGGCTTCCCTCCTGTGTATCTGTCCCTGCCCTCAACCCCAACCATCGTCCCAGTCTCTAGCGCCAGTCCAAGAATCCAATTTTCCCTTCTTCTTTTTCCTCTCTTTCTCCATGTTTCCTCTACTCCCGAGCCAGAATTTTAGAGAAATGAAACTGCTTGGAAGATGTTATTGTCGTATGAGAATGTGGCTATTGAAAATTTTCAGATAAGGGTAAACTTTTTTTCTTTCTTTGCACAAAAATGGCATTTAGAAGGGTAAGAGTGGAAAATAAGAGTGGAAAAATAAAAAGGCAGGCCAAAAAATTGTATCCCCTTTTATCTATTGTTAAAGATAACATACAGTATAAACTGGTAGTTATGTTTGTAGAGGTAGGGCGGCATCAGTCACACTTGCTTCCCTTTGTATCCGTCTCTGTTTGGGTTGTCAGGAACTGGATATTTACGATATCTCTATCTGAATATTTGTTGTTTGTTCGTGCAGACTGGAGGCCTAAATAATGAGTATGCTTTCGGAAGTAGAAAGTTGGAGAATGGAAGCGTGAACTCTGAATATGATAATCAGCCGCTATCTGCAAACTTTGCTTCAAATTCTGCAAGTGCTGTGACAGTAACCATGATGGATGAAAACACAGCGATTGCTCTTACTGGCAAGGAGAGTGCATCATATGACGTGCATCTCATGACTGAACCATATGGTGTTCCTTGCATGGTGGAAATTTTTCACTTTTTGTGTTCTTTGCTGAATGTTATTGAGAATATGGAACTGGGTCCTAGATCAAACACTATAGCATTTGATGAAGATGTACCCCTCTTTGCTTTAACTTTAATCAATTCAGCTATAGAACTTGGTGGGCCTTCTATTCACCGTCACCCAAGGTTGCTAAGCTTAATTCAGGACGAGCTTTTTCATAATCTGATACAATTTGGTTTGTCAATGAGTCCTCTTATACTTTCAATGGTGTGTAGCATTGTTCTCAATCTGTATCATCATCTTCGTACCGAACTCAAATTACAGCTAGAAGCATTTTTTTCTTGTGTCATTTTGAGACTTGCACAAAGCAGATATGGGGCTTCATATCAGCAACAAGAGGTAGCCATGGAAGCCCTTGTTGACTTCTGCAGACAAAAGACTTTTATGGTTGATATGTATGCTAACTTTGATAGTGACATAACTTGTAGTAATGTCTTTGAAGACCTTGCTAATTTGCTGTCAAGAAGTGCATTTCCTGTGAACTGTCCGTTGTCTGCTATGCATATTCTTGCTTTGGATGGTCTTATTGCCGTTATACAGGGAATGGCTGAAAGGATAACCAATGGATCTGCAGACTCAGAATATTCTCCAGTAAATCTTGAAGAGTATATTCCATTCTGGATGGTTAAATGTGAAAATTATGGTGATCCAAATCATTGGGTTCCTTTCACCCGTCGCAGAAAGTACATAAAGAGAAGATTGATGATTGGTGCTGACCACTTCAATCGTGATCCTAAGAAAGGTCTGGAGTTTCTCCAGGGAACACATCTTTTGCCCGACAAACTTGATCCCCAAAGTGTTGCTTGCTTTTTCAGATACACTGCTGGGTTGGATAAGAATCTTGTTGGTGATTTTCTTGGAAATCATGATGAATTTTGTGTTCAGGTTCTTCATGAATTTGCTGGAACATTTGATTTCCAAGATATGAACTTAGACACAGCCCTTCGTCTATTTCTGGAGACTTTCAGACTGCCTGGAGAGTCGCAAAAGATACATAGGGTGCTTGAAGCTTTCTCTGAGAGATACTATGAACAGTCACCACATATCCTAGCTAACAAGGATGCTGCTCTTGTGTTATCATACTCAATGATAATGCTTAATACAGACCAGCATAATGTGCAGGTTAAAAAGAAGATGACAGAAGAGGATTTTATCCGGAATAATAGGCATATAAATGGTGGCAGTGACCTTCCTCGAGAATTCTTATCAGAGATTTATCATTCAATTTGTAAGAATGAAATCCGCACAACTCCTGAGCAAGGTGTTGGGTTTCCAGAAATGACACCAAGTCGATGGATTGATCTACTGCACAAGTCAAAGAAAACTGCTCCATTTATTGTATCTGGTTCCAAGGCCTACCTTGATCATGATATGTTTGCCATAATGTCAGGCCCAACTATTGCTGCCATCTCTGTTGTATTCGATCATGCCGAACATGAAGAGGTATACCAAACATGTATGGATGGATTCCTAGCTATTGCTAAGATATCTGCCTGTCATCATCTTGAAGATGTTCTGGATGATCTAGTAGTGTCACTTTGCAAGTTCACTACACTCTTAAATCCATCATTGGTTGAGGAACCAGTCCTTGCCTTTGGAGATGACATGAAAGCAAGAATGGCAACTGTAACAGTATTCACTATTGCAAATAGGTATGGTGATTACATACGCACGGGTTGGAGAAATATTCTTGATTGCATTTTAAGATTGCACAAGCTAGGTCTTCTTCCTGCCCGTGTTGCCAGTGATGCAGCTGATGAGTCAGAGCTTTCTTCCGAAACTGTGCATGGCAAGCCTATTGTGAATTCTTTATCTTCAGCTCATATGCAGTCCATTGGCACGCCAAGGAGATCCTCAGGATTGATGGGCAGGTTTAGTCAGCTCTTATCTCTTGACACTGAGGAGCCAAGATCACAACCTACTGAACAACAGCTTGCTGCTCATCAGCGCACTCTTCAAACAATTCAGAAGTGTCACATTGACAGCATATTCACCGAGAGCAAATTTCTGCAAGCTAAATCTCTTGAACAGCTTGCAAAAGCGCTCATTTGGGCCGCAGGTCGACCTCAAAAAGTGAACAGCACACCGGAGGATGAAGATACAGCTGTTTTCTGCTTGGAGCTGCTGATTGCAATAACTTTGAATAACAGGGATAGAATAGGGATTCTTTGGCCGGGTGTATATGACCACATATCCAATATTGTTCAGTCAACTGTAATGCCCTGTGCCTTGGTAGAGAAGGCTGTTTTTGGACTCCTGCGGATTTGCCAGCGATTGCTCCCCTACAAAGAAAACATTGCTGACGAACTTTTGAGATCGTTGCAACTTGTCTTAAAGCTTGATGCGCGAGTTGCTGATGCTTACTGTGAACAGATTACTCAGGAAGTCAGCCGCCTTGTGAAGGCAAATGCTTCTCACATAAGATCCCAGTTAGGATGGCGTGCAATTACATCACTGCTTTCCATCACTGCTAGGCACATAGAAGCATCCGAGTCTGGGTTTGATGCACTTCTTTTCATTATGTCTGATGGTGCCCACTTGCTTCCAGCTAATTATGTTCTCTGCGTAGATACTGCAAGGCAGTTTGCTGAGTCTCGTGTTGGCCAAGCTGAGAGATCTGTACGGGCACTAGATCTCATGACAGGGTCTGTCAATTGCTTGACCCGGTGGACTAGCGAGGCTAAAGAAGCAATGGAGGAGGAGCAAATGTCTAAGTTGTCTAAGGATATAGGAGACATGTGGTTGATACTAGGACAAGGTCTAAGGAAAGTGTGTTTAGACCAGAGAGAGGAGGTTAGAAATCATGCTTTATTATCTTTGCAGAAGTGTTTGACAGGAGCAGATGACATTTATCTCCCATATGGTAAGTGGTTGGACTGTTTCGATCTTGTGATCTTCACCGTGCTTGATGATCTTCTTGAGATTTCACAGGGACACTCCCAGAAGGACTATCGCAATATGGAAGGCACCCTTATCTTAGCAGTTAAGCTCTTGTCCAAAGTTTTTCTTCAATCCCTCCCAGTTTTGTCACAATTAACAACCTTCTGCAAGCTATGGTTAGGTGTACTGACCAGAATGGAAAAGTATATGAAGGTGAAAGTTAGGGGGAAAAGAAGTGAGAAGCTTCAAGAAACAGTGCCCGACCTGCTTAAAAGCTCTTTGCTTGCTATGAAAATGAGGGGTATACTGGCCCAGAGGAGTGCATTGGGTGGCGATAGTCTTTGGGAATTAACTTGGCTTCACGTGAATAACATTTCGTCTTCATTGCAACTTGAGGTATTCCCTGAGCAGGATTCTGAACATTTTCAGCACAAACAGGGTGAATTGGTAGGAGGTTTGGTACCTGATGAAAAGGTTTCTGTTTCTTCAAGTGAAATTGCCAGCCTTGAAGATGCTGGCATTGTTGGTTAACGAGATTCAATGTTGTTTCCACTGGAATGGGCTATTCTGTTCATACTCAAGACACACGATCCCTGAAGTTCAAATACTGATTATTCAGAATACTGTGAATCATATTCACTTGTTAATTTTGTTTTGCTAATGGTAGATGCAGATGCATGCATTACACGAATTATCAGGGGAAGATTTTATGTCTGTCTAAAATCTAAAATCACATCTTCATCTGTCTCGCATTTCCACTTCATCCCGCCTTCCATAGAAGCTTCTTGTTAAGAGCTAGTTAACCCAGGTGTGTTAAGGAGTTAATTGTGTTGTAACAAAGATCACATTTTCATCTGTCTGGCATTTCCACTTTACCTGTCTTCCCATAGAAGCTTCTTGTTAAAGTTAGTTGAATCGGGGTTGTTAGTTTATTGTTAAGTAGTTAATTGTGTTGAAACCGTGAGAGTCTACCTTATATGAGACACTGTAGTGTATATGTATATAAAGGAGTTCATCATAATTGAAATATCACAAGTGTAGCATTTTTAAGTTTCCTGATTCAAATCCTATGGTTTTCATGTAACTGCAGAGGTATGAGGTATGACTAATGGCTCTTATTTAGCGAGCTTTCATATCTTTGCCGAGTGTGATTAATCATGACACGTTAATGCAATGTTTGGAAATATATTAATTATTGGATTTGTCTCTTTGTGACGTATTTATTTAGTAATTAGTACTAGTTACATACATATTTGTATTTTGCCTTTTTTGTGCAAAAATTGTGTCCAGGCTTGTCATTATGCGTAATGGCATTTTCCTGATTGGACTATTTGTAGATTTAGAATATTTACTTTGCGGAAAATTAGTTCAACTGTCATATGCCAAAAATAAATTAGTTCACCTGTAGTAGTTGGATGGTAAACAACATATACTAATAAACAAAGTCATTCTTAACCGATAGCAGGCCTTGTAATTAAGTCCTCTCTTTCTTCCTTCTTTATTTATACAAAACAACCAGATTACTCTTTTGTACAGAAATATAAGAAATATAGCATACCTTTTAAGTGAATTAAATATTGAATATTTTTTATACCCACCACTTTTTTGTTTTATTTACACCACCACCATCAGTATCCGGCTCACTGGACCGTCTAATCTGGTTCGAGAGTCATTTCTGGTATCAAGTGGTTCTAGCCCTCTCCCGATCACAGTTGCGGGGATCGAACTGTAGTCCTCTCTACCAAGCTCAGTGTCAATCACCATTGAACCAACTAACTATTGGTTGAAATCTATGTTTCAATACAAATGGATTTCATTAATTATTTTTTGGTCGAAGATTAATTAATTCTTTAATGTGTTTGTTTTGTCTTTGTGATTTAGTACTTTGATATGAATAGAATCAGAGGATCTTTGTTCTAAAGTATGCTGTTGAAATAGTAGTAGTTAGTAGCAAAGCTTGATTGATGTACAATAATTTATTAATAAAATCACTAATTGACAGATACCATTTTCATTTTGAAATGAAATTTAAATAATAGTATGCACTAAACAAAGACAATTCAGACTCTCATTGTTTCACAGGAGGGAGTTAATCAAATTTGCTGATTACCCAGCTCTTAAAAAAATTAAACACCCCAAACACACCATATTATTAGCCAAGAGGTGATCTTTCATAACCAATCTGTTGTGATCACAGAGTTATTAACTCTAGCATTCAGTTAAGATTTCTCATTATATCTATGTCCTACATGGTCAAAATCATGATACATTGCAAACTTCCTGAGACATTTATTAAAAGTTGAGACTATATAAATGTTGACATTATGTATGTACATAGGTGGAAATCTTAGTGGCCATACCTACAAACAAGACTCACTTAACTTTTACAGTAATACAGTATATGCCAACCAACAAAAACAACTAATCTCTAAATAGTAATTGTTTCTTGAGGTCTGCATTTCCTAATTCTGATATGCACATTTCCATCCTTTATGCTTCCACCATTCATAATTTGGCAGCATTGCCTCCGTGGTACCTGATTTAAAACAGTCAATCAACTTAATCAATTTAAAAGCCATACTTAAAATCTGTTGCTATCGGAGTTTGAATACTATTTTCAGTTCCTAATGATATTTTAGTTTGAATATCTTGTGACTATTTTAATTGACTTATTTGAGCTTACATATTGACATAAACACTTTTGAGATGCTTTAGGAGACCTTATAGACACAACTTATGACATGTCTATAAGCTGTTTTCAATGTAATTTCAGAAACTTTTCCCAAATAGCTTATAAAAACAACTTATAGCTTATATGAAAATAATTTAACTTTATTTATATCTTTGGCTATAGAGATAGCTTATATATAAGCACTTATATAATAGACATTTATGCTATAAGTGCTTAATTTAAATTGTTTATCCAAACAGAGCTAAAGTGTGTGTGTGTGAGAGAGATATAGAGAGAGAGAGAGAGTAATACATTCTTCCAATATTCTGAATCCAGTTTCAAGACAGAAACTTTAATTCTCTGCACTTCTCCATCTGCTCTCTTGCAGTTCTTTCCTTCCTTGCCAAAATATCTCTTATAGGTAGTGACACTTCCAGTGCCCGCCATTCTAACCTGATCCAGGAAAAATATAGATGGCTGCTGGCATTCGTCAGGGTTCAGCCATCGAGTATTAAACGTGAAAGGACCATCACTCGAACTTCTCCATGTTTTAAACGTCTGAAATGGCATCTGCAAATCTGCTACTATCACCAACGTTGTATAGATTTGTATTGTGTAGCCCCATGAAATAGATATCGACCATTTACGCCTATGATCATAACAAACACTTTGCTGCACTATCCTTGCAGGGTCAAGGTGGTATGCACTGATGAGCTTTCCCAATGAATTCATTTGACTTTGGTCCGGAAACAACGAGTTCAATTGATCAAGGTGATGAAGTGACACGAGTGGTGCCAAAGGGTGCGCGGCTAAAATACCATAAGGATTCCCTTTAATGTCAAGCTGAAAGAAAAAGACCATAAACACAGTAAATTTCTCGTAGATAAAGAAAAGCTGATAGTATAATTAATGTGTACGTTTTCGTGCATACCTGATGGAATCCTCTTTCTCTTGTAAGAGGTACTCCTAATTCATTTACACAAGCCCAAATTCTTTGATCAGAGCCATAAAAATAATAGTATCTATGAAGACAAGAATCCATAATTTGGGTTAGTCTAACTGCTAGTGCATAACTAATGGCAATTCCACCACCACCAAAAGCCATATCAAAACAATGCATCAAATCTTGCTCCACACTCTCGGAATTTCCACCAATATAATACAATTGATTGTGATCATATTTTCCCAACACGGTAACTAAATTCTCGGGGAAAAACACTGTATCATCGTCTCCCATTACAAACCACCTTACATTTGGCAGACCAAGTCTAAAGCTTTCGTAAACTATCCTCGCTATCCGAACTGCTGATGCAGAGTGCACGTGTCTGAACCGCATCCAACCTTTTGAGATTTTATACGGAATTATCATAGGGTCCGACTTAAAATCGTCCGGTCTCTTGTCGAGCCAAGCAAAACCTCTGCAAGTGTTTGGATTCCACCAAAGTTTGCTGTAGTTACTACGGCTATGCCACGTGTTTGATGATCCGGCAATGCCGAATATAATATGTGAGATGTTTGTTGGTTCATTGTCAATTTGAATGACTGAAACATTCTGTATAACGTGTAAATGTTCGGGTAATGGAAACCATCGGTCTGGTTTAGCGAATGTTGAATGGAAAGCAAGTGTTATGGATGCTATAAGGCAGATAAGTATGCCAACTCTTATTGAGATTGAAACCATGTCACCAATTTTTTCTGTAAAAGGTAATCTTGCTATTTTAAGAGGGTCATGACTAGGTTCCAACCGATCTTGATTCATCTTCTTCTTCACCCTGTTACATTTGAAATAAAAGAATCAGCAAGAATTTAGATATATGTTTATAACTAATCATAGAGTCTTTCACTTAATCAAAGTAATGATAAGAATGAATGAAAGGGTGTGTTTGAACTTGCATTCTTGGATTGATGAAGAATCTTTATCAGTGAAACTGCCTCAACTAATAAAGTGGATGCACCAACCAACTCTCTTATTCACCAAGGAGAACCAGAAGTTATGCATCTAAAATTATGCTTTTGGTGCTAAAATATCTAAATCATTAGCCACAAAATGCCAAACTACAAGGTATCTTCTTTTGTGTGTGCAAAACTATAGGGTATCTTTAATCAATCGTTTTAATATATCTTGTGTCATATATATAAAGCATTACACTCTTTAATATTGCATCTCATAATGGCTCAACTAAATAGTCAAAGGTTGCTCTTATAAAACAAAGAATTATTATCAAATTACTTTGTTTTTATAGTTTTAATTTGTAACTATCCCTACTACCTTGAGAGTCTTTTTTCTCTTCATATGAAGTTATGAGCCATAAACTAATCTCTAGATCTTAACATTAATGATTAAGCATCACATGTCTTTTTTCTCTTCATATTGGGGTGACTAAATATCAAAAGATTATTTAGGTTTTAAATTTAACAAGTCTCTCTAAACAAATACAGAGAACAAAATGTTTTTTCTAACATTTTTTAAGCAAATATTCTTTCAAGCTAAAACCCTCATGAACCTACATATCTAAAGCTTACTCATATACAGTAAAATTCAGTTAGTTAAAAATATATAACATTGTGTTTTGCGATGCAAGTACAATTCAGTTGATGACGCTGATATGCATGAGTCTAACCACTACACTATTTGACAAACTATATAAAATAAATAAAAAATCTGAGCACTAAATAATTTTTTATGGATGATTAAGTTAGATAAATGTATATATTGGTTTCTACTTATTTGTTTTTTGGTATATAGAAAAAATGACAAGTCATTGGAAATTCACGCACACAAAGTGGATGGACTGATGTCGAACCTTGGACATGACGTCCAACCTAGCAATTTCAGTATTTCTGCAATTTGAGTTAGGATTTGTGGACATGTGTCTACTTTAATCACACTCAAATTAGGGATTCCTCAATCAAGTCAATTTAATTTTTACCAAAGTCACACCATGAGAAAATTAATGAGAAATTAATTCTAGGAAGAAGTGAAGAAAAAATTGATAATTTTGAAAAAAGCTAAGTTGTTACTTTTGAAGAAAAAAGTTTATGAACTTATTTTTTTCTTAATAAAAAAGTTTATCAAGTTTCTATTTTGTTTAACCAAAAGGTTGATGAAGTTAGAAACTGACAAAAACAACATAAGAAATATATTTATAAAAAAAAAATCCAATGAAAGAAATACAGAGCAAAATCTGAGATTTATTGGAAGAGTTTGCAGAATAGGAATAGAGAAACAGAATCAAATGAAACTTATCAATTCAATGTATAAAAGCCAAAAACAGGAAATCCACTTTCAAGAATTTTGCTTAAAAAGCACATAAAACTCAATAGTTTGTTAAATTTCACCCCAAAAAACAGAACATTAAAAATGGGAATTTTTTCCAACAATCATGGAAAACAAGAGTCTTACATCGTACCTTGGCAACAACTGAGTTTGAATATTTCACTTTTTGTTTTGCCTTATTATATGATGATGATGATGATGATGATGATGATGATTCTCTTTGCATACAAGCTATGGTCTTTTTGATTGCAACCTGTTCTGTCTCCTCTGCAATGAAACAAAACATAAAAATTTTGTTAAAAAATTCCCACAAAAAAAGGTATAAACTTTAACAAAAAGGAATAAAAATAACAATGGCCCAGATGAAGAATATGAAGAAGAAGATAATTACGATGATGAAGAACAAGAAGGGAAAAAATGGGTCTTGAATTAGCGTACTCCATCTGCAGAATTTGGTAGATTCTGCATTTTTCAGAACAAAAAAAAAAAATCCTTTCTTTTTCTTCTTTTTTTTTTTTCTTTTATTTTTTTTTATTTTTTGATTTTTTTTTTCTGGTTTATTTTGATGATTGTGCTGCAGAATCCTTAAAACTGATCGTGAGTCTTGATTGCACGTTGTTTCAACACAGTCTAAGGTGAGAGAAGAATAGGTACACTTTTTATTTATGGAACACCATGGTCATGTACAATACTTGCATTCTTTTTTTTTTTTTTGGTACATTACAATACTTGCATTCTATGCTAATGCTATGCATGTATAAATACAATATAAAATAAAATAAAATAAAAATGCATTCATATACAGTTATACAGTATCAGAAATTTCGACAACAAATGAAAACCAAAACAAAAAAAAAAGAAGAAATTTCAACAACAAAAAATATAATCAAGGAAATTTCTTTGAATTTTTATTTCTTTCTTTGTTTTATGTCCACAACTTATAATAAGATAAGAGAGAAAAAAATGTCCACAACTTATAAATTATAATAGAGGGTTCATATATTCTGAGAGATAGAAGTGTTTTTTTGTAGTATAGTGGTTATAATCATGTCCAAATGTCAATTTATATTAGGCCATTTAGCCTAACTTTTTAATTTTCACATAACCTCTCCAAATGTTAAAACCTTAGGTCATTTAGTTTAGCCTACCTTTTTAATTTCACATCACCCATCCACCGTGCTATATACTCTATGCAAATCAGTTCATCAAAAAATAATAAAACCAATTTTAAAATGCTTTTTTTTTTAAATTATGGTATACTTTCGCGAGAGATTAATTGTTTAAGATAACTGCAATTTGTTTAAAAGAATAAAATATATTATCAGCAGGAAATGATTATTTAATCTCCTTATTGTTTTACTCTCTATTTCATTTCATCGACCCAGTTTTCAGACCTAGCCACCAAACTGTCCTATAACTCTCGATCTTTCCATACATATTATTTTTCATATGTAATGTCCTTAGATCAAACCTAGACTAAATAGTTAATGACACATATAAGTATGTAATATTTGCATTACACCTATACCTACCTATGTTTGGTTTAGCTTGTAATTTTTGCGGTTCAAAAAATTCAATGTAATATTGAGAAGCTCTACATATAACATGTGACGTGACTATAAAATTGAATTTTTTTTTTCAACACTATGCCTATGTTTGGTTTATCTTGTAATTTTTGAGTCCAAAAATTGAATGTGATATTCAGAAGCTCCACATGTAACATGTGGTGTGACTATGAATTTGAAATTTTCCAAACCCTCGCTATGTTGAATTTGTTAATATAATTTTACTTGTAATATTTTACCGCGTAATTTTTTATTTTGGCGGATTAAAAGAGATACACTCTTTTGACAAAACAAAAAAAAAGAGATACACTCTCATGCAAAAATTAGAATGAACTATCAATTTTGATAGGACGTTGTTATATTATGATAATACATAAATTTGTAACTTAAACTATTCAAATTTATAGTATGGGAAATATTTATTTGGACATAAACCCAAAATAAAATTATTTAGGCATACAAGTAAAACAAAAATAATATTTTCATATTATTTAATAATTTTCTCTTTAATTTTTTTTCACATACATGCCCAAATATTTTCATTGCCCAACAAGTAAATATTCTCTTCATAGTATTTGATCAATTTAACCCAAAATAGCAGGCAGATTAGTAGGGGAAAGAATTTTCAACAATCATGAAATTTGAATTTTGAAACATCACACATGGCTTGCATTTTTAAATTAAAAGACAGTTAATGCACTCAAACAAAGTGAGATTACCTTTTATTTGAGATTACCTTTGATTGGGATTAATTAATGGAAAATGCTAAACAGTGCTCTCGGGCACTGTTTAAGGAAGCAAATATAGTAATATGACATTGAGTTTTGTGCAGTCAACGTCTCGAAAGTCTAAAAAGTATTATTTTCAATTTAAATTTTTTTTTTTTTTTTGTTTCCTTAATCAGTGTCCCGAGGGCACCGATTAGTATAACCCTTAATTAATTTACATGTGTTTAGAGTTTAGTGGCCCCAAAAGAATAAGGTGGGTGGTTCAAGGAAAGAAAGGTATGCGAGTGGGAGAGACTAGTATAAATGGTGAGACTTGGTGATAATTCATTGGTTGACTGACTGCTACCACCTAATAGGTGTTGTGTGAGATCCGGCACAGTGAGTCCACCACGTACGACACTTGGAAGTCTCATAAGTGAACGTTCCCAAATCATTCAAACCACGTTCTACTCTCAAGATTAAAATACTCCCTCCATCTCAAAATAACTACATGTAGTCAGTCATTATCTCGACGACTCGATTCACATCGATGATCTTGGCTCCATACTAATATATATTATATCCTTCTCATATAGAAGGATATATATTTGATTTTTACTCTCAAATATATCATTTCACATAAATACTGACTTGAACGTTAGAGTGTTTTGTATAAGTGCATTCCCCCTTCATCGGCCATGTTCATTCTGATAAAGTAAAATCAACTACTGGATATTTGCCAATACAAAATTTTAATCATTAATATATTTAATCATGTATTAATAAAATTATGATAAGTTGATATTTTATAAATATTCATTGAGAAAAATCTAACAACATGTTATTCCCACCACCATTGTCACCCCCAACAATTTTCACTCTTCTCAAACTCCTCATATACCAAGTCCACCATCATTTTCCCCTACAAATATCACCCCAACGAACCTAAGAGACCATCACCCGCCACCCCCAAAAAACTGACACTTAATTACAAGATTATGATTTTATTTTATAGGAATGAAAATTAAAATTCGTTAATTTTATATAGGATGAAAAATATATTTACCCTTGAATCAAATTACAAGATTGTGGTTTCAGTGGTTGTGAAATTGTTTTGTTGTATAGGGTTTAGAATATAAATGGGTATCTATCATATCCATACATGCCCCGTTGGATAAATATGATATCTGTATCAGTCCCACTCCATATATACGCGGATATCCGCTAAGCGAGTAAACTACACATTCGAAATATCCGCGAAGAATATATATATCCATAAAGAAATTTTTTTCCCTAAAAGTTACTCCATCCGGCCACTAATCTAAGCAAAAATTCTATTTTGTACATTTTTTTTTTTTGACAATAATTTTGCACACTTATTAAAAAGTAACTTTTTCATCTTAATTTTATATGATATTTCTATTGAAATTCCTAAAATAACCTTCATAGTAAGAAGTTACTACTCTTATTAGACAATCTCCAATGGTGGTACTTATATTTTTAAGTACTAGTACCTAATAGGTACTCTCATTGGAGCAAAAGCAAAATTGTACCTAATAGGTACTAGTTCTATAATAAGACATAGTACCTAAAAAAATTTTGTGGGACCCATTTAAAATGATGTTGAGTTATTGGATAGATGTGTTACTAGTGAGACTAATTTAGAACTTTTGGGTTGGAGGGATTGAGTACTTATTATGTACTATTATTAAAAAAATTATAAATGAATGATGTGTACATGTGGGACCCACTTAAGTACTCAAAAATGAGTAACTCCATTGTGGATGCTCTACCATTTCCAAATGGTGAGTACTTATTTTTTAAGTACTAGTACCTAATAGGTACCACCATTGGAGCAAAACATAAATGAGTACTTATTAGGTACTAGTTTTACAATAAGAAATAGTACTTATATAATTTTTGTGGGACCCATTTATAATGATGTAAAGTTATTGGAGAAATGTGTTATTAGTGGGACCAATTTAGAAGTTTTTAAGATGTGTTGGGTTGGAGGGATTGAGTACCTATTAGGTACTATTAATAAAAAATTATAAATAAGTGATGTGTACATGTGGTGCCCAGTTAAGTACTCAAAGATGAATTGCTCCATTGTGAATGCTTAAAAAAGAAATTTGTTTCCATCTGTTAAAGTTAGCAACTCAACAAACTTGTATCCTCATAAAGAAATTTGAGTTGCTCTATTAAGTGATGTGTACATGTGGGGCCCAATTAAGTACTCCATTGTAAATATTGGTGTATAGGAAACACCAATATTTATTTGTGTTCGGCGCACATGCAGCTTTTCATATTCCCATAAACAACAAACTTGTATCCTCATCATCACTTATGTGCTTTCTATGCTTTCTAACACAAGAACTTGTGTGCTTTCTACTAAAACCTTAAATAGATTGCACATCTTCATTAGGGACTTTGTTTAGATCAAAATTATGCTTAAAGTTACAAATAGATTGCACATTTTCATCACCATTGTCATCATCTGTGCTAATTTCTATATCCATATCCAATGAATCTTCAACAATGAGTTGTGAGAGTATTTCATTGTCTTTGTGTCCATCTCTCCATACCTATCCAATGAGTCTTCAACAATAAGGTTTGATAAATCCTCATTATCACTTATGCCCAAATCAAATGAGGGTATGTTAAAAGATTCATATGATGCTGCCATTTTTAAGTGGTCGAAAGAGAAGAGTAATTTTCATGAAGAGAATAGGTTCCATGAGCATATTTTTATACCAATAAGAAATCTAATTGTCTCTGTAACAACCTAACAGAACAAACTAGGGAGTTGCAATCGTTACATGGGAAGTTGTAAGAGTGGAAATTACTGTCTGATGTGTCATTAATTGCCAGCATGCTTAGGCATTTGTAATCCAAACAAATACTCCCTCATCCCTAATTATAAGCATCCTTTTAAAGATAAAATTTGTTCATAAATATAAGTCTATTTTCAATTCTCTAGACACATTTATTATTATTTTTCCAAACATAACCCTACTTTGCATTGAAATACGAAAAGTTAACTACAAATACATCTTTTCACAAAGAATAATTTAGTAATTGTAGTACCCAAAAATTACACATTTCTTACGCTACAAATTTTTCTTAATATGCGTGAAAAATTTCAATGCATTTCTCTTTAAAAATTTTGCCAAAACATAATATTCATACATTTCTCATAAAAAAAAATAGTTGTACATTTTATTTCTAACCAGGCCTGGTCCGACCCAAATGCATATGTCACATGGACCATGGTATTGGGCCTAAAAAATGAGGGCCTAAAATATTTTATGTAGTAGTAGTATTGTTAAATGAGTTTTACTTTTCGCGCCCTCTAGAAATCCTTATGCACCCCCTAAAATTATGAAACTAATCCTCTCACTTTCTAGGATGTGAGCACTTTTCGCACTCTAAGTAGTGAGTGACAATATTTTTAACTCAAATCTAGCATCTGCGCCCCCTTGAAGGAAAAAATCGTGAAAAAAGGAGTTCACATTCTAGAAAGCGAACTGAGTTCGCATCCTAGAATGCGATTTTTTTTTTTCATGATATTTTCCATTCAAGGGGGGCGAACATGTTATGTTTGAGTAAAAAATATTTTCACTCGCTACTTAAAATGCGAACTGAAACCTATTTTCCTACGTAGAGTGTGAACCGAAGCACAATTTGTTTATTAGAGTGCAAACTCAGTTTACATTTTATCTTATTAAACGCGTGTTTAATTCAAATCATGCACACATTATACATGTTTAAGTCATAGCATTAAACACGTTGACTCTATAAAAGTATAGAAATTGATGACAAAATTGGTGCGATGGATTTGAATCAAATTGGTGCGATGGATCTGATTTGATTAATCACAAAATTGGTGCGATGTTTAATTCATAGCATTCAAATCATGCAAATCAATGTGACAGTTATACAAAATTAAATATGAATAATATGTACTCCTAATAAATATGGAGTACGCTAATTGCAATTCAATGGTGTCCAATAGACTCTTTATCAACGTGTATAATGTATTGATTCATTGTAATAATGTATATTTATATTTGTTTTATGTGTATAATTCATTTTCTTATTTGGTGTATTAGTTTTACTATCTCTCGATATTAATACAATTTAATTCATAGTATTGTTGTCTTATAAGATGAAGGGGACAAAAAATTTGATTTTTATATGGTGAACTAGTTCGCATCCTAGAATGTGATCTGTGATTTTTTTATTTTTGCAGTTTTACAAACTCGCATCCTAAGTAGCGAGAGGGGTAAATTGAGAATAACAGGGGACGCGCATGTCTCTCGGGGGGTGTGAGAAGAAAAACTCTTGTTAAATAGGGGTACAAAACTTAAATGTTTCATCAAATTGTACGGCCCAGCAGTCCACAGACGTGCATGAAAGTATTTTTAGTTTCTTGTTTAGTTTTCAAAATTTACAATTGCTGGACAATGTAACTTTGAACTCTTGTTTGTTATAGTCATTTAGAATAAATATTGAAACATAATGAGCAATTTTATTTTACAAACATAGTGAGCAATATGATATTGATGGGAAAGAACTATGTGTGGAGTTAAAAATTACTAATAAATATATGTTGTCATCCAGAGGAAAGATGACACCTATTTGTTTGATATATTAAACTTTTTGAAAAGATGCAACCAATTGATTATAATATGAATATTTTGTTATGTTAATTAAAAGGTTTTTTTTTTATTTTTATGTTATTTGTAATTTAAATTGAGGATGATTTTTTTTAAAAAAAAAAATTGTGTTTTTACTTTTTTATTTTATTAAAGAGTCACTTTTAATATTTGCATATAACATTCAAAAATTCGAAGACTACCTTTCGTTTTCTGTGATTTTTTTTCTTTGGAGATATTGGGCCTGTGGACTAAAACAGGGCCTTACAATTTGATGAAATATTATAATTTTATGATGTTTTCTCTCCCAAGCCCCCTCAATTCTTTTCTACCCCCTGAATTTCCGTTTTTGTCCTTGGGGGTACTGCGGTTTATACGAACGGAAATAATATGACATGCTGATAAATTTCGGTAACCACTTACCGAAATCTGGGACATTTCGGTTCGCAGGTACCGAAACAATTATTTCGGTAAACTGCTACCGAAAGTGGTCTAATTTCAGCGACCAACGTACCGAAATCTATGACATTTCAGTTTGCAGGTACCGAACAAGCTGACGTTCGTTTTTTGTGTACCGAAAACGCTAATTTCGGTTTGCAGTTACCGAAATAGTCTAATATTTGGCTTCGGTGAATATAAACCGAAGTTTTTTGGCAAAAATGTTTCAAACCGCAAGGAGCAAAATTGGATTTTTGGGGGGTATAAAAGAAATGAGGGGGGTCGGGAGAGAAAACATCTAATTTTATTATTGTTTTTTGAAACCATTAAATGTTTTAAGTTTTGTACCCGCTATTTAAGTTTTTTTGAGGCCCAATGTCATGACTCTTGTGACACATGCATTTGGTCCGAGCCTGATGTAATGTCTGATTTCACATCATTTCGAAAATCTTGAGGAGCATCGATATAAAAAAAAGGTTTAGAACATGAAGCTCAACTTTAAGTAAACTCTTTGAAGCTCAAGTTAGTAATTAATTGAGTATGAATTAAGGTTTTAAAGATAGAAAAAGGTTTTTACCTTTTGTTATGTCTAGACAATACTCCCTCCGTCCTAAAAGTTTAGTCTTTTTGGAGTTTTACACGGAGATTAAGAAATGATAAATAAAATTATTTTTACCCTTACTTTATTAAGAAAGAGAAAATATATTTAATTAATGCTTTAACTTTTGTAAGAGTATAAATGGTAAAATGTCACTAAATGTACATTGATTTCTTAAAAAGAACTAAAGTTTTGGGACAAAATTAAAAAGTTAAAAAGACTAAAGATTTGAGACGAAGGGAGTAGTATTTATAACGTGGAGAATCGATCGTGGAAGTATACCACTCCTACAATATTAGGAGAATCTTGTGCCATGGTCTTTACTTGTGTCTCTTCCTAACTATTGGAGTTGGGCGACCAAGAAAATGAGGAGTTCAGAAACATCTAGAGTGGCCTTGGTAATCCAATTTGGAACAAATTATGCAATCTCCTAAGATGTTTTCTCTCCCCACCTCCCGTGAATTTTTTATACCCCCAATATTTCAATTTTGTCCTTGCAGAAAAATTCGGTTCGTAGAAACCCAATTTTTACTAGTGCAAATTCAGAGTAAATTTCGGTTTTTAGAAATCGAATTTTTTTTTCAAGGCAAAAAAAAAACTTCGGTTTCTACGAACCGAAGTTTTTTCAAGGGCAAAATTGGAAATTCATGGAGATAAAAAATTCGCGGGGTGGGAAGAGAAAACATCATCTCTTAAATCCTAACAAATATGCATACAATTCTCTCCTAACAAACGTGCCTTCTTAAGTGGAGAAATCTCTACTCCTGAATTCATTTCTCTCTGATTATTATTTATTTTTAATAAAAAATCACTCAATTTTTTTTTTCACTATCAACTTACTGCCTAAACTTAGGGGGTGTTTGTTTCATGGATTATAAATTTATTCCTAGGAATGTGACTTTGGGAATCTTTAATTCCTATGTTTGTTTCAAGTTTTAAAAAATTATGCCTAGGAACTTTTTATTCCTTGGAATATAAATTACACATGACTTTCCCACTTTTTATTCCCATGTTAAATGGTGGGAATCTTACATTCCCATGGGAATAAGAGGTAACCACCCATAACTCTCCACTCTCCCATTATTTTTAACTCATTTATTTTTTTTATTTTAATATTTTAAAATATTAATTGAATTTATTTTAAAAATGTTCCAAGGAACTTTATTTATTTACCAAACATATTGATAGGAATAATGTTCCCAGCAATAATATTCCAAGGAATAATAATCCTAGGATTATAATTTTAATCCCCGAAACAAACACACCCTTAGACTGAGCTATTACGTGACATAGTATCCTTCCCCTAATTCTCCTTCCGTGAGTTAATTATGACTAAAAAGTACTTCATCCGTTCTTCTTTATATGTCGTTTTAGATCACGACACACATATTAATGCACAACTTTAATCACTAATATTTTATATTATAAAAAATTATGAAAATTTTATATTTTGCAAATTCTCATCGAGACAAATTGAACAATATCTTGTATGTTAATATTTGTTTTTATATTATAAATAAAAAAATATGGTCAAAGTAAATTATATATGAATAGTTCACACGATTCTCAAATTACTAAAAAGAAACGGAGGGATACCTTTTAATTTAAAAATAAACATTGTTTATAGAAAATAAAAAGAAAGTAAATGAATATTCAGTAGATTTTTAATAATTATTTTACTTCCTCACGAGTCAATGACTTTGACGTCCAAGTATATACAATTGACATCCTTTACAATAATTAATTATCTACACGATTTATATATCGATTATAGTACTTTTTTTTCAACCATATTTTTTTTTCTTCTAATTTTAATAAGAAAATCCAGATGAAAAGATTGTGCTTTAGTTTAAGAAAAAGAAGACTTTGGAACTATTAGCTCTTAGATCTATGATTTGTTTTTTTTTTTTTATATTAGCCAAAACTCTTAGAGTTAACTACTTAACTCTTAATTCTTGGATCTAAAATATGTCTTTTTTTATTATTAGATGAAATTCTTATAATTAATTTTTAACACTTATATCTAAGAACTGTTTTACTTTTAGAGAACTTTTTGAGGTGGTTGTTAATATGATATGCTATTGTGTTGAATATACATAACTCTTGAAATAATATGTAAATTTTTCGAAGGATACTTTTTTTGTCGAGTATTTGTTGGATATTGTGGAACTTACTTCTTGGAAATAATTTCTAAGTAAAAATCTTGGCCTGTTTTTTCTATGAGTAGGAGATGCACCCTATTTTATGTTGAAATCGTTAGAGTTTATTAGGGTGTGGACTGAAGTCTCAATGATCCTGATTAATTGGAGATTCATTATTGTCCGCCTTGCCTATGCGGTAATCATTTTCTTCTCTTCAAGAAGAGACATGTCTTCTTGTTGTGAGGTGTTGAGATAAATTGTTGTACTTATCTCTTTGAAATATACTTTCTAGCATGATTATGATGATGTCCTTGATTTGGAACCAGATGCCTTATATTAATTTTTTTTTGACGTAAGATGCCTTATATTACTAATGATCATCATTCATTTTGTTTTATCATGCTCATCATGCATATATAGTTATCTGTGTACTATATAGAGCATCAATGTTCTTTCCTTTTCTTATTTTATATGAGAGCATCAATGTTCTGAAAACAACACAATAATGCGATTTTTTATTTGATATAGAATAATGCAATATATGAACTTATATAGGAGTATTACTAGTATATTATTGCAAGTACATAGTCGCATGGTTGTTCAAATTCGAATTTTATAATTAATGATGATACTATGACACTATTTGGTAAATCCGATAAGTTAGTTTGATAAAAATATTAAGTGTTTTGCAACGAGTTTCTCTAACTAGCTTATAGCGTTTTTTGATATGCTATTTCAAGTAGCGTATGAACTTATAACTTTTTACATTTTATTTCATATTTACCCTTGGGTTCTGTTTGGTAAAAATAAGCTATAAGCTAGCTGATAGCTGGTAGCTTATAGCTGAAAATCTAGTAGAATAAAATTAAAGTGTTTGACAAATTTAGCTGGTATAAGTACAAAATGACATAAAAATACATGGTTAGTGGGTAGTTTTATTTTTTGGTAAGTGTTAGTGGGTAGTTATTACATAATTTAAAAAAAATAAAAAATAAAACTAATAAGGGTAATATGGAATAAAATGAAAAAACTATAAGATCATACGCTACATAAAATAGCATCTCAAAAAAAGCTATAAACTAATTAGAGAAGCTCGTTACCAAACATTTCACATTTTTATCAAACAAGCTTATAAGCTAGTCCAATAAGCTATAAGCTAGCTTATTGGACTTATCAAACCGTGCCTTATTAGTTTTATTTTTTATATTTTTTTTTTAAAAAATTATAATAACTACCCACTAACACTTACAAAAAAAAAACTACCCACTAACCATGTACTTTTATGTCATTTTAAAGTTACAACAGCTAAATTTGTAAAACACTTTATAATTTTATTTTACTAGTTTTTCAGCTATAAACTAATTTTTTAGCTATAAGCTAACTTATCAGCTATCAACTAGCTTATAGTTTATTTTCACCGAATATATCGTATGTTAATCGGCTTCCAAATCCATGTGTGTAGGAATATTACATAAACAAATATTGTCCAAAAGTAGACCAATCAGCAACAATAGCAAAACACATATTTTCTCCATTGTTCACTTGTACAAGCCACTTGTTATTATTGCTTAAAAACAAAGATTAGGTAATAATGTATTTGAATCACTCACTGGCTTGTGGGGTTGGAGTCTAATTTTCTTTTGGCGTTTTAGTCAGACCAAATAAACAAATTAAATTAAATAAGACCTTTAAAATAAAACTTCTCCCCACAAAAGTCGACCAAACATTTTTAAAAAGAAAACTGACAAAGTATTTAATTATTTAGTAGCAATTTGTTGTGTATAGTATACAAATAATTTGTTTGAAAATGCAACCACTGAATATTAATTATTTATTTTTGTCTTTGGTTGTATAATTTTTTTAAACATAATCATTCTTAATTAATTATTTGATAAATTATATCGACATTTTCAAATATATATATATATATAATTTTTAATAATAGTTAAATTTATAAAAGATTAAATTACTAATGAAAAATTTCATAATTTTTTTTATTAATGATAAAATAAAAAGAATTATTTAAATTATTAGTGTTTCTAATATGAACCTCTCAAAAACAGTTCAAGAATACATTTTACTATTTTTAGTAAAAAATGTAGTTGAAAAATAGAGAACTAAAATAATATTTTATTATAATTTACCAAAAATAGTAAGATCCACCTTTTAAACTGAATCATATATTTTAAAATAAGTGGCACGCTCAAAAAATTGTTTGAAGATGAACCGTTACCATTCTTTGTAAAGATTAAATTTGATATTAATGAAAAAAGAGTTCATGTCAAACTTCAGCCGAGTTTTGAGCTGAACCAATTCATATTGAGTTGAGTCGAGCTCCGACGAGTTCGACTCAACTCGACTCATACATAAAAAAGAAATTAGCTTTCAATATTGATTTTCTTTGCTTCAAAAATAATATTGATTTTCTTACTCTGTTTATGTTCTTATACAAAAAAAAAATATATATAATTATCTGACTTTTTTTGACTAAAAATAAAGGATATTCATTCATTCAAACAGATAGAGTACATCGATGTAATACAAATTCAAATTTGCTAAAAACAAAAAGGATGAATCTGCAAACAAACTCACAGCATCCATGTTAATAGCATAAAACGGCAAATTACATAAGCCTACATATATGACTATATTGAAGTGTCTGGAATGTCCATGCCCCCAGATCTGCAGCATTGATGACACAAAAGTCGACATTGGATAGATTTGTACTTGACCGGATCTAATCCTTCAACCTGAAACAAATGAACACCGCACAAAGACGGGAAAACAAAATACACCGCACAGAGACGGCACAACAAAATACACCGCACAAGGACGGGATAACAAATAACACAAAACCAAACAAATATGTGAAAAATCACACTTATTTAATAACGAGAAAGAAAAAACAATTTGGAGGGGTGATTTTAGGTCAAGATTTGACCTGAAATCACCCCTCTTTGATAAACTAAGAAGAAGAAAAAAGGTGACGGCTAGGGTTAGAACTTAGGAGATGAGAGAAAAAAAATGCAAAGAGGGGTAAGCTTTTTGGACTAATACATCAATATTTCACATGAAAAGTGAAAACTCTTGTGATTTGTTTCAAAATGCATATCTGAATTTATTATTATTATTATTATTATTATTATTATTATTATTATTATTATTATTATTATTATTATTATTATTATTATTATTATTACCACCAATATCACCCACTGGACCGTCTAATTTGGTTCGCGTCAGTTTTGCCAACAACTGATTTCAGTCCCCTCCGATCACAATTGTGGGATTGAAAATGTTTTTCTGATCCGAACTAATGAGTTTTGGAACGGTGATCCTCCCTACCAAGTCAAATTCCACCACCGGATCAAATAGTAAAAATAGTAAAATGTATTCTAGAATTTTAGACAATGCATTCTAGAATTTTTATGACATTTCCTAATACAAATGTAATATTATTTTATTTATTCATTATTAAAATATTATAAAAAATTCTAAATATTCATCAATACTTAACAAGTAATAGTTATTCATAAGGAGAAGGGTTATATTGACTCCAAGAGTAAGTTATAAAAGTTACTCCAAATCATAACCTTTGATTTAATATTCATTAATGGCTAAGATTGATTAATCATTAATCATAATATACAAAGTAAGACTTATTTTTTTATTGTATTGGAAAATTATCAAATCATACTTTAAATAGAATGAATTAATTATAATTATTAATTGAGACTTAATTTTTTATCATACTGAAAAATAAGGATTCCACACCACAAATGGCGTAACACTAATCTTTTGACAATCTGCTTCTTTTCTAATGCTAACAATTTTTTACGGTATGCTTCTTTTCTTTTCTATTTTACAAGTGTACCATTTCTTTTTGTGGTATATCTATGCTTTGTTTGTTACAAGTATATTCTCTTTGCTCGTGCTTTTTTTTCTTGTTAGTTCAATATTTTTTGTTTTTTTTTTTTTACAAATTTGAACAATAGGTTAATTTAATAATTTAATTTGTAATGATTTTGTTGAAGAAATAAACAGGTTTCTAGTAATGGATGTCAATGCTTTTGTAGAGGTTCCATGTACTATGCCAGTAGAAGTGGAGATATCTCATGAAAATATTTCAACAGATTCTGATCTTAATGCCAGCGATGAATTAAATAGTGAACCTTATATTAGGATGAATTCAAAACTGTTGAAAAAGTTAGAGAATTTTACAATTCATTTGCTAAAAGATTGGGTTTTGGATTATAATTAATTCATTCTATTTAAAGTATGTTTTGATAATTTTTTAATACAATAAAAAAATAAGTTTCAATTTGTGTTTTATGATCAATCAATCTTAGCCATTAATGAAATATTAAAATCAAAGGTCATGATTTAGAGTAGCTTTTATAACTTACTCTTGGAGTCAAAATAAACCTCCTCGTTCATAAAATATAAATGACTAATGTAATATAGAAATATTTAGAAATGCTGATCATATTTCCAGATCTTTCAGATTGAAATTTTTTTCTTATCTTTTATGGGAAAAGTTCCAGGATTTGGATCTCTCATTTGGGGGTATCTAGAACAAAACATGCAAAAGGAAAAAGGTACTTAGATAATCCAATAAAAGGGTACCCCTTAACTATGCTTCATAAACTTAATATATTATTTGTTCATGGACGACATATAGGAATGACTTCACTGTGAGTGCATTTGATCTGTTAAAAAATAAGGGATTGAATTGAACAATTTTTGTTGTACCCTGTTTGATTTGAAACTGGTTATGAGACTGGACAAATTAGGCAGCAAGGGACAAAACAAAAACAAGATTTTTTGTCTCTCATTAAACCACATGACAACTTTTTGTCCATAGTACAACTATAAAACATACGAAAATACCCATTTTATTTTCGAATATAAAAATATTATCGCCCTATATCTCTCCGGTACAGTTTTGTTCTGTCCTGTATTATCTTGTTCTGTCCCGTACTGTTCTGTCCAGTTCTTACTGTTTTACGAATTAAACGCAATGGAGTTTAATTTATCCCCTAAATTATTATTATTATTATTATTATTATTACTATTTTGAAATTGATTACCAATTTGTGAAAGTAAATTTTTTTAATGGCAAATAAATTATATATATATATATATATATATATATATATATATATATATATAGAAAGGAGAGAAATGATATACCAAAGAGAGTTCACAAAAGGGAATTAATACAAGAAATACTAAGTCTCCAAATAAAAGAAAAAAATACAATGAAATTAAAGATATAAAATTTCTAAGGCGCCCCCAGACTAAACCGAGAGCCACCAGCTCCAAAACGCCAGACGACCAAAAAAGAGAGAAAGAGAAGAAATCAAGAAAATAAGGCAAAAAGCAAGTTCATATCCCACCAAGACAACCAGACCCCAGAAACACCACCATACATGCAGGGACAAATCCAGAAGATTATCTCACCGGGGGCCGAAAAATAGTAAAATAATAAAATTAATGAATGTATATATGTATATATATATTATTTGTGTTTACATTGTAGATGTGATTTTTTTTTGTTACCATACTATAATTGTGTGTTTGGTTATGCGACGAATAGAATTGATTTTGATTGAATTGATTTTGTATAATTGATTTTAGTTAAAAGTGAGTTGAATGTAAAATGATTTTCTATCTCCTTTTCTTTGAAATTCAACACGGTTTTAAAAAGGTAAAGCTGGAAAATTAGGAGAAATCATATTTGACCTTTTGTTTATAATGGAGATTTGATTGTGGCCCAAAGCCAGAAGCTACCAGGAGTAGCTTTGGTTAGAATCAATTTTAGGATAAAAAAATTGATTTTACAAATAGATAACCAAACATGGTTTTAATCATCAAAATTACGTTAAACCAATGTAGACGTGCGTTTGGTCCATCCCACTGCGGAACCAAACAGAAGTATAAATTTTCCACCGTCATTTAAAAGTGACTATTATTCGTCGGAAAATATGTGAAATATACAATTTTGATTTATAATATACTATTAGAGTTGAGATTGAGTTGATACATATAGCATATGTATATGTAACCAAAAAAAATATGTATATGTAAAGAAAGGAGGAGGGAGTGGCCATGCCTTGGCCACTGCTTGCCACTCCCAGATCTGTGTTTGCACACATGACTCTAACGGTTCCAACACAAAATAAATAGTTTGCACCTCCCACTCATAGAGAGAGTAGGGATTGACAGAATTTTTTACCAAATACCACTTCCAAGAAAAAAGTTTCACCCTATACTTATGAAAGTAACTTAATACTTATTTTATTTCTTTTTCTTTGGCAATCCATTTATTGAGTCCCCCGGACTGCTTTTTTTGGTGTTGGATCAGAAAATGCAGTTTGCTAACAGAATAGCAGGATGTGCATGCCTCCAGGATGAACTACAGAATTATGTACATTAAATAGTACAAACCTATGTTCCTTCTTTTCTTTCAATAATACAATTTGTAGTTTCCTCTTCATTTTGATTTAGAAATGTTTGTTTATTAAATATAAATCGCAAAACTCAGAGGACAAGAAAAGTAAACACTTCATTCTGGTAAACACGTTTTCTATGTACTAATAATACTATAACAAAATAGTTACTGCTGTGAAACAGAAATGATATATAATAGTTTTTGGTACAATTAATGGACATGATTTTAATTATGGCACATATACTTTAGTACATACTACATTACTATATACTAAATAGTTGAAGTTACACTACCCGACAATGTAACAGACTAATAGTAGTACTACACCATATGTCTATAATTTGGTGGTGGAAACTTCAGATCAACAGTTTTTATCACATTCATGCTCATAACCGTTATCTCCTTTACCTTAGGGTAAAAAAATCTTACTTCATTCTATGCTTTTTATAAAAAACAAATCACATTTTTATTTATTCTATAATTAATGAATTTGGTCTAAACCAAATTCATTAGTTATTCAATAAATTTAAAATGTGACTTAGAGGGTCCCACAAAATTCGAGAGATTAGTCTCTGTAATTGCGTGCAGAGGATACCCAATTTATTCCAAATAAAATATGACTTAGAATGTTTCTTATAAAAAGAATTGGAGGTAGTATCTTATACACACATGTATATTATATTGTTAAGAGTTCTAGATTGAATAAGAAATTACTTGAAGATATTTTATAAGTGAAGATAATTCTCATATTCTAAGCCAGTTTTGCAGACATAGTTAAATTTAATATAATTTTAAGATGATATCAATGTCTAATTCAAGATCTGTTGGGTCACCGGTTATTAGGTTTTCTCTATCTCTCATTCAATGTGGAACTTTTAACATACTCACTACATCCAACATATCTTGAACCAGGTTTTGATGTCATCTTACAATTTTGAGTTGGGCTTACTCAACCTGTAAGATGACGATTAATCCCACTTATAAATATATATTCGCTCCATCACACAAGCAGGACTCCGATTTGCTAAAGTTAAATCACACAATTTTCACACAGTTTCAGATCTGAGCCATTAATTATAGATCAAATAATTCAGGTAAATTCTATCATAAAATCACTTAAAACAATCTCAAACGTACGATTTGGATTAGACGACTCTGATCTAAAAACTTTGTTGAAAACCTACAACATATAATCTAATCTGTTTCCACTTTCCACCACAAACACACATATATGGTGACCCCCCCCAAAAAGCCAATAAAAAACAACAGAAAAAGGTTCAGTTGAGTACTACTAAAAGCAACGTACAGAAGCTTATAACAACACCTTTCCAGCTACTTCTTATTTTCTTTTCTTTCATAGATTCTTTTAAGTTGCTTTCAAATATAAATCACAAGAACTGTGCATGCAAATGAAACCCTAGTTATAAATAGACATCACTATATATTAATTAATTCAATTCCCTTTTCTAGCAATTTTTTTTCATTATATAAAGTTTCATCTACCAGCTAGTCCTTTTCTACATATTAGATCTCATTGTGACACTTTTTTTCCTATTCAATATTACTATTGATCATCAAAATATGGAGGAATCTCAAAATATGATGTGGATGAAAAGGAAACAAGTCTTGAACTCACATATTGAAGAAGTACCATCATTTGAAGTTGGAGCTATGAACATGAACAACAAGTCTTGGGAGGAAAAAGCTTTTGCAGAAGATGCAGCTAGGATACTTGGTGGATGTATATGGCCTCCAAGATCTTACTCATGTCATTTCTGTAAAAGAGAGTTTAGGTCTGCTCAAGCTTTAGGTGGTCACATGAATGTTCATAGAAGAGATAGAGCTAAGCTCAAACAAAGTCTTGGTCACCATAATGAATTAGACCTTCATTCTCTTCATAAAAATCATTGTAAGTCTTCATTCTTCTTAACTATCGTTTTACAATTGTCTCTGAGAGGATTTGAACTCTATCTTTGAGGTTATAATGTCAAACTCTTATCAGTAAACTGACACCTGATGGACAATTGTAATTGAGTCTTCTTTAACTATCGTTCTACAATTGTCTCTAAGAGGATTTGAACTCTATCTTTAAGGTTATAATGTCAGACATACTCTTATCACTAAACTGACACCTGACGGACAATTGTAATCGAGTCTTCTCTAAGCTCGATTGTTAATGTTATCTTAACTTTTTATTTTTATTAATCATTACTCTAACTTTGTTGAAACAGTTACAACAAGCAGAGTTAACTCATCTTCTTGGCCATCAACTATATCTAAACAAGAAAACTGTTTTGAGTCAAACATGTCTTCTTCATATTCTTCTTCAATTAGATGGGGAAATTATAACCACATGGTGTCTCATGATTTTGAACCAAAAGGGTTACTAGTTAATGCAAGGGAACAAATTTTCAAAGGTTATAGTTGCAATGATTATGTTGAAACAAGTTTGTCTATGGGACAAAATAATTCAATGTTTGGCCAAAAATTACTAACTGATGATTTTTGTGGGGACAAAGGAAGCAACACTTGTAAAAAACCAAGGACAAGTTCTATTTTTCATCACAAGCCATGTTTGAATGATAGATGTTTAACTTTTCAGTCTGCAGATCAGTTTGTGAATATTGGAATTAAGCCTGGAATGGAAGACTTGGATCTTGAACTCAGACTAGGGAAATTAACACAGAAAGTTTAGTATATAGGACAAGAGAAATTGTAATGGAATATTAATTGTCAGTGTTTTGTCCTTTTTCTCTCTTCTATTAATTAGGAGTACTCATCATGATGATGATGATAGATAAATATCTATGCAAGAACCTTTTCTTTGTCTAATCAAAACTTTGAAGGGAATGATAAGATTTCATTCTTTTCATGAAATGTTTAACTTTTTTATTTTAATGTTCAAGAAATGAAATGTTTAACTCGAATACTAATTAATTATGTCTTAGTAACATATGATAGTCTTACTTCTTTATTTTTTCTTTAGTTCCATATATGATAGTCTTATTTTTTTTTTTTTTGGTACGTAGAATATGATAGTCTTATTTTATTTGTTGAATATGTAGATTGATCACTTTAATTACCATTTTTGACAATTATATCTATATTTATATAAATTTATGATGACTTTTTGGACCAAGTTCATTGAAGGTAAATTGAACAAATATATTAATTAAATATAACAACATTATTGTAATCAATGTGTACAATTTGAGATCAAGTTGGACATGCAATTCAAAATTTAACAACATTATTAAATAAATATAACAACATTATTGTAATCAATGTGTACAATTTATGATCAAGTTGGACATGCAATTCAAAATTTCTAAGATGTTAATGGAAATCTGGAATTTTTAGGCTAGGGTTTCACAATGAAAGGAGATGCAAAGAAATGCATAAACATATATTCAAATACACCAAGTTAGATTAATATACCAAGTTAACTTTCTTTGTATCCGATCTCCTCTCCTCTTCTATGATATTCAAATAAACCAAGCTAAAATTTTAAGGCGCAAATCCTACTTTTATTCGGGTTTGGCCGACGACACATGTAGGATAACACATTTTGAAAGCTCTAATTTCTGGTGCTCGATCCATTGCCATTAAAAAGAAAACCAAGTTAATTGATTTATTTATGTTATAATCTGATCAAACCTAATTGAATCATATAAAACTGTCTTGTAAAATAAAAATTGTCATCTATGTCACTTATAAACACATCTCCATAATATCTTTCATACCATGTGAGATTCTTAACCATTTATATTAATATCTTTATAGTTCTCAAATATATGTCTTATGTCTTTAGTAGAGTGGAAGATAATTTCTTATAAAAAAAATTTGGCGATAAGTAATAAACTCTCCCTAAAAAATTTAACACCGTTGTATACCCAAGTCAAGGATCGAACTCAAAACTTTGATTAAGTTAGAAGATACTCGCACCATCTCATCAAAATGGTTTTGGGTAGGAGTGCTCACGGTGCGGGTTGGTTCTGTTTTGAGCATAAAAGTCATCCTAACCGCGAGATAAAAATGTATGTGGTTCGATTGGTTTTTAAAAAGTCATCCAAACCAAACCAAACCAAACCAAACCAAACCAATGCAGTTAGAGTTGATTCGGTTTGTGCGGTTTATCACGATATAAAAAATATGACAATATTCCCAACTTGTTACAAAATAAACATAGCAAATTTTAATTTATTTTATTGTTTGCATGATACAATATGCATATACAAAAATTGCATATACATAATAATTTATTTTTAATACCAACAGTATACTTCTGGATCGCGTGAAATGATATGTTTTTATAGGCTACTGTTTTATGGACTCAATTTGGGTTGATTGCTAATAGTTGATAGAGTTAAGTTAAGTATTGCGGTTTGGTTTAGTTCGATTTTCTGAAATGAAAATCGCAAACCAAACCAAACTGTACGGTTTAGAAGAAGAAAATTGATCTGTGCGGTTAAAACTAAATGCGGTTTTTTACGGTTTTGGTTTGAATTAGTTCAATTTGCGGTTTTACTTTTGGATTGGTTCGGATACGATCACGGGATTAATTTCTTCAACTTTGTTACTCTCTTTTCTCTTATATATCTATCTCTTTTCGTATACTTCTTTAATTAATATTTTTTTATAAGAATACCTTAGTTAATACTTACATTTGTCTTTAATCATATTATCCCTTACACATGTCTTATGTTTTTTTCTCACTTTAGTTCATAATTTCTTTAATTTATCTCTTTCTTTTCTGCATCTCTCATATCCCAATAATCAATAGTATGATGTGTGAAGAACTTCACTTTACTTTAATAAAGAAAAAAATGGTAGAACAGCTGACAGTAACTGATAGTTATAAGTCACTTCAACAATATATATTCCAGAGAACTAACAGTGGTAACATGCACAAAATTATTCATAACCATTTTTAATTTACTTGGATATACCTGAAACTTACTTATGCTACATCTCATCATTCCAATAAATTCCAATTCTGATAAGTTGTTTTCCACATGTTGCTTCTTAACACATCCAAAAATCCAACCAACCACACAGGAATTGTACATTAATTAATATATATATAGTACTATATATTAATTAATGAATTATATAGTTTGGTGAAAGACATCACATCAGTGGCTTTAGTAGCATGTCATTGTTTTTACTCTTGGTGTGATATATCCATATCCATGTTATTAATTAGCTACTATAGTTATCTCTATAAAAATGTCAATTTCTTTGAAGCATGAAGCTGTTTCTGTTTGTGCTGTTCATGGTTTGTAGTAACTTAAAAACAGTGCAGTGTAATTTATAGTTACTAGTACCTTGTTATATGGACATGGATCTGCTGCTGTCCAAGTTACAAGAAGGATCACGTTGTTTTTAATCACAATCGTTGGTTTGAAATTAAACAGTTCAGATTACACGATCAACTATAACACAGTAACCATTGATCTAGATCGGATGGCTCACAACCGTAACTGTGAGATGTCAAATCCAATATCCTTGTTATATATCCATTAAATATTTATTATTGTGACATTGACTGTTGCTCAAGAATACACGGGAACGTCAGAAATGTCTTATTTTCAACCTTTCTTTCTAAGGAAATTTTATGAAATATATCGCTGTTGACTTAATGTTCTTTGCAGTTTTCTGATGTAACTCAAAAGTCAATATACAATGGTTCTATTTGTTCTGATTATTTATTGGATTACGCTATAACATGTATATTAAGCACACATTATTTTTACTAAGTTTCTATCATCTTTGTTTGGGAACATGCGGAGGAAATAAAGTGAGTTTTTATTCTCTTAACTCAATTTTTTCCATCACAAGAGTCAAAGATCGAAGTTCCAACCATTTACTTAAGGACCACTTATATAAGGGGTCCAAAATCCTTATCATTTGGAACAATTTATTGCTTGGCGGCACATGTTAAAGTAGCTAAACAAAGAAATTTTGCATTAAAAAATAATATTTAAAAAGTTAAATATTCCACAAATTTTATTTTATTTTTTATAGTAGAGAGGGCTAATGTCCAACGGGAAAAAAAGATTACACTGAAACCAGTCTCGAGGTCGTGATCCTCATTACATCAGATAATAAAAACTCTCTAACATGCGGAGGACAATCATCATAATATATATATAGTTTCTCTATCTAGGGTGCATCCAATATTTGCCAAAACATCTGCACACCGATTGGACTCATGGTATGCATCCAAACTTCCCACTTCATGTTCATCAATCTCTGAATATTTCACACCAATGTCATACCAACCAACCCCTTCAGTCGACCCGTCTTAATCACTTGAACCACCACACTAGAATCTATATCTATATTGAGTTCAATAGCCATAAACCTCAGACTTAGCATATTTTTACATTTGACTTCTTAGAATGCATGGTTACCTTTTCTAAATTCATTTTAATTTTTTATCTACCTGCCCATTAATAGAGTGAAATTAAGAGCATATGTAGAATTTCAGATTATATGTAGTTTCTTAACTTCTTTTTTTTTTTTTTTTTATTTCTATTGTTTAAGTGAAAACTAGTAAGACACTATATATGTTTGATTTGAAGACACTAAAATTGGACTATAAGACACTAAAATTGTTCATGTGGGGTATTATTTATGATTATTTATTAATGCAACATTTTATGCTTTGGCATTGTCTGATTTATGGCACTATATTAATATGTTTGATTTGAAGATACATATATGCAAGCAACTAGTGGAGAAAACTCACATGGGTGATGTATGTATATTTATTGTTTGAATTCAGATAGGTATATACTTATAAGTGTTCTGCTTTAACTAGATTTTTCTTTATTTAGAGTGTTTTCATGTATGCAAGTTACTGTACAAACTATTTTTCTTTTGCTATATATTGCCACTGTAGCTGCCTAGCACAAACATTAGGAAATTTTCTAGCTCTTGGTAGTGAAAACAACTACACAACATTTTGTCTATATAATTAATCTTCTCTTCATTAATTGCTTGTGAATAACACTTTGACAAATTACCCTTCATATACTACTTTCTGATTTTTTATAAGAAACGGTTGACTTTTTAAGTTAATTGAATAATTAATGTATTTAGTCTATATTATAAATCAGATACATCAATTATTAATAAATCTAAAAAATTGATATGTTTCTTATAAAATGGACCGAATAAAGTAAACATTTATCTTTTATTTTTAATGGCAAATTTTTAATTATTAACCATTAGCTCAACTAGCTTAAACAAGCATTGATCAATCCCCTCACCCTTGCTTCCTAAACCTTCTTGTAATCACTGGTCTACAATCTCAAACCTTAATCCTTAGCTTAACTAGTTTAATCGGATTAACTTATCTATTTTCTATATTATACCTCTTTGCTTATCCTAGCTATCTAAGTGGAGTTATTAATAATATAGAGCTATGAATGAATAGAGAATTTGATATTCTTTTTGGAAGGAAAAAAAATTATATAGATCTTTTGACAAATTGGAAATAGGAAGGGAGAGTGTCAACATGCACGTGATGGCAGTAGTAGATAACAAAATTATAATGAATGATCAATGAATATCTCTCCGTGATTGTAAGTTTTGTTATTTTGTAGTAGTACCTATATGCCTACACATGTGAACGTGCCACATGATTAGTAGTATCCCTACATTCATCAACCAATAATATCTCAATTCAACTCAAAACTGGACTTGCCTAAGTCAACTCGATGGTGTTTGGTTCCACACTTTGTCACCGCTGCTGCAGCATCCAGCATGCATGTCTAGTAGTCTTTTTGTTTGACATGCTAATATTTGTAGCTTCATTGTAAACAAAAAATCTGTCGTGCTTCAATCAAATGTCGGGAAAAAATAAAAGAAAAAATTTAGATAGATTTTTAGTATTTTAGAGTATGGTTGGATATATATAGTTGTAAGAATATAATTATGTACGTGTCTTGATATGTTTTCTGAATAATATATAATATATAAATGTTTACTAAACTATTTAGGAAACTAATAATATATACTTACAGTAAATTAATGCACACTAAAATATAGATAGAGGTGAAGAACACGAACATGACCGCGAGCAATTTTTTTAGAACAAAATGAATATTTATTTCGATGTGTTTCGTGAGTTTATGTTGGACTGAATTGCCGGAGAGATAGATGACACTGACATTGTCACAGTAAACTAAAGTGGCATTGAGAATGGGACAATGTAATTTGAGAAGAAGATTATGTAACCAACATGATTCATAAACTACATTGGCGACTCCATAGTATTCGACTTCAGCACTAGAGCGAGATAATATGTAGGTTGTCGTTTGGAAGACTAAGAGGGTAAGTTAACCCTAAGAAACACACAATAACTATAGAGGTAGATCGTCTTGCTTCCGTAAGAGATTAAGGAGGAAATAGATGAGGTATAAAGATATAAACCATATTAAGAGCATACATGTGGGTTTCCATGGGATTGTGCATGAAGATACATATTAGTTGAACTACATAGGGAATGTCTAGTCAAGTAAAAGTGTGATACCGAATGACACCTGCAAGACTGCGATAGAGAGATGGATCCTCCAAAGGAATGCTATCAATGATACTCAACTTCAGGTTTGCGTCAACTTGGGTGAGGCACAATTTGCAGGATGACATGCCAGCACGAACAAGAATTTCTTCAACGTACTTCTCTTGTGAGAGAAAGAGAAATGATATATTGTCTCATACTCCCTCCGGTCGTAAATATAAGAGAAAATCCACTTTTTTAGATTCATTGACAATCTAATGTATTTGGTCTATATTATAGGCCAGATACATTGAATTATCAATGAATCTAAAAAGTAGATTGTCTATCATCAAAGGAACTCGTAAGGATAGTACTATCAACATATAAGAGGAGGTATGCCATATGGGTGCATTTCTTGTAAATAAAGAGAGAGTGATCACAAATGATTTAAGAGAAACCAATGGAGGAAATATAATCAGCAGAGCGTTTATACCATGCTCGAGGAGCTTGTTTGAGCCCATATAAGGATTTTCGCAGAAGACATACATATGATGCAAATTTGTAGGGTCCTTAAAGCCTAACGATTGATGCATGTAGACTTTTCTTTAAGCTCACCATGAAGAAAGGTTCTTGACATCCAACTGATGAATTTGCCAAGATTTAAAAATAGCAATATTGAGAACCGTTCAAATAGTTGCTAGTTTAACAACCAGACTAAAAGTTTCTCCACAATCAATATCAATTTGTAAGGACCGATGAAAAATGGGAGGAAAGGATTGTTGGTGGAGGTTGTGATGATGTAGTGGGGGTTGGGAAGAATGTGGGTAACATAATTGTGGGATGGGTCAAGTATGAGAAAGGGGGTGTCAGCCGGTTTGATGAGTTTGGAGTGGAGACAATGTTTGGTTGGTCCGAATTTGATGAGGGGACCGATCAATGGGATGATTTAATGGGATTTACTTTGGGTCGCATTTTGTTTGAGTCAAGAGGCGGTCGATGACGTAAGGGGATATATCATTGTCTAGGAAGGCGTATGTGGTGGGTTGGGGGTATGCAACAAACTATAATGATAAGAATTCACGAATGACAATGTAACATGTTTACCAAGAGGACAAGAATGAAAAAAACATGAATGTAGCTGCCTATGATTATTACATTCAATCAATTTATTTTGTCTAATTAAAACTTATTCTCCCGGATGACCTAAACGACCATGCCAAAGAGAATATGACAAAGCAGCAAAAGATGATGTAGGCTCAACTTTATTTGTGGAAGTGGTGCTAGTGGTATGGGGTGTAGGTCGCCTCTATTCTCACATCTCATTAAAGCTATCACCGTCTGAAAAGTCCATCATAGAAAAATTAAACGGCTCAAATTTAATCGAAACTTGATTATCTATATAGTGAATTTTCTAACTGATACAAAGGAGGTTGGGTGATGGTATGTTTGCAATACGAAGGCCATAGATTGGAACAAAATGGCCATTTCCTACTATGATTTTATTATTTTTTATCGATCAATTGAAAATAAGACGAGAGATTACCTTTTGAGGATGTCATGTGAGAAGTAGCACTAGTATTCATATACCAAGACAAATTTGGATGAGCAAGACTGAGGGTGTGAATAACATTCTCGATGAAAGTTGGCCTGGGTGCATTGTCATTAAATTCATCTTGTGGTTATGGGCCAAGAATTCCTCTTTGTCGGACAACACTATTGGGCTATTCCAATTGTAAGATGGGTAAAGGCATGTTGGAATGTTCCATGGGGCCCACTTAAGCGAAGGAGTCCATTGTTGCCTAGGTTGCTTTCCGCGATCGCCGTTTCGACCGCCTCTACCAGTGTCGCGGCCGCCACCATTGATGTAGTTGATTTTCTTCCCGCAACCACGAGAGGGGTGCAACAATCCGGTTGTTCATGCTATTTGCAGAGTAGGACAAAGGAAGTGGATCGAACAAAGGTGTGAAAGAGGAAGAATCACAAGCAACACGTTGAAAGATAGTCAATTCGAGCTCTAGTCAGGATTTTCAGCAGCAAAAATGAGTAAAGGATCATGTTGTTGGATGTAGGTAACAAACCCGACATATGTGTCCATGAAGCCAAAGATCATTTTCAGAACCAAACGCGTGTTAGAAACTAGAGACTCAACATTTTCAAGTTGATAAGAGAGGAGTTTGAGACAGTTACAATATGCTTTGGTGGTGCGAAAATCCTCAAGGTTTGTGTTGCTAAACTGGTTTTCAAGTTGAACGACACTTGAACTATCACTTTAGTTTTATAGAGTCGGCTCTAAACACTATGACAAACAAAAGGGGGTTGTACTATTTTTAATTTTGTCCAAATGTAATGGTCTTCGGCACCTTAAACTTGTCGTCAGGTGTTTGATCCTAACTTCAACGTATGAAAAAAAAAATTAGTTGAAATGTGAGAATTCATCTTATATATCCCACGAAATTCTTTGGCGGAGATTAATCAATCATTGTAAACATCAGTAAAACTTTTGTACTTATAATATGATCAAAAAGAAAAGGTAAAGCTAAGAGGAAATAAAAAAATATTTCACTATTATTCACTTGATTGATTAAAAATCTAAACCAAAAACCTTTCTTCTGCTTTTTTTTTTTGTCAACAAGCAAAAACCTTTCTTAAGATGTTTCTTAGGCCCATGTGAAGGTGATTAATTTTTTTTTTTTTTACGCAAGATCATTAAAATAAGTAGGCCCAAATTTTGTTCCTCAAATTGGGACATAAAACGGCGTCGTTTGATGTGTGGTATCTAACAGTAAACTACAGTACATACACTACACACACACGTTCACCATCCTCGCGAGATAAGCTTGTAAAAACAACAACAATGGCGAACCCAGAGAGTAGTATCAGAAGCTCAAGATGGTCTCTCAAGGGAACTACTGCTCTAGTCACTGGTGGAACGCGTGGAATTGGGTTTGTTTTTATTTTCCTTTCAACTTTTTTTCTTCTTTTCATTTTGTGTTTATTATTCTCATTTTTTGTGGACACTCTTTGTGGATTGAATTAAATTGAGTTTTATGATTATGGGGTTTCTTTAAACTTATTAAAGTTACGTTTTTTGTGTCTTGATTTTTCTGGGGTGTGTGGTTTTTTACTGTTCAGGCATGCTGTGGTGGAGGAACTGGCTGAATTTGGTGCTACAGTGTACACTTGTTCTAGGAATGAAGAAGAGCTTAATAAACGCTTAAATGAGTGGAAAGATAAGGGTTTTTCGGTTTATGGATCGGTTTGTGATGCATCTTCTTCTTCTCAAAGAGAGGAGCTTATTCGAAAAGTGGCTTCTGCCTTCAACGGCAAGCTCAACATACTTGTGAGTTATATTTCTGTTTTGAATTATTAAACAGGTGACACTTTTTTGGATCAAAGTATGTATTGATATATCCAGGAACATTTGTTAATTTGTCTGTTATGTTGATGATGAATTTCTAGAAAAAAAATTGAGCTCTATCTTTGCCATATACCTTGATGTATCTTAGTGGTTATGTCAATTTAGGATAGCTGGCTGGATACACTTTGTATTCAGCTTTATTGATAACTTGGAAATAATCTGGATCAACCTTAAATCCAAGAAAATTACACGTAAAATACAAATATTCAAGTTTTAACTCTATTGATGCTTGTAGAAAACTTGCTTGGAAATTCTTTGGAAAAATTGAATTGAATTTATATGTACTCTCAGTGAAGTTAAATTTTACACATTCGTTCAATGATATGTTGTCACGTCATTTAAAAGACTCATGATCATTAAAGATTATTTCCTATAAGAATTTGTAAAACTATAATCAAGTCATTGGGCTCAAGTGGTTTATGAGCTCCCCCTAGGACAAATCGTTCGGGAGAACCCAAGTTCAATTCCTGGTGGGAACAATTCTTGGTCAGACTTTATTAACATCGCGGTCGAACTCTAGATTACCGGGCCCCTTTCCCTAGAAACCAAAGGGTTAATACCAAAAAAAAAAAAGAATTTGTAAAACTATTTGTCCAAACTTACTCTCATGGTCTCGTTTTTTTATTGATGCACTTTGGCGAATTAAGACTTTCTTATTCACACTTCAAATACACTCAAAAGGTCAGCATTAATATCAGAAAAATGTACTTAACAAATGGAACAAGATCTATAAAAATTAGCTATTTGTATTTAACGATTTTATCATAAATCATAGAACTAGAAATGTTCAAATTTCTAGATTTGCTACTGCTATGCATGACTTCAGCTCAAAATAAATCATGTTTTCTTATGATCTTAGGTAAACAATGCTGGAACAAATGTGAGGAAGCCAACAATTGAGTATACAGCTGAAGATTATTCAAAAGTGATGACTACTAATTTGGATTCTGCATACCATCTATGCCAACTGGCATATTCACTTCTTAAAGAATCTGGAAATGGAAGCATTGTGTTCATTTCTTCGGTTGCATCTCTGACAAGTGTAGGTTCTGGAACCATCTATGCAGCGAGTAAAGGTAACTCTATGTGTCATTATGTCATCTTTTGCTCAAACACGATGGACACAAACTATTTTGAAAGGCATTTACTGAAGAGATTCACCGTTCTGTTTTCTGCAGCTGCAATCAATCAGCTGACAAAAAGTCTTGCTTGTGAATGGGCAAAAGACAATATAAGGAGCAACAGTGTTGCACCCTGGTATACAAAAACACCACTTGTGGAACATGTAATGCTCTTTCAAACCTATAATTAACCATTCCGTTCTGAGGCTTTATCATTGTTTTTATATAGATAGATTGGTTAAGTTTGTTCTGAGAACATGATTTGGATGAACAGTGACTGAATGATCATTGTTTAATAGAGTGTATATGGTATCTTTCTATTCTGTTATTGGGTTTTCATTGTAAATAATGATATTTGCTTTGATGTTGTCACATTTATAACCCTTTTTAAGGATCATTAGCAGTGTACGACTATTAAGAGTTTAAGATAGATAGATATGTCTATTAGTCTTTGAGTCTCTATGAAGATTATTGAATAGGGAAATCAGAATTGCTTGCATATTGGGATGGCTCATATAAAGTCTTATATAGTTTGCTACATTGTGATTTCATTAATACTCCTAATGGCTCATCTCATGTTACTCTGATCCATGCAAATAAGATACTAAAATTATGTTTTAGTACGCCTGCTCGAACTTTTGTAATTGATGAATAAAAAACATATCTGTAACTGTAATGCCATTGCCAGCATGATCATCTGTATTGTTAATCTTCAAATGGCAATGTTATATTGTTATGGCCATAACTTATGTTGTTAATTATTTACATTTCTTACAGTTAATTGCTAATGAAGAATTTGTGAATCAAGTACTATCTCGAACACCAATAAAGCGGATAGCAGAAGCACATGAAGTGTCTTCCTTGGTGGCTTTCCTTTGCCTGCCAGCTGCTTCCTACATCACGGGACAGATTGTTTCTGTTGATGGAGGATTTACTGTGAATGGATTTCAACCCAGCATGAGAATAACCTAAAGCAACAATGTCATTTTTATTTTCTAAGTTATTTAAACAACACAATAACGGTATTCATCAAATCCTGGTTAGAGGGTCGGCTTTCAGTTTGTCATTTATCATTTTGTTTTCTGAATGGTATTCATGATTATGTTTATCTACCATGACTCATATAGGAAGGAATAAATGGAATAAATTCTTAAAACGTTTCATTCTTATTGGATCAAGCGTAAAATTATGTTTGAATTCTTAGCACAGAACAAAGGAATTCAATCGAATAAAGATTAACCCCGGTCAATTGTAGAATCGTCTTCATTTGATATACTGTTTCACTTGGTTTAGGCCGGGGCATCTTGATTCTTGATCAATGGCAGAAGTCTTACCTGCATGTTTCGTGCAGAAATCATTATACTCTTGAACAAATTCTGGTTCTCCATAGTTCTCTTGTTGTTTTGTATTGAAGCATTACTTGCTACTAATATATCATGCTGCAGATCACATGAACGAAATTCTGGAGTTACTTCAAGAGTTTCATCATTTCATTGACTGTATTAGAAACCTGAGTTTTGCACAACTTCTCAGTTTTATCTGGCTCAAAATTAGAAATGGGCTATGGTGTTGCCAGGTTCCTATGCTTTTTTCTTGTCATAATGGCATATATGATTTAAAAATTTATTTGTAACAATACATAAGGCATAAATGATTCTTATAATGCAATAAAATGTGGGAAAATATGGCCTATGCAGATCTCAAAAACCTTTATATAATTGTGGTTGTAGACCGAACTACAAACAATATATGCTATTGGTATAATGTAAGAGAACAAGAAAAATTTAGACAAGAAACAGCATATAAAACCTGTATTCAAGATGGTATTGCCAAAGGCTTAATGAGTGTAGAGAGTAAGTTTAGCTGCATAGCACAAGTGTGTCTGCATTGGGAAATTTTCTAGCTCTTGGCAGTGAGAAAATAAAGTTGCTAGCTGCATAGCAAGAACATTTTTAGATGGCTTGAGTTCTATCTTCCATGGATTCATTGGTGTCAATATATGTCTTAAGGTTCAAAAGTGCTCACAAAAGTATTTACATATTACTTGCTGCTGATGAAGTCCTTATGCAGCAGTAAAAATTAAACTTTGTGTTTGTTACGAAGTTTCTATCACTGTTTTTTTTTTTTTTTTTGAAAATTCAGTATCCAGCCTTAGGACCGACTAATCTGAGGAGATCAATCCCACCGTACACTTGCGATTGCCCCATTTAAAATCAGAGTATTTTTGCTCTGTATGGACTAGCCCACCGTTAATAATGACTAATGTCTTCTACTATGAGTTGACACTCACTAACTTAATCAACATCCGTTGGCACTATACAAACATTTTGTCAATGCAATTAATAATTAATGTCTTCACTAGAGGGTTGTGAATGACACTGACAAATGGCACGTCATAAGCTTATTCACCTTCTTATATTGTCTCTTGCTCATCCTAGCTACCTAACTCGAGCATGTTGATATTAGTAATGAAATGAAGTTTTTTTTTTTTTTTGAATGACAATGTAAAACTGTAAGATAACCATATGCAACATTTTTTTATGAATCCACACCCATTAAACTCTATATCTTTACTTGACATTCAAGAATAATAAAATAGAAAAGATGCTTCATTATTCTTTTTTGCTTTTTATTAATTGCTTCATGATTCTCTTGCTTGATAACTAAAGACACCCCTACAATGGGCTCATGTGGTTGAGATCATTATAATATTTATGCCCAAATATGACTCCTCAAATCGGGCTTGGGCCACAAATAATCGGGCACAATCAATACACCGCACAATTTTTAGAATATAAATAACGATGTTGTTTGATAACTAACACGTCATAAACAATGATACTCGGACAACCCATATTCTCCACGACTCATTTAAGTTTAACACCTCAATTTACTTCTATATCACTCTTCGTATCACATCACCAACCTATCACATCTATTACACCCATCTCTATATCTCCTTCGCTCTCAAAGTGTATGCATTTTAATAAAGTGTCCACCAAACATTTTCCTAAAGTCGCAAAAACAACAATGGCGAACGCAGAGAGCAATATCAGAGGCTCAAGATGGTCCCTCAAGGGAACTACTGCTCTAGTTACCGGTGGAACACGTGGAATCGGGTTCTCTTTATTTTCTTTCCAACATTTTCTTTTCATTACTAGTTTATATTTTCCTACATAAATGTTATTCAAACACAATTTTGGGATTTTCAATCCCTATTATGTGATTAATTAACAGTTAATACAGTTCAAAAATGTGGTTATTACATTTAGTATGTGCCTATTGGTAACTATCTAAACATAATTGATATTTGAAATGTGTTAACTGTTAACCATGTAATTAATAAATGAACATTGTTGTGTTTAAAAAAATTAGTGTTACAACAATACATGATATCATTAACCTTGTATTTGAGTTGGTTCAGGCATGCTGTGGTGGAGGAACTTGCCGAGTTTGGTGCCACGGTGTACACTTGTTCTAGAAACGAAGAAGAGCTTAATAAATGCTTAAATGAATGGAAAGATAAGGGTTTTTCGATTTATGGATCAGTCTGCAATGCGTCTTCGCCTTCTCAAAGAAAAGAGCTTATTCAACAAGTGTCTTCTACCTTCAACGGAAAGCTCAACATACTTGTGAGTTATGTCTTGTTTTCGGTATGCGTTCAACTTTAATAAATTATGTTCATATCATAATCTTATGAGCTTAGGTAAACAATGCTGGTACAAATGTGAGAAAGCCAACAATTGAGTTTACATCAGAAGATTATTCAAAAGTGATGAATACAAACTTAGATTCTGCATTCCATCTATGCCAACTTACTTATCCTCTTCTTAAAGAATCTGGAAATGGAAGCATTGTGTTCATTTCCTCTGTTGCATCTCTCACATGTGTCGGTTCGGCAACCATCTATGCATTGAGTAAAGGTAACTATATATCATTATGCCATCTTCTACTCAAACATAATGTATACAAACAGTGGCATTCATTTACTAACACGATTCATCGCGCTGTTTTCTTCAGCTGCAATCAATCAGCTGACAAAAAATCTTGCTTGTGAATGGGCAAAAGACAATATAAGGAGTAACTGTGTTGCACCTTGGTATACAAAAACATCACTTGTGAAAGATGTAATTCACTTTTCACATCTTTAATTATTATACATTATGTGGTCTTTCTTCTTCTTTTTTTCTTTTTTCTTTTAAATGACAATGTTGTGAATTGTGATCATAGCTTGTGTTTCTAATTGTTTACATTTCTTGCAGTTTATTGCTAATAAAGAGTTTGTGAATGAAATACTATCTCGAACACCGATACAACGAATAGCAGAAACAAATGAAGTGTCTTCCTTAGTTACTTTCCTTTGCTTGCCAGCTGCTTCCTACATCACTGGACAAACTGTTTCTGTTGATGGAGGATTTACTGTGAATGGATTTCAACCAAGCATTAGGATTAGCTAAAGCTGCAATGTAATTGTCATGTTTATTTTCTACATTGTGTAAACAACACAATGGTATTTCATCAAATCCTGGTTAGAAGGTTTGTGAAAAAAAAATGGTTTGGCTTTCATTTTGCCATTTATCATTTTGTTTTCTGGATAGATTATATATTCCTCATGCTATTACTCATCTAGGAAGGAATAAATTGAAAATGCACAATTTCATATCAATTGCAAATTCTAAAAATGTTCCATTCTTATGGAGTGAGACTTCCATGGCCACGTGGCCATAAGACACACTTTTTTATTTATAAAATAATTAAAAGAATAAAATGAAAAATTAACATTTTGCGAGTGTGACTAAGAGAATTATATTTGATCATGTGATAATATAAGAATAATCTGAAATTCAGTTAGGTGAAATTAATGAAAGCAGATAGAGATTGTGGTATCATATTCAATTATGTGTTTCAATCATGTTTATTATATTTTCTCAAACCAAAAACTAAAATCTCAAATCTCAATATGTTTTAGATCCAAATGAAAAATTTAGATATAACAATCTCTCAATTGTTGTGCGCCACATTATATAATTTATGAAAATACAAAAATATTTCATTGTGATGTCAATCGCAACAACCGCAATTTAAAATCATAAATTTTTTCGCCAAAAAAAAAATCATAAATATTAATAGATATTTACGAATATCATAAATATTTATTTAAAATATCATAAATATTTTTTTAAAAAAAAAATCGCCTCTATTTAGATGGACACAATCATTTTGGACCCATAATTTTTATCAGACTCACAATAAATTATTCATCATTTAGCCACACTCATGGGATGAAAAATGAAAGTTTCTTTAGCTAATTGGACACTCGACTCATTTGCTGGGTGGGGACTTAAATTATTAAAGCAAAACGATGCTTCATTATTCTCTTGCATGAAAACAAAGATACCCTTGCAACGGGTCCATATGGTGAAAATATTATTAAAATGGTCCCCCGAATAATGGAGCAAAATTTTCCAAATATAGATAAACAACATCATTTGATTCATGATACTAACACACCTACAAACATTCTCTGTATTAGCAAGATAAAGTCACAAAAGAAACAACAATGGCAAACACAGAGAGTAGTAGCAGAAACTCAAGATGGTCTCTCAAGGGATTCACAGCTCTAGTTACTGGTGGAACTCGTGGAATCGGGTTCGTTTTCTTTTCCTTCAAACGTTTTCTTCGCATTTCTTTTTCATGATTTTTATGTTAGGCCTGGATCGTGCTTAGGCTTGGGCGCGTGCGCAATGAGGCCTGGCAAGCCAGGTTTTGCAAGCCAGCTTACTTAGTTGTTTGTTATGTTGTGTGTACTTCCCTTCCCTATATAATGATCAATGAGAAACACTTTTACTCTTAACATTTTATTCTCATTTTTATTGATTCTCATTTTCGTTTAACCAAATTGGAGTTTCTTCAAACAACTTAAAGTTATGTTCTTTATATGTTTAGTTTTCCGAAGTGTGGTTGTTTACGGTTTCAGGCATGCTGTGGTGGAGGAACTAGCTGAGTTTGGTGCTATAGTGTATACTTGTTCTAGGAATGAAGAGGAGCTTAATAAACGCTTAAAAGAGTGGGAAGATAAGGGTTTTTTGGTTTATGGATCGGTTTGCGATGTGACTTCTCCTTCTCAAAGAGAAGAGCTTGTTGGAAAAGTTGCTTCTGCCTTCAATGGCAAGCTCAACATACTTGTGAGTTATTTCTTTTCTGTATTTGGAATACTTTGTTTTGCATTAATGTTTTAAATTGTGAAACATTTTAAGGTGACAGATATTTGAATCCAGGGACATTTGCTAATTTGTACTAGTAGTAATCTAGTATATTGTTCTATCTTGCCATCTAGTCTTCTATCTTGTCATCATTTGTTTCCTACATCGGATGTGAGATGATCTAAACAAAGGTTTATAAGTAAGCAATCCTCACCTTACAAGCTGGTTTTGTAGGTTGAGTTATGTTATCTCCCAATTCTAAGAGTTTTAATTTATGAAAGTGACTCATAATACAAATACTCGGCTTTTAATTATTTTGTTTTATGAATTATTATATGCTTGTGGAAAACGTTTTTGAAAAACATTTGTTGGGAGAGGTCAACCCCTTAAATGAATTTCAGTTACTTCGAAGGGATTAGTCTCTGCAGTTGCGCGAGGATACCTTTGGTTTACCAAAAAATAAAAAAAAAATTACATATCCATCTAATAAATTCTAATAATTTATTACCACATCATTTGAAAGGCTCATAGTCATTAAAGATTATTTTAACATTCAATTTTTAAAACTTTTTTTTGGGTTAGCATGATATTGTTACTAGCGAAGTTTCTGCCGCTGTTAGCAATGACTAATCTTCGTCGGGGAACATGTAGGGCACACAATGTGAGTTCTCTCCTCCCAACCGAATTTTCACCATACGCATGAGCCAGGAATCAAACCATACTAAAGGGGATCAAAACTCTTACCACTTTCACCAATTTAGTGTTGGTGAATTCTTAAAACTATTTATCCAACCTTACTCTCATAATCTCATTGTTTATTATTGGAATATTAGTTCATGAGTTCACATTTTTAGAGTATTAGAGATCGATCTAATGCACATTATTGTAATGTTGTTTCATGTGCTTTATATGCAACATGTTTCATGTCAATATCATCTCACACACACTGAGTATGAGCTTTGTCACAATGCTAAGAAGGTTGTTCCTCTATGAACTGGAAGTCACAAGTTCACTCTGTTCAAATCCTAGAAACAGCCTCTCCGTTTGCACGGCGTGAGGATTGTAGTCCACCTAGCGGGAGCCTTGCGCTCGGTGTCCTTGCGCATCTCACACGCACTTGACTTGCAAGTGGATATCTGCTTTAAAAAAATTGCAATCTTTTGATGCACTTTGGCCATTTAAGACTTTTTATGTGCATGCTTCAAATGCACTTAAAAGAGCAGCAATAATATCAGCAATGTTGAAATTCTCTATTTGTATTTAACAATTTTAGCATAAATCTTAAATCTAGAAATGTTCTAATTGCTAGACTTGTTTCTGTCATGCATGACTTCTTCACCTCATACTAAATTGTGTTCATATCTTAATCTTGTGAGCTTAGGTAAACAATGTTGGAACAAATGTAAGGAAACCAACAATTGAGTATACAACCGAAGACTATTCAAAATTGTTGACAATTAACTTGGATTCTGCATACCATATAAGCAGCCTGACATATCCGCTTCTTAAAGAATCCGGAAATGGAAGCATTGTGTTCATTTCCTCTGTTGCTTCTCTCACAAGTATAGGTTCTGGAACCATCTATGCAGCATGTAAAGGTAAATCTACATATCATTATAATTGTTTGCTCAAACATGATAGATACAAATTACTTTGAACGGTGTTTACTAAAGCGATTCAATTTACCGTTCTGTTTTCTTCAGCTGCAATCAATCAACTGAACAAAGGTCTGGCTTGTGAATGGGCAAAAGACAATATAAGGATCAATTGTGTTGCGCCGTGGTATACAAAAACACCACTTAATGAATATGTAATGATCTTTCACATCTTTAATCATAATTTTTTTCCTTATGAAGATTGGTTAAGTTTGTACTGGTGATAATTTGATCTGACTAAACACTGATTAATCTTCAAATAGCAATGTTATGTTGATAAGTGATAACTTATGTTAACTGTTTTATTTTTCTTACAGTTATATGCCAATAATGATTTTGTGAACGAAGTACTATCTCGAACACCAATAAAGCGGATAGGAGAAACGCGTGAAGTGTCTGCCTTGGTGGCTTTCCTTTGCCTGCCAGCTGCTTCCTACATCACTGGACAGATTGTCACTGTTGATGGAGGATTTACTGCCAATGGATTTCAACCCACCATGATTATAAGAAGTGATTAATTAAGTGTATAAGAAGTGATTATTTGTAAGTTTTAAAATTTGATTTTAATAAGTTTCTCAAATGAAGCTTGTTTTTATTGTAATTTGTGAGACCATGGTACCATAGGACTTTTCTGCATCATCATATGAACATACCATAGGATTTTATCTATGGTGATTGCGCCTGTTGTTACCAAAGTTATCAATTGATTGATCTAGGAAATTTGTGCGTTTTTCTTCAAAGCGGTAACATCTTTGTGGTCTCGCATCTTAAAGAGAAACTAATCAAGTAGTATATGGTTTGTACAAGTACGTCTTGTGGATATTCGTCGGTATTTTACGGGCTGTCTTTACGAATAATTTTGAGGCATGCTAACCCACTTGAGTTGGTGCATTGATATTGGTTTAGGACCTGAGAGTGTGCTCCTCTTGAGGTCATTACAATTGGCATCAGGATAGGTTAAAGCAACTTGCTCCTTGATCCAGAAAGATGAATTCAGCTAATCTTATCTTTAGAGATGGTGGTAGCAACAACAAACCTCCATACTTTTTTTTGTTGTGAATACTATGATTTCTGGAAGAATCGCATCACAATTTTATAATATAAAAAAAAAAAAAAAAAAAAAAAAAACTAATTTAGGTTTTGACGAAAATCATTGGGTGTGGTTAGTAAAATTCTTGTGTCACAGTATCTTGTTTCTATCTATATATATTATATTCATTCCGTGGCATTTCCCGACCGTGTACGAAGATGTTGGGAATTTCGTCCAGCTCTTAGCATTTGAAGAATTTTATTACAATTTTCTCCAAGCATCTACTTTATTTCTTAATCAGATCACGATCTTCTGTACCCAATACTAAAATTTTCTGAGCATCGAATAAAAAGAAGCATCAGCACCACTGCTACGGAAAAATGTTCTGCAGATGAGTGTGGTGTACAAAGAATTCTGAGTTCAAGAAAAAGAATAGTAAACAAGGCAAAGATTCCAAAGCACAAATTAAGGATATGTGTATATTCCCCCAAGTATGCACGTAGATATTATTATTTTATAACAATAAGAGATCTCTAACAATAATAACCGTACAATTTCTTGTAACAAATAAAAAATTGTATAAATTTTTCAATTTCATTGTACGATTGAATTATGAAAATAATAAATTATTTAAAATTCTCCTCTCAAATTCCTATATTTCTTCTCCTTTTTTTAGAAAAACTTTATCCTTTTTTTTTTATTTTTTGGTCAACTGAACAATACATTCATCTAATATGAAAAAGTAGTTCAAGTGGTGCATGATGCACAAGTCATGAATAACATTATAACGAATACGAATTTTACAAAATTCACCGTTTGATTGAAAATTTATATTATATAGATCATCCATAATTTTTAAAAATAAAAATAAAAATCATTTGATATATTATTGAGACTCGTCAAGATTAACGATATTTAATTATGCATTGTAAGGATACTTTGGACCTATGACGGTATCATTTATACGCTATGTATGAAACTCTATCGAAGATGACACGTCTTAGTGGAGATGTAGAGATGTTGATGGACTTAGGATTACTTAGATATTTGAGTTTTTGGTCGTCCGAAACAATTTCAATCAATCTTGGTTACAATCTTGTGTGGTGCAGATGGTTGGTTTGTCATCTTCTCCTTTGCCTAAAAATAAAAATAAAAATGTTTAAATATTTGGGCTCTTTACCATTTTTATTACTACTCCCTATCGTATTATTGAAATTTTTATTTTAATGATACGATAAATATTCCCCCAAGTATGCATGTAGATATTATTTTATAACAATAGTAACCGTACAATTTCTTGTAACAAATAAAAAATTGTATAAATTTTTCAATTTCATTGTATGATTGAATTATGAAAATAATAAATTATTTAAAATTCTCCTCTCAAATTCCTATATTTCTTCTCCTTTTTTTAGAAAAACTTTATCCTTTTTTTTTATTTTTTGGTCAACTGAACGATACATTCATCTAATATGAAAAAGTAGTTCAAGTGGTGCATGATGCACAAGTAATGAATAACATTATAACGAATACGAATTTTACAAAATTCACTGTTGGATTGAAAATTTATATTATATAGATCATTCATAATTTTTAAAAAAAAAAAATTAAAAATTATTTGATATGTTATTGAGACTCGTCAAAATTAACGATATTCAATGATGCATTATACTTCGGAGTTATAATTTATACACTACGTGTGAAGCTCTATTGAAGATGACACGTCTTAGTAGAGATATTGATGGAGTTAAGATGACATGGATCACTTAGATATTTGAGTTTTTGGTCGGTCCGAAACAATTTCAATCAATCTTGGGTGCAATCTTGTGTGGTGCAGATTTAATTTTATTTTTTTTTTAAATAAAAAACTACCCATTAAAAAAAAATTACTCACTACATATAAATGTCCATTTATATCTTTGTATATTTATCAATCATTTTAAAATCTAATTTTACCAAAAACTTTCATTTAAATTAGCTAACTTTTCAGCTATCAGCTATAAGTTAGCTGAGCTAGCTTATCAACTATAAACTAACTTATAGTTTAATTTTACCGAAGAGAGTTGAGTCTTAGTCATTCAGATGCCGGTTAAAAACAAATTTTGAAATATGGACTCTTGTACAAAGACGTGTACTACTAACAATCAAGAATGGAGAAAGTATTTATTTAACCGTTGAGTTTTAAAATAGCCATTGAAATAAAATAAACAATGTTTTAGTTTTGGGGAGTTAATGGTGAAGTTATGTTATGGAGACTAAAATCCAGATATTGGCACTCGGTACTTTGTCTTGTCCGCAGACAGTGATGTGTCTCGCTGCAGAAAGCCAGAAACAATAAGCACGCTGCCCCACTCCGGCTCCATACATGCCCAACTTTTATTACTCAAATTAGCAAGGTACCCATGTAATTTTATTTTTTAATAAAAGCAAAAGAAAATATTATTAAAAGTTACTCCAACCAAGCACAAAGTCATGCTTTCAATGGTTTGTGTCCAAGTAAGACCGGCATAAACCCAAATAAATAAGAAATGTTTAGGCACACTCACATCAATTGAAAAAATTATTAAAAAATAATCTAGTCACATCATGTCATTTCTTTTTTATTTTATTTTTTATATTATTGTGTGTGTCTAAATACTATAGATTTGTGATTGTGCCTATTTAAATATTTCTCTGTGCGTGGTTGCAACATGCCGACGAAGTCAGCCATTGTTCGGTTACAATTGTTTGCGTTGGTCATTTATGATTCTTGTGATGTGCAAAAAAGCCAGATTCCTTCCCTCAACAATCAAGGGCCCTATGTATTGAAATAACACAAAAAGAGTATGAGAAGGGTCTTGCGGATTGCAAAATAAACATTCATGATCATTTGCTATATATTTAACAAAGTTTCATTTGCTATATATTCAAGTAAGTAACTTCTAGGTAGTGGAAGATGATTTCTTTAGACCATCTCCAATGGTGTAGTATCTATTAGGCACTCATGGTACTTATTAGGTACTATCATTGGAGCACAACATATTTTAGTACCTAATAGGTACTACTTCTAATATAAGAACTCTCTCTCTCTTCTTTTTATGGGACCCACTTTATTTAATATATTCAAAAAAAATTAATTTGGCAATATTATTTTAAATTAAATTTCAAATTTTAATGATGTGGAGTTATTGATGGACCCATTTTAGAACTTTTTAAGAAATGCTCCATTGGAGGGATTGAGTACCTATTAGATACTATTATTAAAAAAATAATAAATTGATGATGTGTCTATGTGAGATCATTTAAGTACTCAAAAATGGAGTGCTCCATTGTGGATGCTCTTAGGACGCGAGTTTTACAAGTTTCATTTTGCATCTTATGAGGATATGTGTAATGTGTGTGGCTTAGTCCATGGCACTATCAATATGAAACCAGGAGTCTTAGAAGTTAGAAGTTGTTTACTCAATCTTTAATGTTAGATGCTGTTATTAAAAAATGAGTTAAATAAGTTTTTGGTCCCTCCCTATGAATTTCTTGAATATTGTTTTCAGTTCTATAAAGAATTTTAGCAACTTTAGTCCTCCAAATATTTTTTATCACAATTCTTAGTCCTAACTTTTAATCTAACTCTTGCATCAAAAAAAAAAAAACTTTTAATCTAACTCTTTTGTACTTTCCAATTTTTTTATGATTTTTTTATACATGTTTATACTATTATAAGAACCTTTCCCATAAAAAAATTAGAATTTTTTAACACATAAGATGAATTATTTATGATTTTTTTTAAAATTCATATTTAATTCATCGCTCGTTAAAAAAAATTAATTTTTTGTAAGAGATATTTCAATAATACACTAAACATGACGACAAAAAAAATTCTAATGATATAGATGAGTTGACCGAAAAGCAGAGACAAAAAATCATGATAGAAAATATTTGAGGACCAAAACTTTGCTGAAATTTTTATAGGGACTAAAAAAATTTTTTAAAAAAAATATATATTTAACCCTAAAAAAAAATAGTCTATCCTTAATTTTCCTTAAAAAAAATCCTATGATTTTATATGGAAAATATTATAGAGGATTATAGCAAAAACGTTTTTTTATAGTTATAGCAAAATTTTATTTTATTTTTTTGACAAATTATAGCAAAAACTTTTAAAAATTATGTGAACATTTTTATTACGAAACTTTTTGTGAACTTAATTTCAAATTTTTTTTATTTTGACAAAACTTAATTTCAAATTTTACAAATAAGAAAATATTCATCAATTCAATATAGAAAATCTCATACACAAAATCTAAAAATGTCTTACACAAAATCCCAATGTGGAAGTACAGCACATGGTCAATAAATACACGAGTGGGCAGTGCAATTTTTCACCAACCAAAGATGGTACAAAAAATTCAAACTAAAAACCAACCAACCAAAGACACACCCAGGGTTGTAAAAAAAAAAAGACACATTGTATTAATTAATGATTGAGGTGAAGTGGGTGATAATTTCACTTAAAAAAACATTATTTAGAATAATTTGTGTTTGATTTTTTATAAATCCCTCTCTTTTTTTATCATATTAGCAAAATTAGTCCCCTGATTTAAATCTTTCACAATTTTGATCCCTCGGTCAATTTTTATATTCAAATATTGATGATGTGTCCTATTTTTAATGATGTGACACATCGAGTGGATTTTTCAAAAATGAAAATTAGAAACCAAAATAAATCTTTCTCTTTTTCTTCCCCAATTATCAACCCTATTTTGCGATACATCATTGAGGCACAAGCTGCCCAGAACTCATTCGATTAATCAAATTAAAGATCTTCTTCGTTCTCACTTCGGATTTTTATTTTGTTTATTCTATTGTTCTTCATCTTGTTCGAAGTTGCCGCTTCATTTTCTTCTTCGATGGCTTCCGCTTCTTTGTCGTTTCAGTTATTAAATTTCATGCACCAATTTCACAATTTTTGGGTTTGGTTTCTGATTTTCGTTCACTATACATGTAGGATATCACTCTAACCTTATTCGTACTCGGTCTCTATTAAATTTATTTGTTATCGAATTTTCTCTTATACTTTAGGTTGTAGGTTTTCGATTTATGATTTGTATATGCCGGTGCAACAAACATAAAATGTGTAACTACTAGTATTTACTAAGGGTTGGTTTCAATATGGTCATTCTTGGACTGACTAGGAGTTGAAAGCTTTTTGCCTGTCTGGTATTGACTTTGCAGCAAATTTGGATCCCTGCAGCTGCTTCTCTTTAAAATCAGAATGAGACCATGAAAAACAGGGTTGGCAATTGGGGAAGAAAAGGGAGAAGATTTGATTTTTGTTTCTGAATTTTTTTTAAATGTTTTTAAACAATTAAGTAATTGATTTTTTATAATTCAACATAATAAAAATATTACAATAATCTATATGGATGTGCCACATCGTTAAGTTGATTGTCATACCATTCAAAATATGACACATCATTAGTATTTTAATTTTTAATTTTTTACTAAGGGACCAAAACTAGAGAAAATTGAAATAGCGGACTAATTTTGCTAATCTGATAAAATAGAGAGACTAAAACTATAATTAAGACTTTCTTTTTTCAAGAATCTTTTATACTCGATAGTAAAATGTGATAAACTTTTTGGTTAACATCCTTACTTCATAGTTGAAATCCAAATACTACGTTTTGACTTTGAGTGTTCTTGAGTCCTTGAGCTTTTGTGTTCAACAAAAAAAATGAAGAAAATGATCTCTAAAGAGATTTTGAATTTAAACACTTTTATGAAGTTTTTGCTTGATAGCACTATTCACTTACTGACTTACTTTCTTACTCTTCAATGTTGAGCATTACACGCGTTTATTTAAAGAAGTTATAGGCTTTATGACCGTTGTAGGTTGAAAAATAACACTTTGACACATGTCATTTGCTCAAAGTCTCACTTATGAAGATCTTGGATGAACTTTATGAGCTTGCTTCAGATCTTCATGAACTTTGGAATGTTGCTAAATTGAACATTCAGAGAGAGAGAGAGAGAGAGGGAGAGAGAGAGAGGAAAGTGGAACTATCACTTCATTTACACTCCAAAGTATCTTTGCAAATTTGTTTTTTCGAAAAACACTTTTGTACTTACAGCCCAAACCTCTTTTCTATTTATTTAGTAGGCAAACTCGACGATATACCTCACGATCTTCTCTACCCCTCTCTAGTAGAGTGTTCACCTTCTGTGGGAAACGAACCACTTACCCATAAGTTCAAATATATTATCAATTCATTCCCACAACCAATAGAGCTACTAGCGGACCCTTAGGATTTTATAAGTGAGCTACTAGCCTACTACCAATTGTTCCATACACCTTTAGCATTTTGCCTCAACAACTAATAGTGGTGAGCGTGAGGGAGATTATAAGTGAGTACACTATTTACCTTACAAGTAGAGTCGTCAAAATGGGCTAGCCCGAATGGGCCGGCCCGCCAAGCCCAATTTTTTCCCGGGCTCGGGCCTTGAAAAGCCTAGCCCGAATTATTTCCTGGCCTTTTAGCCCGGTCCGATAAAGCCCGATTAAAATATGGGCTAGCCCGAATGGACCGCGGGCGGCCCGCAAGCCTGAAAAAATTATGATTAAAAAAAATATAAATAATTTGTTTTGGATAATTTGAACTTAGTTTGTAATATAAATTATAAAACACCGTCCGCTACTTAAGTAGCGGAAGAATAAAAATAGGGAACCCAAGAAACTCGTAGGTAGCGGATGAGTAAAAATAGGACGCACGAGAAACTCGTACGTAACTGATGAATAAAAATAGGACGCGCGAGAAACTCGTACGCAGCGGATGAGTAAAAATAGGGCGCGCGAGAAAGTTGTAGGTAGCGGATGAGTAAAAATATGACGCTCGAGAAACTCGTAGGTAGCGGATGAGTAAAAATAGGGCGTGCGAGAAACTCGTTGATAGCGGATGCGTAAAAATACGGCGCGCGAAAATTATTATATATATATATATAATATAAATAGCGGATGAGTAAAAATAGGACACGCGAGAATTAAAAATCCTATTTATAATGTTGAGTTTCAGCACTAGAAGTAAAAAAAAAAAAAGGGCCGGCCCGAAAGCCCAACAACTCGTACCGGGCCGGGCTCGGGCACTAATTTTGGTAGTCCATTTTTATCCGGGCTTTTTAGTCCGGCCCGACAAAGCCCGAAGCCCAACTGAGCCGGCCCGAAATCTTTCGTACCACCCGTTTTGACAACTCTACTTACAAGTAGTTACATATTACACGCATTTTCCATTTCACATATATCAACTAAAAATAAATCACAATTTCTCTTTTGAAGGCTCCTGTATCTGGCCATAGGACCAATTAATCCGAGAGACACAAATCATGATGTTCATTAGCGGGATTCCAATTAAAACAAAAACTTTTCCCTGTATGAACCAGTCCAAAACATGAGATAATTCAAACTCTAAACTTTAGAAAAAAAAAGTACACACGAATATCCTAAATCTTCACCACCAAATTAACCCTCGGTGGGTTGTAAATTACAAATTTAGTGGTGATAAAATTTTAAAATTAAAGTTTTCTTTTAACACAAAAATATAACATCAAAATTTGTTTCAATAATTATTTTTTTATTATTTTACAATTTTTCAATGAAAACTGTTCTAGTAACTTTTTCTTTTGGTCATCATTATTCAATAAGATTAAGAAAAATGTAAATAAAATCTAATAAAAAATTATCTTAATCAACCAACAATGAATTAGTCCAAGTGACAAAGGTTTTGGTCCCCTTAAGTATGCTGTCATGAGTTTTTATTATTGGCTCATACGTATGGAGAAAATTCAGTCGGAAGGGAAGTACCCACTTTGTGTGCTCCATAAGTTCCTCGACGGAGATCAGTCATTGCTAATGATGGCGAAAACTTCGTACTAATATCATAGTAAAAAAAAGTCAAAATTGAAATTTAATAAACTAAATCTTACTAACCACTTGAACTTAATCTATTAAGAGCATCCACAATGAAGCTCACCAAATTTGAGTACTTAACTAAGTCTCACGTATACACATCACTCATTTATTATTTTTTAATAATAGTACCTAATAAGTACTCAATCACTTCAACCCAACACCTCTTAAAAAATTCTAAATTTGTTCCACTAATAACTCTATATCTCATCAATAATACTGCATCTTTATAAGTAGGTCCCACAAAAACATATTATAATGAGGATAGAGAGAGAGTACCTATTTGAGAAGCAGTACCTATTAGGTACTCAATCGATTTTGCTCCAATGGTAATACCTAATAAGTACATATATAAGTACCTAATAGGTACATAACCGGAGATGATCTAAGATAACTGTCTTAAAAGTAATGTATTTAATATTGAAATTTAAAAAATTAATATAATTTTTTTAAATATTTTTATCGAACTTTACTTAGTAGTCTAATTCAAACAGTAAGTTTTGAAGACATTGTGTTTTTTTTGCATACATAATGAAGAGTACACACTACTCTCTTGTTGCGCAAGTTGCGGTGACATTGTAATGTTAATCTTGTTTTGAACATAGTCTGGTCACGAGTAAGTGACACAACAACAACAAGTGGATGGGTTTCTGCTTACTTCGGAAGTTGAAAACTTTGAACACAACACTATAACCGCTTACCAAGGAGACACACCAAAACCACCCTTCACTTCACTTCTCACTAAACCACCCACTTTTTATCATAAAGGCAAGAAAAATTACAATTTCAAGGGACGGTGTTTTCATTTTCGTTTTCAAAAACAACGAAAATAATTCACAACTCACACCCAAACCAGACCAGACACATATTGAGAGGGTCCCTCACTGCATAGATACAGTACTTTTCTAACCGTACCAATTAACCCCTGACCCCTTTTTGTGGCATAGATTGAGGTACAAACACTATCTTTCATCTACAAACAACACCCTTTCTAACATCTGAGAGGTTACTCTTCTCTTCTTTGTACTTCAATCAACCGCAGCAGCAGAAACACCGTTTCTTGAGCTTCCCTTTTGTTCTTCTATCTTTTTTCTCTTTTATTTTTCTTCTGTCATAATCTCCATTCATTATTTTGATGTGACTTTTTTTTAGTTTTTAGAGTAATTTTATTTATTTTATTTATGTGGTTAGGGTTTACATGCAAAAAAAGAAAGTATTTATAGAATCTTTGTTGGATAAGGTTGTTTGATTTTTCAATTAATAGATCTGAGTCTTCAAGTTCAAACAAAGTTAGTTTGTTTCTTTTAGAAACTAGATTTCTGTATTTGAAGAAAGATTTTGTAAATCTTTTGGTTTTCGAGATTGAAAAAAGTTATGGCTAATCGTTGGTGGACTGATAATGCGGCAATGAGTCAGAGAGAAGATTTGAAAAGAGAAGATTTGATGGAAAACAACAACAATGCTGCGAACTCAACTCCAACTAATAGCAGCAGCAACAACAACAACGAGGAAGATGATAACAACAACAATGATGAACAAAACCCATCTGAGCCAGGAAGTAGTAGCGGTGGTCGGAGGCCACGTGGCAGACCACCAGGTTCTAAGAACAAACCCAAACCGCCTATTGTTATAACAAAAGAATCTCCCAACGCGCTTCGAAGCCACGTGTTGGAAATCAGCAGTGGTAGTGATGTGGCGGAGAGTATAGCAACTTTTGCTAACCGGCGTCACCGCGGTGTGTCGGTTTTAAGTGGGAGTGGCATTGTTGCTAATGTGACGCTTAGGCAACCTGCTGCTCCTGGTGGTGTTATTACTCTTCATGGAAGATTCGAGATACTGTCGCTTTCGGGGGCTTTTTTGCCTTCTCCTTCGCCGGCTGGTGCTACTGGATTGACTGTTTATTTAGCTGGTGGTCAGGGGCAGGTTGTTGGTGGTGCTGTGGCGGGGTCTTTGATTGCTTCTGGACCTGTGATGGTTATTGCAGCTACTTTTGCTAATGCTACTTATGAAAGGTTGCCATTGGAAGATGAACAAGGTGGTGAACAAGAGGAAATGCAAGTTCAACAACAACAACAATCTGGTGTGAATTCAGCAACCGTTGCAGTTACTTCTTCTCAAGGTTTGGAATTAGGTGAACATCAACAAGTTTCAATGCCTATGTATAATTTGCCACCAAATTTGATGCATAATGGTACTCAAATGCCACATGATGTGTTTTGGGGTCCTCCACCTCCTCGTCCTCCTCCTCCTTCTTTCTGAGAAAGGTGCTAGGAAGTGAAACTTATTATTAATGGTGTTTAATCTTACTGACTTGTTCTTGTGCAGTATGTTCTACTTCTGACTGTGTTTGTTTTGTTGTAAGAATACATGTAGCATGGTTAGCTAGGATTGTTCATGTTTGATCATTTGTTTGTTGCTTCTAAAAAACCTAGCAGAGTCAGATGTTGTTAATTATCTTTAGATGATTTTGTACTAATTAGTTAGTTTGTTTATCTTAATCTGTCTATCTATTATCTGCTTTTTTTTTGGTAGATTAGTTTAATTTTGATTCTTAAAGTAGGTAAGTTTAATTTGAAATGGTTGCAGCCTTGTTCTATATTATGCATAAATTTATGGTAAGATATGTTTTTGTTTGACTATTTATTTACTTAGTTGTGTATATATTCAATGTGGTTGATTGATTGTGTAAATGGTTATATATGATTTTGGACAGTAGTGCATTAATTGAATAGTTCTGCAAGAGTGCTGTGTTCCTAGTAGGGTGATCAGATAGACTTATTGAGGGAAAGGTGGTGTGGGGTTTGGTTCATCCCCCCTTCCCTTCAATGAATCACATCATTTAGACTTTAAAGTAGATCATGATGTTAAGCTCACTCAGTTAACTTAATTTTTCAGCTAACTCTGGTTAAATTTGGATACTATAGTTGACATTATTAGTTTGTGATTTTGGCCTTCAGTTTGTATTTGCATCACTCCTCCTACTTGGTTGAAAGTTGAAACACATCCAGCTAACTCTTTTGATCATTAATCGGTAAGTATTATTAAATGTAAAAGTTAGTTACACCATTAATCGGTGCAACTAAATTTTACATCTAATAATATGAGTAGTAAAATCATTCCTTGTATCAGATCGTGGTTGGTCAAACATGACGGGCTTCTAAGAATGTATAAATATTAGATGTAAAAGTTAAAGTTAGTTACACCAATTAGTTGTCATTGGCTATATAAGAACAATTAGTTGGTGTAGTTAATTTTTACATCTAATAATAAGAGTAGTAGAATCATTCCTTGTATCGGATCGTTAGTCAAACATGACGGGCTTCTAAGAATGCATAAGTATTAGATGTAAAAGTTAGTTACACCAATTAGTTGCTCTTATTGGCTATATAAGAACAATTAACCGGTGTAACTAAATTTTACCTCTAATAATAAGAGTAGTAGAATCATTCCTTGTATTAGATCGTGGTTGGTCAAACATGACGGGCTTCTAAGATATTCCATTTTAATACATTGACTTATTCAATATAGTCATCAAAACTCTACCCACTTTATTCTCATGTTCATCATTTATTTTGGATGAGGATGAGTATAGGAAATTTTGTTGTCTTTGTACCAATCCACAAAGTACTATAGTACAAACACAATGCATTTGTAGTATGTACTACAATTGTAGTTTGTCACTTTGTCTTTATGCTTTTCTTTCTTTTTGCTTTGGTATAACCGTATAACATAACTACTTCATTCTCACTTTATACTGCATGTCCCAAACCAAACACTTTTGGATTCTTGAATAACCAAAGTTAGATTTTGTCATGGTAGCATGCCATAGACTCCGTGTCCTCTGCTTGAAGTTTGTTGCTGCATTGTTGGTTATCAAAGTGAAATTCTTGAATTTGAAGATTGTAAACATAAATTTTGGGTTTTGTCAAATATGATTAGATAATCAAACATAAAACCCTAGGCCACTTGAACAATAGTTCAATTTTCTTCCAAGGGCATAATATTAAGAGGTATATTTTATGTTATTTCTCTAAGACAAATGATAATATGAGTTATTCATTAGTGAATGCATATCTAAGATTCAAGTTTAATTTTTTTTAGACCTAATTATATAATCTAATGCACTCTGTGTTAACATTAATATCATTTGAAAATCAACACAGGAGAGTTACTATTTGATAAGAAATTAGATGAAGATAAATAATGTATTATACTAGAGATGAACAATTTATCTTAACAAGCAAACCCATTGTCTTAGAAGTACTTGTCGAAGTGAAGTGATTATTTCACGTCCTTAGTGCTTGCTTCAATCCTTGGGGCTTGCTTCAATCCATACTATATGTGCTCTTCATACACAAAACTTTATGTTTCTACCGATTACCGAACAGAAACAAATTCTCGTCAAGATGAATATTACATGATCCATAAAACTTTAAGCAAATTCTGGTCAAGATGAATATTACATATGATCCATCTCTTTAATTGATATTGCGTTGGTATTATTGTGTTGGTATTGTTTAGAATAAGTAATATAACATTCAAAATTCATTAATCTGATAGACAGGTACTTTTTTATTTTATTTTATTTAGGATGATAAATGACCTACTTAACTAATGGTGAGAGTATTGTTTTCATACGGCAGGAGCCATTGGTTCAAATCCAATAGTAGGTAAGGTATAGCTAGAACTTATTAGGTACCATACCATTGATTTCGATATCTAATAAGTTTTTCTCTTCGCCCTTTCTTATTGTAATTTTCTATCTTTTTCTATTCTATCTATTTTTTTTTTCAATTTTAATTTATTTGGCTGCACTAACTTGTTACGAGATGGTATTGATAGCCTCTACTCATGTCCTAGCTCGTCGGAGAGCTAGATTTGCCTCAATTGTTTGTCTCTTGCCCTTGGCCTTATTCAAGTTAGCTTCTGCTATTTTAAGAGTTTGTTGTGCTTCTTGTGGATCAACGTCACTACCCCTTTCCGCATCATTTGCTAAAATAGTGATCTCATTATTGCCTATTCTAGCAAAACCGCCCATCAGAGCGACTGGTAACCATCGGTCATTAAGTCTATTTTCAAAATACCTATATCTAAAGTTGTGGCAATAGGCACATGGTTTTTTAATACCCCAATCTGTCCACTATTAGTAGATAAAATAATTTCCTTCACTTCTGAATCCCAAATAATTCGATTAGGGGTCAGTACACAAAGATTTAAAGTCATTTCTTGAATTTGTTCTCCATTTCTAATTTCGTAAGTTCGCAGCCTTCGCAGAGCAAGAAGGAAGGAGAGCCAACAACTCTCTAGGAAGGCAATCTTCCACAATTGGGAGTAGTTTTTCTCGCGTTTTAACGAGGTTATTTCGTATGTGTAATTCTCTAACTCTTTTGTTATAATTATGCTTGAGTAACTAATTTCCTTAGGTTAGGTTGAGTAAATGAATTTCCCTATAACTACTTGATCCATGTAATTAGCTATTATATTATTGCAATTCAGTCTTTATTAATCATTTAATTATCGTCTATGTTTAATACTTTTCATTAGTATACGCATTAGTGAAATTGATCTAGATATCGATTGTTTACGGGAGTTTCTTTTTTTTATTCAAAACGATGATAATTATTCAACCAAAAGGGTTATTGTAGGGATACGTAACTTGCGGATTGTGACTCTATTGCTTTGATCTTAATTTAGCGATAACTGAATTGTTGCACATACAATTCCTGTGGAGACGATCTTACTTTATTACTTGATTATGAGTGAAAGGAATGCTCCGAGAAGGAGATGAATTGGTTAAGAATAATGCCTAAATATCTTTTTGAAGATTCTAGATTTAAATATATTTTAGATTTATATTTAAAATATGAATAGAATTTAAGATTTAAATTTCAAAATTCAGTTTATAATTTTAAGGATATGTTTAGAATTTTTAGGATTAGTTTGTTATTTAAAGATATAATTTGTTTTGTACGTGACTCTATATATAGAGCCATATAGTTATTAATAATATATGAATAAGAACACAAAAGTATTCTCCATGTAACACTATATTTTCTTCTGCTCGTAAACATAAAAAGTCATATAGTTATGAATAATATATGAATAATAACATAAGAGTATTCTCCATGTAACAATATATTTTCTTCTCCTCGTAAACATAAAAATATATCCCACCAAATTCTACAATACAAAAACACAAAAAATCATATCAGAATGATGATATGGTTTTTGCAGTCTGATATGATTTTTGCAGTCTGATATGGTTTTTTTTTTTTTTTTTTTTTGTATTGTAGAATTTGGTGGGATATATTTTGTTTATGTGGAGAATATTCTCATGTTCTTATTTTCATATATTATTCATAAAAACAAATCATATCTTTTAAATAAAAAATCAATCATATAAATTCTAAACTGAAATATCTTAAATCCTAATATTATCTTATTTTAAATATAAATCTAAAATTTTCAAAAAGATATTTTGACATTATTCTCAATGTTTTTCCTTTTTTTTTTCTTCCTTCCAATACTCCTCCTGAATATCTTTGTATTGTATCCAACCTGATATTTGAATTGAATTTTTTGTTATTGTTGTTGTTGTTGTTCAACACTTCTTTCTGACTGAATATCTTTGTGTTGTATCCAACCTGAGAATCATGTTGATTTTTGTTGTTCTTGTTGTTCAACACTCATCCTTAACTGAATATTTTTGTATCGTATCCAATTTGAGATTCATGTTGATTTTTGTTGTTGTTCATCCACATCCTTCACGAATGAGTGTGATTTTTGTAATAGTAGGTTGTCATCCATAGATGTTATTCTCTTCATCTTCATATCATACGTGAGGATACTTTTCATGTATTGGTTATAGGTTATGTAATAAATGTGTATGTTTCATTCTTTCATGTATTGATAATGGATTATGTAATACATGGTGTATATTTCATGTAACACATAAAGATGTATTTGTGGTTATGAATATTGTTTATGAGTTATTGTTGATTTCTTTTTCTTTTTCTTCGTCTTCTTCTTCTTCATCTTCATAATCTTCTCCTTCTTCTTCCATCTTCAGATGTCCTTACTTGAGCTCTGATGTCATTGATATGGTTTTTTGCGTTTTTCTATTGTGGAATTTGGTAGGTATATTTTTATCTTTAAAAAAAGAAGAAGAAAATATATTGTTACATGGAGAATACTATCATGTTCTTATGTTCTTATTCTCATATATTATTCATAAAAACAAATCATATCTTTTAAATAACAAACTAATCATATAAATTCTAAACAAATCCTACATATTCTAAACTGAATTATAAATCTTAAATTCTAATATTATCTTATTTTAAATATAAATCTAAAATATTTTTAAACATAAAATCTTAAAAAATATATTTAGGCATTATTCTCAACATGTGGATGATCGAAATTCGAGATGGAGATAATGGTGATGGAAGGAGGGTGACTTCAAAAAATTACTCTGAGTGTAAGTCAGCATAAGTTTGAGGTGGAAGCTAGGTTAGACTAAGGCATACCTTGTAAAATTGTGAGAGATCGAGATCAACATATGTAATATAATGATCGATAGATGTGACATTGAGTTTAATCCAGCCTAAAAGTTCAGTCCTAAATAATATTTGCGCCTTTAATTATTTATCCAATTGGTTGCTCAATATATATAGACCTCTTTGGTTCCAGACAAATACTTTCTAGGTTCCAGAGGCCTTCTGGGGTAATTCCTTCTTCAATGCTAGGTTTGGAGACTGTTACCGGAAGTCGTGAATCAGAGACTGTGCGGCCATTGGACATGCATCATGGAATGGAAGTTCGCCTTGGTCTATCAAAGGGACCGGTGTACCCAAGTATTATATAATCAAATTTTAATGTTATTCTACTATTTCTAAGAAAAGGGTATTTTATTGAAGCTTCTCGTTGTTCATTAGAAGTAAAGGGTCCAAGGAACTTGCATATTTACTTTTTTTTATTTATTTAGAAAATTTGCATATTTACTTGTAGACTTGTGTTTGCCCATGTTTCAGATGCTATAAATGTTATGGTCCACATAAAAAAAAATAATATATATTCACTTCATTTGAGCTGCTACAAAAATACGGGTGACTAGTGCATACACTTCATATGTTTTTATTTGTGAAGGTTTCATTGTGTGAATTTTAGTTAGTGATGAAACAAAAATAAAAAAAGGAGGATGTTGAATTATGTTTCCCATTTTAAAAAAATATTTTCTTAAACACAATTAACTAAATTATTCTTTATCGAAACAACGATAACACCTCTAGTGTTCCAGATATGTAGCTAGCATTTGTGAAGCAAGCTGATGCGGTGGAAATTGAAAAACCTTTCACTCCGGTAGATCTTCTATCTCAGTGACTATCGACTTTGATGTCTCTGCTCGTGCTATACTCGATACAACGCAAAAGATTGTGATCTTGCCGGATGATGAGTTTGATGAGGTGGTCAAAACAGACATTCAAGTGATTAAACAAGCTTGGACCGTGATGTGGAGAAACCAGAGAAGTCTTTCACCCCTGTTATTTCTAAAAGTCAAAAGAAGAAGATAAAACAATTGGTTCGGAATGTTGGGAAGCCATATAACACTCGTTCTAGGGGTGACACTCCCCTATATAGGGCAGGTCCCGAGATTTTGGAGGCCCAGAATAAATAATAAAAATGGACCCCTAATAAAAAGTAATTTTTTTTTTAAAAAAAAACCATTTATTTAAATTGTAAATAGTATAAAAAATAGTCATTTATCCGTGTAACTAACATAAAGAAAAGGTCATTCCACAATGTTGAAATTGAACAGATAAATAAAAAAATTACACGATATATCATTTAAAATGTAAACAACATCAATAATGTAAAAAATTAATCACATTCAAATCAATAATAACAAAGTACACCTTCAAGCTAATATCATTAAAAATTTATAGTGTTTTTAATAAAAATTGCAACTTAATTTTAGAAATTAATTCTTTATGTTCAAAGAAATAATAAAATGTAATTTTTTTAAAAAAAAATAATAAAAGAGTGAAGTTATTTATAAGTTATAGAGTGATTTTATTTATAGAAAAAACTCACCATATTAAAAAATGAAACAATTTTAAAAATAGCTTATGAAATGTTTATTATATAAATGGATTAAAATAAAATAAAACAAAAGTATCACAAGTGAGAGTTGAACTCATGACCTGTTGGTACTAAAACATTAAGACAAACACGTACATCACTAAAGCAACCTTCATCTCATGTTACAAGTTTGCAGCAACAATACTTGAGGCCCCCAAAATTTGGAGGCCATAGGCTTGGGCCCTGCTTGCCCTGATCCAAAACTGGCCCTGCCCCTATAAAATAGGATGGGGTTTTGGTAAACCAGAAGCTCGAGTTTTTTTATGAATTCCCTTTGTAGAAATTAGTATTTCGTACTACTTTATTTTGTTTACTTTTGGGGGTATGGTCTAGTCACCCATATACATTTTTTTTTCTATTTTTATTTATATTTTTTATGAGATATAGTCACTTAATTCTTTTTATTAATGACAAGGAAAATAATATTACACATCAGCACTGCCACATAAGCAAAATATGATAGGGGGCAAAATCCAAAAAAAATCAAAATAGGGGGGGGGGGTAAAAGTCCGCATTTTAAAACAGGGAGTAAAATTCCGAGTTAAGCAAAACAGAGGGCAAAACTGCATTTAAGCCTATTTTTTTTACACAATTTTGTGTCAATTAAATAACATATACAATTTTGGATGCAAAACTTGAAAATTGCTTTTTTGGCCCCCCATGTTTACTTCGAGGCCCCCTAGTTTTACCATGTTGCCTTTATAAGGAATTTGGAATCTGCAATGATGTTGCACAAGACCTAACGTTGGATTGTTAGCCAAGTTTTGACTAAAACACATGGTTTCGTTACGCAGGTTACAAAGTGTGACGGTTTAGAAAAAATTTCAGCATTTCGTTAGTTACGAAACGAAAACGCTGCGTTTGGTAACGCGAGTTACGAAGTATGCCTATAGAATTTCACGTTCGTAATTTAGGACTTATCGGTTTATAGTGATTTTCTGCATTGTTATAGAATTTCTGCAATTTCGTATCCTAGGAACCAAAACCACATTCGTTTGTCACTTCGTATCCTACAAACCAAATATTTTAACAATTTCGTCCCGTAAGTGACGAAATGGTGTTAATTGACGCTTGTTATAGAATTTCTGCAATTTTCTTATGGAATACAATCCAATGCCGTTCTAGTCTTTGATGAAAGTTTTTGGCCTTTCAAATGGCCGCGACTGGATCATATTCCGAATAGTGAAAACATTAACTAATGAACAATTGTTATAAACTAATGTAAATAGGAGCAATAGTATAGATTGAGAAGAGAGAAAAGAGAGAAAGAATAGTGTATGTTATTCACCACTAGGATTAGGGTTCTAATATAGTGACACATAATATCTATATATAGATAAACATATTGGGCCAATTATATGGGCCAGGACATCCACTAATAATATTCATAATACTCCCCCTTGGATGTCCATCGAGGATATGCCTCATTAAAACCTTTACTAGAAAAAACCCGGTGGGAAAAAAATTCTAGTGAAGGAAAAAGAGTACAACATCCTTTGTGTTTGAACTGCCTCATTAAAAACCTTACCAGGAAAACCCAATGGGACAAAACCATGGTTAAGGGAAAAAGAGTGCAGAACACAATTATATCTCCCCCTCATGAAGACAATTATATCTGAGACGAATAAGAGCAATTAATCTTCAATATAGTTGATCAGAAGCTTTACTTGATGATGACTTTGTAGAAAGATTTTATTCTTCTTCTTTAATTTAATCTTCTCTGAATTAGCTGTTGATGCAGTATTATCTTCTTCAAATTTCTTGTATGTGTAGAATCACAAACTTCAACAAAACCACACTCTGAACTTTCTGAATGTAGTGTTAAAACTTCAACATAATCGGATGATATTGTTGTATCTCTAAGATACAAATTATATACTTGACTTTGTTCAAATATCTTTGAGTTTATTGATACCATCACATACATAATTAGCAAAATGCAATAGTGTTCTCAATTGAACTAAAATATGGTCCTTCAAGACCAATTCAAGTAAGTGATCATTTTCTTGAGACATGAAATGATATTTTCAAGTGACAATAAATTATATTTGTTAATATCAAATATATTTCATTTCAAACTTTTCTTTAATCAATAGATTTCAAGAACTCTTCAGGAGTTTATGTCATCATATAACAAATTCATTTCCAAAGTGACTTATTCATTTCATTAAGTCATCTCTTCGATAGTTTGAAATGTATGTCTCGTGGAAATTAAATTCTTCATGGAGTTTTATATAATTCACACTAACAAGTGAGCCATACAAATATATCGTGACACATTTTTCAAATAAATTGAATTTTTCATGTGTTAATAAACTTAATCAAGTAAGACTTAATAAAGTAAGAGAAGGATTTTGATTTCACTTCAGGTGAATATTTCTCTTCACATTCAATGGCAAACTTTTACCAATATGCTTGAATAAAAAAATCAAGCTTTTAATATTTGTATGTCAACATTTTCTATTCACACGAAAATTAATTCGTATCTCATCATGTTTTACATCTTCAGGTGTATGGACTGCTGGTCCAAAAATCTTCACTTTGCAAAGTTACATAGCAATTGCGTTTTCATTTAGACAATCATTGTCTATAATTCTCAATAGAATTTATTTCATGATCCTCATTAACTCATTTCACAAATAGCGCTATATTATATATAAAATATCGTCAACGTTGACTTCCTTTCGGTTCCACATATTCCATTCGTGACATAATTTTCATTCATGACATAATTCGTCGAAATCTCTTTATTATCATAAATTTCAGGTACCTGAGAAGTTCTTCTGGAACTTATAACTCAATTATGTCAAATACTCTTTTGACAGTTTCATATCCTCACTTGGGTCATCTTTCTTTTTAGCTCCTTTTCTTATTTGAGGATTTTTTTTTCCATTGGAACCGACTGATCTACCACGCTTCAGGGTGGTTAAAATTCATTTGCAATATAAGACTGTCCATCAGGGACATCCATTTTGATCGGAGCATTAGCAGCTAATAATTGATTTCATAAATTTTGCAAATGATTTATCTTTTGAACATTTGATTCAAACTATGACGATCAATGTGAGATAATAACATTAATTTATTTCAAGTGATTTCATTTGAACTTCTGGTTCATATTTTTCAGCTGCTTATTCTCCCCCCTAATATTGGGAAAATTAATTCATCACTTGAAAATCAGCCTACAGGGCTGTAAATAATTCTCCAATTTTTGGCTCAAGATGATTTATAATAGATGGAGATTCATATCAAATACATTTTCCCAATATTCTTTAAGAACCGTTTAAATGCATTCTATTGGAGCAATTGCACATACACAACACATCCAAAAATGCTTATATGAGAATCATGTTTATAAACAAAGTTCAAATTGTAAAATTAGGGGAGAACTTATAATAACTTGTTGGCTTGATGCGAATTAGTATCTCAATATACATGTTTGAATGTTCCCAAAATATAAATTAGAAGTTATGATCTCATAAGTATCAGTCATGTAATTAACTTTAGACGTCTAAAGAATGGATCTTAAGTCCATTTTTTTGTATGAACATACTACCGGATGTTTCATAGTAATTTCAATTGACATACGATACTTATCACATATTTTCTAAGAATTTAGAAAATAAGATCTTAGCAAAACTATTTGAGAAAATAATCTCACAAACTTCTGGTTGTGAGTAAATATGCATGTGACCAATTTAGTTGATGCATCAATTCAAGTCACAAAATGTCTAAATGGTCCAGATTCTCAAATTATCAATTTCTTTTGGAAACTAGTAACACATAAAAAATTATTAGAATGAAGGAACTTCAGGCCCTTCAATACATATCTATAGATTTTTTATTTTTTTCGCATCATAATACATCCGGGATACCCAACCGGTATTACCAACAATAAATTTAATATGATTTGTAAACTTCTGGTTTACAATAATTTGTGCTTCAATTGCATTATTATATATAAAAGTGTAGTATAAACTTCTGGTTTATAACTTTTTCATTACACTTAGTTTATCCAAAATATGTGTAGTAAATTAGTAATATATAGAGATATTCAACATCTCTTCATTTCTTGTTTCCATATTGATATTCATATATGAATGAAAGAAGATTATACTTATGCAATCAATTGGGACTATTGTCATTTATGTACGTTTAAAAACGTTTCATCATATTAGCGAGTGAGTGCCTTTACCAATCATTGGTACATTTATATAAATGAGCTCCAAGCAAACTTCAGGTTGCCACTCGATTTTTTCCTTACAAATGGAGCCAATAAATTTTGATGACTTTACAAGTCATCTCAAATAGCCACAAATCAACGGCAAGCCAATATATAATAATAAAAAACTCTAATAATAAATCAATGCAAGGATAATTTAATACTCAATTGTCTTAATAATTCCTCAAAATAATAATTTCAATAACAGTTTGCAAGTGAGCATTCAAATAACAACAAGACAATATAAAATTTACAAAATATTTACAAATATTCATATAAATAACATTTGGTGTAATAATTATCGTAAAAAAAACATTTGGTGTAATATTTAACAAAATTGAGCCTAAAATAAATTTCCAAATAGAACACTTTAACAAAATAATTAACATTAGTGTTACAACTTTTAAAGTAAAAAAAAAGTTTCTCATATAATATTTTAGGATCAAATCGTGATATTAATATAGTTTAAAATTATATATGATTCTCAGTTCTCACATTCAATCAACACCAAATATTTAAAAATTTCACAAAATAAATTCAAATTCCATAAACCAAGGATATGATATTAATATCAAACAAATATTCTTGAATTCTTGGATTGAATATATAAAAAAAATATTCCGGGTATAAATTATAATTAAATTTATTTCCAAAAGAAAAAAGATATGCTTAAGGTATGAATTATAATTTTATTTCCAAAAGAAAAAAATATCAATTAAATTGATTTATTATGGAAGAAAAATATTTTCTCAATAAGACACAATTCATACCTTAAGCATTGTAGTAGCTGAATTAATTCATAATAACACATAGTACAAAGTTATCGTATAAAATAAAATGAATAAAGTATTAAGTCATGCACACCTTTTATTTTAGTAACTTTCAAACTTAGTATATGAAAGTAACAGGAAACATCATAATTGTCAAATATAATGTAAATAAATAATCCATTAATTCATGATTTAAAAAGTTAATATTAATAGGTAGTATCACAATTACAAAAATTTGGCTAATAGAAATCACAAAAGAAATTAAACGATATGATATTTCAATTGATATTTGAAAATATATTTGTCAAATCAACTAGTTTTATTTTCAAAACAAATCATTTAATTTCAAATGAATCAATCATAATACTTCATTAACCGATAATGTAATAAATTGAAAACAATAAAAGAAAGAAATAAAAGGCATTCAATTGTTTTCAATAAGATTGATTGACTAAATTAACATATGAATGACTTCTTCTTTTTTTTTTGACGGTACATATGAATGACATATGAATGTATTAGTAGTGTACTAAATTATTGAATTCTTCTGGAATTCACACGGAATAATCTTGAGTTCTTCATGAACTACTCTTTTGAATTCTTAGGAATTCATAGAGAATAATATGAGTTCTTCAGGAAATATGCTTTTGAATTCTTCAGGAATTGACATAGAATAATGTTGAGTTCTTCAAGAACTATGCTTTTGAATTCTTCGGGAATTCATAAATTAAATCTGTAAGGCCGTAAAAACGGTGCGATTCATGCTACATGCTTTTGTGAAATTTACTTAGCAATTGAATTTTACAATTTTATCCATTGAGTTCTTCAGGAACTATATAATAAATCACTATCAATTTACAATCCTTCAAGAATGTATGAATATTGAATTCATCTAGAATTCATTGAAGAGAAAAAGAAGTTGTTTTATTAGTTCTTCAGGAACTATATAACACATAAAAATATTTTTGATGTGCAATCCATTAGGGATGCATGGTGATAAATGGTGATATTTCGTAAGTTCTTCAGGAACAAAATTAATTTTTTCTAAGTTCTTCGGGAACTAAGATTATGAATTCTTCGGGAATTCATGTATTAAATGTCTAAGTTCTTCAGGAACTAAGAATAGGTTCTTTAGGAACCAAGATTATGAATTCTTCGGGAATTCATGTATTAACTTTCTAGGTTCTTCAGGAACCAAGATTATGAATTCTTAAATATGTTTATGTTCTTTTGGATGATCGAAGTGTCGATGTTTCACCATACAGGTGTCGGTCACGAAGCATAATGATGCTTCACCAGACTATTGTCGGTCACGAAACTCAAACAATATCAAACATCCAATATACATATTATAAATAAATAAATAGTTGATCAACATTTTATGTAATATTAATGATCAAAGTGTTATGCTTCACCATACAAATGTCGGATATCACGAAGCGTAAACAACATTGAATCAATTAAATACATAAAGAAATGATGCTTAATTGACGCTTGTTATAAAATTTCTGCAATTTTCTTATGGAATACAATCCAATGCCGTTCTAGTCTTTGATGAAAGTTTTTGGCCTTTCAAATGGCCGCGACTGGATCATATTCCGAATAGTGAAAACATTAACTAATGAACAATAATTTAATAAAACATGTTAGTGATTTTCTAATCCATGCTTAATGTTACATTTGATTGAAACCCTAAAAATCGCCCTTCATATCCCTGAAAATCCAGTTTTCTACAAAACTGATGAAGTGTTGGGGTTTTACTGGTATAACACGCGTAGGATACGAAATCAGGCGTCTTCGATCGTTTTGTAGAATACGATATCTAGCGTATTCGTTTCTTAAACTAAGAAGCCTAGCGTTTGCGTTTTGTAGGATACGAAGGGTAGTGTTTTATTGGTTTTTGCAAGCTTTTCTTTGATGTTGTAGCCATAAGATATGAAGTATAGAGGGTTTGTATCCTAGAATACGAAGTTTATGCAGGTTCATATTGTAGGAACCATACGCAACTGAGCCCAAAATTAGGGATATTTTGGGATTTTTGGGGGTTAAAAAGCAACATGTGGGGCCTAAAAAGCAATTTTCGCAAAACTTTTAATTTTTTAAGTAGCATCTACAAATTTGGGCCAAAGTTTTTTTTATAATTTTTTTTATCGAGTATATTAATTTTGAACAAAAACTTTTATCCAACTTTTTATTTTCCACTTCTTTTTTTCACATTTCCCTCACTTATTTATTTCCACTATTATTTTCATATTTCCCTCACTTTTATTAAAATTCTCTCATTTTATTCTTTTACATTTCTCTCCTGAGAGTTTCCACAAGATAGGAAAAGATGTTGAGAAGGTTTTGTTGGGAAAAACAGACATAGAGAAAATAAAATAATGCAATCACAACATAAGAATATAATGTGGAAATTCCAAAACCGAAGAAAAAACCACAGTTGTTGTCTAAACCGACAACCAGAGATTATCACTATGTGAAAATTGTTACAACACATAGACTATCATCAACCTTCCCTCGGCCCCCAATAAACCACACTCTCCAAAGCAAATACCTAACTACATCTCACAACACTCTAATAAAATAGTACAAGAGAAAAACAAAAAGTCAGATAAGCTTAAAGTGCTACTGATTGATGCGTTGAAATAAGGAATTTGAGGTCTCTATATATAACATTGAGCTCCCACACCTCCACTTCTCTAAGCAATGTGGGACTTCTTCAATATAATTTCCTTGACATTTTTTCTTTCATTAGCAATGTGAGACTTACATTACAATCAAACCCCAACAGTTTCAACCTGAGAGTTACAAAGACTACACATAGAGGGAATTTAACAAAAGGGCAAACATCAGTTGCTAACTTGTTGTGCAAGACTCTCAGAATGATGAAGGATTTCGAAGGAGGAACAACATGCCACAACAATTTAGTCCCACCCAATTTGTTGACCAACGGGGGAGTGAAACTAATAGGCTTCTTTAAAAGAAAGGTCACCATCATGAGACTTCGGTCATTTCCTGATTGCCAGATACCAATGTTTACCCTTCTTTAAAACTCTAGCTTTGAGACCAATCATTAGTTGGTCCAGTGGTGTGATGACATAAAAGTCGACATTGAATGAATTTGCATTTGATCGAAACTAATCCTTCAATCTAAAACAAATGAAGAAAAGTAGCGTTTATGCTCTTGCACGAGCAACTTTATCCCAGGTTCCTCTCAATACTTTTGATGAAATTTTTGACTGTATTGTTACTATTGTTATGAATGAAGAAAAATCTTAAGTTTATTTGCGTAAAAAAAATCAACAAGCAATTTATTTAAAAAGTATCTATATACTACCAATCAATCATAACCGTCATATCATAATCAATTCTAAAATCATAACTGCGATTTGTCGACAATATACAAAGTCTTATACTAATACTCATTCCGGTTATTATCATAAGAAAAAATATACTTTTTAGATTCATAGAATGTTTTTTTTTTTAAACTTGGTATCCGGCTTTAGGACGACTAATCCAAGAGGACCAATCCCACCGTCCACTTGCGGGGGCCCATTTAAAGCCAGAGTCTTTTTTGCTATATATGGACTTAGCCCACCGAAATTGGCATCAAGGGGAATCGAACGTGAGACCTTGAGAGGATCATACTCTAAGGACCCAAGTCAACATCACTAGACCAACCTTTAATGGGTTGATTCATAGAATGTTTGATGTATCTAGTCTATAATAAAGATTAATTAGATACATTTAACATTATATGAATCTAAAAAAATAAATCTTATAATAAGGATGGAAAGAGTAGTTCATAAAAACTAAGATTTTTATAATTTTTAAAATAAAACCATATAATTTTAAATAACATATTTTTGTAGAAATAAATTATAGTAAAAATACAAATGAATGTAAAAAGATAAAAATAAAAAAATAAAAATTAACTACTGGTTAAAAATAATTTTTTATTTTTTTTTACAAACCTATGGTCTAGAAATAAATTACTTTTTCCCCTTTTTGAAACGGTCAGAAGTAAATTACAAATATACTCCATATTATTTTTTCACTTGACAAATATAAATACGACTCGTAGAATAAACGCACACTATGATTCACGATCAGGTTTATGGCTTTGTGTTAGGTTTCTTTGTTACCGTTTTCAATCTTTCTAACTCCGAATTCAATTTCTTTCTAATTCATCATCGATTCATTCAACTCTAGTAAGAAACCCATGTTGTCTCCTTGCCCGCAATCTTTCGTTCGACCCAATTTCTTCTCTGCTTGCGAAACTGATTCGTTCTTTACGTTAATCTTGATTTCTTGAACCCTAGAAAAATTATTTGAACGATTCAGTATCGTTATTTTAGGGTTTCATGTTTCTGAACCCTAAAAATCTTGATTCAATTTGAAAGAGATATGTAAAAATGGAAAAGAATTCTAAACCCTTGCAACTTGTGATCAAACCATTAAACGACAACGTCGTAGTATGGATTCACTTCACTCTCAATTTGAACTGTCAAGGTTATTATTTTATTGCTTTTTGTTTAAATCCATGTTTAATTGTGTGTTGTTGTTATATACTTATTATTACTATCTTGATGTGGAATTTAGGAACTTGTTACTATTAAAGTCACCAGATGTTGGAAGAAATTTATCTTCACTTGAGTTCCATTCTACCCTTCACAATGCTAGTAAGTTGCTATAATTGTACTTGTAATTGATTTCTGTAATGTTGTTTTTATTTTATTTGGGTCCTGTTTGGATAAACAATTTAATTAAGAGTTTATGCTATAAACAGTTATCATATTGGTGCTTATGTATTCATGGAAATTTTGATGGTCTAAATGCAATTTGAAATGTGAATGTTCATTCCAAATGCGAGTCGAAACATGATAACGATTTATTTATTACAGTAAATTGAGTTTATGTCTCTGGATGTCCCTATATTGAGTAAATGTCCCTCGATGTCTCTAATTGAGAATATGTCTCTCAATGTCCCTAAATTGATGGATTTAATGGAATTTAAATGTGAATGCTTATTCATAACTTCAAATGCCTTTGATGTGAAATTGATTTTATGTCCTCAATGTCCCTATATTGAGTAAATGTCCCTCTAAATTGTATATATGTCCCTAAATTGAGAATATGTCCCTCAATGTCCCTAAATTGACGGCTTTGATGGAATTTAAATGCGAATGCTTGCCTTTGATGTGAAATTGAGTTGATGTCTCTCGATGTCCCTATATTGAGTCAACGACTAAATTTCCCTCGATGTCTCTAAATTGTATATATGCCCCTAAATTGAGAATATGTCCCTCAATGTCCCTAAATTGACGGCTTTAAAGGAATTTAAATTGGAATGCTTATTCATAACTTCAAATGCCTTTGATGTGAAATTGAGTTATGTCCCTCGATGTCCCTATATTGAGTAAATGTCCCTCGATGTCTCTAAATTGTATATATGTCCCTCGATGTCCCTAAATTGAGAATATGTCCCTCGATGTCCCAAAATTGATGGCTTTAATGGAATTTAAATGTGAATGGAGATGACCTGTGGCACTGTAGATGGAAATACTATATATGTCACTCGATGTCCCTAACTTGAATATATGTTACTCGATGTCCCTAAATTGAAGGTCTGGGTGAATGCAATTTCAATGTGAATGCTTAGTCATAAATTGAAATGTAAGTGGAGATGACCATTGACGCAATGACTATACTATGCTTTTTTTAGTAATGGCAAATTGGGACGATGATTATGTGTCGAGTGACCTTAGGTGCAAAAATTGAATATTTGTCCCTTGATGACTCTAAATTGTTGGCCTAAATTTAATTTCATTATGAATTTTTATTCATAACTTGATATGCATGTTGATAGACCTTTGATACAGTGTGTTTATGATGCTTTTTTAATAATAATAAATTGGCATGATGGTAGTGTGCTTTTAGTTACCTTATATGTGAAATTGAGTTTATGGAACTTGAATACAAAATTCAATATTTCAGCCTTATATTGTTGGCTATTCATGTAGAAATAGAAAGAATTTTAAGCTTCTTGATTGGACATTCAATGACTCTGCAAATCCTTTCAGGTTTAGCAGTGTCGCTTGTATCACTTTGATTTTTTGTGATTTTTATCAGTTCTACATCTTTGTTTTCAATTTTTTATCCTTTATATTTTGGAATGTTTTCTAGTAGATGTGAAAATTGCATATATCTCCCTTGATGACCCTAAATTTTTGGCAATGCAATTTCATGTGAAAATTTTTTACCCTAAATTATTGGCTTAAATGCAATTTCATTATGAGTTTCTATTCATAACTTGATATGCATGTCGAGACGATCCTTGATATAATGATATATGATATTTTTTGCATAATGATAAATTGGGAAGATGGTAGTATGCCTTTGGTCAAAGATGCAAAATTGAATATATGTTCCTTGATGGATGAGTGCGAAATTTGATATTTGAGCCTCGATGACCCTAAATTGTTGGCCTAAATGCATTTTAATTATGAATTCTTATTCTTAACTTAAAATGCAGGTTGAGATGACCCTTGATACAATGACTATGATGTTTTTGTAATAATGATAAATTGGCACGATGGTAGTGTGCTTTGATTACCTTTTATGCAAAATTGATTATATGTCCCTTGATAACTTGAATTCAAAATTCTATATGTGAGCTTTGATAACCAATTGTTGGCCTAAATAAAATTTTATTATTGATGTTTATTCATAATTTGAAATGCATTCTGAAATGACCATTGATTCAATATACCATGCATTTTTCATAAATTGGATGATGGTAGTGTACTAGTGTGTGCCTTGGTAATCTTAAATGTAAAAATTTAATATGTCTTTGATGATTTTGAATGCAAATTTTGATATTTAAGTCTTCATACCCTGAATTGGTGGCTTATATGCAATATGTATGGTAGTGTACTAGTGTGTGCCTTGGTAATATTATGCTTTTTGAGTAAGTGGGTTTCTTCATACTCTAATTTGTGGAAGAAAGCACTGGATTATGTTGTTCAAAAGGCATAATGTTAGGAGCCTCTGCAAAAGGTACATCTTATATTACAATGAAGTGATAAATGTTATTGTACAAACTCTTCTAAGAATTTGAGAAAGATGATTATGTCTATTATATATCCAGTCTTATTTGTTGTTCAAATATAGTAGAAATCAGTTGGCTATTTGCTTGACGGAGGTTGTAACATATAAAAAATAGTAGGAAATATTGCTCATCATACTATTGTCAATACCAGCGGATGTGTTCCTATTTAGTCGACAAAACTATTATAGATGGCTCTTTCACTTCAATAGTTGCTGACTTGTTTTCTTCTTTTGGTGGCGAGATGACTTGTTTTCTTAATGTGCATAACATCTTTCTATTCAGAGCTTGCCTAACCTATGTGAGTTCTGAGGTAATAAACATAATTGTTTGATTGAGACATGGCTCTTAACTATTCCATATTTAGACTGGTTTGCATAGGGTAAATTGACCGAAAGATGGTGTGAAGGTATAGAGGAGAAAAAGAATCGAGAAGAAGGGGAAGTTCTAGTGGGTTATAGGTGATATGGAATATGACTAAGCAAGAGAAGACTCTTAGCTTGCAGAAGGATAGAAATTTTAAAAGGTGCATTCTTCTGGTGTAAACTCTTACTGAAGAATAGTTCAGTGTATGATTAAACAACATAGTAAACAGAACAAAATTCTTATTTGATTGACGTAAGTGCTTGTTTGGAAGACATGAACTTGAAATTGAGAGACTCGAGATAGTAAATAGAGTCTAAACATCAACAATATGTATGTGTTCACGCTTAAGGCCATTTATGTTGATGAGTGTGATGGAAAATAGGTTAATGCACTATCCTAATATTAGCCTGATATTTTAAGAAAAGGCCTAAATTCACCCCTAATTTGTTTGGGGCTTTTATTTTTTCGTTTAGCTGCAGTTCAACAAATGACTAAATTATTGCACAATGTTCAATATGGTATTGTTGTTGATCTGAATGCAATGGTGGAAGATTTGGGTGAATGGAAGGAAGGGCACTGGCTTTTGGTATGGATGTGGTCGGGGGGAATTAATTCAATAGGTTTCATCGTATGACTTAATCAATGTGTTGCTGGCTAATGTAGTTTTGGAGGTTGGGGTATTGACAGATTGAAATGGTTAGCTGATCCGGGATGCGCTTATTGAATGAAATCAGCATATGAGGTAAATTTAGTATAAAAACAATGAATTAAATTTAGTTCTCTGAGCTATCTCCTCTTGTGTGCAGCTTATTCCGTCTTTGGCTTAATATTTGGCATTCATCGTGCTAAATTTAGTATAAAAACAATGACTAAAGTTGTTTGAATGCTAACTTTCTAAGATTGTTAGAACCTAAAAAATATATGGATGTATATTAGATAAACAGATCTAAAATAGAAATGTAATTGGAACATATTCCAAAAAGAAAACGAAAAGAGTTGATTCCCACAAGTCACTGAACACCAAGTCAAGAGGAGGTCAAGTTTGAAATTATTGAGCAATCATCTCTTAGAGGAGGATTTATCAGTCTGTATAGGTTGATCTTTGTATCTATTGAAGGGGAAGTGAATTTGTCGGAATCAGAAGATAGAAATCAGAGCTTTAATTATATAAGCCCCAGAACTCCCTAGCTCATATTTGCTAAAATAATTTGCTTTAATGTATGTCCTATATATTAAGTGACATATTTGCTGAAGTAATTTTCTTAACTTTGAATAACATTCATACTAGATTTGAACAAGACTCATTGAATTTGAAGGTAGAGGTACAAACCTCAAACCGTCCAACCACCCAAGGAAGTATATGAAATGGGTCATCTAGTATGGAACGAAGGAAGTATATGAAACTACATACATTACAAAATTTCTTCACCTATTGAGTTCTATCATTGTTTTGGACCGGGCCTAAGCATAAATCAATGTCGAGCTTGGCCCAATACGGCGTTGATTTAGGGGAGTTACTTTTGTCGTCCTACCAATTACTCAAACATTGTCCGCTAAGTAGCGGATGTGTAAAAATAGGGTGCGTGAGTAACCGGTAGGGTGACAAAAGTAGCTCCCTTGACCTAGTGTCATGCTCTCCTGTCCAACGGCCACAAAAGCAAGCCTTTTTTTAACGGCCGACATCAAAATGATTGACCTTTATTGTTAATTGTGACTTTTCAGTTGTTATTCCTACAACCATTGATGTCGTGGATGCCCATTGAAGGTTTTGGCTCTGCATTGAGGACTATATATACTTCTCTCATTCGATATAACTCCTCTCATTTAGAGAAGTTAGGTAATATCATATATCATTTCTTACTCAAAAACCTTCACTTCACGCGAATTCTAACTTGAACATCATCTGCATATATAACTTCCCTTCACCACCATTGTACTAAAGATAAGCACCACCGGCCATAGGAAATTGGATACGGACGACTTTTTAAAAGAAGTTTGTCTAGAAAATTAAAATATGAAAATTTTATCTTTAAAATATAAATCAAATATATGATAAAGTTTTAATAATTACATTATTTTTATAAGAAAACCATCTATTTTGACTTTTTAAACAATATGCTATGAACACTTGATAACATATAATAAAAAACTAAAATGCTCATACTATTTTACAAACTCCAATTCCGCTCAACACTGCAACTCCAATTATAGTGGTGTACGTGGGCCGGATTGGATTGAGTTCGACCAAAACCAAAACCTGAACCATATAGGATACTTCGGATTGGGTTGAGGAAAATAACCACCCGTTATAACATTGAGCTGGGTTGGATAAATCCACTAATTTTCGGGTTGGATTGAGTTGGGTAGTGGGTTACCCAAATTATTTTTCTATTTTTTTTATATTAAATATTTAAATGTCGAATCATCATATTTTTTAATAAAAATAACTCAACCGTTGTATTTTTTTGAAAAATAGTGTAACTTTTTTCACTATAAAAAACAATCACCTATTTTTCGTGTAAACCGACTAATTTACGGGTTAGATAGTTTGCTACCCAAATATTTTTTTTGGCTTTTTTTAATATCAAATGACTAAACGATGAATTATAATATATGTTTATGAAAATTATTCAAGCTTTTCATTTTTATTTTTTAAATAGTGCGATAAGTTATCATATTTGTTTATAAAAATTATTCAATCTTTCTATTTTATTAAAAAATAGTATAACTTATTTTCAATATAAAAATATTTAATGATAAAATGGAAAAATCTTTAGTATTTTCATAAAAAAATATTTCAAAAAACATAGCACTAGTGGGTAAGTGAATTTTTTGGGTTGGGTCCGGTTTTACCCGGAACCCGACTTTTTTTATGGGTTTTTCATTTTTGAAATTCGTATTCACCCACTTACCTGACCCAACCCACTTTTTTTTAGTTGAATTGGGTGAGTTTGACCGGGTCAACCGGATTTGCCCGATACACCCCTATCCAATTACGTTTCCTTTGTTAAATATTTTTCCAATCCATGTTTATTAATGGTCCTCTTTTTTTTTTGACTAAAAATAAAGGATATTCATTCATTCAAACTGATAGAGTACATCGATGTAATACAAATACAAATTTGCTAAAAACAAAAAGGATGAATCTGCAAACAAACTCACAGCATCCATGTTAATAGCATAAAACGGCAAATTACATAAGCCTACATATATGACTATATTGAAGTGTCTGGAATGTCCATGCCCCCAGATCTGCAGCGTTGATGACACAAAAATCGACATTGGATAGATTTGTACTTGATCGGATCTAATCCTTCAACCTGAAACAAATGAACACCGCACAAAGACGGGAAAACAAAATACACCGCACAGAGACGGCACAACAGAATACACTGCACAAGGACGGGATAACAAATAACACAAAACCAAACAAATATGTGAAAAATCACACTTATTTAATAACGAGAAAGAAAAAACAATTTGGAAGGGTGATTTTAGGTCAAGATGAAAGTTGAGTTCAATCCCTTTAAATTAAGAAATGTAATACAAAGAAACAGAGAGTGATGGGTTCCAATCATGTTAAATTAAGAAATTATCTTCAACTTTCCAATTATTTTTTTTTTCTTTTCTTGAAGGAATCCAAATTAATTTCTTGTTCCATCCATCATCCTATTTTTTTAAAAAAAATGAAGTTGTGGTGCTCAATTTTAAAATTCGGTCTTTTGGTCCTCAAATTTTAATATTTTGAGTTTTGATCCTGAACTCTATTTTAGGCTCAATTTTGCTGATGTGGCAAAGTCAATAGTGACATGACATTACTCATTTGCCTAAAATATTATCTATGTCATTACATTTTTCTTCCAAATTAATAAATATTTTGTTTTGTTTGATAATTCCATTTTAATTTTAATAAATGTTTTAAATAAACAATCAAATAGTCCATTTTAATTTTAATAAATTTTTTGGCTTAAATGTTTTGCAATTTATTATTTAGAAAGCAAACATTTTTTTCATGATTTTTTTCATCTAGGAGACGCAGATGTTGTGTTTGAGTATAAAATATTGCCACTCACTATTATTTAGAGTGCGAATTCAATTTACACTTTTAGAGTGTGTTTGGATGGAGGAATTTTTTGAGGTAAAGTAATGTTTTGAGGGACTTCAAATGATTTGAGGTGAATTCCATTGTTTGGATGAAAATTTGAAGAATTTTCAAAAAAAATGGAAATTTATGAAGTATTTTGTTCAAGTTAAATTTAGAGAATTTCAAAATGACACCTAAAACCAAAGAATTTGAAATTCCTTCTTCTCTATAAACTTTTAAAAATTACTAATTGATCGTAAAACCAAAAATTAGCCGAAAAACCTAAAATCAACGATAAACGCTAAATCAGCTGAAAATCCAAAAAAAATGGCAGAAAAAACCTAAAATCGGCCAAACGCCCAAAAATCCACTATAAACCCTAAAATCGGCCGAAAACCCAAAAAATCGGCAGAAAAACCTAAAATCGGCCAAAATTCTAAAAATCGACTATAAACCCTAAAATCGGCTGAAAACCCAAAAAATTGGCTGAAAAACCAAAAATCGACCGAAAACCCAAAAAATCGGCTGAAAACCTAAGATCGGCAAAAATCCAAAAAATTGACTATAAACCCTAAAATCGGCCGGCAACCCGAAAAATACGTAGAAAAACCAAAAATCGGCCAAAAATCCAAAAATCGACTATAAACTCTAAAATCGGCCGAAAACCCAAACAATCAGCCGAAAAACCAAAAATCAACTGAAAACCCAAAATCGGCCAACATCCAAAAAATCGGACGAAGAATCTAAAATCGTCCCTAAACCCAAAAAACTCGGCCGAAAACCTAAAATCAACCCAAAATCCTGAAATCGGCTATAAACCCCAAAATCGGCCGAAAAACCTAAAATCGACTATAAACCCATTTTTCGGACGATATTGGGGTTTATAGTCGATTTTTGGTTTTTTCGTTCGATTTTTCGGTCGATTTTAGGGTTTATAGTCGATTTTAGGGTTTTTCGCCGATTTTAGGTTTTTCGGCCGATTTTTTGGGTTTAGGGTCGATTTTTGGGTTTTCAATTAATTTTTTGGGTTTTCAGCCGATTTTAGAGTTTATATTCGATTTTAGGGCTTTTGATCGATTTTAGGTTTTTCAGTCGATTTTGTGTTTATTGTCGATTTTAGGGTTTTTGGCCGATTTTAGGTTTTTCAGCCAATTTTTTCAGTTTATCGGCCGATTTTAGGTTTTTCGGCCAATTTTATGGTTTATAGTCGATTTTAGGTTTTTCAGTCGATTTATGGTTTTTGACCGATTTGAGGTTTTTCTGCCGATTTTTTTTTGTTTTTCTGCCAATTTTTGGGTTTAGGGTCAATTTTATTAAAATAAATAAAATTAAATGAAGGAAATTCAATTACATTACCCAAACAAAGAATTTTACAATTGATGGAATTTCAACACTTTATCCAAACACTGGAATTTGAAAATCAAGGGAATTCAATTGAATCAATTGAATTGCCTAGTATTTAAATTCCCTTGAATTGCCTAGTATCCAAACACTCTTAAACTTTAATTAGTGTACCTTATATAAATGTGGTCAATATCGTATATCATATTTTAATTTGTCACTGGAGCGATTGTGACATTATCGATCCATCACACACACCGTAAACATAGCTATACTGAATTGTTACTTTATTCGATACGTTCAAGTTTACATTTATACTTGCAATAGACATGTATCAAGGCAACAAGAGTTGATAAGTTTGACAGAAAATAGAAAATTAGTTGAATGAATGGTTCACACTTTAACTTGCGAACTGTGTCTCATTGAAAGTTATTTCACGGAAGATGAGAGAAGGGTGAAGGGGACAAATTTTTTTGATTTTTACAAGGTTCACATTCTAGAAAGCGAACTCAGTTTGCAATTTGCTATCTAGAAAGCGAACTCCTTTTTCGCCAATTTTTGCTATTTACACACTCACTTTCTAAGTAGCGAAAAGGTAAATTTGGAATATCAGGGGGCGCACATGTATGCCGGGGGTGCGAAAAGTAAAATAACGAACTTGGTTTGCAGTTTGCTATCTAGAAAGAGAACTCTTTTTTCATGAATTTTTTCATCTAGGGGGCGCAGATGTTGGGTTTGAATATAAAATATTATCACTCGCTATGTAGAGTGTGAATTGAAACACAGTTCGCTAGTGCGAACTCAATTTACACTTTTACACTTTAACTAGTGTACCTTATAAAAATGTGGTCACTGCCTTATATCATATTTTAATTTGCCACTGGAGCGGTTGTGACATTATTGACCAATCACACACACCGTAAACATTATTATACTGAATTGTTACTTTGTTCAATACGATCAAGTTTACATTTATATTTGCAATAGACATGTATCAAGACTACAAGAGTTGATAAGTTTGACAGAAAATAGAAAACTAGGTGAATGAATGGTTACACTTTAACTTAAGAATTGTGTTTCATTCATAGTTATTTCATGGGAGATGAGATAAGGGTGAAGAGGACAAAATTTTTTTGATTTTTACAAGGTTCGCATTCTAGAAAGGGAACTCAGTTTGCAATTTGCAATATAAAATCGTTTGCTGAGATTGAAAATTGTGTGCAACTGCGTGTAATAATTACAGCAGTGAATACTAATCCATTTTATACCATGGAATACACTATTTTTTTTTTCTTTTTCTCGGAGTCCTTTGTCTTTATTTCGAGACCAATTGCTTGTTGTGAACTTATGATTGATGTTTTCTCTTCCCCCTCCCATGAATCTTTTATACCCTCAATATTCCAATTTTGCCCTTGCAGAAAAATTCGGTTCGCAGAAACCGAATTTTTTCTAGTGCAAATTCAGAGTAAATTTCGGTTTTTAGAAACCGAAATTTGTTTTCAAGGAAAAAAAAAACTTCGGTTTCTACGAACCGAAGTTTTTTCAAGGACAAAATTAGAAATTCAAGGAGGATAAAAGATTCATGGGGAGTGGGCATCCTTATGATTTATAAGAGGTCTTTTTTGTTGTTAAATTTTGATTATATTTTTAGGGCCTAAAATCCTTGTTTGAGTTGTCTTACCCTTGGGCCAACCTCAACAACATATGGATGAAAACATATGAAAAAAAAAATGAAAAATTATAAGAGTTATTAGTCATTTCTTATATGAGAATTGAATATCATATAATTCACTAGTTTTTTGGATGTGAACTTATAGGAAAACTACAACTGAAAATAACTGAGTAAATTAAACTGCTCCTCAAATATTATTAGCGTAATGATAAGTTCAAATGCTATAGTATTATTGGGCGCCCACCAATACAAGACATTGATGTTTTAATTTTTAGTGTAAAATGAGAGTAACCAATGCTTGCAAAATTTGAATAAAGATGAGATGAGATGAGTCCTATCCAAGTCTTGTGTGGTAATAAACTCTCCTTAATACTTGTGGAGCTGAAAAAAGCTTCAACACCAACCTCAAAGCTCAATGCTTAAGAGTGAATAAGAAATCCAGGCACTCTATGGTTGCCACGTGGCAGCATAGTAATCTTCATTGTGTGGACATGATGGCTTCTATGACCAATCCTATTGTTACACCCTATCAATTAATCAGCTATTATAAGTGTCTCAATTTGATCACAAGCTTGCATAGAATAATTTGCTTCAATTTCAACTACTTCCTCCTTCTAGCACCAATCAGAGGATATCCATGGCTGCCTCAGTTTCTACTGTAGGAGCTGTCAAAACTCCTGTATGATACTTTTTCTTTCATCACTATTACTATATTATACATTACTGCAGTTGTATACAAATGGATTATTTGATATGCATGTTTATATAGCACAGAATGGTGTTGTATAATTTAATAATCTATTTAAAGATACCATACTAGAAGGGTGATTAATTTGTTTTAGACTTCTACTTTGATATAATTTGATGCATGATATAACATATTCGAGCCTGTTTATATTGATTTATTTGAGCTTATTTAGCTTATGTTTAGTATCACGGTGGGTATGTTAGAATCACGGTGACTCACCATGATTTTACAGAAGCTACTGAGTGTAGCTTTTGAAAAATCACATTGAATCACCGTGATTCTGACATATCCAACGTGATACCAAACATACACTTAGTAGCATAAGAACTTGTGAGACTGTTTGTGAGAGCTTACAGAAGCTTATGACATATTTGTAGTTGTTTTTCTGCTTATTTTTAAAAACTTTACTAGACAACTTATGAAAAAGCTTATAACTTAATATAAAAGCAGTTTGAATTTATTTTATCCTTTGTTATATAAATTATGCATAAGTACTTGTTTGATAGTCATCTGTGCGATAAACACTTACTTAAACTGTTTATCCAAACAAATCGGAATATAGAAATCATGTAAAGCTAAAAACGATATACAATAAATTCAAGGAGTTAGTCTAGTGGGTTACGACAGAACTTGTCTCTAAAATATTTATTTTTTATACAAGTTCTGTCGTATTACACTCGATTTTTTTCAATATTTCAGAAAGTTAAAAGAACTCTTAGTAATATGAAATACTATGATATTGCAGATGAGCTTGAATGGCTCAGTAGTATCAGGACCATCAGTTTCCAATTCAGCTTTCTTCGGCACAAGCTTGAAGAAGATTACCTCAAGAATTCCAAACTCCAAGGTTTCTTCTGGAAGCTTCAAAGTTTATGCTGCTAAAGAGATTGATGAGTCGAAACAGACAGATGGAGACAGATGGAGAGGTTTGGCCTATGATACTTCAGATGATCAACAAGATATCACAAGAGGAAAGGGTATGGTTGATTCAGTTTTCCAAGCACCAGCAGATGCTGGAACTCATTATGCAGTCATGAGTTCTTATGAGTACCTTAGTACTGGACTTAAAACGTGAGTGACTTGTTACACATAACATGCCGTTAATTTAGTTCATGAGTTTGTTACTCCCTCTGGTCTCATAAGCAAAGATTCATTTTTCAGGTTCAATGAATAACTAATGAGATGAGAGAAAGTATTATGGTTTGGCAATGATGTTTCTTTTAATCTAATATTTGTGATGACGATGTTTTAGGTACGACTTTGACAACACTATGGATGGTTTTTACATTGCTCCTGCTTTTATGGACAAGCTTGTTGTTCACATCACCAAGAATTTCTTGAAGTTGCCTAACATCAAGGTATATATTTTTAGACACATGATTTAATTTCTCTAGAAAATACAGGCTAAATGCATCCATGAGTCCTTTACCTTTTTGTTTGTAACAGTTAGGTCGTTAAGTTTTTTAGGTAATAAATAGGTCATTTAAGTTTTTTAACTAATAAATTGGTTTTTAAGTTTATAACTTGTTGCACGGTAACCCTTCTTCCGGTTATCCTTCCTTCCAGTTGGGCCTCGATTGTCTGGGCTTTATGGTTCACATCAAATTGAGCCTCAAATTCATCATTTTTAACATCAAAATTTACGGTCACACTAGTGTTTTGGTAAACGTAAGATAACTGGAAGGATAACAGTGCTACAAGTTAGAAACTTAACAACCTATTTGTTACATTAAAAACTTAAATGATCTAACTGTTATAAACACAAAACTTAAAGGACTCTTGAATACCTTGTATACATTTGTTTGGCCTAAAATATACTATGACTTTAGCATAATTAATTGGTATACACATTCAATATATTTTCGTTGTTTTTATTGTAGGTTCCTCTCATTCTTGGTGTCTGGGGAGGAAAAGGACAGGGAAAATCTTTCCAAGCTGAACTTGTCTTTGCCAAGATGGGAATCAAGTGAGTTCTTATTACACATGCCAATTCATGTATAACATGCTTTCTTGTTCAAATCATGATTTGAATTCTTAAACCTCACAAATTTGAAATCCAACATATAGAACTTAATTAAGAGTATTAAACATGCACTTTTTTAAGGGAAAATTATTATTAATTAAAGTGACATTAATAGTCATTTTATATCTATCTATGAGGAAATTTAAACTTTGTTCCTTCACGTTATAAGGTCAAACTCTTACTACTGAGTTGAAATCTCTTAAACTATTAAACAAACACTTATTTTAAGAGTTTATATATAAATTGTTTCCACTATCAAAGGGGGAAAATTCTGTATAAGCTAAAAATAACTTATGGCAATAAACTATTTGGATAAATTTATCAAAATAATATTGATATAGTATGTGGACATATCATAAGTTCTTTCAACCATTAAGACCTTGTTTCTATAACCAATTTAATTTTAAGCATTTATTGCACAAACATTTATCGTATAAGTGCTTATGTATAAGTAATTTTTTAAGTCAAACTGTTTTTATATAAGTTATAAGTTGTTTTCATAGGCTATCTTATTGAAATAAGCTTAAAATAACAGATTGACATGTCATAAACTATTTGTTCTCTAAAACAGTCTCGCAACACAAGTGACTGACAGTAGATAAACTGAAGGGAAATGTTGTATAAACACACTTATTTTGTTTATGTATAAGCAATTTCTTAGTCAACCTGATTTTAGATAAGTTATAAGTTGTTTTCATAAGTTATTCTATAGAGCTTATAGAAATAAGTTAAAAATAGCAGATGGACATGTCAAACTATTTGTTCGCAAAAACAGTCTCATAAGTGTCTGCTAGTAGATAAACTCAAATAAGTCGTTCAAAACAAACCACATTCAAGTGCTTATTTCATAAAAACATGCTCAGTATATAGCATATATTGTTATGCTGCTTAACTTGTATCTGTTTGTTGGTGAAACTGCGTTACAGCCCCATCATGATGAGTGCTGGAGAGCTTGAAAGTGGAAATGCAGGAGAGCCAGCAAAATTGATCAGACAGAGATACCGTGAAGCTTCTGACATAATCAGGAAGGGAAAGATGTGTTGTCTGTTCATCAACGATCTTGATGCAGGAGCAGGTCGTATGGGTGGAACCACTCAATACACTGTCAACAACCAGATGGTTAATGCAACACTCATGAACATTGCTGATGCCCCCACAAATGTCCAACTCCCCGGTATGTACAACAAGGAAGAGAACGCTCGTGTTCCCATCATTGTCACTGGTAACGATTTCTCAACACTTTATGCTCCTCTCATTCGTGACGGACGTATGGAGAAGTTCTACTGGGCTCCTACTAGGGAAGACCGTATTGGTGTCTGCACCGGAATTTTCCGTCATGACAAAATCGAAAAAGACGACATTGTCAAGCTTGTTGACACCTTCCCTGGCCAATCCATCGGTATCTATCTATCTGTCTGTCTATTTGTCTGTCTGTCTATATGTCTATCTATAGATCTATCTCATTAATGTGCTGCTACTGCTGCAGATTTCTTCGGTGCATTGAGGGCTAGAGTGTACGATGACGAAGTGAGGAAGTGGATTTCTGGTGTTGGTGTTGAAACCATTGGAAAGAAGCTTGTGAACTCAAAGGAAGGACCACCAACATTTGATCAACCAGCAATGACACTAGAAAAGCTGTTGGAGTATGGTAACTTGCTTGTCCAAGAACAAGATAATGTGAAGAGAGTCCAATTGGCTGACAAGTATATGAGTGAGGCTGCTCTTGGTGATGCTAATCAAGATGCCATTAAAAGGGGTGTTTTCTAAACTGGAGAGTCTTAAACTATAGGCCTTTGTTGGAGGTATGTTTACATTATATGTTACTCCAATTTGATCAATATGTTTGGTTCAAACATAAACTTGGTCTGAAAATCTTAAGTTGTTTTCTGTGCAGGTATGACATGTTCCTGTTCTTGATCAAAATGCCTCAAACTTCAATCCAACTACTAGAAGTTTGTGCTTACAATATTCTCAATGTATTATTAGGTGGAAAGAAGAGATTCCAAGTTTGAGATAATTTTATTATTATTTTTCTTTTTGGAGTGTCTTATTCCTGTGTAATTTTGTTATATGTACAATGTTAAATTGAATTTGGTGCATTTCTCTTTCTACCTTTTACACTCTTTCTTTCTTTCTTTCTTTCTTTCTTTCCTTTCTAGAATCTGTTATTTTAGATGTCTTATACTAATATAATGAACCTGTGGAGGAAAACATCACCACAACATATCATAAACATTAAAATTACAACCTTAATGACCTTAGTTTATGTGATACTCCATGGATTGTTTCTTGCAAGGTCCGAGGTTTGGATCCTCCCGGTGTCACTTCCTGTGTTGGGCCAGTCTATACAGAGCAAAAAAAGTTCTGACTTTAAATGACAGCCCTGCAAGTGGACGGTGAGATTGATGTTCCTCAGATTCGTCGCTTCTTCGGACGGATACTAATGAATAATTGAATACCTAAAAACAATCAAAGATAGAAGGTAAAATTTTGCAGTGAGTTTACACGTTCTTTTGACTTTCAATAAAAATAACCATAACTTTTAAAAAGGAAACTTTACTTAGTGCTTGAAAACCTATTACATCACCTAAAAGTCGGTTTTCCTTATTTAACAAGATAAGCAAATTTCCAGCATATTCCCAGAAGTCAAACATATCCATAGCAGTATGTTACTTTACCTACATATTCAGGTATTGGTTGTCTCCCATAAAAACTGTAGACAAGCACTCAAAGTAACAACTTTTTATAAATGTTGAGTTGATGCTGATTGTTGACTCTCACTAATAGTTTAAGGTGAACACTCTAGTAGCATCTACCTTGAGCTGTAGTTTTGATTGGTTCAAAAATTAATAAACATTATTTGTGAACGTATTAGAATTATCCACCTTAGCAGTATATCGGTACATATCTAAATAAGATGTGTACCGATCGAAGAATTTAGCATGTATTAATTATATTTGAATTACCTAATTAAAACATGCCTAAATACCAAACAAAATTATTAAACCAATCAAGGTTCCACTATATGTCAGTATTGCTTGAATTTAAATATAGAACAAGAGAAATAAGAGACTATATATATGGTTAAAATAAAGAACCACTTGACACATAACAATACTATATCCAAATTCAGGCAGACAAATAGTGGAGAATAATTTGTAAGGGAAAAGGACAATGGCATGAGAGGCATGGAGTTTAGATATTACATGGATTTTTTTTTCTATTTTATTCTTAATGGACAAAATTTAACTACAGTACAAAGAAATGATGTTCTGCTGCTGCTATTGTTGTCTAATAAAAAGTGTATTTTAAACAAGGAAAGGCTATGAAGTAGTAAGGAACAGGATTTGCCGCAATTACATCAGGACACTGTAATAGATCAGGATCGTTTGATTTTCAATCGACGATTGAGATCGTTTTACCATGTAAAACTAAGTTTAAAATTTGAATTGTCTAATCTCAAATCAACGGCCGAGATTGACTACAGTGTGAAACTGTGATTATTCTACAACAACGAATTCATAACGAAAGTAGTAATGACAAATTGTCTAGTAAGCAACCAAAACAATAGTTGGATTAAGAAAAAGAGAGACTGCTGAACAAAAAAGACATTAGAGGATCCAACTCCGATTTTTAGTGAAGAAAAAACTACATAAGTGTACGGATAAAGTTGGGAATAACATAAGAGGTTAGACTCAGACAACATAGGGAACTAAGGTTTGAGTTCCGACCGAAAGAGATATCATATGTAACAATACATCAATAGAATTACCTCCGTTAAAGGAAACCATTAAAAACCACAACAATATAGAGATAAGTTTATCCTACATTTAGATGACATAAATTATATGAAAGTACACACCAAGACATGAAAATTTTAGCTATTTTTTCAAAATGCACATAAGTGATGTCGGGGAGAAAGTAGTGTCCATAAAAAAATGATTAAGAAAACGTGATTTCAATTCATAATAATAATAAGAAAACAATGTGTGCATCATGCATCCAATATCCATGATTTAAACCCAAAGAAAAAACCAAAATGTACACACCAAGACATGAAAATTTTAGCTATTTTTTCAAAATGAACATAAGTGATGTCGGGGAGAAAGTAGTGTCCATAAAAAAATGGTGAAGAAAACATGATTTCAATTCAGAATAATCATAAGAAAAGAATGTGTGCATCATGCATCCAATATCCATGATTTAAACCCAAAGAAAAAACCAAAATGGTTAAGTGTATGTTTGATGTGAGTATGTTAGAATCACCATGATTTTATAAAAGCTACAGAGTATAGCTTGTCACGAATATCGAGGCCTAACTCATCGAGTGTTGGCTGCTAACACCCTCCCTCACGCTTCAGCCCAGCGGAATGGGCTTGAAGCGTGGACGACGGAGGAAGGCGGAAGCCCAACGATAGACCCGATAGGCTCTGATACCATGTCACGAATATCGAGGCCTAACTCATCCTTACAAAACCGGCTTGTAAGGTGAGGATTGCCTCCTCTTTATAAACTCTTCTCAAGAGTCCTATCTATCCGATGTGGGACTAAATCCCACCGAGTGTTGGCTGCTAACATAGCTTGTGATTTTAAGATACCTACCATGATACTAAACATAAGCTAATATGGAGTGGGAAACTACACACACCCACGTGGTTAATTAAGAAACAAGCAACAACCACGTTTCATTTTCCAACCCAAAAACCACAAGCTGTAAAGCACACCGCACTCTCTGGTTCCTCAATCCTCAATGGTCAATCAAAATACCCTTGATCTAAACAAATACTAATATATATACAAATAATACTATGCTACTATGTGATTTTCAAAATAAAAAACAACATTAAACAACATCACCTTCTTCTGTCTCAACTTTAACTCTGTCATGGCAAAAACACCCTTGCATCTTCTCTGCATATTGATCCTTCTAGCCTCAAACTCAATACAATCTCATTCTCTACAAGATGAGTTTTTCTTTTCTGGATTCAATGAAGCTGCTACCAACATAACCTTAAACGGAGGTGCAGTAATTGAACACAAAGGAACAATTCGTTTAACAAACGACACTGAAAGAGTACTTGGTCATGCTTTTTACTCAAACCCAATCCAATTCAAAAACAAAAACAATACCAAAGTTTTCTCTTTTTCAACTTCTTTTGCTTTTGCAATTATCCCTCAATATCCAAAACTAGGAGGCCATGGATTTGCCTTCACAATTTCTCCTTCCAACAAACTCTCAAATGGTTATCCAAGTCAATACCTAGGCCTTCTCAATCCACATGATTTAGGCAACTTTTCAAATCACCTATTCGCAGTCGAATTCGACACAGTTCAAGACTTTGAATTCAATGACATCAATGACAATCATGTTGGTATCAACCTTAACAACATGGTATCAAACAAATCAGTAAAAGCATGTTTTTTTACTGATGGGTCAGTTCAAGACCTCAATTTGAAGAGTGGTAGTGTGATTCAAGCATGGATCGATTACAATTCTTCGACGAATCATCTTGAAGTTAGACTTTCACCAACTTCATCAAAACCAAGTTCACCAATCTTATCATACAAATTAGATCTAACACCAATTCTTCAAGAAACTATGTATATTGGGTTTTCTTCTTCAACAGGGTTACTCTCTAGCTCACACTATATACTTGGTTGGAGCTTCAAAATCAATGGAGAATCAAAAACACTGTCTTTGAAACATCTTCCTTCACTCTCTTCACATACCAATCACAGTAAAAAGTCCTTAATCTTAGGTCTATCTGTTTCATTTCTGATTCTATTAGTTTTAGCAGTAAGTTTAGCTTTTTACATTAAGATGAAAAACTGCGATGTTATAGAAGCTTGGGAACTCGAAGTAGGTCCACATAGATTCTCTTACAAAGAACTGAAGCAAGCAACAAAAGGGTTCAAGGAAAAAAACCTTCTTGGATTTGGAGGTTTTGGTAAAGTTTACAAAGGAGTGTTAGTGTCACCAAATTCGAAAACCGAAATCGCTGTCAAACAAATCTCTCATGAATCAAAACAAGGGGTGCAAGAGTTCATATCAGAAATAGAAACAATAGGAAAACTTCGTCATAGGAACTTAGTACAGTTACTAGGTTGGTGTCGGAAGAAAAACGATCTTATATTAGTGTATGATTATATGGAAAATGGAAGTTTAGATAAATACATATTTGAAAAACCAAGAAGAATATTGAAATGGGAAGAAAGGTTTAGGATCATAAAAGGTGTAGCTTGTGGGTTAGTTTATCTTCATGAAGAATGGGAACAAACGGTTATACATAGAGATGTTAAAGCTGGGAATGTTCTTTTGGATTCTGATATGAATGCAAAGTTAGGTGATTTTGGTTTGGCTAAGCTTTATGATCATGGTGAGAATCCAAGTACAACAAGGGTGGTTGGAACTATGGGATATTTAGCACCAGAGTTAACAAGAACAGGTAAACCAACGACGAGTTCTGATGTTTTTGCGTTTGGGGCGTTGTTGTTGGAGGTTGTTTGTGGAAGGAGGCCTATTGAGGGGAAAGCGTTGCCGGAGGAGCTTGTTTTGGTGGATTGGGTTTGGGATAAGTGGAGAGTAGGGGAAGTTATGGAGGTTGTGGATAAAAAGTTAGGTGGTGTTTATGATGAGGTGGAGGTTTTGTTGGTGGTTAAGGTAGGTTTGTTGTGTTCTGATGAGTTGCCACAGAGGAGGCCGACGATGAGGCAGGTGGTTAGGTATTTGGAAGGGGAGGTGAAGTTGCCAGAGATTGATGGGTTTGCGGGGAAAAAGGAGGGGTATTCGTATCGGAGGGAGTTTTTTGAAAGGGATAATACTTGGTCGTCGGCCGGTGATGACGTGGAGAGTGCGTTTGCATCATCTCTTCAACTTTCCGGTGGCCGGTAGGGTGCAACAAAGGCAAAACATGAATGAATGATTAAAATTACTACAACACGATCAAGATGAGAGAAAAAATTGAAGATCCAAATCCGTATCAGTAAATTTCACTTGTCATATTTTACTATTTTGTTTTTGTTTCTCTGTACAGTTGTATTTTTAAGTTTAAACATATTTAGTGCTTTTCATCCTATATGCAAAACTGCAGAAGAGATTGTTTAACTAATATAAAGGTCCCAATTAGTAAAGCTTCTTCTGAACAATTCATCTTAAGAGTTTATTAATCACTTGAAGAGGAGTTTATATTATGGAACTTTCGTTCTTAATCTATTTATTTATGTTACAAAGTTGTGTAAATGATCAGAATAATTTGACTCTCGTTAACATTAACAACGAGGTAACAATATGCCACCGCAGAAGCAAACACTCTGATTGTTTCAAATATTCAAAGCTCTTAAGCACAAGCCAAAGTTGACCATTCCTCCTTTAGCTTTTCATTTCTTTTGACTTGTTTTAACTCATGTTTTTTAAATGTTTGTTGAAGAATGATTCTAAACCAAGCAAGCATTGGACAATTCATAAAAGAAATAAGAAAAATACTAGCAACATTCACTTTAATATTTTTTCTTTTACGTGTAAAATTCATGTAGGTATCGCCATTTCGAAAGTGGTGGTCCTTACATGAATTGTACCCCAGCACGAGATAGTATATTAGAAAAAGAGTGTTAAAAGTGAAAGTTATTACCCCTATTCAAGGAACAATCTTAGCAAAAATGAAAAATTGGAGGTTCCAGTTTCCAAAAGTTGTAAACTGTATTGTAAGAAACACTACAAAACAGTCAAATACTGTACAAGAACAATGCAAATCATGCCAACTAATACATCAACGATAACTTAATTTCTCTCACCTATCCAGTAAACTCCTCTCTAGTTTCCCTCTAATTTTAACATTAATATTCATGCCAACCGGTATTTTGAAGAAACACTCGATACATGCCGATACTACAATCGGAAGCTATCAGCAAATGGTTCTTTTCATCATTTGCTAATGATTTCCAAACTTGACTCCGATATGCTCATCCTCACCATCTTTCAGACTCATGAAAATTTCTTGATCATCAAACCCTACAAATAGATGAAAGCATGTTGGTTAATGAAATTTTCTACATGGCTAGCGTACCAGCAGTTTCCACATTTATTAAAAATAGATTACAGTTTACCTTCACACATTTCTTCAGGTTCATTATTTAAAGGCCTTAAAAGCATTGTGTTAATGGAATATGAATCTAGTGCCATCCAATCTGAGTTCCCGTACTCTTCGAAGTATAAATCCCTTGGCCTGACCCAGTCTTCAACATTATAAATGTTGTCGAATGACAAGGGATCATTAGATTCTTGTTCTTTACTCGTAAACCTGTAAGAAAATCAAACAGATCAATATAAGTTCCTTTCAACTTCAACAGTACCGAAATCAACTTTTCAATGTACAATAGTTCAAGCTCACATTTGTCTCAGTCGTAAGTTGTAATGAACAAAGACAAGATCGGTAAGATGTTGGCGCTCTATACAATTCCTTGTATTGATTATCTGTTCAAAAGGAACTTGATTTCTCTTGCAGAACATCACACTTGATGTTTGGCTAAGAATTCGAATTGCTAAGCGTGACAAGTTAGGGCAGCCTCCCCCATATGTTGACCACCATTCAGCTAAAAATATGGCAAATGTAACTATGTAAGTGAAAATAGAAGCTTAACAATGTAAAATTTAAAATAGTACTATCCAAAGTGAATAGGTTATTTGCATCTTACAAGGAAGAAGATTATCTCTGGCTCTGATTGCCATCTTTCTCCCAAAGTCTCCTGCAGCAGACTTGTACAAGTTTAACTCTTTGATAATTTTATCTTGGACTCTTGTATCAGGTACCAATCTCTCTATGCAGTCAAAGATCCCTGAGAGAATCTCATTGTGTACATCCCCTTGAATGCTATAGAAGAACTTCGGATTAAGAAAGAAGCCTGAAGCATGAAGAGGATGATGCCACAGCCTTTCCCATCTTTGATGTATAATATTCCAGTACACCATATAATCCTCCCTCTTTATAAGTGCTTTTTTAATCGCTTCTTTTGCTCGGTACATTCCAGCATAAGTGTATCCCATTGCAGGTCTCATCTCGCTGGAAGCTATTCGCAGGATTCTCAAGAGAGGATGTGTCAGGCGAACAATCAAATCGCACTGTGACCAAAAGTCTTGATTACTTAGGGTATCTAACATTTCTAAACCTGCTGTTTTCTTTGAATATGGGCAATCCATCCATTCCTGAGAAGTAACCATGGACTGTAAATTGTGTTTAAGATCAACCATTCGTTTCAACGTGGTAAAGTTTGTCGCGAAGCGTGAGAAAGAGGGATCCACAATATCATTCCCTAAAGTATACCTTCTGACCATATTCAAAATTGCACTGTAATTGTAGACAAATCTTGTTATAGATTTAGCTTGTTCAATTACCGCACTAATCCACTCAAGATTTCCAAAATCTTCAAGTATTAAATCAATGCAATGAGCCGCAGAAGGGCTCCAATAAAGACTAGGGTAAGTATCAGTCAGCCTTTTCCCAGCAACAGCATACTGTTCTTCGCCTGATGTAATCACTTGCACAACTTGAGCTACTCCAACTTCCTCTACTACTTGTTTTATCACCTCATGTAAAAATTCCGCTGAAGTCATTATCTCGGTCGCATCCAAGGATTTCAGAAAGACTACACCTTCAGGACAATAAGCCAAAAAACTTATCAGTATTCTACCAGCTTCTGTAGTCCATTGGTCAACCAAAATGGAACAGCCAGTCCTCCCCCATGTCATCTTACATCTATCTATTTCATTCTTCACATCTTCCACGGAATTTTTCAGGACCCAACCCCGAAGTTCATGATGCGAGGGACGTTGAAAATCTGAGCCCCCAGAAGCAATTGCTTCAACCATTTGATCAAAATAGACCGAATTCACAGCATCAAAAGGCGCACCAATATCATACAAAAACCGACCTATTGCCATATGAATGCGATTGTCCACCTTTTTAGGGAAAAATGCACTTTTCTCCATGGGGGCAACAACAGGCTCAGGCTCAGAGTTTGTTGTATAAACCGATGCTGCTGCTGCATAATTATTATTATTATTATTATTATTATTCTTAGTAGCTCTAATCTTCTTCCTTCTTTCCACATTTTTACTCATTCCATCACCAGGAGTATGCAACAACTGACCCAAATTTTGTTCCGCCGAATCATGAACTCCAAAAGACTGCCCCCCAAGATTGACATCCATCTGATTTGAACCACCACCATTCAAAACAGTAGCTAAAGGATTAACATTCATAATCTCATCCTCAATTTTCTGTCTCTTCCTCTTTTTCACCACAACACCATCCAAACTCTGCTGCATAAGTTGCCTAACATCAGCAGGAACACTGCTGCACATTGATGCATTCCCTTTCTGACAAGCAAGATGTTCCTTAAACCTATGAATCCCACCACCTTTAAAAAACTTGAGACAATATATGCATTTTAGTTGCACTTTTTCACCATTCTTAAACAACTGACAATGCTTCCATGCTGGATCATGTTTTTGTGATGAAATTGGTACCGGTTCAAGATTATCCATTTTCACAATAATCGCTTCAAGTTCAATACAACCACTGCATAATTAAAAAAAAAAAAAAAAAAGCACAACCCAATAAGTGAAAATTATAACATTAAGCACTTTCTCATGACCCAACTTGTTATTCAAACCCAACATTGATAAATTATTATAAAGTTTCAATCTTTGCTGCGTAAACATTGATAATGAGGGGAAAAAAAATAAAACAGAACAACCCAGTAAGTGAAAACTACAACAGTAAGCAAATTCTCATGACCCAACTTCATAATCAAACACTAAATTGATAAATTGTTATGAAATTTTTCTACCAAAAAAAAATGTTATGAAGTTTGAACCTTTGCAGCATAAACCTTTATTTTTCTCATAAAAAACGAAAATTTAAGAATTAAGAAGTGAAAACAGAGAAAGTACGAGGAAGAATGAAAAGTACGTACCCGGTTTGTTGAATCGAGTTTTTTGGTTCTATGAAGGATATATGGGGATTAGGTAGGAGAAGAGAACCGATGAGATGGACCGGTTAGGGTTAAGGAGAGAAAAGGGTGTTGGATTGGGTTGGTTTTGAATGGATCCGGTTTCGGCGGTCAAATAGAGCTAACTGAACCGGTTTAATTCGCGATGGAATAGAAGAACCGATATTCGTGCCGATCCTCTCCTCCGAAGCCGGTCTTCTGCTGGGTATATTCTTCTCATTCACTGGTTTACTCTACCCAACCCAAACCCTTTTTTTTTTAATTTATAATTAAAAATAATAAACCCACTCACCGTTTATAAGCCCAATATAACAAGAGGCCAGCCATTAAGATTGTTGTTTGAAAAAATAAATAGTGGATTAATAAGTTAACTTAATATATATACAACTTAACTCCATTGATAGGGATATCGCACTATATGTGCAGGAGCTCGGGTTCGAATCCGGGACACTTCACTTATTCACCTTTAAGATGGACTTTCTAGCCACTGAACTACTTGATAAAAAAGAATAAATTAGCTTAACATATACATCTCGTAAGTTTAACTCAATTGATAGGGATATTACATATATTAGGTAGGAAACGAAAAAAATTTCACTTATTCACCTTTAAGGTGAAATGTTTAGTCATTAAACTACTAGCCAAAAATTTAGCATATAACATGAGTTTGTAGTTTTATTTTGGCTTTCACCACCAGATTAATTTGATTCGGGATCAGTTCTGACATCAAGTGGTTTCAACCCCTTCTCAATCGCAGTTACGAAGGATCGAAGTGTGGTGTTTATAAATATCTAATTAAATTTGTAGTGTTTTCATATAATTAGTGGTTGAAGTAGTTTATAAATATTAAATGTTCCAAAAGAAATATCAATATTTATTTTTTCCAACTCATATGACATGAGTAAAATTGGAAGAAAAAAGATAACTTATAGTAAGTTTAAGCTAATTGAAAGGGTCTATTTGGCTTATTTTTTAGCTTATGAAAATAGTTTATGCAAATAAATAAACTTTTATTTATATGAGTTTTTTCGCATAAACTCAAAAATAAGTCAATTCAAACAGGCTATATGCACATCAAAAAGTACTTGTAGAAATTGATGTGTCGTTAAGTAATTATAAATTTAAGATTACTCAAAAAGATCAATTTTAAAAAAGATACTTTTAAAAAATATGTGAAGAAGAAAAAGATAACCATATAATAATAAGAAAATAAGTTTAAGATTTACTAAAAAATAAATTATTAAAAAATATGCTAATATTGTGAAGAATGGAGTAGACAAACTTTGAAGTGGGATGATTTTTTATAAGCTTCATGTTAAGCACAATTGTAAGCATATTATGAGAGCTTATTAAAATATGACATAAGTAGCTTAGAAATTGTGATAAACACTTTTTATTAATTTACTCAAACAATAATACAACGACTTATATTAGTAAATAAACGCACATAAGCTTAAAATAAAGTCAATTCAAACATGATCTTAGTTTATCAAAATAAGCTATAAGTTAGTAAAAAAGACTATAAGCTCATGAGAAAAAATGTTATCTAAGAAATATTTTTCAATATGAGCTTATACGTTATCTTTCTCCGGTCTTATTCATAAGAAAAATTCTCTTGTTTCACACTTATTAAGAATTTGTTATACTTTTCTACAAATTTTAATTCAACTGCTAGAAATATCAAAATTGTTAGGTTAGAAGTTATGACCGAGGTTTGAATCTCACTCCAACCATTTTGTGTGTGTAAATTTCAAATGGTTTGTCACTAACTCACTATGTACCCAAAAAAAAAAAAAGAAATCTGTTATATGTTTTTTTAGAGCAAATTTATTATATTTATTAAACTGTGGAGTATTTTACAATATATTATATTTGCATCAGAATTATACAATCGTTTTAAAAAGTAGAATAATTAATATGATACTGTATATACTAGTATCCGGACCCGTGCCAAGCACGGGTAAAATGAGACTAAAAAATTAACATTTTAATATTAAAATTTTCATCATTCTGAAATAAAAAGGATGAAAAATGAAAAACTATAACATAAAAAAAAGTAGGATCCTGTATTTGTCAAAAATAAAATAAATTAAGATCCCGTATTAATATATAAATATAGTCAATTAAAATAGTTTTAAAATCATTTACAATTCAATTAAAATTGTACCTCTGATTTTTTATTTTACCGAAAATTAAACGTACAATTTTAATATATTTCCCGCGTGAATCACAACAAAAAAAAAAAGAGTAGGCCCCGTATAAATTACAAAAAAATAAATCATGTCTCTTAATATATACGTAAAAATATAGACTCGTGTGTAAACTTTTTTAAAAAAAGCCCCCCAAACAAACAAAAAAAAGTTAAAATAATCTCATAATACCCATAGTAAAATAAATATGAAACAAAAATACCCTAAAAAAATTATTTGAATATATCTTGTATTAGTTAATTTAATTTCCACATCAATATCCTCCAAATAAAATAAATATAGAACATCGTATAAATTATTGGAAAAAAATATGTCTTTGTGTTAATATATGAATAAAAATAACGTATTTATTGTAATATATTTTTTTTGGTATTAAGTAGTATTAACACTCTTGTTCTCATGGAAGAATTCGCTGATAATTCACAGTTCGACTATCAGGTAAGTATAGCCCCAAAGTAATACATGTGCAAAAATATATGCGCATGTAAATTATAAATACAAAAGTCTCACGTAAATTATAAAATAAAATAGATTTCCGTCTTAATATATGAATAGAAATATATAATTTTCATATAAATCAACAAAAAAAAAGTTATATATAAATAACAAAAAAAATGAACACAGACCCGATAAAAAATACAAACAATAGATCAATGTATGAATATATGAGTAAAAATATAAAATCTCGTATAAATGTCTTAAAATAAATCCCCCAAGCAAACAGAAAAAGTTAAATTAATTTCATAATATCTAAAGTAAAATAACTATGAAAAAAATAGGAAAATGCTAACTTGTTCCCTTAAAATTAATGTAACACATATAATGATTTAAATAAAAAAATATTTTATTAAAATTCATGCGGTTAATTCAAGTTTAAATTTTCATAAATAAAATGCAGAAAAATTTATTATATAAAAAAAATGCACAAAATTGAAGAGAATATTTTGATATTTGAATTCTTTAACATGTACTCTAAGAATTAACATGACCCAAAAAATTAGTCAAAAATTGCGGACATAATTTTTTATTATTTAATCGTACACATTAATAGTCTAACTAATTTAATTGCGCGACATAATTTTTCTAATTTTGTGTTTTTAAGAGACTTGGGGTTGTTGTTGTTTAACTCCAGGAACACGATGTACTGTGATGGGATCATCTTCTTCTACTTTTCTATTATATGACTTTATTGGACAGTGCAAGTGTTCTGATTTTAGCATATCTTATGTCTTGATTAATAAAACAACCTTATGTAATAAAAAATTATCATAAATAATGCATTCGACACAAACATTGAAATTAAAAAAAAAAGTTATATATGTCTACATCATAAATCAAATTACATTACATTGCAACAACTGAACATAAATCTCCAAAACGTAAAAGTAACAAATTGAAAAGACAAACAAAACTAAAAAATGTAAAGAATTATTCTTCAATGTCTTAAACTCATGCCTTAGATGAGTCCGTCATCATTCTACCAAACAGATCTACATATAAAATAGATTTAAAAATTAAAATTAGTACCTTAATGATCAAAGTCATTATATTTGAAATTAAAAAAAAAATTGCACATAGTTTGTGACAAAAGAAAGATATAATGAAATATGACAAACTTTTAGTGTGTGAAAGAAGAAATAATTTTACTCAAATAATGTATTAATCTGCATACATAAACGAATAGATCAAAATATCATTTTATGTTAGATGGAAGGAATATTATTTGATACATCACATATGAGATTACGATTGATTTTAAATTACGTCGGACAATTTTTTAATAACGATATCTCCATCATATCTGCATATTATGGAAAAATAATTATTTCGAATATTTTTTAAAATAAAGATGCAAATAATATTTGATGAAATTACTTACCAATAAAAAATCTAAGAACACATCTTAGTCCTTCTGCAAAAGAAAAAATACAAAGAAAATGGTGAAATTATAACATACATGTGCAATATATAAAAATATTACATTGAAATGATATTGAAAAAGAAAAGTTTCCAACTTTAAAAATTAAGATGATGGAATAGAAAGTTTCGAACACTATATAAATTTCAGACGTATGATCCTACACATTTCAACCACAACAATTAGAAACACAATAGCTACACAAAAAAGATATTCACATACCAAATTAAAATTCTTAACATATGAGATAAGTGAGATCTTTGCAATTTTCATATGCATCCCAACTACCATATATATATTTAGAAAATAGGTGAGTAATATGAATTTACGATAGAGAAATCATTTACCACCCAAGCTTTTACTAATCCCTTAATTTTTGAAATTGCCTTAATTTATGAGGTTCATTCTATATTTAACATTTCCAAAAATATATTGCATTACCATATTTTCCAACTATTTTAAATATACTACGGTCAATAATTATATACTACTACGGTCAATTTTTTTTTAATGTATTCAGAAAAAGAAATTAGTGTTGCTATAATTATTTATAAAAAATATTTCATTTAAAAAAAATATTTCGATTTAATGTACCTATAGTTTTTTAAAAAATAAAATTATTAAAAAGCTTTTATTTACAATATAAAAATTAAAAACCTTTTCCTTACAATATAAAAAAATCATTTAGATAAATACTTCTTTTAATTAGTTTTTTTTTTATTTTATGTCAAAGATTAATAGAAAATTATTTAGAGGATTTTATTTTATTCTTTGAATTCGAATTTACTATAATTATAGAGATTGATATTTCCATTTTTATTAAACAAAACGTGTGGCTAATTTACGCTCAAATAAATATATTTCAATTTCAAATTCATTTTTTTTATTTGCTGAAAAAAATGAGCTAGTAAACATTTATTAGAATTAGAATTCTTTGAATTGTTGCCTTATATGATTTTAATTCATTCTATTTTACTGATGAGTGAATCAATTAATTAATATCAATCAATTAATTGATATTATGAATATAGAAATGAAAAATGTATTTGCATTAAAAATATGCTAAAAACGTATTTGCTTTAATTGGTTTAATAATCGTATTAATAGAAAATATGCTAAAAATATATTTGTAGTACAAATAAGCTACTGCAACATAATGATATACATGGTAGTGCCAAAATAGCCTGTAGTACAATTTTTTTTGTTGCATTATAAATAAGTATAGTTTTTTTTTTTTGTGTATGTCAATTTTCATGACTTGTTATTTGGTCTATTTATAAAATTAAAAAATACAGCATGTTTTAAAATAATAAAATCAGGTTCTTTATTTTAATTTTTTTTAAAAAAAAGTTCCGTATGTTTGAAAGCTTTGAAATTCGTCCAAAAAAGAAATTTGGAATTTTAATTTGAAATACAAATAAATTTGAAAATTGGAAGGAAAAGACATATGAGGCGTGACCCAAATACTCTATGTTTCTAGAATTAATTACTTATTATTAGACATGAGTACAAAAAGAGAATGCATCAATTATACTTCAAAATTATAGAAGGTCATTTGTGTAGAGATAATTTGAAATTATTGGCAATTATTATAGATAAATGAATTAATTGTCAAATGCATCAGAGAATAGAATGCATGAGAAGCAAGTATTTTATAGGAGAGAGAAAGATGAATAGGTCTGACTTTATTCATATTATAGATTATAGATGAATTATCATATGCATTTTTAAAATTAAACCATATAAAGAAATTCTTAAGTAAGTCCCCATCTAAGTATTAAAATAAAACCATATTCTATATTTTGAAATTTTTTGATAAATTATCGAATAAAATTTAAAGAACTTTGAAATAGCATATTTTAGTATGCTACAACAAAGATTATCTTTTATTTCCTAATTTTTGTTTTCATTGTTTGTATATTTTTACTGTACATTGTTTTATATCTTTTTGGTAAACCAAATGTATCCCCCGTGTCCAACTGTAGAGACTAATTCTCTCGAGATAACTGAGATCCATTTAAGAGATCGACCTCTCCCAACATTATTTTATATTTGATTGTTGACAAATATCAAAATATAATTTAAATATGTAATTTTTATATATATATGTAACTATTAAGAACCATGTCAAAAAAAAACTATTAAGATATATAAATGGGACACGAAAAAAGAATCTGACTAAATAAAGGAATAAATTACTTGTACCAGAAAAAAAAAAGAAAAAACTATTCATGTAAAAAAGAATAACTAAATAAGGAAGAAATTTCTACCAAAAAAATAAAATAAGAAAGAAACAACAAAATTGTGGCCCACGTGATAATATCATTTTGATTACTTTTATCAAATATCAATTTTACATATTAATTTTTTTTACAGTTATTTTACATATAAATAATAACACATATAGTTTAAATTCTATCACGAACACAATCCTTCCACCACAATTCTTCTAACAATAACTGAGGTTAAGTCTTTAGTTGTTGCCAATGTTATGAGAGTTTCTCTTTACTGTTTGATAATTCTTCTAACAATAACTGAGGTTAAGTCTTTAGTTGTTGCCAATGTTATGAGAGTTTCTCTTTACTGTTTGATCTCCGTATCATCTTCTTTTGGATCTTTTGGCCCCTTTAAATTTCAAAAAAAAAAAGAGCAAAACAAAATCAGTTGAACCCTTTGACTCAAATGTTCACACATCAAAAGGTAAATAGATTAAAAATAAAATAGAGGAAAAACTTACGAATAATTGTTGCGTTTAAGAATTATAATTTATTGATTACAAAGCTAACCTGATATTTTACATGTTTCTCCCATAATAAAATGCTAGCTTCCTTTCACCCATACTACACTTAAAAATCAAATATCAAATATAAAATATTAAAATAGATTATTGAACAGGACTTGTACACTTGATTTAAAAAAACGCAAAAATATCAAATACATAAAAAAAAAAAGGAGTTTGGTTGAAAAAAACTTACATTCTTGTACATCATTTCCATTTCAATGGAAAATGATAATTTTCAAGAATCAAGATCTTTGACGTACCACAAATGCACGACACGAACCATCAGGTTCCAGCTCTCTTTCAAAGCATTGATCGAAGCAATAGAATCATATGATGAAGCCATGATATATTGTAAATAAGGTTGATGATGCAAAAATATTATATGGTTGTTTTGATCTTGATGAATATAAACTTGTTATAGACAGTCTATTTATAGGTGTAAAGCTCTCAAATAATATGTTTAATGGTTTATGCGTGTTTTATATTTTTAAGTCGTAATCTTCAAAATTTAATTTCAACCAAAAATACATGAAACCGACATTATAGTGTAATTATGAAAATCGTATAAATTAGGTGGCATTATTATGAGAATGAATAGTGTGATATCATATACACTCATATACACTACATAACTACATAAATATAAAAATATGATTGTGTAATAAATTAATTCCATATTTATTAATAGCACAATGATTGTTTTGTTTATTTTGTTTTTGATGTGTATTATATAAAAAATATAAATTAAAATTAGTAAATTACGTGTTTACAAAAAATTCTGAATTTTGGTTTTAAAAAAATAAATTAAATAATTAGTAAAATTCATTTTATAATAATAAAATTAAAAAAATAAAATAAACAAAAGCTGAATTGATTATAGAAAACTATCATATAAGGCATTACTTTATGAGTCTATAAATCATCCCCGTTTTATAATAATGATCTTATGATAATTTAGACGCCTTAATTTATTTGTTTCTTTTGTTATAGTGAGTTGATGGCATTTGACAAAAATAATTTGTGACTACCTTAGGAAGAAAATGATTGAATATTGTAAAAAAAAAAAAATTGTACGTAAATTTTTTTAACTTTCTATGTTAAAAATCATTTTAATATATTATATTTAAAATATGAGTATATATATTTATTTTTGAGACAAAAAATGTATATCACATTAAAAAAAAATTAAAAATAATTGTTGACTTAATATGTATATCACATTTGACAAAAATAATTCGTGACAAAAAATTAATATCACATTAAATATTTATTTTGATGATACTACCTTAATAGCATTAACTAATTGATGCTTATCCTTAATTTTTTTTTTGATAAGAATGATACTACCTTAATTAGTAACCTTGTTTGTCTTGATTTTGAATAATTGTACATGATTTCCTACCTTGAAAACAAAAACAGAAACTTTTGATATTTCTTTTTTTATCCAAAAGTATCATTGTGATATTTCAACATTAAATGTGAGGAATGAGGTTGAATGAGGAGAGGAGAGAGAAAGGTAAATATGTCTGGCTTATTACATATTATAGATTTTGAAATAACATTAAATAGAGTTGAATTTAGTAATTTTTTTTGCTGCTATCTAAGGAAAAAAAAATTGTTGAATTTTTCTTGTGGGGAACAAGGGACTTTACAAATAAAAGTCATTCAATTAAAAAAAAAAACCATGCTTTTGATATGACAATAATAATTTTAAGTTCGTCAAAAGAAAAATCATAATTTTAAGTTTATTTTATAATTTAAGATATCAAACTTGGATCATATTCTAACTACGGGGGAGTTAATAGTTGGAAAATTGCTTTTTAAGCCCTGCCATATTCCTCCCAGGCCCCCCAAATTGACCGGTTTACCCTTGAAATATTTCGGTAGGTACAAACCAAAACAACATAACTTCGGTAATTGTGTACCGAAGGTATGTGACATTAAGCTAAGGCCAGCATTATAAGCAGATTCATCACAGTATGACATGATTTCGGTACTTATCTACCGAAGTGAGCGTTTGACCTAAAAAAATTTTAAGTTCGGTAAATACGAAGCGAAAACGCTAAACTTCGGTCCGTATCTACCGAAAACGCCAAGTTTCGGTTCGTATCTACCGAAGTTGCCCTATATAGAGCAGATGACAGAACCTGTCATGTCATAGCCTCTTCTACACTCAATCCGGATTGTTGCGCCCTAAGGCGATTTTGGGAGCTTTGGAAGGCATCAAATCAACGTTTCTTCACTCATAGAGGGATCCTAATCTCATTTGGAGTCATACAAAAGGTAATCTTTGCTTTAATCGGTTTTTTTTTTCAATTTTAATGGTGTTTCTATGAAATATGTTGAAAATATGTTACTTAATGAATTGGGTTTGATAGATACACATTGAATAAAACATGTATGCTGATTGGGTCTGATTGTATTGGTTAATATGCATAGGTGTTGGGATGGGGGAACCTCCGGATGAATTGAAAACAAACATTGATGAACCCGACTCTGTTAATGTTGTCGAACATGTCATTGTTCAACCTAATGTTGTGGAACTTGTCATTGCTCAACCTAATGTTGTGGAACCGGCCGTTAATGTTGTGGAACCCAGTGATAATGAGCATAAAGTTGACACGGGAAAATATTTTCATGATGCACCGTATTGCAATGAGCGAGATGAGTTGATCAAATGGTGTCGCAATGAGGCAAAAAAAGCTGGATTTACTATTGTGATTGCTAAATCAGATAACGGTTCTTACCGAAGGAAAAGGTATTTTGTGTTGGGTTGCGAAAGAGGCGGGGAGTACAAAGAGAGGATAAGGAAATTAAAGAATGAGGACACAGCTACGAGGAAATGTAACTGTCGGTTTAGGTTGCGAGGTTACTTTTTGTCAACACAGGTATGGAGTCTAAATGTAGTGAACGGCGAGCATAACCACGAGCTGTCGAATAACCATGAAGGTCATATTCTTGCGGGACGTTTACAACCGGAGGAGAAGGAGGTTGTATGCGAGTTGACAAGAAATTTGGTGGCCCCAAAGAACATTTTGTCCACATTGAAAGGGCGAAATCCAGAGACCAAAATTTCAATGAAAGCTGTCTACAATGCGCGCCAAAGGCTCAAGAAAGAACTTAGGGGTGAAATGACTGAAATGCAACAACTAATGAAGTGTTGTGAGAGTAACAAATATTTTCACAAGTGTAGAACAGTTGGTGACTCTACAACTATACAAGATATTTTTTGGGCACATCCGGAAAGTGTGATTTTGTTTAACACTTTCCCTACTGTTTTGATGTTGGATTCAACTTACAAAACCAACAAGTATAAAATGCCGTTATTTGAGATAGTTGGTGTAACTTCTACCGAAAAATCGTACAACGTTGGTTTTGCATATATTGCGAATGAAAAAGAAGAAGACTTCATATGGGCCCTTGAGACGTGTCGGAGTCTACTGAAGAGTAAAGACACAGTGCCGAAGGTCATTGTCACTGATAGGGATCAGGCACTGATGAATGCAGTTGCGAAAGTGTTTCCAAAATCAACAGCTTTACTGTGTCGGTTTCATATTTATAAGAACGTGAAAGCTAAGTTCACGACTCTTTGCAACGCAAAAGAAGAAAACATGGTCAAGTTAAAGAAAACACTCGCATGTCAATGGAAATCAGTTGTAGAATCGACAACAGAAGAGTCGTATATTGATGCTGTCGTTGATTTCAGGAAAGTGTTTGACCATTATCCAAATTTTGTCAAATATGTTGAAACAATGGTTTTAGATCAGGTGAAGGAAAAAATTGTGAGTGTATGGACAAATCGTGTTATGCACATTGGAAACACTACAACCAACAGAGTTGAGTCTCAACATGGAGTGTTGAAACAATACTTGCCGGATTGTAAGGGTGATTTGGTCAAGGGTTGGGAAGCGACAAATGAAATGGTTTCAAACCAGTTGATAAAAATAAAGACGTCATTTGGACAGAGTACTAGTGCCGTTGAACACTATTTTAAAAAGCACTTTTTGTACCCTAAGTTGGTGTATAACATATCTAGACAAGCCTTACACTTTATTAGGGATGAAGAAATTCGTTCCCGCGAATGTGGTAAGAATCGGAAAAAGTGTGGTTGTGTGATGAAGATAACATACGGGTTGCCATGTGCTTGTCTAATAGCATTGAAGAGGGACAAAAAGCTACCTATTAGACTGGACGAGATTAACACTCATTGGAAGAGGTTACAAATTGACGAAGCAGATGATGGACAGGTTGACTGCTCGAAGGAGTTTAGGGTCATTCAGGTAATGTAATACTTTAAATTTACCGAATTATATTAACGAATAATATTTGTGCTTGTGTTTCAATTATTTAAATGAAATTTGTGTTTCCTTTGTTTTAGGAACGGTTGAGATTATCAAATCAGAGTATGCAGCTACAAATTAGGGATCAACTGCGACAGATAGCTTTTCCAGAAATTACATCGCTAACTGCACCGGTCAAACAGGTAGATACAAAGGGTGCAAAAAAACGGGCAAAGTCAAGTAAATGTAACAGTTCTACCACTAGATCTCCATCTTATTGGGAGCACATTGATGCCCGATATCCTGACAGTCAGGCATCACAATCAAAACCAGCCAAACCCAAAAGGAAGACTGCTCGCATAGGCACTTTGTCTCCTAATGCTATACCTCGCCGTTCAATTCCGTTTATGGAGCATATGCCAATGTTCATGCATTCATATATTGAGGACATTATTGATGTTAAAGGGGATGGGCATTGTGGATTCCGCGTTGCAGCAGAGTGTCTTAATAAGGGCGAAGATAGTCAAGGATTAGTTCGTTCAAAACTTATCAGAGAGTTAACCATGTTTAGGAAAGAGTACCTGCCTATTTTCGGTACTGAGGCACGTCTACAATACATTCTTGATGGTTTGTTCCCTCCCAAGGTAATGCCTAAGAATGGCATTGCACCGGAAGAAAAATGGTTCACATTTCCAGATATGGGCCATATCCTTGCAACGGCCTACAACCGTGTTGTAGTATGTTTGACATCGCATCATATAGGTTATTCTGAAACATTTTTTCCACTGCGTACCAAGCCACCGTTTGATCCATCTGCACACATTATTTGTATTGGTATGGTTCCATATCACTGTGTCAATGTAAAACTGAAGTCTGGATGTCCACTTCCTCCTACTAATAAGAGCTGGAAAATTCATCGGGCACCGGAGGCTGAGACTTGGGAAGATACATTTTTGGACCGGATGAGTGAGTTTGACGAACTCATGAAGAATGAAAAAGGTGATTTGAAGAAGGAGATCAATAAAGATGATCCTATAACATTTTCAGATGACTAGTGGTTGTAATGTAACAAAGACTTTTTTTTTGTGGTTCAAATAGGAACAAAGCTTTTTGTGGTTGAAATATAACCAACACTTTATGTGGTTAAAATGTAACAGACGGTTTTGTGGTTCAAATGTAACCGACACTTTTTGTGGTTGAAATGTAACCGACACATTATGTGGTTAAAATTCTCAGCACTTTTGTATAAATATATGAATGTTTATTCAGATATCACAAACATTCTCTTTATTTTCTTTTCTAGTTGAAATTTTTCTGCAATTCAAAAAAAAAAAATGAACGCTGCAGATCGTTATGTAGCGAATCATTTAGCAACTCCGTTTGAGTTTTCTATCAAATTACGTGGTAGGAAAGATCCGTTCACACTACATTTGAGGAACACTATAACAACTGTTGATGAGTTGAAATTTAAGATTGAAGACATGTATGCCTTCAAAAATGGAAAGGAGATAAAAATTCACAATATTGCATTTTACGAATCTTATATAGATTTAGCAGATGATAGTGTTGGTGGGTTCGATGATGCGCCAAAAAAATACCATTGGAAAGCGTTAGATTCTGATTATGCTGTTCAATTAATGTTTGTCACTATAGAAGCAGATCCAGCTCCATATCATCTGTATGCTACCTTAATCGTTTAGGTTCTTATCTGTTGTTTTGAAATTAGTAGTTTTCTCTTCAATTATGTATTGTTTCAAGTTGTTTCAAGTTGTAATTTTCTTCTCTGTTCACTTTCCCTGCTTAATGACATTTCAACTCTGTTTCTGTGTTATTTCGGCACGTATCTACCGAACCCATATTCTACTGGCCAAATATGCACAGATTTCGGTTCGCATCTGCCGAAATACAGTTACTAGGTTCTGTTTTAGATCCATTTCGGCACGTATGTACCGAACCAATGTTATGCTGGCCTAACAAGCGCAGATTTCGGGTCGTATCTGCCGAAATACTGTGACTAGGTTCTGTTTTGATCCAATTCGGCACGTATGTACCGAACCAATGTTCTGCTGGCCTAACAAGCGCAGATTTCGGGTCGTATCTGCCGAAATACTGTGACTAGGTTCTGTTTTGATCCAATTCGGCACGTATGTACCGAACCAATGTTCTGCTGGCCTAACAAGCGCAGATTTCGGGTCGTATCTGCCGAAATACTGTGACTAGGTTCTGTTTTGATCCAATTCGGCACGTATGTACCGAACCAATGTTCTGCTGGCCACACATTTCGGTTCGCATCTGCCGAAATACAGTTACTATGTTCTGTTTTGATTCATTTCGGCACGTATGTACCGAACCAATGTTCTCCTGGCCAGGAAATATTGGTTGCTTCAATCATCACATGGAATTACATCCACGCCGAAACCATTGTTCGGATGTTCAGACCTGTCCAAATTTCTTTCAAATAGTTGTTCATTTTCATTTGCATTTTTGTCGAATTCAATATATGAAAACAGACAGATTCACATCAATACATTCCATTGTTCAAAAAACAAAGTCCAATTGTTCAAAATACAACCGAGACATAAATTTAGTCGCACAAAATACAAAGTCCGTTGTTCAAAATACAACCAAGACATAAATTTAGTCGTACATAATACAAAGTCCAATTGTTCAAAATACAAAATACAACCCAGACATACATTAAAGTCCTTTGTTCCTAATGACTACTTGGACCAGCCTCCTCTCCAGCCTCCTCTCCTGAACGTTTCTTCTTCCTCTTTCGCTTTTTTCCTTCACCCGAGTCTGCCTTTTTCCTTCGTCGCACAGAATATGTCACCACAGGCGTCAAATCATTGTAAACCTTTTCAAGTAGCTCCTTTGCCTCCTCGAATGTCAAGTCACCATCAAGCTTTTCCCTCACCTCTGCGTGCACCGTCTTACAAATTTCAAACACGTCACATTTTTCTGCAGCAATGTCCTCCTCAAGCAATACTTCATAATCGGCAGGTCTTTTCGGGTTCCCATCAATTGGTGCCCATAACTTCGGATGCGAGACACGATAAAACCAAGCAATGTATCCGTCAACGGTCTCAAAGCCATTATGTGCTCTCGGGCCACGCATTTCCTCTGTGACATAGTTAGCAACCAAATAATCAGCAAATGCTTCAGCAATACTAAACCGAGTCATACCAGCCTTTGCAGAAACATCTGGATGTCTGGGAATAGACTGCACATGTCCAAATTGCCTGAGGACACGCTCTGGCAAATATGGAGAGATCATAGCGGTTCCACACATAATCCAGCCGGTGTACCAACTAATATCTTCAAATGGGCGTGTTTGTCTGTGATCCTCATATGGGCGCCACGTTACCTCATCAACCTCCATCCGATCCAATGTGGTCCTATGCTCAGTTGGACATTTTCCACCTTTAAATGGATAATACTTGGCCGCAATTGGATCATTATGGCTGTAGTTAGTGTCAACATATCGCGATCCGAACCTCTCGAAATGCGACAAAATCCATGCCTATACCAAAAGTGAACAAATAAATAAATACTCACATTAGTTATACAAATATGCACCAGTATGAAAATAACGTAAGTTTAAATATACATACATGAAACATGGCGTTGTAACCACCAAGATTTCCACATCTCGGGCGACTTGCAGCATCCAAGTAGTTATACATATAAGCCAACCCAGAAGCACCCCAATTCCATGTATTAACCAAACTTAGGTCTTGCAAGTAAGTCAGGAAAATGACATCTACATACTGCATGCTTTTGTTGGTGAAAAGTGTTGCACCAAGCAAGTACAGTAAAAATGATCTAATCGTGCATTCCCTCAAATGCTGCACTTTATCATCCGGCATCTTTTTTTTTTCAGCTCGCACCACAGCTTTCATATTTTCCGTATATATCTTATCCAGCATGAAAAACCCAATATGTGCTCCTTTCATTTTTTTAAATTCCTTTCTGCATTCAGTTCTTGAGAAGTTTAGGTACTCGTAACACATATCTTCACCTTCTTCAACTGTGCATGACGTTCCAAGGTGGTTGAGCATTTTACCGGTAATCGGAATGTGAAGCAAGCAAGACACATCATCCAGGGTTATGGTCATCTCACCAATGGGCAGATGGAAAGTACCGGTCTCCGAATGCCATCGCTCTGTAAATGCTGTCAATAGACCCCAGTCAAGATGATTGTAATTTGTCTTCAACAGCGGTCGAAGTCCAGTAGCATCAACAACGTCCCAAAACCACCGAACTCCTCTTCTTGGTAAATCGAAGTCGTTCATTTTCTTTCCGTTGTTCATGCACCTCAAGTACCGATTTTTACACTGCAAATTTCAAATCAAACACACATTTTCAGTGGATATGGATATGTTCAGTGCATATGGATATCAATAGCTAAAAACATTAAAACTACAAAACTTTTAAACTTACATCTCCTCTCCAAATCGCGACAGCAACATGTTTCCCAAATCCGGGCAACAACGACAACTCCTTTGGACCACCATCATAAGATGTAACTGGTGGTTCTGATACAGGTGGTGGGTTTCTTCCTTGTGTTGTTCTCGGATTCTTTTTACGTGATTTTTTTTCTGGTGGTGGTGGTGTTTGTTCTTCAGCAACTTCCATCTCATCTTCCACATCATCAGCAACTTCCATCTCATCTTCCACATCATCAGCAACTTCCATCTCATCTTCGACTTCCTGCTCATCTTCGTGTTCAGACGCCTGTTGCCCTATGTCCACTTCATGCTCATCCTCAATCTGTTGTTCCTCCACATTCTCATCTTCAGATTCAGGCTCTACAATAACACTTTTCCCCTTAGTTTGTCTTGTGTTTCTATGTACCTTCGCAGCCTCTCTTCGTGCAGAGCCCTTCGCAGCCTCTCTTCGTGCAGAGCCATGTGCTCTACTTTCCCTTCCACCTCTTGTTCGCCCAACATCATCTGTCATTCCTATAACAAAATACACAACAATAATCAAGAACATTCCTATAACAGTAAACAATTTAAAAATACAACCATTCCTATAACAGTTACTAAATTCAATTGCACACTTACTCATTCAGGCATTTTATCAAACACTTGGTGCACATATATCAAACAACCAATTCACAGTTACTCATATCAACAAATCTACACAATCAATCTCATTCAAGCATTTTATCAAACACTTGGTGCACATAATCCAAACTATGAATCAAAATTTTATGCCATAAATTAAATTAACATCCCAAATCGTGGAATCAACAACACAATCAAGAATACAATCTAAATATAATCCAAAACAAAACCAATTCGTGGAAACCTAAGAAAACCAACAATACAAGAGAGATTAGTTTGAAAACTTACTTGTTGAAGTGAAAGAATCCAAAAACGCAATCCAAACCGTTGGTGATGAATGATTTGTTGTCAACGAATTTCACCTTGTTCTTCTTTCTTGCCTTCGAATTTGCGACCCTAAACCCTAGAGAATCGCCCTTCCACCTTCAACACTTGTGATTATCGTAACTAATGAGATGTTTTGTGTTTAAAACTGTATCTCACGTCCGTTCGGCACGTATTTACCGAACCACAGCGTTTTCGTCACGTAATTACCGAACCCAAGAGTGTTCGTCACATATTTACCGAACGAAATTGCTTTCGGGTTGTATTTACCAAACGAAACTGGTTTCAATTGCGAGGGTATTTTGGGATTTTAGGGGGGTTTGAGAGCAATCCATAGGGCTTAAAAAGCAATTTTCTAATAGTTATGATTAAACTAGGACATTAAATTGTTTTCCCGTAACAAAAACAATGTTTTTTTTACAGTAACAAAAACAATGTTACGTAGGTTCTGTTTGGTAAAATTAAGTTATAAGATAGTTGAAAAGCTAGCTAAAACTAATAGTTGATAAGCTAGTTTTAGCTGATAGCTGAAAAACTAATAGAATGAAATTAAAATGTTTGGTAAATTTAATTTTTGTTATTATAAAATGACATAAAAGTACATAGTTATTTTATGTGAGTAGATAATTATTTTTGTAAGTGAGTAGTTTTTATTAAAAAAATAAAGAAATCAAAATAATAAGGTTAAAATTGGAATAAATAGTAAAAAGCTATAAGCTATAAGCTCAAACGTTACTTGAAATAACATCTGGAAAAAAGGTATAAGCTAGTAAAAAAAGTTTATTACCAAACATCTCTAATTTTATGAAACAAGTTTATAAACTACTATAATAAGCTATAAGCTAGCTTATTTGTGTTACTAAACACACCGATAGTAATTTTCTTTTGACGATGCTTATTTAGCAATTAATTAATTAAAATTTTATTATGTTACACAAAAAGATACGGAAGTGGTGGAGAAATTTTAGTAGTAGTGCTGAGTGGAAAACAATGAAAGTCTTCCCAATCTCTAGTTTATCAAAACGGTTTCCAGTCACATGATGTAGTAAGGAACCATGTAGTAAATGGCTAAAAAGAAGGAAACTTAGCACAACCACGTTTCCCTGCACCACCATATATATATATCACTCACTTAGCTTTCACACTCCACAAATCACCAAAGAGCTAGTTACAAACAAACAGTTGCAAAAAATTCCAAAACTCAAATGACTACTTTCTTAATTTTCTTCTGCTTTCTACTCTCCATCTCTGTCACAGCCACAGGTAACTCTTCTAGCTAATCTTCACTCTTTTATGCTCAGTTATATCATCTTCTAAACACATCATTTTATTCATTATATACTTTAGTTAAACAGAACTGTCTCATTATTTCAAACATAACATGACACTGACACATAATAATTTAAGAAAATATAAGTGATTTAATTTAATGTGACTGTGTCGGAATTAGACATAGAGTATAGACACATATGTGATATTACGAACACACCTTTCATCTGAAGTGTCGATGATGGTGTTAAAATTCTTGAGAACTTATGTTATTGTGTGGATATGTCAGGTGTTAATGTTACGGGTGGAAATGGGACGATACAGCTCATACTCGTAAACAACTGCCAAGAGAGTGTATGGCCAGGAATTCTAAGCAACGGCGAACACCCTACAATCAAAGACGGCGGATTCCACCTCCCAAGCGGCGAAGAGCTTGTTCTCCGAGTCCCTAACCACTGGGCAGGTAGAATCTGGGGTAGACAAGGCTGTTATTTCAACGAAACAACCGGAAAAGGCTCGTGTCAAACCGGAGACTGCAATGGCCAATTAAAATGTAAGGGAATTGGTGGTGTCCCTCCAGCTACACTTATTGAAATGACATTTGGGACCTCACAATCATCTTTACATTTCTATGATGTTAGTTTAGTTGACGGTTTTAACCTTCCAATGTCAATGAAACCTATTGGTGGTAGTGTTGGTTGTGGTATTGCTTCTTGTCAAACTGATTTGAATGGTTGTTGTCCATCTTCACTTGCTTTGAAACATGATGGAAAAGTTGTTGGATGCAAAAGTGCTTGTTTGGCTACAAAATCAGATAAATATTGTTGCACTGGTGAATTTGCTGATCCAAAAATTTGCAAGCCAACTATGTTTGCTCTTGTTTTTAAGAGTGTTTGTCCTCATGCTTATAGCTATGCTTATGATGATTCAACTGCGCTTATGAGGTGTTTGGCAACTACATATGTTATTACCTTTTGCCCTGCATGATGTTCTGTTTTTAGAAAGTAGTTTTTAATTTGTTCTTCATGTGTCATTTTGTGACAATTTTTGTTTCTGTTTTAGTAATTTTTAAGGTTAGTGTAGTTCAATAACTTCTGAAATTTTGATTTTATGTAAGATGTTCAATTATTTAAATTGTTGGGTGACCATTCAAGTTTGCTTTTAATTATATTATTATTATTATAATATATATGCGAAAAAGGTTTTTCTCAAGTGAGTTTCTCCGGAAGGAGAACGGTGAAAATCACTAATTTTTGTGTGGATGCATTTGTAATATGAGGTGCGATCATAAGCCTAACTTGAGAATATATGATCGGTGTCCACTTAGATTATAGTCTTTGTTGCTAGTTGATGTTTTTCAATTGCTACCCCACGTCTAGTTGTTTGTTTTCGTTTTATCATGACCTTAGCCCTTCTTTGTATCTAAAAAAAGCATCCAACACCCGAAGTGTTTTAAATTTTATTTTATTTTACAATCTAAGACCTAAACTTTACTTGGACGGTCATCTCATGGGAGATGATGCATTCCCGTGAAATTTCTTGTCTGTTTACCACATTTAATGTGAAACTCTTAATACACTCTCTTATATCTTAAGATTAAATACGTGAAGTGTTACTTAAATGATATGATAATGTTGACCAGATAGCAAATGATCGAACACTTCTTGAATAAAACTATGATTTCATTGAAATTTGAGTTGGATGTAATTCAACTTTATAGAATTAGCTTGTAGAGTACTATTAATCCCTCTTATGAACATGTTTCTAAAGACTCTTAAACAAAAAACTTATTTTGTTTACTAATCATACCATAGACTTACACCCTATAGTAGGTTAAAGGCCATTAGCTAATCCCTTGAAATTTCCCTTTCGAAAAGTAGGTATGTGACGATGGAAGTAATGAGAAACAATTGTGTCGCCGGCGAAGCATGGAGAATGGTTTATGTTCTACAAAGCACAGCCTCGTTGAAATTGGATATATATATATATATATATATTAATTCGGATACTTAAACAGAAGCTGGAATAGCTCAGTTGGTTAGAGCGTGTGGCTGTTAACCACAAGGTCGGAGGTTCAACCCCTCCTTCTAGCGATTTTTTCTTTTTATTTTCCAAAGTAAACTCTCATTTCAGTTTTTCGTTTTTGTATTAATGACATTATTTAATTTTTTCAAAATAGTTATCTGAATGACTGAATTCTAAAAATAACTGCAATTAAGTCATTGACAACACAAGGAAATTGATGATTATGATTAAATGTAAATAATACTTTTTTTCATAGAAAAAAACACTTAAAACTCACACGCAATTATAAAGTTTGGTGTTGGAATTTGCGGAAAAGTGTCTAGCTAATAAGTAATATAGGTGTTAGGGACAATATATATACTACTAATGATTCGAGTGCGAACTCTATACGGTGGGACTCGTTGCCTCCTTTCCTCTGAGATAGTTATTTACATGATAAGTTGTGTCTTCCTCATGACATTTTTTTTTAAAAGGAAAAAGTTTATAACATTTCATTACTTAAAATGTGTTTAATACAATGAGGTATCTCAATCATAAGTTGAAAACTAGCTAGAGATGTGGCCACCTTAGCCAAAGCGTGAGCAACCTCATTTGTTTGTCTCATAATACACTCGACATTAGAGTGCTAATAATAAGTGGAAAACAAATATCTACAATGAAGAAGAATATCACCAAATTTTGTAGCATCGTTGGCTTGAGAAAAATTGTCAACAACAATTTTTTAGTCTAACTCAAAATCAACTGGTCTCAATTGTAGTTCAGGGACCCGATTAAGTGTCGTTTATAGTCCAAGAGCTTCTTCCACGTGAACTGCAAATATAGGCCACAACTACTCTGATTTGGCCAACACAAAATTAATGACCATTTTTATCTTTAATACATATGTCAATTCCAACTTTGTTACTATTTGAATTGAATGCTGCATCAATGTTGCACTTAAACCTTCCCGCTAATGGCTTCTTCCACATGCTAACATCAAGTCTACTATGCACTTGTGCATTTCGAGTTTGCACTGCACGGGCTACTTTCCAGCCATGTAACTGCTCAATTGCGCGTTGAAAAATATAGCTCTACAGTTCAGTAACATTATTCCAGACCTTATTATTGCGTTGTTTCCAAATACTTCAAATAATGGTAGCAAACAAGGTTGCATCCTCCTGTGTTGATAGCCGAAGAATTTTAAAACTGACAAAAATAATATTTCTTTCAGAGTCAGCCACATTGCACACAAAATTGAAAAAAATGAGTCCTTCTCCATATGTTTCGGCTGTTAGGACACCTACAGGGCCGGTCCCGATGATTTGGAGGCCCGGCTTAAATGTTAAAAATGGACCCTTAGTAAAAAAAATATAAAAAATTCAAAAGAATAGTTGTCATTTAAATTGCAAATAACATCAATAATATATAAAATATAGTCATCATTGTACCTAACATAAAAAAGATTCATATTCTAATTAATAACAACAAAATACATAGCTACTTAAAAAGAACCATTCTTCTAACATTTTGTGAAACAAATTCATCGAACAAATCTTCATATTGTATACTCTCCAAAAGATCATTCTCAATTGCTATCACTGCTAAATCATTAAGTCCTTCTTGTAACATAGTAGACCGCAAATAAGACTTCAAAACTTCAGTTTTGAAAAACTTCTTTCTGCTGAGGCAGCTGTCACGGGAATAGTCAATAAAATTCTATAAGCAATAATTGTATTAGGAAAACAACTCATGCCTTTCAAAAATCTTAATATATCAACAGGTCCCATTTTTTCTTCAGGCAACATTTCTTTTAGTAACCTTAACTCCACAGATAGTTCTTTACCATTAACATCAGATTGCAATTATGTTTCAGTATATGTTCTAAATTACTACAACAAGAGTCCAAACTTGCACTGTCCAATGATTGTAAATTTTGAGAAGTAAACAAGAAACCAAAAACACTTTCATATTGTTGATATTGCTCAAATCTCTTAGTAAGAGATACAACTGCTTGATCAACAAGGTAAAGAAAATAATTAACCCTAAAAGATTCTTCTTCAAATAGCTCAACTGATGGGGTATTCAATTTCTCATCAAATTGTCTTTTTCTATGAATTATACGCCTTTTAGGAAACACTGGATCGATATTCAATTCAATAGCAATTTCTGTAGCATATTCCAAAGCTTTATTAAAATCAGTTTCTCTATATTCTTTAAAAAAAGAAATCAACCCCTTTATTTTTCTGATAGCATCATCAATAAGCATATCTCTACATTGTAAGAGTTTACTAACCGAATTAATTGTAGATAATATTTCAAACCAAATAATTGTAGCCATTAAAAACTTAAAATCACCAAGCTCATTTGTTGCTAAGGATTTGGCTTCGCTACATATTTTAGAACCTTGATCCTTTTCTGACACTTCAAGTAAAGCTTCTCTAAAATCTGACATTTGAACTCTTATAGCTTTAACACTATTTATATGACTCTCCCAACGAGTGGATGACAATGATTTTGGAGTCAATCCTGTGACATTTTCTTTCAAAATTTGTCATCTCTTAGTAGAATTGGCAAAAATAGTATAAATGCGTTGAACAATGCCAAAAAAATCTCTAGCTTTACGAGAAGAGTTAGCCATGTCACACAATGTCAAATTAAGACTATGACAACCACAAGGAGTATAAAAGGCTCTCGGATTAATGTCTAAAAATTTCTTTTGTACACCCAAATTTTTTCCTTTCATATTTGAACCATTATCATAACCTTGTCATCGCACATCAAATAGGTCAAGAGCAAGATTTTTCAACTCATCTTGTAAAACATCAAAAAGCCCTTGACCAGATGTATCATTCACATTTAAAAATCCCAAAAAAGATTCCTCAATGCTAATAGAATTTGAAGAAATATCCAAATATCGTATTAACAAAGACATTTGCTCTTGATGACTAACATCAGGAGTACAATCAAGTATCACTGAGAAATACTTTGCTTGTTTGATTTTTCTAATAATTTCATTCTTAATTTTAGAAGCAAGCAAAAGTATTAACTCGTTCTGAAGTTTATGCCCAAGAAAGTGAAGATGAAGATTATCATTTGTAATACGTCTAACATGTTCTTGGACAACTAGGTCAAATTCGGCTAACATTTCAATTAAGCCCAAAAAGTTGTCATTGCTATTTTGCTACAATCTCTCATTAGAACCACGAAAGGCCAAACTATGTTTCGCAAGAAACTTCACTATTGAAATAATTCTTTTTAAAACATTTTTCCAATGATCCTTTTCTTTCTCAATCAGTCTTTGAGTTGTTTTATCAATAGTTTGAGAAGTTTGCATCCTTTGACGCAATTCATACCATGTAGTCATATTCTTAACTTGTTCTGTGCTCGTCTCATGCTCTTGAAGTCTTACACCAACATGTCGCCAATCAGCAAAACCATCATTTGCTAATTGACCTTTACCCATCCATCTTCTAAAAATTTTACAACAAAAACAAAATACTCTATCAAGCTCTTTTGAATAAACAAGTCATTCTCTATCGCACTTCTCTCCGATTGATAAAACTCTAGTAAACAAATTAGCCGTAAAACGTCTAGAATATTTATCTTTAGGATCCTTCAGAATAGTTAAATCTCTTTTAGTACCTTTTGTAGCTAATAAATCAGTCATTTTAGAATCAAGAGAATCCCAAATTGTTGGATCATATATATTTTCCCCAATATCATTAATACTATCAACATCTTCATTATCATCAACATTATCATCATCGACATTTTCAACACATAAATTATCATTTTCAGTAGCCTCAACATCAACATTATCTTCTATATTTTCTGCAGTAACCACATTTTCAAGAATTTCAACATCAATATTATCATGAACATTTTGATTTTCAACAGGAATTTGTGGTTCTTTTATAATGAATTTATTAAGAGCTCCTTCTTGAGATTTAGTTAACTCATCAAGTAGTTTCCTATTCTTACGTTTCTGACTTCCAGAATCAAACTTTCTAGTCTTAGGGGGTCGGGCAATTTAGGAAGCTTAGGAGGCATAGAGAAAGAATGAGAGAATATTGAGAACTTGAAATTTTCCACTGTTCGTGATTAATTGCGTCACATATTGAAGTTGAACCGGATAGATAAACAATATTGAAGTTGAACCGGCAAAAAAAAGAAAAGAGATAATTAGTAATTCTCAAATAAAATCACAAATTAACAAACTAATAAAAAAATCAACAATTAGAATAGAAGAAAAATTGAACAATTAGTAAATTAACCTTAAATTAAGAACAAGATTTTATGCTGTTGATTTGTTTTTTTCTTTTTAGGTTAGTGTTGATTTGTTGTTTGTGGTGGTCGATAGAGTGAATGTGTTCTTGAAATCCTAATTTTTTATGTTGTTACTGTGCGTGTGTGCTCATTCCTATTATTGTGCGTGTGTGTGCTCTTTCCAATAGCTTTATGCCACATGTTGTTGCTTAATGTGTGTTGATTTAGTTGGGCCACTTTTTTTGCCCTGAACATAGCTATAAATTGTTACTTAATAGTGCAGTATAATTTTTTTTTGAGGCCCCTCCAGTTTGGAGGCCCAGCGCTGTTGCACATTGTGCACTGCTTGTTGGCCGGCCCTAGACACCTATAAAAATATATGAAGTGAGTCTTCCATATTTGAATCACAAAACATAACTTTTGGGATAATTCACTCCTATTTCATTAAGTTGGTCTCGAGTGGGAATGCAGTTCCTACAAATACACCATAATTTTTTTTAAATTTTTTGGAGAGTTGGTACCTTTCAAATGAGTTGTCATTCAGACATTCACCGAGTACTTTAAGAAAACTTGTGTCAATGAGTTCTTGTGTTCAGAAAACAGTATGCACACTCCTTTATTATCTACACGCCAAACATGCCTGTCTTCCTCAACTTGTGGAAACAAAGGAGTATTTAAAAATTTCAATACATTGGTTGGATCAAATTTTGACATAATTAAAGGAGCATTCCAAGATTTTTGATGGGGAATAAACAAGTCAATATCATCTGTAATTGATGTATGATTGGATCAAAAGAAACTTGTGGCAATAAAATACAACCATCGCCAAACCATATCTCATTCCAAAGTGGAATATTTGTTTTGTCGCCAATACACCATATGTGACCTTATCTAAGAGTAAACTTTGCATTGCAAATACTTCTCCATACAAAACTTGAATTATGACCAATGTTGGAATTCAAGAAATCACCAATGTAAAAATATTTAGCTTTAAATAGATGAGAGATAAGGCTCTCCACGAATTAATTTTCTTCCAAACTCTCTCTTTGATAAATGTGAAAATAGCCTTCTTGATTCGTCCAATCATGGATGGGAGCCCTAAGTATTTGCATGTACCAAGAACTGCCTGAACACCAAGTACATTTGCAATGGAATCCTTAACATTTTGAGATACAGTTTTGCTACAAACAAATTCTTATTTCTAAAAGTTGATTATCTGTTATAAGGCTGCTTCATAAGCAGCTAAGGTGTTTTTCATCGCAGTTGCTTCATCGTTATTGGCCCTGGAATGATAAGAGGGCCTACCACATTCTCATTAACAATCACAAAATAGCTCACTGATTCTACACACATCATAATCCAGGAAACCCACGAAGGTAATCCCAGTCGATTATGTCAAAGGCCTTACTAATATCAAGTTTTCAAAGCAACATAACCTATTCTGCCTCTAGTTTTAGATTTCATATAATGCACAATTTTACTCCTCTTTCGTTTTTATCATTTTTTGGGTTGAATATAAAAAAAAAGAACAAATGTATTTATCTTGTTAATGAAATGTAACAATGTAGATGATGAAGAAGAAAGAAAAAGTGTAAAAATCAGATATTGAAATGGATTGGGAACGACATTGTAGACTAGAAGAGAGACGATGAAGATTGTAAACAAATAACATAAAAAATAAACTCAAATTTAAAATATATGGTAAGTTTTTCTTATAAATAAATAAATAAATAAATAAATAAATAAAAAGTCTTAGTCGGCTCTCCTTTAACATTCGAGATATGGTCGAAACCTTCAAAAACTGATTATCCCCCGCTTTTAGCAAATGGTTAGTTGAAAGATATATCAAGTGGAATCACAATAACTATTTATGTATCATTCTTAATGTTCATGGAAGTTGCCTCTATTCTCCCGTTCAATCTGAATTTGACGGTATTATGAGAAAAACCATCGGCCACTATCTTGCAGGTTTCTCAGTCTTAATTCAAGGGTCATCTGACGTTTTGCTCGCTGAACTGTATGTCATATACACAAGGGCCTCTTGTTGGCCAAAAACATGAGTATTGATGAACTTGTCTGCTATTCTGATTCTTTACACTATGCCAATCTCATCAAAGGTCCTCATGCTAAGTACTACCTCCGTCCCATTTTATAAGACCTCATTTGACTAAATGCACTATTCATATGTCTTGTTTTGACTGTATTTTTCTAAAAGTATATAAATGTAAATATTATCATATAAGATATTGTTTGATTTGTTTCGACGAGTATTTTCAAAATATCAAATTTTATAATTTTTATTAATGCACAATTAAAGATATTAATAATCAAAGTTATGCATTAGTGTGCGTGCAGTGGTCAACTAGTTCTTATATTTTGAGACGAAGGAATTATCATATTCATGTTGTGTTGATCCAAGATATAAAAGAAAATCAATGGTTCTCTCTATCGCACACTTAAAGAAGAGAATTAATATGCAAATTTATTAGCCAAACTTGGAGCCTCTTCAAATTTTGACTTCTTGACTCATACTTCTCCTCCTTCTAGAAGACATTCGTGGTCTTCTTAAAAACGACGCAATAAATTTTTTTTTGGTTAATATTATTTTTTTTAGTTTTTTTTAGCAAGTTTACAAAAAAATAAAAAAGCGCAAAGTTTAGTTTTGATTTAAAAAGCATATCTTTTCTTTTACTGAATTTAATTAAACTATTAAAGCATATTCCTTTGGAATCCTGATAGTAATTACTACTACACAATTGCGCCAAATCCCGTAATCATGTAAACTAACTCAGCTGAAAACGTTACGTAGGATTGTAGGCTGTGGCTGGCTTCATTCGGCTGTAACAAAGAAAACGTTTTTATCTTTATCAAGCTGTCGTTTCGATAACATCCAACTGTATAACTCCACGTGTCACACATTTAAAGCGTTCCAGACACGCCAAGAACAAAAAATAAATAAATAAAAATCAATCAATTAATACTACGCGGTTTCTCTGTTATCTTCGTTCCACGCGACACTCCTTTTTTCGTTTCTTCCGTCTCCCTAATTCCTTCTTAACCCTCTCAATCTCTTTTCAACATTTTTTCTTTTCACATCACTTTATTACCATCATCTTTTCTTTTTTAATTAAAGAATATTTAATTAAAGAGAAAGTGTTTCTGATTTTCTAGGGTGGTGTTATCTTTTTTAATTTTCAGTTTCATCTTGATCTTGAAATTATTATTATGTCTACGGATACAACAACAACGACGTCGTATTGGTGTTATAGATGCAGTCGTTTTGTAAGATTAGCGACACAAGAAACGGTTATTTGTCCCGAATGCGACGGTGGTTTTCTCGAACAAATCGATCAACCGTCGCGTTCTCTTCAAATTGATGCTCGTCGGAGACGTTTTCCGGCTGCAGCTATGTACATGATCGGTCAACGTCCTAGTTCCGATCATACTTTCCGACCATCTTCTATCAGAAGAAATCGTCGTAACGGTGGTGAACGGTCTCCTTTCAATCCGGTTATTGTTCTCCGCGGCGGTGGAACAACAACGACAGAGGTAACAGAAGCTGGAGCTGGTGGAGAGAGTCGTGGATTTGAGCTTTTTTATGATGATGGTGCTGGTTCTGGTTTAAGACCTTTACCTCCAAGTATGTCAGAGTTTCTTCTTGGATCTGGATTTGATAGATTGTTAGAACAGCTTTCTCAGATTGAGATTAATGGAATATCGAGATTCGAACATCCTCCGGCTTCTAAAGCTGCAGTTGATTCATTACCAACTATTGAAATTGATAATACTCATTTGGAAATGGAACCACACTGTGCTGTTTGTATGGAGGCTTTTGAATTTGGTACTGTTGTTAGAGAAATGCCTTGTAAGCATATTTATCATCCTGATTGTATTTTACCTTGGCTTGCACTTCATAATTCGTGCCCGGTTTGTCGCCATGAATTACCGTCTGATGCTGATGGTGTAGCTAATAATCAACCACAATTACAGTCGCAGTCACAGGTGCAATCGGTTGGTTTAAATGAAGAAGAGAGTAATATTGGGTTGACTATTTGGAGATTACCAGGTGGTGGTTTTGCCGTGGGGAGATTTTCGGGTGGGAGAAGAGGTGCTGAGAGGGAGCTTCCTGTTGTTTATACTGAAATGGATGGAGGGTTTAATAATGGTGGTGAACCTAGGAGGATTTCTTGGTCTTCTAGAGGGGGTAGAGGGAGGGAGAGAAGTGGCGGTTTGAGAAGGTTTTTCGGGAGTTTCTTTGGTTGTTTTAATAATGGTGGGGTTGGGAATCAGCTTACTGTTTCGAGTAGAGAGGCGAGATCAATGAGGACTAATTCGTCTCATTCTTCAAATATGGATCCCTCTCCGCGTTCGCGAAGGACTTGGTCTATGGATGTTAACAGTGGAATGAGATCATGGTAAATATAATGAGAATGATTGAATTCAATGTGCACAATGCAACAATTGTGACATTTTCTGCTGCTGATATGTGGTGAAACGAGTGGGAACACGATCGGGAATTTTGGTTGTATGGATCATCAATGGGGATGTGAAGCAGCAGCAATGGCAGAAAAGTCGGAAAACAATCGGGGGGGGGGGGGGGACCTTAGTAGAACGATGATAACCTGTGTGGTATTTGTCTATCTTTTGTTGGGAAAGGGGGGGAGAGGGACACGATGATTAGTAACTTACTTTTACTTTGATAATGAACTGATTCAAACGAATCACATAAGCACCTTATTATTGTTTATTATTCTGTGTTCTTTCTCATCATTGATAAACTTCATTTAGCTTCAGTTCTTATGATATTCCAAATTATGGTCATTGGTATTGGTATTACATGGTTCTGCTCTGCCCTTATTTTGTGTATTTTATTTCCTTCAAGAACACAAATTCAAATGCATGGTATTGGTAAGCATAAGTCCCTTGAGTTGATTGTTGCTGATGGCATATAGCATGCTTGGTTTTTCTGTTAGAAGGTCTCTAAAATTTAGAGTCTAAATCACCATTACCATGCTTGGCTTTTCTGTTAGAGTCTAAATCACCATTAAGTAAAGCAAAGAAGATATGGTTCTAAACATTTCTATTGATCAATTTCATTTGTTTGCGTTATATTTATCCGTTTTGTTCGCAGTTTTCTTTATCCAATGTGTCGAAAAACTATTGAACATTGAATCGTCTAGAGTATTACACTGCTATTAAACAAATTTGCAATTTGATGTACTATATACTACAGTATAATATAATCAAATTGCTTCAAGATTTGAAGTTCAAATATGTAGTATTTTAATCTATGATTACTGATTACTCAACTCTACACATTTTGAGCATGTGCAGGACACCCTTATAATAATCATTGATATAATCTTTTTTTATTAGAATTTATATCTTTGGTAGTTCATCGTCGCTGTCACTGTCTCAGTTGAGAACGACATTGCAATATGCGGGCTGGGATTCAAATTTGTGACTCCTCGTTTATTCACTTTAAAGAGTGAAATTCTAACCAACTAACAATTTTTTTTCTTTGGGAGTTTCTATAAAGCCATTGTGACTTGCAAACTTGTTATGGTTGTAAGCAAACTAAAAATAAACAAATGGGCAAAATGGATTTCCATGGATGAATTGGCATTCTTAAGACATGTTACTTGTTTTGGCAAAGAGAAAAGAAAGGGGGTTTCTAAATTTCTGAGTTGTATACATTTGTGATAGCAGTATTATTGGGTAAGATAGCTCAGTTTTGGTGGAGTGGTGGCCAAACTAGTTGGCGTGTGGAAACAAAAGTGTACACAGCTGGAGAGAAGTTGAGTTCGTTGTTAGTAAGAAGAAGAAGAAAATAATTGCACGTGTAGTGCTGGATAGATACTTCGATTAGTTCATTTTGCACTTGCACGCCATTCAAGTGCTAATGAAAAGATCCTCTCCAATAATTTCACCACATGCATTTGTTTTTTCAACACTAAAGTATTTTTTAGGAACATAACCAAAGTACTCCGTATGGTAATCGATAACTTTGATTACTAATATATATTTAATTATCTATTATAAAAAGTTATGAAAATTTTATATTTTAAAAATAATCGTCGAGATAAATTGAACAACATCTTATATGTTAAGATTTATTTTTATATATTAGTAGAAAATTATGATCAAAATAGATTATATAAATAGTACGCGCGATTCTCAAACGACAAATAAAAAGGAACAGATGAAATATTATATTTCACAAGTTTATTCATTGTAATTTATTTTTTTAGTTTTTTGTAAAGAATTCCGAAGTTAATTATATACACACACTCATAGGGTTTGTTTGGTAAAAATTAGCTATAAGCTAGCTGATAGCCGATAAGCTAGTTGATAGCTGAAAAGCTAGCTTATAGCTGATAGCTGAAAAGTTAGCTAATTGAAATTAAAGTGTTTGGTAAAATTAGCTTTTAAAATGGTTAATAAATATAAAATAACATAGTTGATAGTGGATAGTTTCGTTTTTAGAATGGATAGTTATTAAATTAAAGGGTAAAAATAGAATAAAGTGTAAAAAGCTATAAGCTATAAGCTCTAACGCTATACTTGAAATAACATATGAAAAAAAGCTATAAGCTAGTAAAAAAACCTTGTTATCAAATACCTCTAATTTTTTGAAACAAACTTATAAGCTCATATAATAAACTATAAGCTAACTTATTTGTGTTACCAACCACAAACTGCTTCGAAGACTTTCTTCTCAAACTCTAGTAATGGCTTTCTTGGACAATATTCTATAACATCAATGTTAAAAATTGTTTTCTTAATTACTTTTTATTATAAGTTGTGTGTATATGTGTAAACACTAACATGCAAGTTGTTTATTTTTTCATAAAAACATCTCAATTTTACTTATTCAGAAGCTTCTTGATTGGAGAAAAACGTTGATTTTTTGGGTAGTATGTACTCTTTCAACTAAAATTATAATAACACATGGCAATTGTATATGTCAAATGTCAAAGTAAAAGCAGTGGTTTTGTGAAGGGAATATTATAAAGAGACTAACATTATCTCCTCAACCAAGATTAGCCGTATATCTGGTTCACATTTGATTAATATTTTAACACATTATTAAACATCAAAATTTACTAACAATTTTGATGTTAATATTGTTTAAATACGTTTTTAATTATGTTAGATGATTAATAAATATTCAATTTAGTTTCTCACAATTATCTGACGACTCATTCAGTTCTTGATAAAAATAAAATTCAAATTAATCGATTGATTTTTATATCGGGAACAAGTTAGTCTCTTTAATTTGGAGCGTTGGTAAAATTGTGAGGAATTAAATTATGATTAATAAATAATATTATGTATTTTTTTATGTAAGTTGAGCTGTATGCCCAAATAGCCGCAAACTCTTTAACAATTTTAACAGTGCTGCATGTCCAAATCATGAATCAAATTCAGGGCTTTGGTTAAATTAGAAGACAATTGAAAATTATATATATATATATATATATATATATATATATATATATATATATTTGAATGCAATTATTAGAGTTTAGATTTTTGAAGGATCATAATCCTTTTACTCCATCCAAGAGTGCGTCCCTTATAACTTAAACAATGTTTTGGGTTTGATTCCTAATTTAGACATGAGGATTAGTCTCTCCAGTTATACGTAGAAATATCCAGTTTATATTAAAAAAATGAAATCCCCGTACTCCTTCCTTTCCCATTTATTAGCTTACTGCTTTGTATGAGTTGTAATTTAAAATTATGGATTTCTTTTTCTTCCATAAAGCAGTTGTCACTTTTCTTTTGAGGAAATTTATCTTGCCACATTTAATATACGAAGGATTTAATTGATATGCACCGACGGTATAAAATAATTTTACACTGTCAACCAATATCAACCATGTTTTCCGCCACATCACCCCACTTCACCCCACTTTCTTGATATGACATGACAAAATAATGGTTGTTTATTAGACGATTGTGTAAAACTATTTTACACAGTCGGTGTATATCAATTAAACTTGTATATACGAATACCATGATTTCGAAAATTGATAATTTTGCAAATAAACCTTAGGAAGTGATGTTTCCCATCTAATTAAAATTTGGTACATACTACAAATTTCATTAAGGACTTGGTCCAATGTATTCCATCGGTTCTTAAAACTTATGCAAATAACTTATGCAATATAAATTAGGTTTTATGCTATTTTATAAGTTCACACTAATGAAAATTGTAATTTTATAAGCTATTTTATCATAAACTACATTGACAAACTTATAATAAAATATAAAAACTGCATAAGTTATTTGCATAACCTCTAAAAATAGCTGGGCCAAACGAGCCTCAGTCAAATAGTTGTCTGAATGTCAAAAAAAGGGGTGGTACAAAATGGGAAGGCTTATCAAAGATGTTTTGACACTTAATTAACTTAATTATTCACATTTTAAGCAGTTTTTTTAGTATAGGGAATAAATTTTACCTAAATGATTCAATATTGATAAGAATAAGATAAGATATTTGTAAGTAGCGGTTGGTCTTTCTAAATTAATATTATTGTCACTAATAAACGCGTGGCTTAAATATCATATTGGTCTCTGTATGTTTTTGTTTTTTTGGTTTTAGTCCCTGTATTGTATTTTTGTTTAAAAAAGTCCCTGCATGTGTAAATCGTGTTGGTTTTCGTCCCTTCTGTCAATTGCCGTCTCAAAAACGCTGACGTGACTAACGGCTTGACATTTGACAACTATGATGTGACAAATTAAAAAAGGATACAAAAGTTTTAAAAAATAAACATAAAATTTAAAATTCATATATTTATACATATATAAAAAAGGATACAAAAGTTTTTGTGTCTATTTTTCATAATACCAACAATACCCTTGATTTTTGTTAGCAAAAAAAATATTTTATTAACAAACTCACCATAACATAAGACATGTTTTTTTTTTTTACATAAGTTAGACACGTCTGGCTCTGGCCCACTAGTATATATAAGAGCTTCACGTTTTTTAAAATATTATGTAATGGGATATCGACTCGAAAATATTATGCAAATTATGTATAAAAAAAATGCAAAAAAGAGATGCCTTATGTTATGGTGAGTTTGTTAATAAAATATTTTGTTGTAAAAAAAAAAGTCAAGGATATTATTGGTATTATGAAAAGTCCACACCAAATTTTTTTGTATCCTCTTTATATATACTAGCGTGCCAGGCAAGTCCGTTCTGCGACTGTCTGTGTCTAACTTATGTCCCAAAAAAAAAGATATGCCTTATTATGGTGAGTTTGTTAATAAAATATTTTTGTTGCTAAAAAAACAAAAGATGTGACTTATGTTATAGTGAGTTTGTTAATAAAAGATTTTTGTTTCTATTAAAAAAAAATAAGGGTGTTGTTGGTATTATGAAAAGTTCACATCAAAACTCATGTATTCTCTTTATATATAGTATAGATATAGATATAGATATAAATATAGATGTATAGATCTGTTTGAAACCCTAAACTATAGGGAATAAGTAAAGTAAAAAAAATAAAAAATCTTTCAACCAAATCAAAGCAACACCATTTTAGCCGTCGCACAACAACAATTCTTCTTGCCTTCTCTTCCTGTTTATCTTCTAAAGAAGGGTGGTTTAGGATCAATTTTGATCCAAAATCACCCATCTTGACCGTTTTATATTTGCTTTTATTTAAATAAGTGAAATTTCACATAGATTAGAGTTTTCCTGTTTTATTTTGTGATTTATTTGCCTCAGTGCGTCCCGTCTTCGTGTGGTGTTTGTTTGATCTCCGTCTTCGTGCGGTGCTTGTTTGCTTTCTTGTTTTTTGCGGCGTTCGTTTGGTTCAGATTGACAGAATAACTTTGATAAACTATTGATTCAATCAATGACAAGGTCATCAACGATGAAGATCCGAAGACATGAGTATTTCGGTTACTTTTATTTTGTCACATTATTTGTAGCTTAAGCATGCTGTTTTATGCTATTAACTTAGATGCTGTTTGTTTGAGTTTGTTCGCATATTCATCCTTTACGTTTTTAGCGACATTGAATTTGTTCTTGTATTTGATGTATCTATCCTTTTGAATGAATGAATATTTTATTTTAGTAAAAAAAAAAAAGTAAAGTAAAAATAGAATTTTTTTTTAATTAAAAAAAAAAGTAAAAAAACGTGAACCTCTTATATATATATATATATATATATATATATATATATATATATATATATATATATATATATATATATGGATTTTAAGTTATTATTTTTAAGAATTTTTATTTTTTATTTTTTATTTTGGTCCTTTATTAATTTAAATTTTTTGGTTTTGATCCTTCATTTGTCACACCATAGTAGCCACATGTCAAGTCGGTAGCCACGTCAGCATTTTTAGGAAGGCAGTTGACGGGAGGGACGAAAACCAACATTATTTGTACATGCAGGGACTTTTTTAAACTAAAAAACAATACAAGAGAATAAAACCAAAAAAACTGAAACATACATGGATCAATGTGATATTTAAGCCTAAACACGTTAACTTGGCGGCTTGTTATTACTTTCATATTTTTTTTAGTTAAATTTTTTTTACTTTTGATTTTTTATTTGGTTATTTTTTTTCTTTTCTTCATACTACTATCTCCTAAGGTAATGTGGATCTTTAAGCTGATTGATTAGGACACTTAATATTCATGCTGCTGTACCCAGCAGTTTGGTAAGGATACTTGTTTGCTGAATAAAGGCAAAAGTATGAAACTTAGAGAATATAGAGGTTATGCTTCATTTTTCAAAAGAAATGCTATGAAATTTTTAAAAAATAAATAATGATGGAAGACTAGAGCTGTCAAAATGGGCTAGCCTGAATGGATCGGCCCGCCAAGTCCGATTTTTTCCCGGGCTTGGGCCTTGAAAATCCTAGCCTAAATTGTTTTCGGGCTTTTTAGCCCGACCCGATAAAACCCGTTTAAAATATGGGCTAGCCCAAATGGGCCATGGGCGGCCCGTAAACCCGAATAAATTATAATATTTTTTTTTTCAAAATAAATAGTACTATTATAAGTAACTTGTTTTGGATGATTTGGACTTGTTTTGGATGATTTGATTATCTTAAACTTTCTATGTTGATGTGTTGATAATTTTGCTATGGTTGCTAGTGTGAACTCTGTTTATTGTTCCAACTTCTATAAATATTTTGCTAAATTTTGGCACTCTTAAATTTTATATTATGAGTTAAGCTTCGTTGGCTCGTTTGGTTTGCTTTAAAATGGAAAAAAAAAATAACGATTGGACAACAAATATTTTAATCGATGTTTGACAAACAATAATTGTTCTTTGTTTCTATGGTTTCAATTGTGTCAATTTTGCTCATTCAAGTATGTTAAAAATTGATTCATGCCACTGAACATGTTTGTTATGTTAATGCATATGATTTCTTACTTTTTGGAGCATGACCTTGCGGTCATAACTATGCTATTTTGTAGTATCATAGTGACTATTACTCAAAATATGTTTATGTTGATGCATTATGCCTTTTTGGGGCTAAATTTGATGTGTATTCTTGTTTGTTAGTATTAGGTGCAAAACAGGGCATAGATGCAGTTTGTGGACAAAAATATCTGCATCTTAGCATCGGCTAAACCGACGCTAACCTAATTTGTTGACTTTTTGGAAGTCGACGTTAGAGTCGGCCAATCCGAGACTATATCAATTTGTTGACTTTTTTGTTGATTACATAATTAGCGTCGGCTGCAATAGAGTCGGACTTAGACTCGGTTATAACCGACTCTAAATGTGTGTTAGCGTCGATTTTTGACCCTTTAGCGTGGACTTTCGCCCGACGCTAAAGGTTGCTTTTCTAGTAGTGAATAAAAAATTTATAAGTAGAGTAGAAATTAATTTGTACATACTACTTATAAATTTATTTATATAACTAATTTTAATTTGTCGACATAAACTACCTATAAATTTTCAAGAGGTAATATATATCTTAAAAAATAATTTTTTTTTTTTTTAAAAAAAATATAGTACATCTCACACATTAATCATTATATCAACAAAGCATGAGTCAAAAAAGAAAAATTAAAGTCACAAATCACAACACGGGAATTAATTATATCAACAAATTATTTAACCGACCAATAAATAAAGGGTAAGGTAGTTTTATGTACGTATCATTTTTAATTGGAACATCATGGGATAATAAAACAGAAGTCATATATATACCAAACCCTTGGCCCAATGTTGCCAAGAAACAAAAATCATCTAACTTTGATTCTTCTGCATGCAATGTTAGCGGTGTGTCATTATATGCTATTTTCAAAAGAAAGGGCTCTTGTACGTTCTAATTGAAGTTTGATTGATTAAAACAGACAAAAGAAATTAAAGACCATTCATGGTGGCTTAAAAAAAGTTTGCCTTGACCATAACTTTTGGTGGAACCAATTAGAAATCTTTTTGCTTCTAATGACTATTCTAAACTTTTTCAAACAAAGCGATAAATATCATCTAAAATTTACATGCATAACTATCAACGCAGTTTAATAATATTGACATTATCAGTTAAATTAGATATTAAAGACTTTTAATAGATTTCATAATCTTCGGTGTCTTACTTAAAATCATAAATTCCATAAGAAGTCAAAGAAAATAAGAGAAAGTCAATATTAGATATTTCTCTTCAATTGGTGTCTATTTTTCTTTCTTTCTTAATTTGCTCCACTGTTAAGTAAAGAGCTAAGTACATTTAAGGTCTACATTTATTGAGTAGTAGCTTGAAGTGAATGAGGAAAAAGACTAAATAGTCATCATGCAATAAATCGATCTATGTACCAGCTGGCTACCAAATTGTGTTAGCTGCAACAAAGTTGAATTTAAGTATGGATTAAGACATAGTGAATATAGCAATGTAGCAATAGTAAGCATATGTAAATGATCCCGATGGTGAGTTTGTTGAAAAGTCAGAGATTCAATTCATAAATTTTATATATGAAAAATAAAATATCTATTTGGAAATGTCTAAAGCGTTGTATAGTAAGTATGATTAAGTTAGTTGGAACTTGGAATTTCCATAATATTTGGAAACAAAAAAAAGGTGGAGTAACATAGTAAGGTCTAAAGATCACCTATATAGCATGCCATGAGATTTTTGGTTAATATCTGATGTTGAATTTATTTGTGTTATCTTTTGGTCCAATATGAACGATTTACAGACTCCCCTCATAATCCAACGATAATATTAGTTTTGATGGTTTAGTAAAAGATTCGACTGACTCCTTGTACCGAAAACCACCCCACAACAATGGTAGTTAGAAGGTGTGTCTCGTTAATACAACACAACACAAATACATGAATTTGATGATTATGTAGTGTTCAACTCACTTATATAATTATTCTTGATCTATTAATGATTTACCCGACTCCTCTTATAACCCAAAGATAAAAAGTAAATTAACTATAAACTACCTAGTCAAGAATCAAGATAGAATGATCATTAGCTATATACATTATTTAATGAAGGTTTTCAAAATAAACTATAAACACTTTTTAAAATGCCCAACTTTCATGTGAAAGAAAAGAATGTAACAAAGACACATATTCCACTTTATTCTCTCCACAACCGTCACCTCTATAATTAAAGGGAACTATTTAATAGTACTAAAATTTAACCATTGTGAAATTTGGAAAAGGTTTTTTTTTTTTAACTAAGAGTATAATTGTGTCAAAAAAAAAACTAAGAGTATAATGATATTAAAGGGCCTAGAAAGCATCCAACTAAATTGGTACCCCTTGTAGGCCCTAATTGTATGCCAAGTACTCATAATAATATTAAGGCTTAACTATACATTTGGTCCCTTACGTTTATTTTAGGTTTCAATTTGGTCCCTTACGTTTAAAAAGTATCAATTTGGTCCCTTACGTTTATTTTAGGTTTCAAGTTAGTCCTTTCTGTCAATTTTATCACATGTGGCAGTCAATTTGCACATGTGGACTGACACGTGGCACTTGGACACACTGACACGTGTACTGTTCTAACGGTGTTAGTGACAAAATTGACAGAAAGGACTAACTTGAAACCCAAAATAAACGTAAGGGACCAAATTGATACTTTTTAAACGTAAGGGACCAAATTGAAACCTAAAATAAACATAAGGGACCAAATATGTAGTTAAGCCTAATATTAATAAAAAAGGAAAAATAGTATATACAATATGGGGGTCAGCACCAAACCCATAAAAAGCAAAAAGAAAGGAAAAGGCACAATCCCAAAGCAGGACTCCCGAAAGAAAGTAAAGCCAAAACGAACCTAAAAATTAAAAACAATTGCTCCATCGAATCCGGAGATCCTTTGAAACAATATCACAGATTTTTCAAGCTTGAATAGCCACTTGTGAATCACAATCCACCCATAAGCTCAACCTCATTGAGAAGGAGGTTGATCCTTAGAGCGGATATGGTAACTGCTGGCGTTTTTCGCAAGCCTCATATGTTTTTTCTTAGCCTTAGAGATAACAGGAGTGAAGGATTCACTCTCGACTTCCAATTCACACGCTCTGGATAGCCAAGCTTGTTTTATCTTTTCCATATCATCGATTACCACCTGCTGTAGTTGTGTTTCTGGGACCGTAAAATCATAATCAACAACAACTTGTTTGGTAATATTGTCAACATGCTCATCATTATCGTCTGGCTTTAAATGGGGCCCCCGCAAGTGGGCGGTGGGATTGGTCCCTTGGATTAGTCGGTTCTAAGGCCGGATACCAAGTTTTCAAAAAAAATTATCGTCTGTAACTGTAACAACCGTATCGAACCAGCTCCTCAATACTCGGTGCACCACAGTCCGAATCTACATGAGCAGGTTCCTTTCTAACAGGTGCAACAACATATTGAGGTATTGCAGATACTGCCCCAACAGTATCATTCGTTGCAACAATGTCTTTATGTCCTTTAAAAGTTGTCATTGTAATTAAAATTTGGTGCCTTAAAATTTATAACTAATCGGACTCAGGGCAGGGCAGTTAAGTCAAGATTCACCTCCGAGTCCTACTCCTACACTACACTACATTAGTAAATACAAATTCAACTTATAATACTACTAATTTTTTTGTCCAGAAATTCTATGTTCGAACTCGGTTATATATTCTTTAAAGAAAATGTAAATCTCTTTGTCGTTTACAATGTTTTGTGGAAAAAAAATATTATTTTGGTATGTTATTCAACTTGTGTAAATAACAAAAAGTTGTTCCGTGATTTAGTGAGGAAAAAAATTTCTATTTTTGTCCAATTCATTGGTCTCCAGTTTGTTCAATCCTTCATTTTTTAGCAGATTAATCGCATCCTAGATTTAAACAAAAGTAAATATAAATCTCTTTGTAATAGTTAGTATTTAAGTTATAAGATCTTCTATCTTAAACCCGATGCATCATTCACCTCATTTAAAGTTTATATTATCAAATTACTTTTGGGATAAACAATATATACAAAAGAGCTTATGCTATAGCCTAGTTTTGGGATAAATAATGACTGCATAAAGTTTGAATTGAAAGATATTCTGTTTTAGTTGTTAATTGCCATCACTTGTGCTATTTCTTCTATTAATTTTAATTCAGTGAGATTTTTCAACCCTCTTACATTGAATTGTAACAAAAAATGACAGAATTTTTAGACCAAAGTCTTACTTAAAACGCATATAATTGCCAATGTTACCATCAAAATCAAATCAAATGTATATAATAACACTGTATCCTAATAGCTGGCGTGTCCTAATCAAGTTGGAAAATTTCATAGTTTATTGAATTGACTAAACTACAAAGCATGTATCCAATATTGCTAGGGGCTATATATCACATAATACCATGCACTAATTTTTAATTAATGCTGAAGAGTCAAGAGATAATAAAAAAAACCAGTTTATTATCTCCAAACCTATACATTTTCCCCCTATTTTCTTAAAACTTGACACTTTATGTCTTTGGTTGTACCATCTAGACAGTGACCATTTTCCTGAAGGGATGCGTTGGTAGCATCAAACTTTGTCTTCCTTCTTTTTCTTTAGCTCATTTTTATACTAATCGTCATGTCATTAAGGGAATCAACATTTGGGCACACCAATGCTAATATGAGTTGGTTAAGACCATCATTTGGTGCACTTTGTGCTCAACTGCTCAAGAAGATTAATACTTAATTTGCAATGCATTATTTTCATATGGAAGAATAAAATGAGTGTGAAAATAATCAATCTATCTTCAAGATGGCTATAAAGTTTCCATGTAAAAGAAGAACCATATATATAAGGATTCGGTCCTATGCAGTCATTGATTGCATGCAGTTACGCGTTTTTGACTGTTCGATTTTGGTGGGATGGTCTATGATAAATATATAATTCGATTTAAGAAAAAAAGTAAAATTTCAGTTTAAATTTTAAACCTTCTAATCAAGATCGGACCATAAAAAAAAGCGTGATTGCATGAATACACGCAGTCAGTGACTACAAAGGATCCTGATTATATATGTAATCAAAATACCATATAACAAGAATGAAACATAATTAATAAGGCGGTATGAGTAGCTCAACTGGTTTGAAGTAAAAGTGAAATGAGTTAAAGAGTAAAAATTCACGGTTGACTTCAAGTCATGTACACTTTTGTTTATGTATTTACTTTTCTTGCTTCTAATCACATTTACAATTGTGTTATTAGGTATATTTTTCTACGGTATTCATATACAAAATTGAGTTTGTGGTATTTAAATGATAATTTTGTCTAATATACACAAGTGAGATACATCTTTTATTATATATAAACTTATTTTTACTATTAAATCAACATGTTACATCATATCTTATTTAATTCAATAATGTCTCATAATTAAAAACTTAACTTCCTAGCTTCTACCTCATACATAATCTTCATTTCAAACCACCCTACTTAAAAATAACAAACACAAAGTGTAAAAGGTACCTACATATTCCACCTATATTGAAGTCGGCTAGCAATTAGCAAACAAAGTGCCAAAGTGGTAGCATACACTTTCCCTCCCATGTCATGAAATGATTAAAGTTCAAACCACCTATATATAACAATTTAGAGACATATAGTACACTTCACCACCATACCTGTGATTACTGTCTCATTGGACAATTCACACAAAAAACACACTTGCTCTTCTTCTCTCTCCCTTTTTATTTTCCATTGAAATTTAAAACCTCAACCACAAACTAAACCAAACCAAATCAAATCAAATCAAACAACAATGAACATGCCCACTTCTCCCCATGTTCTCCTACTTGTTCCACCTCTAACAATTATCATTCTCATAATGTTCCTTCAAATCCAAACAACCACTTCTTCTCTCTCATCTCCCAAACAAAAACCTTTCATATTGCCTTTAAAAATCCAAACACTTCCACATGGGGCAGTTTCACTTCCAACACCTTCTTCACATAAAATCTCTTTCCACCACAATGTAACCTTAACAGTTTCACTAACACTTGGCTCACCCCCACAGAATGTTACCATGGTCCTTGACACAGGGAGTGAACTCTCATGGCTTCATTGCAAAAAGCTTCCAAATTTAACTTCCATTTTCAACCCACTTCTCTCTAAAACATATACTCCTATACCTTGTACTTCACCCGTTTGCATGACCCGAACCCGAGATTTCCCTGTACCCGTTTCATGTGACCCGAAAAAACTCTGCCATGCTACAATCTCCTACGCCGATGCAAGCTACATCGAAGGAAACCTCGCCACCGAGACATTTTTCGCCGACGGGTCAGCACAACCCGGAACCATATTCGGGTGTATGGATTCCGGGTTCAGCTCTAATACAAATGAAGACTCCAAAACAACCGGGTTAATGGGTATGAACCGTGGCTCTCTCTCATTTGTAACCCAAATGGGGTTACCCAAATTCTCGTATTGCATCTCCGGTAAAGACTCCACCGGCGTTTTGCTCTTCGGCGAGGCGAATTTCAATTGGCTTGGACCATTGAAATACACTCCTCTAGTCAAAATGACAACCCCATTACCCTATTTCGATCGAGTCGCGTATACAGTTCAACTCGAGGGAATTAGGGTCGGGAATAAGCTACTTCAATTACCCAAATCAATTCTCGCACCGGATCATACCGGTGCGGGTCAAACCATGGTTGATTCGGGTACCCAATTCACATTTCTTTTAGGACCAGTTTACACAGCTTTACGAGAAGAATTTCTCTCTCAAACAAAAGGGTTGTTAACCCTTTTGAACGACACAAATTTCGTGTTCCAAGGAGCTATGGATTTATGCTATCGTGTTTCGGGTTCGGGTTCAAATTCGGGTCGGGTGGGTCTTCCGCCATTACCAGCAGTGACACTTATGTTTGAAGGAGCGGAAATGAGTGTTTCAGGAGAGAGATTATTGTATAGAGTAGTTGATGACGTGGCAACAAGAAAGTGGAACAATGATTTGGTGTATTGTTTCACGTTTGGAAATTCTGACTTGTTGGGAATTGAGGCTTATGTTATTGGACATTATCATCAAATGAACGTGTGGATGGAGTTTGATTTGGTCAACTCTAGAGTTGGATTTGCTGATACTAGATGTGAACTAGCAAGTCAACGTTTAGGGATTTAGGTTTGTTGTGTTTTTTTAGTCTTTGGGGGGTTTTTTGGATAATGTTCAACTTCAACACAGGTGGCCTACAATTGTGGGGATTATTTGTATGGGTGGGTCATGGATATTTGTGTATGGCAGATAGGTTAGGTAAATACTTCATACCAAATATGTATTAGTTTTGGTTATAATATAATAAAAAAAATGTATTAGTTTTGTTGTTTTGTTTATTGATGTTACTATCTTAATTATTCTATTTTATTAGGTTTTATTAAATAACTAATGTATTAGTTTTGGTTATAAAAAAAATGTATTAGTTTTGTTGAAAAAAATATAGAGATTGTTGATGATGGATTGGCTTGTCGAAATTTCACAATATGAATATGAGATGCTCCCTTAATTATGATACGGTGTTTTTTGATGCATGTCCACCTCACATTAAGGACATTTATCATTATGATTTGTTGGGGAACACTATCCCTAGATTAATTCTCTTGTAATCTCTCTTTTTTGGGCTTTAGCCATTTTCAATATCAAAAAACAATAATAATAATAATAATAATAATAATAATAATAATAATAATAATAATAATAATAATAATAACTGATGTATTTTGTCTATATATTAGAGACTAGACATACCAAGTTATTCAATCAACTTAAAAAAAAATTAGGAGAGATAATATTGTTATGTTTGACCCGTTGAACTATTTTCAAAAGATCCACAATATTCGGTGCTATGAAGTCAAAGATGTCATACGTAAATTATATAAAAGCATGTTTTCTCATATTTGACCATTTTATTTGAACTAGCTTTGCAGGTCGCTTGTTCTACTAATTTATTAAATAATTGATGTATTGTTTCTTATAATTAATTAAGGTTGGAGGGAGTAGTTGTTTGTAAGGGTGAGACAATTTCAATTTAATTTCCTTTGTCCTGATGTTAATGATGATGATGATATTTATCAAGATGTTCTTGTTCTTATATGCTGTTCAACTGTAAGTTTATACTCAAGTTGAGGCTCTTATTCTTAGTAAATTATAATGCTGTTCAATTTAAGAATTAGTGTAACCATAATAGTTGTATCAAGCTGTCATTGAAAAGGATTCTTACAGTAAAATATATGGAGCATCCGAGTATGGACTTGTCTCGGTGCAGTGTTGATACTTGATATTAGAGAAAATGAACATGTTCAATTTCAGTTTCAATTTATGTACTTTCTTGCTTCAGATTTTGGTATGAATGCATTCTGCCTAATTTAATTATAGTGTTTCTAACAAGATATTTATTTGAGGTGGGTGACAGCACACATAGTCTAAAGTTTATTAAACCGACAAACATTGAACTTTAGTAGTTAATGAGTTTCTTCCAAGACGAATCGTTTGAGAGAATTCGAATTTGATTCCTAGTTGAAACAAAAATGAATAATTTTTAAAATTGAAATTGACGCGTACCCTAGAAAGTCATCATGGCAACTTTGAGTTTGGGGTCACTAATTACCGTTCAATTTGAGATCTAATGTTTGTATCGGTGCTTTTATGTTTTTCTCGTTTGTGTTCTTTGCTTCTGTTTTATTATAAGTAATCATACCTGTGATTTTTAATATTGATTTATAATATCTAGAGGGAAGGTCGGGGAGGTTGCACTGAAAATTGACATTAGCAAAACTTATGATAGAGTAGATTGGAAGTATTTGATTAGTATAATAATAAGGATGATGGGTTTTAGCGAGAATTGGGTGAGATGGGTCAAGATGTGCTAGAATCAGTCCAATACTCAGTTATGGAGAATGGAGGGAGGGTAGGGCCTATAAAACCCAGGAGAGGTCTTAGACAAGGGGATCCCTTGTCACCTTACTTGTTTATTTTGTGTGCAGAAGAGCTTACCTCACTTATAAAAAAACATGAAAGTAGAGGCGATATTCATGGTGTGAGGGTGTGTAGAGGGGCTCCTTGCATCTCACACCTTCTCTTTGCTGATGACTGTTTTCTATTTTTCAGGGCTAATATTAGAGAAGCTCAATGCATGAAGAATATTCTTAATGTTTATGAAAAGTTGTTAATTATGCAAAGTCTGAAGTGTATTATAGCATGAATACATCAAACACTGTTAAAGAAAATATTTCATCTACTCTTGCAGTTTCAGAAGTTATGGGGACAAGAAAGTATCTCGGCATGCCATCCATGGTTGGCCGTAGCAAGAAGGCGTTGTTTGGATATCTCAAAGATCGAATGTGGAAGAGAATTCAAATTTGGTCTGGTAAGCATTTATCTAAGGCCAATAGAAAAGTTTTAATCAAGTCAATCATGCAAGCAATACCTGCTTATTGTATGAGCTCTATTTTATTACCGGAATCTTTGGGTGAGGAACTTGAAAAGATGATGAACTCCTTTTGGTGGGGCTCTAACAAGTCTTCTGGAGGGGAATAAATTAGCTCAGGTGGGAAAAACTAACTATGAGAAAGGAGCATAAAGGGATGAGTTTCCGACATTTGTACGGCTTTAATTTGGCAATATTAGGGAAGCAAGGTTGGCAACTTCTAACCAACCATGATACTATTTATCAAAGGTCTTCAAAGCTAAATATTACCCAAAAGTGGGATTCCTTGATGCGAAATTGGGTAATACATATATGGCATAGTATCCAAACTTCTCAGGTAATAGTCAAAAGTGGGTCAGATGGCGGGTGGGCAATGGAAATAGTATCAATGTTTGGACACAATCATGGCTTAGAAACATAGATAACTCCTTTGTCTTAACAATTATGGTTAATAATAATGCAGAATTAAGAGTAGTGGATCTCATAAACCAAGAGAACGATATTTAGAATGATGAACTAATTCAACAAATTTTTGTCTTATAGGGATGTGATTGAAATAAGGAAAATTCCTCTGAACCTTTTGCAAAACGAGAGGATGCTCATGGAAGTGATTATAGATAACAATCATCTCAAAGTAGATGGAGCTTGGAAAAAGCTATGACACTTAAATATCCCCAACAAGGTGAAAATATTTATTAGGCGGATACTTCAAAATTATCTCCAGTTCATGCACGTTTAGTCACCAAAGGAGTACAATGCAGCCCCAAATGTCCATATTGTGATAGTTATGATGAGAATGAATGACATTGCTTTGTAGGGTGTATAGCAACACAAGAAGTTTGGGCTGAAACTGATATTGTTGGCAGGTTATCAATAATCAATAATTATATTAATAATGCAATAGGCTTTGTTCCCATGACACTTAATATGCTTGAGGAGCTAGATAACCATAAATTGTCAACGATAGCTATGACTTTGTGGTCCTTGTGGTGGAGGAGGAACCAAAAATGCTAGAATGAGCAATTCCCATCTGCGTTTGAAACAGCAAGAAGAGCACGAGATCACCTTCATGACTGGAGGAAGGTACAAGCACAAAAATGCTACTGCCAGTTAGCCACAGGTACGGGTTAGATGGAATGGAGAAGGCCACCAACAAATACACTTAAATGCAATGCGAAAATAAGATGTGATTAATAATATACAAGTATGGAGAAGGTCCGGGATTGGCCAGCTGTATGTTTATTATTCTTTCTCCTTATTTAGAGCTCTCTGATATGAAAATTCACTCCTAATTTGTAGTTCCATTTGTATTATAAATATCAGTTGTATGTACTCATCTAAATTAATTGAGAGAGTATCAATAATAATATACTTTCTTCTTTCAAGTTATAGGCGGATATTTCGCCAGGAAGACAATCATGGGTGGTTGCATTTGGATGCCTACCAAGTTGTAGTGAATAATAAGAGGAAGAATACAATAATTGCAGAGAACAAGGACGACTAGATCCAGATATGTTGGAGTTAGTCTCTGACTTGGAAGATGAAATAGGAGCTGAAACTCAAATGATTTTGCAACAGCCTGCTTTATCACAGGTAGTTTTTGACGATATGGAGAAATAAAACAAGCATTGGCAAATAGAGCGGGTAGAAATACTGAAGTTGTTTCATTCACTTTGTACCCCGCGAAAAAAACTATTTAAAAAAAAAAACAAAACATACGGATTACGCGCATGTTATCATACTAGGTCTAACGGTCCACCATACTCTCAATGATCCTTTATATATGGGAGTAAAATAGGGGAAGTGACGGCTAGTCGGCTCCTCTTGGGTACTTTAAAGAAGTTTTCTTTTTGTGAGAAATCTTGCCTCGTGTCTTCGTTGGGGATTAATTTATGGATAATCTCCCTAATTTGGGATTTGTTTTTTGTTTTGTTTTGTTTTTTTTTTTTGTTCTTTTTATTTTTATTAGTTTTCTTTCTTTTGCTTTTTAACTTGGCAAGGTTTGAAAACTCCACCACTTTGTATAGTTTCTCCATGAGCAAAAAGACATTTAGTATTATTAGATGTCCGTGGTTGTTGGGTCAGGTTTATGTCCTCCTAACTTTTTGTTCTTCTTATTTTTATTTTTTTTTTGTTTTTTTTTTATAAACTTTTTCTTTTTTGCTTAATATATATATATATATATATATATATATATATATATATATATATATATATATATATATACTAATCACTATAATATCTTATAATGTTTTTATGAGTAAAAAAAATAAGAAGTGATTAATAATATACAAGTAAAAAATATAATATACAAGTATATAATAAAAGTATATTATACAAAAAAATATATATAATATACAAGAAAAAAATAATAATTTTGATGGCCCTATAAAAATGCTGGTCTAGATGGTCACCCCGACTCAACCTTATGGTGCATAAGCCTAAACTTATGCACAATGCATAAACTTGCTTCCTACACCCACCATATTTGCTTCCTACACCAAAAGTCAACCAAATGTCAGCACAAGCCCAAAATTAGGCAATCCATTACTCGCGCGCCCCCCATATACTACCACATTACTTGCGCGCCCCCCGTTTGCTTAGCGCACCCTCCAGTTTTTTTTCTTCCTTTTTCTCATAGATTTCTTGTGAGCCCCCAATGTTTTTTTCCTCCCCTAGATTTCTAGCGCGCCCCCAATTTTTTTCCCTCCTCCAAACTTCTAGCGCACCCCTTCCCCAAATTTCTAGCGCGCCCCCCGTTTCCAATTAAATAATAATTTTTGTTCCTTTGAAGTATATATTATAAAAATTCATTTTTAATTAATTTTCGTCATACACCCCCTCGAAGCCCAACATAATAACGAATGGTTCATGTATATATAAAGCATACTTGTCAAACATACAATTTAATTTTAAGTTTTATCAATCATAATCACAATATAAATAAAATTTCATACATTAATTACATATATATATATATATATATATATATATATATATATATATATATATATATATATATCGATTTTTCTTTACAATAAAAAAATGATCGAATCCAATATCTCATGCATACTATCCAAATTTTTTTCAACTAAACTAACCCTAATTGCTTTATATGATTTTTTGCTTTATGTAGTATGGTTTTGTAAAATGGTTATGCGATGTTTTACTTAATAACAATGGTTTCAGTGTATAACATCTTGGCACTAATGCCCATATGAAACCATTTAACTAAAATAATGGTTTCAGTGTATAACGCTATGAAACCGTTTAACTAGACTAATGGTTTCAATGTATAACATCTTGAAACCAAATAACAAGACTAATGGTTTCAGTGTATAACGCTATGAAACCATTTAACTAGAATAATGGTTTCAGTGTATAACAGTATGAAACCATTTAACTAGACAAATGGTTTCAGTGTATAACATCTTGAAACCAATTTAAAGGACTAATGGTTTCAATGTATAACATCTTGGCACTAATGCTCATATAAAACCATTTAACTATAATAATGGTTTCAGTGTATAACAATATCAAACCATTTAACTAGACAAATGGTTTCAGTGTATAACATCTTGAAATCAATTAACAAGACTAATTGTTTCAGTGTATAACATCTTGACACTAATGCTCATATAAAACTATTTAACTATAATAATGGTTTCGGTGTATAACGCCATGAAACCATTTAACTAGACTTATGGTTTCAGTGTATAACGGTATGAAACCATTTTTGCTGTGGAATGGTTTCAAAGAGTTGTTCTCCAAAAACATATTTAACCCTTAATAAAAATTGTGAAAGAAATTTAAATTTTTAATACGATATAAAACCGAAGAGAGTGAGGTATCCCCAACCGTTCCAAATAATTCAAAATACCCTAAATAAGATTTTGGGAAAATTTTATTAATATCTTATATTTATAAAAACATATTTACCTCATTTAATTAACTAAAAATAGTTCCAGGTCTCAGAAAAATACCAAACTGGTCCCAAAATTCTCAGAAAATTATTTACTATTTTTATGTAAAAATAATAAAAAAATTTGGAGTCTCCTTGGTACCGCACGCGCCCCCACGCGCCGCTAGTGAGAGTGGGCGTGGACGCGCGTCACTGTTCATCATCTTCCTCACCCATTTTCTGCAGAAACGGGTCACGACGACCCGGTTCGTCGACCCGGTTCGTTCTCCCTCAATAATCAACGAAACTCAACGTTCTTTATACCGTTTTGATCGTCGTTCGGTTTTATGAATGTTTCCGGTATTAGTTTTCGAAATCGGTGATCGAATCACATGTAAAATGTGGCCGAAATTGAGCAAGCAAAAATAGAAAGTTCTTCAGTTATGATTATTACATGTGTAAAATCATCTGATGGCTGTGAATGACTTATACACCATACATAAGAAAAGCCTTATGCATATTAACTTTTACCATTATTAGGGCCCCTAATGAGCCCCAAAATATCAGGTCCCATTTTAAATTTCTCTATATTTATTAGTTTAGGCCCAACCCTATTATATTTTTTAAAATTATTGGCTCCCTTGTGGGGCCTTATTATTGTGCCTATCACATACACAAGAAAAACTTGTTTTGGAAGAATTTTAAAAACTTATTATTGGATAATTGTTTTGGAAAAATTTTAAAAACTTTTTTCCATCAAAAAATTTTAAACTTTTTTCCGACAACAATATCGTAACTTTTTTCACGGGAAAAATGCGAAAGTTTTTTCCGACAAAATTATTGTAACTTTTTCCCAAAAAAAGATCGAAAACTTTTTTTCGAAAAAAACTCCTGAACTGTTTTTTATCTAAAATCGAAACTTTATTCCCCGACAAAATCGGGAACATTTTTGTCGAAAAAAAAATCTAAACTTTTTTACCGAAAAAAGATTGGAAACTTTTTTCGGAAAAAACACAGGAATTGTTTTTATCTGAAATCGAAACTTTTTTCCCAAAAAAATCGGAAACTTTTTTTTCGAGAAAATTTTAAAAAAATTCCGAAAAAATATCGGAAACATTTTTCCGAAAAAAATATCGGAACTTAGTTCTCAGATTTTTTTGAATAAAAAAATAAATTGAGACTTGGGGCCTATATTTTATCTAAGAGGGTTTAGTCTTTTTGGGGCCTATATAATAAGGGGCCTATTTATGTTTATCATATTTGGGACCTTTATATTGGGGCTGAGCCCAAATTTACTTGGCCCTCGAAATTGACAGCTGTCATTACGGCACGTTACCTTGATCATAATATGTTTTGTATGATCATAATATGTTTTGTATTGGAGCTTGTGTGCGTGATGAACATGGCAGGTTTATAAAAAGCATTTGCAAAGCGCTATATTGGTAACACCGGAAGTTCATGAAGCTGAAGCTTTGGGTATCCTAGAATCATTGAAATGGTTGCAAAGTATGAATATGTGCAACTGTATTATTGAATCAGATTGTTTACAAGTAGTGAACCAACTTAGTAATAATAAGTCTCATGATTATACCGAATATGGTGTTATAATTGGAGTAAACAGTCATTTTAGTCTCTAAAAGTATCACTCGTTGTCCTATTAGTCCCTGAATCATCAAAAAAACATTTAAAAGTCCCTGAATTTAACTTTTGTTAGTCATAGTAGTCCCTGACGTTAACTTTTATAACAAATCTGTTTGTTGTTGCTGACATGGACTATAGGTTGACTAAGTTGACCATGACGTGTCATCTTTCTTTCAAAAAACTTATGTCATGTATTCAGGGACCAAAGTGAAAGAGTACAATGCAAAAAAAGGAAAAAGGAAATGCCGGAGGGACTAAAATGACGAAAAAGATAATAAGATTGAAATACATCAAAATCACCCCCAAATTAAAACTCTAATCAATCTTCATCTTCTTCTCATTGAGCTTTTACCAATCATCATCTTCACAACTATTTTCAAGCTCCACTACCTTTGGCTTGTGCTATTTCAAAATGAATCTTTTCCTCATCCCATCATCTTGTATAGTTAGTCACCTTATCATTCCACTTCAATTCCTTCTTCTTTATTATCATAATACTCTTGTCAATTATCCTGTATGCTTTTTATAAGACACAACAGCAAAAAATTTACAAGACACAACAAAAAATTTCTAGACAAGCCACCAACCCCACACTAATTAATATCTTACCAGTATAATAAAATGACAGTATGATTAAAACAAGAAGAACCGAGTACAATAACCAAAAACATGTCTTGAGCATGGGTAAAGAGTCATCCTCTGGCCTAATCACCCCATAAGGTGGAACTCTCTTCTTTCATCTTTGAACACTACTAGAAAATAATTCAATTAAGACGGAATTTTGTGACGGAAATTTTTTCCGTCCCAAAATAATTAAATCGGGACGAAATTTGCGACGATTTTCTGTCACGAGTATTTTTTTAAAAACTTTTTAATAGTTCGGGACGGAATTTATATTCTGTCTCCAATTCGAGACGGATTGACATTTCTGTCACAAAGTTGGGACGGATGGTTTTATTTCCGTCTCATATTTAAGACAATTTTTATTTTATTTCAAAATTTAGTGAAAAAAATAAGGGGGAATATTGGCGCCTAATTATTAGATTCTTTTAAAAAATAAAATAAAAATAATAGTTTCCTGTCAAAAAAAATAATTGTTTTTTTTTTAAACAAAAAAATAAAATAATTGTTAGTAGTAGTAAATCAATGTACCAAAAAAAATAAAAATCAAGTGTTGTTAGATTATTTTTTTTTGAATAAAAGTGTTGTTAGTAGAATAGAATAAAGGTTTTCTTTATACCAAAAAGAAAGAATTAAGGTTTCTTCTAGTCTGTTCAACTCAATCGCCATTCCTTCAGATTAGGAAACCTAAATCCCTTCATTTGACGAAGTCTATGTCGTCCCTCGTCTCAACTCAAGCGCTCTCTTCTTCGAACTCTCTGCGTTCAATCTTCTGGAGATCTAACTCATCTGCATTTGTCTTCAATCAAGGTATGTGATTCTCTTTTTTCTTTACTCTAATCCTCTTATCCCTGATTCTCTCTTTGGTGTTTTCCCCTTCAGTTTTGTGTTTTCCCCCCTTCAATTTCGCGGCCATTCCTTCAATTTCTCCGGTCAGTTCACCAAAACCCTAATCTCAAATCCATTACCGTGATGAAAGTAAGAGCATCTAATGAAGTCCGTGTTTTATATTTTTGCATTTTCAAAATCGAAGTGAGTTGTTTGATAACATTGTTGAACAGGTTGCGATTGGGAATGAGCGGTGGTGGGGAGGAGGAATTCACGGCCCATGGTTTGTTTGACCTTATGATTAGGGTTTGGAGAGAAGATGCTCAAAGAAGTTTCTTCTTTCCATTTTCTAACTTATATTACTATTTTGTTAATTTACTTTCTTTTCTTTTTTTTGTATATAGTTCTAACATAATACTAGTATAGTATTCTTAATAACTCATAAGTTTCCTGTTCTGATTTTAGTTTTTTTGTTGATTATGTTGTTTTAGATTAAGCAAAGCTCATGTCTTAGTCTATGGAATGAATGGAACAAATAGATGAAGTAAAGCTATAAGTTGTCTATATGGTACTTCAATTCTTACTTACCTTGTTCCCTTATTATCATTTTTCTATGTTTTATCACTTATGTGTATGATGATAAAAATTTGACCTTCATTATCATTAACACCTTTGATGTAAGTACTTAAACCAAACCCTTCAATGATTTTCTTTTTTATGATTGACATAATGGTGCATGCAAAGTAATTCGCATGATATATATAATTCATATTTTCTTGTATTGTATGAATTACATAGTTGTGAGGGTCTGGTGTCGAGTTGGATTTGATCTGATTCATAGTCATAATCATAGTCCAGTACTCAAGTGGATTTCTCATCTTGTATGTGACTATATATCTGTGAGGGTTTGATGTGGTATATTGGTGATGGTGGACGTAAAGATTGAAGCTGAACATCCATAGTTCTAGAATTAGAAACAGAATCATGAGTGAAACATGAAGGCCAACCCTTAAGAACTCGAGGACCCCATAAATCACTTATAGCTGTTAATTGAACAATACAAGTCCACAATATCACCGATTTAGTAGCACGAATCATCCATAGTTTCATTCTACCCTTACCTGAACCCGAACCAGAACCAAGTTTATCCTTTTGTACCTTCAAACCCATCCAACCCAAATCTTGCCACCTGTTATTGTTACTCTCCGGCTTACACATCTTTACCCCAATTTTTTCATACAAAACAAAATCATAAACCCTAAATGCAGATTCAATTAAAGAAATTATTAACAAAAAGCATAACAAAAAGAAACTATATTTCTGAATCGGAACTGAAACCGTAACAAAAACAACAAAATAATTGCAGTGGTTTTGAAAATGAAGTTAATTGCACTGGTTTCTCCTTATTCTTATACATTTTATGCTGAAATGTGGCTTAAAAGTTAGGCTACATGTATATCAAAGGTGTTGATGATGGGTGTCTTGTTGGTTTCTGTTTCTTACTGGTGGTTTGTTTGTCTTTAGTTTGTTTCTAGGTGTGCTTATCATTTAATAGATCAAGGGTCTGGTGTGCATTGATTAGAATTGGAGTATTGGTGGTATAATATGTTGGATACCACAAGCTAGTTTATAGTACAGTGTGAGGATCAGGGGTTGGGTATTGCTACTCTCTTTTGTTCAATTAGTTACTTTTGTTTTGTTTTTACTACTCTCTAGTTTATAGTAAAATGTGTTTTGTTTTTAAAATTCTTTGTCTAGCTAGATAATTAGTGTATCTTTTGGGTTTGTTTTGCTAAATTTTTTAGAGCCTGACCTTGGTTTTGGATTTCTGAGATGCAATGCTGCCTATTTTTTTTCTTCTCTGCAGGTTTGACTGTTTTGTGCTGGTGGTTTTTGGGATTGTTTGGCTGATCTGTTTCAATGCTTGGGGCCTTTCGTCTGCTGTATTTTTTGGCCTGCATTTATCTACGGTTAAGGCAGCTGATTACAGACCAACAACAAACAATCAATTCCATCCTTGCTCGTCAAAATAAAATGATTGCCGCAAGCTAAACATGCAAATATAGATATGGAATCAATGAATTTGAATGAAGATAATCCTTTTTTTTTTGACGCAAGATAATCCTTTTGTTAGTTATACTACTCATGGAAGTAATGCAAATGATGGTACATATGTTGATGAGAACTATTTGACGATTTTGGAATGTAGAACATAATAATTATTTAAAGTATGAGTAAACACTTAGTTATTAAAACTTTAACCTTTTGGATTTATTGATAAATACAATTTTGATACGTAAGATGCGTATATTTATTATAGTATGATTGAAGTTTGCAAACAAATTTGTAGTTAGGGATGCATTTTTTAAACAAATTTGTGCAAATATTATAAATAAAATCTGTCACCCACAATTTATTTGTGACGGAATATTTTATATAACTTTGTCCCAACATTTAAAAAATAAGTAAACTTTGGGACGAAATGTAAGTAATCTGTCCCCAAATTGGGACAGAATTTAAGAAATCTGTCACAATATTGGGACGGAATGAAATATGAGTTTAATCAAATGATTATATTCCGTCCCTAAATCCGTCCCAAATGTGTGACGAAAGTTAAAATTCCGTCCCCAACAAATTGCGACGAGCGAATTGCGACGAAAATATTTTGTCCCAGATTCCGTCCCAAATTATAATTGTGACGGAAATTTCTACTGTTGTGCGACGAAAAATTCCGTCCCAGATTGATTTTTTTCTAGTAGTGGAACGTTTTGGAAAATGGTTGTGAGGAAGATGTTTGATAAAAGTTTAATGAGAAGAGGAAGAAGATGAAGATTCATTAGGGTTTTAATTTGGGGATGATTTTGGTAACATATTTCAATCTTATTATTTTTTCGTCATTTTAGTCCCTCAACATTCATCTTTCCTTTTATGCACTGTACTTTCACTTTGATCCTGAATACGTGGCATGAGTTTTTCAAAGAGAGATGACATGTCATGGTCAACTTAGTCAACCAATTGTCCATGTTAGCAACAACAAACGGATTTGTGATGAAAGTTAACGTCAGGGACTAATATGACTAACAAAAATTAAATTCAGGGACTTTTAAATGTTTTTTGATGATTCAGGAACTACTATGACAACGAGTGACACTTTCAGGGACTAAAATAGCTGTTTACTCGTTATAATTGAGAAGTGTCATAGTTTAATCTTATTGCTTGGAAACTATAAGGTCAGTTATGTTCGGAGACAAGTCAATCGAGTTGCTCACGACTTAGTTCAGACAGTTCGTTATAACGTTAGTCACCAAGTCTTTGATTATTGTCCTCGTTGTATTTAAACTACTATTACGAATGAAATACACTAAATTTACTTCCGTAGGAAAAAAAAAATTATTCAGCTTACTTTGACACGTGTATCTTTTACTAGTAAAAGGAAGGTTGAGTTGCTCATAAGCAAGCATCGTGATGATGTGGCACTCTAAAAAATAGTTCCTAATCTCTATTAAAATCTTAATATTGTCTCTTTTAATTTATTAAATTAAATTTTTTTAAAAAAAACTAATGCATTATTTAGCATCATCATAATTGTATGCATCCTTTAACATTCCTCCAAATATAACTTACAAAGTAGAAAAGTTTAGTGACTTTCACTCTCTCTCACACTCTTTATAACCACCACCTCACATTCATTTTCTACTCATTCCTAAATCTTAACATTTGACAATTTCACTCAATCTTTGAGTTTATTTCTACATGGTGCTATATATATACTAATGTTTAGTTTTTGTTATCCTACAATATTCATATGTACTAATGTTTAGTTTTTGTTCTTCATTTGTAGCTTGGAAGAAATAATTTTTCACTGCAGATAGAATGCTAATGGATGAAAAGGTCGGTATTCTCAATTACTCTTATCAAATTATTGTCATTTAAATCTTTAATTTTTTTTATCATAACAATGGTTGTAAGTAAACAATCTTATTTTTCTCATTTATTTACTGATGTTGGTTATTCTTTTGTTATCAAGAACATAGAACCAATGATAATTTTTAAGAGGCTTCATTCCATGTAAGATGACAAAATATATTCCTTTCTCAAATTGTATCTAATAAAGAGTCAACTAATATTATGGAGCAAGAAAGTTGTGGAAGATTTAGAGGATTGAGATATATGATGTTTGAAGAATTTTCCAATAGTTAGATAATAAATTTATAGCATCAATATGTTTGGTGCAAGTGATTCATTTTTTTTTTATAATTTTCATCTATGTTTTGAAGGAATTCACTTTCAATTCTAAATTTTAGTTCATTTAAAAAAAGAAAAGAATGTTATAACCACTATTATAACATGGGTCCATAGTCTTTATAACTAAATGTGAGTATATGTTTATACTCACGTTTTTCCTCTACATTCATAGACGGTTAGATAAATTATGCAAGCATTGTGGTGAAGTTCAAATCTTCTAATTTTAGGGATACTTTAAACTTATATATTCAGACTAAATTATGTAAGCATTGTATGAATTGTGATAATGATAATGACTTTGACATGATATTTAGCTTGCATTACTTATGACAATGTGACACTTCTAAAAAAAAATCCTAATACTCATTTGTAACTTCTCCCCTTTCTTATTCTATTTAATTAATGATGATTAAAAGTAATGAATATTGAAAGGTTTAGTTTTTATTCATGGGATCTTTCATTTTCATATTGAGTTTTAATTGCATGTCATATACAATCAGTTTACGTATTTAATTGTAAATTACAATTCTATCATGCATGCATTTACTTGAAAAAAAATTATACCTACAACAAAATAATAATAATTTAGAATTTTAAAATTTTGCATATAATAAAAATATTATAATTTCACACCACTAATAATATTAACTTAGGACAACTTTCAAGTTACAAAAACTATCATCTATTTTTAATTTTGTTAAAATAGATAGTCATAATTATTTAACAATTGCTTATAATAAACGAAAAATATGATTGAAACATATATGTAGGACTTTGAGAATATGATTTAAGAGTATTTACGGCCCAAAATAAATATAGAGAGATATTTATAAGAATAATATAACATTTTTAAGCAAATAATAAGATGAGATGTTAAATTCTTCTAAAATAAACTTTCTTTTTCGGGTGTCGGGTCTCGAACCAAGTTCCTCTAGGTTGAAGATTAACTCCTCAACCAAGTGACCTCTCGGGAGACATGCAAAATAAACTTTCTTTACCTGAGCCAAATAACTGAACCTAAATTCAAATATATGAAATCATCATCCAAACTTATATATTGGCAACAAAAAGTATTTAAGGTTTATATATAGGCTAAATTGCAGTTTTGGCCCCCTACGTTTCATAATTGTGCGATTTTGGTCCCCCAAGTTTCAAATGAGCGATTTTGGCCCCCCACGTTTGCCCCCTTTTGCATTTCTTGGTCCCCCTTGACTATTTTGACCAAAAACCTGCTGACATGGAATATTTTTGACACGTGTCTTAATTGTATTGGCCAACCAAAATTATAAGAAAATTTAAGGAAAGGTCACGTGACTCTTTTTATGTTGGGATTAATTTTTTTTTTTTTACAAATTGTAAAAAACAACAATTAAAAGTCTTAATTTAACAATCAGATGTTAGTGCCTCTGTTGGTAGTCTTAAATCGCAATTTTGGTTAGAAAACTCTAACATCTGATTGCTAAAATTAAGGCTTTTTATTGTTGATTTTTACAAATTTTTTTAAAAAAATAAATAATTAACCCCAACAAAAAAAGAGTCACGTGACCTTTCCTTAAATTTTTTTTTTAAAAAAATAAATAAATTTTGGTTGGCCAATACAATTAAGACACGTGTCAAAAGTATTCGATGTCAGCAGGTTTTTGGTCAAAATAGTCAGGGGGACCAAGAAATGCAAAAGGGGGCAAACGTGGGGGGCTAAAATCGCTCATTTGAAACTTGGGGGGCCAAAATCGCACAATTATAAAACGTGGGGGGCCAAAACTGCAATTTAGCCTTATATATATTATAACAAAAATACACTAAATATTCAAGCAAATATTATTAAATAAGAGACACAAAAACTAAAAATAAATTTGTAGGGTCACAAACTTTACCATAAAAAAGAAAAAACAAACCAAAACAAAAAAAGACTAAGAAAAAAAATGTAAACTAAACAATATACTAAAAAAATTGGGACTAATAAAGTCGGGATAAAATTTCACCAAATGAATATGTGAGGAGAAACTTCAAAAGACCGAAAGAGAAGTAAGTAGAAAAGCTATTTGGTGCCTTATATTGCATATAAGGGAGTAAACGGCCGGTTACGTTATTTGATACGTAATTTTCAAAAAACGAGATCACGTAATAAAAAAAAGTATGTATGTACGCATGCCTCCAACTGTTATTGAAAATACAATAACGGAGACATAAAAAAATAAAAAGCAAAGTGACATATGACTGTAAAGTTGTCATTCATATAAAGAAAACCTAAGATCTTATAGGAGCACACAATTAAAATAAAATATGATGTATCCCTTCAAATTTATAAAATATTATAAGAGATCTATTACATTAAAATATAAATAAAACTATGATATAAATAAATAAAATCTAATATTTCTAAACAACTTTTTTTTTTATACACATATACTAATATTAAACATGATCATATTTTAAATTAATTATGTTTTAATTATGTGTGATTAAACTTATCACAATTATTATTTTTCATTTATAAAATTATTTTAGTTATATATTTTAATCGAACCCGTGCAACGCACGGGTTTACCCCTAGTATATAGTAATAAAAAAAAAAACTTTGCCATGTGTTATGAATTTTTCTGAAAGATACTATTCAATTCAAGCCTATTTTTTTTTTTTTTTTTGAAGGATTTCAATTCAAGCCTATGGTGCTTGATAAATTTGCTTTTCTCATAAAAAAAAAAAAATTCTTTCTAAAAAAAATTATACAAACAATTTTTATAGCCATGCAATTCACCGAACCAAGACATTTCGAAATACACGTGGCTGTTGAACAAAAAATAAAAAAATAAATAAATACGGAAGAAAATTTTCAGCGATTCTTGTGATCTTCCACCTCGAATCGAATCCAGAGAGAGCGAAGATCCAAATCCAGCGTTTGTTTCTTCATTCAAATCCAAACACCGTTTCGGTAACATCACCTTCCAATCTTCCATTAGATTCAGCTTTTGTTCCTCGTCAATTTCAGGTAATTCTCTAATCCCCTTTTCCCCAAATGCTTCATTGCACAATTCGATTCTCAATGCTATAATTTTACATTTTTCTTTATTGATTGATCATTTTATTTCTTGTTGATTATTCGATTGAATGCGTGCGTTTGCAAGATTGAGCTAGGGTTTATGATTGATTTTTATGGATGATCTGCGGTTGGTTCATTTTGTCGATGTTATTTTCTTGAATCTTGCAAATTGTGTAATCTTCGAGAATGCTGGAAGTTCATAAGGAATAGGGGAAGATTTTTATTTGTTTTCTGAACTATTGTGCCAAAGAGTTAGTAACGGTGAATTTTCAATTTTTCATCAATGCTGAATAGAATATCAGAAATATGTTTTAAGAACAATGTTTTCTGAATTATTCTGCGCAAATGATGTGTTTTTTTCTTTTTTCGTTTTTTTTTATGGTAAGGATTTTAGATAAGTGATGATATTTCATTAGACTTTTTTTTGTTAATTTTAGGGATAATCCTGATAGGTTTAGTATGTGGTATGTTGGATAGTTTCTCTCTTGATATTAGTTATCTGGTATTTTTGGGTTTTTTTCTTCGATTTTATCCCTGTGATTCTTATTGAATTTTACCCTCAAGCACGTTTTTAGTGTTGAGTTCTTGTTTACTAACTACCATTTTATTTGATATTTCAGAATATTGGAAGGTTTTAATTGTTGATTCCGGTCTGGTCATGAAGTTTTGATTCACGTTTGCAAATATATAGAGCTTATCTGGTGATGAAGTTTTGATTCACGTTTGCAAATATCAGCTATGAGTTTTGTTTTTCGAGGAGCAAGAGCTGATTTAGAAAATGGGTTTCCAGGATTTATACCTGAGAGGCGCGCGTTGGTATGTAGTGTGTGCACCAATGTGATGGTTTATCGTTTCTTCGTTTTCTGTTTTATGAATAAAGTATTACTCTTTACTGATTCAAATCTTTTCTTCAGCGTGTTCATGCAGCACGTCCTAGTAATTCCAACTCACTCACTTTTCTCGTAACAGGCATGTTCTCGAATTAAGTTTGTTTTATAATCTGTTGTGCAGATAATTTCTTTTTTTTGTATCTTCTCCAATCTCCCATTCACAATTTGATCTGTATATATTTCAGTTCTCCTGTTATTCATGATACTGAACTCTCACCAGATGTCACCAAATTTTCTGGTAAGGTCTTCTGTATCTAAACAAAACTTGCAGGTTTTATCACGAAAAAAAAAAAAATGAAATATGAAATTGTTGATGTCGTTTATATTTATGAGGTCTTCCTTCTGTTTGTAGCTCTGGCTAGTGCTTGGTGTTTTCTTGATGGCTACAATGCTAAGGATGTATGCAACATGTCAACAGCTTCAAGCACAGGCCCAAGCTCATGCAGCAGCAGCCAGTGGCCTTCTTGGTCACACAGAACTACGGTTGCATATGCCTCCATCAATAGCACTGGCAAGCCGAGGGCGTCTGCAGGGTCTCAGACTTCAGCTGGCACTTCTTGATCGGGAGTTTGATGATCTAGGTTTGTTTTTTTCATAATATAAATACGTTGTTTCACATTAGGATTTTACAACTCTTCAAGTGTGTTGTATAGTATTCCTTATACAGGTTTTTTTCGTTTCCGAATTTCAGATTATGAAACTTTAAGAGCTCTGGATTCGGATAATGTTTCTACTGCACCTTCGATGACTGAGGAAGAGATAAATGCTCTTCCTGTCCACAAATACAAGGTTTCTGGTCCCCAAAAGTAAGTGATCAGTCTGATCAATTGTTATATTATTCCTTTAAAATTTAAATAGATTGACATTCCAAAACAAAAATAACTCCATTTCTTAGAGTATTTTCTTATAGCCCCACCCCCAAAAATGCCCTCTACTCAAATGAGTATTTGATGTTCAGAAAAAAATCACTGTCGAAAATGATGTAGCAAGAAACGCAACTCACTATTGTCATGTATGTCAAAAATCAAACTGTAAAGACATATTTGAGGGTAAAATGTAAAGATCATATAATGAAATTATGTTATTTGATCATGACTGATATATTGATCGATGACATGGAAATGCTGATTTTCACTGCCATGTTATTGGGTCACAAGAACTTTGGTATCTTTTGTGATGTCTATTAAAACTCTCTAACTATATTAGTGACTGACGTGATAGATATATAGATGGATGGGATGCTTACACCGTTAACTTTTTAACGTTCAAAGTTATTGAATGTCATTGATATATTAAGATTAATGTTTACATATACTTTAAAAAATATATATGAAAATAAAACTCATATGCATATATTCTTGTAGTTATTTGATTTTTACAATATTTGATGCTAATAATAACGACCGTGGGTTCTTACAACTTAACAGTTGGATAAATAAAATGCATGATTTTATATTTTTGTATGGGGTTATATTCAATGTTATTAATAGTGTCGGAATGTTAAAGTATTACAGAAACCAATTTTCCCTCGCACACACATAGATGTTATGTTACTATATTTACAAATTTATGTAGTCTTCATGCACTAAAAAATTATATTACTAATTATATAACAAGCTGTTTTTGCTTACAGAAGTGGTCCCTCAATTCAACAAGCATCACCCTCCACTTCTGCTGAGGTATTATCTACATCCTTGTTCTTTTTCTTTTTGCGACTCCCCTCCAGTTGGCCTAAACAAGTTAATTACATTGCATCTCATAAGAACTTCACTGATTCTTAAGGTCTGGTTTTATGCATGTTATTACTTATTACTGTAATTTCCCCGTAATATTCCTGGCGGTATATTATTCAAAATATATGTCATTTATCTCTTGTGTGATGAGTTAAAAATTAATATCACGTTTATCGTTGTTGGGCTTTGGGGACTTGAAAATATATGCACAATTAGGAAGGGGACCTGAAAAATATGTCATTATATTATTTTCTTGAATATCATTTTATCATTTATATAGACCATTGTGGCTATGTTTATTGTATTAAGTCTGGGGAATTATCCACTACTCGATGTTCCTACTGGGCCAGGGGAGTTAAATAACAGAATAATCATACAAGTATACAACATCATTTATTTTCCTTACTGTTACAATCTCTACATTTATTCTGGAGGTTTGCATGATTCATATGTTTTCATTTGTAGCAAAAGACACAGGATAATTCAAAGGCGGTTGGAAACACGAAAGCCTCCGATGATGAGCTCACTTGCAGTGTATGCTTGGAGCAAGTTAATGTTGGAGATGTACTTCGTAGCTTGCCCTGCTTGCATCAGGTCTGTTTCATTGCTTAGCGCTGTAACTTTTTAGTAACAAATACTTTAGTTCCTATTTCTTTAATGATATACTGTGCGACAGTTCAACTGAATCATCTCTGCTAATTTTCATCCGAGTCACTAATATATGCAAGAAGTCAAAGCGTGTAGTTGAAATCCTATAAAATTTTGGATGTTCCATCAAGAACTTGAGTTTACTCGTTGAAAAGACACCAGTTGACCACTATTTCTTTATTCATATGGAATGAATGTTTTCTCAAGTTTTAAATAAGTCTAGAAACTGAATTTTAGTAGTTAGGTATGTTTATAACATTTTATGTTCTTCAAGGTTGTGTAGATATTCTTTTACCAAAAACAAAAAAGTCGTGCAGATATTGTTCAGCCACATTAAATCAACATTTCAGTTTTAAGTGAAGTAAAATATTGGGGCAGTCATGCCCAAGATTTATGAACAATTATATTAAGAAGTCGATCTATCCTAAGAATATAAAAACCTCATGGTTGATACTTTTATCTCAATGTGTTACTGATGCTGTTTATTTGTTTTTTATTTTGTAGTTTCATGCTAATTGTATTGATCCCTGGCTGCGGCAACAAGGGACGTGCCCTGTCTGCAAATTTCGAGCAGGATCTGGATGGCATGAAAATGGACATCATGATATTGCAGACATGGTTTGAGTACCTCGTCTAATTTTTAGTTATGTTGTGGTCATAATCAATTGTAACTGTAAGTCGTCATGTATCAAAGTTTGTAGCTTATGACTTGTATTCTTGTAATTACCCTGACGTAGGGATCTGAGGATAGTAGAGTAGAATACCGCTTAACAACTATAGAAGTTATACAATTTGTTTCCTACAGATTACCAAGTTTCTTGGTTTCGATGTGTAAAACCAATCTGCAAGTACAAACCTATTTTTAAGAGATTTTTTTTTGGCTCCCTCCACTCTTCTCATGTATGGTCAAATTTTGTGGTCTTTGGTCACATTCAAAGGTCTGTCAAGTGGCCAATTTTAATTGGTGTTGTAGTCATGACTCCCAAATTTTCTATAAATTCCCTCTTCTTTCATTCTCTTCTGTTTTTCCTTTTCATTTTTAGTTTGTTTAGTTTTTGTTATTTTTTGTCATTTTGGGTCTAAACGGCCGCATATTTTGTTGTTGGTTAGTCATAACCATTTCAAACTTAAATCTGCAATTTAATTAATAATGCATTTCCAATGTAGCAGAGGAGTATTTTGGTGCAACTTTTCAATTGGTATTGTCTTGGGACCTGGGAGTGTGCTCCTCTTGAGGTCTGAGGTTCGATTCTCTCTGGCGCCAATTTGAGTGGGCTAATTTAGCTTCTTCAAAAACAAAATAAAGTGTCTTGATAATTAAACAAGAACTACTTGAACAAATTGTTACATATAAAAAAAAACTGTGCTGGTAATTTAGCAGTTACCCAACTAACTAAAATTACATTATGCATGGGGACCAAACATTGTTGGCACTCAGTTTTTACTTTTTACATTATCTTGGCCAAACCAAAAGGAAGGCATATACCTATATTGAATAGGTAACATTTGAGTGTCATTATATATGAAATTTACGGAGAAGTTTGGTGAGCCATTATTTTGCTTTACTTTTACCCTTCCCTTGACCTTTCTTGGCTTCCAACTTTGCTTGCACACACGTGTCATAGCAGTTGCCTTTCTCCTTTCTTCTTCTCCTCTTCTTAGGTTTACACTGCAGAAGAATATAAAGTCTGTATAGTATGTTGAATGAGTTACTTTCTCTAGCCTAGCCCTTTCCCTGAAACACTTCCTACACTTGAGCCCTTCCGTGGTCGATAGGCAATCAGCTCAATTTCAAAACCAAGTGTTGCTCTACATACTATGAAGTTCAGACACTCTTTGGATTAGGTGTGTTTCGGTGCGGAACATGCGTCGGTGTCCGACACCGACGACACCGACATGGCACTAAACTTATGATTACATTGAATTGTCATTTTCTTAAATTATTATCAATATTGACGTGTCAATATCCGTGTCGTGTCCGGTATCTATGTCTTTGTCCATGCTTCATAGCCTACGTATTCCGTTTTTTCATTATTTTTCTTAGTTGTAATTTCCATTTTTGAACTTCTGTATTCAACAATGATGATGATCCAAAACTAAATGTTAGGCGCATGATAACAGAATAGTACACTCTGCAGGAATATCAGGAGGAGATCCAGAACTGTCATATGCATATTCCAGCTTACGTGTTACTTTTGCTATTTCTTTTTTTTTTTGGTTTTTCACCACCAGTTGAATCTGATTCGGGGGTCAGTTCTGGTATCAAGTGGTTTCAACCCCCTCCCGATCGCAGTGCGAGGGATCGAACCGCGGTCCTCCCTACCAAGTTTAGCGCCAATCACCACTGAACCAACTAACGATTGGTTACTTTTGCTATTTCTCCAACCTGAAAAATTAGCCAAAACAAATATGAAATGAAAACCTTAATTTAAATACAGTTGCAGGAAAATCATGCTATGTGTTAGACCTTCATGATTTTGACTGCAATTTCCCAAGCCTTGATAACACTGCCCCTTTCCAAGCTCAAATTAAAGAGAAGACTTTTCTTCATGTGTAGTGTAAAAAATTTCACTAATATCAGCATGCCTGCCGTCATAACTCATAATCAAATATTTGATGTAGTTCATTAATATACTAAATATGAAATAATCAAATTGGAACTCCATTTTTCGCAGTTGGAATATCGGTAGTTGTTCGATCAAGATCTGACCGTTCAAAAATTGGATACTAATAATTCAAAATACTGAACCTGAATTTTAGACCGTCCGATTTTGATTGAATAGTATCACTAATGCCCAGGAAATCCCTAAAGATAAGAAATCCGAACTCGAAATAATCGCAGATTCACAATGTTGGCAAAAGCATACCATCAAGTTGAAAATTTTCTGTTGGAGCTACATCATTAGGTTTGCTTTTTCTCACAGTGGTCTTAATAACTCCTCCATCACCCCAAAAATATAACCAACAACATAAGCATGTAGTCACTTAAAGTATTTAATAATTTAACACTCATTTGTTACGTTAATAAAGCTAAAAATTGATGAACATCACAAAGAAGTTACACGATTGACAAAATTTAACATATTAGTATACTAAATCGGTACATTTTATAAACCTACATCTAATCATACAATCCAGATTTGTGGTTAACCATATCACACTTTCAAGCCAAATAACATAACACAAAGACAAAACAAAACCAATTTCTTTCACTTGATTCATGGCTAATCATATCACACTTAAAGCCAATGAATAAAATAAAACAGGTAGCATTCAAAACAAATGCTCAAAAGAGATTGGAATCAAACCTATTGTTGGAACAAAATGTGCTCAAAGCAATCATTCAAAACCAAACCAGCCACTATTTGGATGGTACTCAGAGCCGCTTTATCAAAATCATGGTGTCTACATTATTTAGATGTCAAGAACGCATTTTTACATGGTAATCTTGATGAAACTGCATACATGCATCAACCACCAAGTTTCCGCAATCTTAAACATCCTGATTATGTCTGCTTGCTGAGGAAGTCACCTTACGGACTAAAACAAGCACCTCGTGCTTCGTATTAGCAGTTTATTGACTATGTTGCTACCTTGGGTTTCTCTCATAGTATCTCTGATAATTCCTTCCTTATTCATCTACCGCTGAGGTAATGATATAGCTTATATCCTTCTATATGTGGATGACATTATTCTAGTTGACTCCGAGTTTGCTATGAATGATTTAGGTATACTAAGTTATTTTCTCGACATTTCGTTACTAGACACACATGAGGTATTTATCTATCATAAAAGAAATATGCCAAGGAAATTATTGAGTGCGCATGTCGTCTTGCAATTTGCAAACCTTCTGAAAATTAGTGGACACACAAGCCAAACTAAGTGGCACTTCTGAAAATTCAATCATGACATGATTGAGTATCGTAGTCTTTCTGAAGCATTGCAATACTTGGACTCTTATAAGACCTGATATCACTTATGCATGATCCGAAAACTCCACACATGACTGCTTTGAAGCGCATCACTCGATACATTCAAGGCATTCTTGACTTCGGTTTACATCTAAATACTTCTTCCATTGATAAGCTCATCACCTATACTGACGCAGACTGGGTTGGATGTTAAACACCAGAAGGTCCACATCGTGGTATTGTGTATATCTTGGAGACAACCTCATCTCTTGGTATGTCAAATGACAACCTACATTATCTCATTCCAATGTTGAAGCAGAATATCGTGGAGTCACTAATGTAGTATCTGAGTCATGTTGACTTATTAAGAATCTTCTGTTGGAACTACATTTCCCTGTTTCGCAGGCCACACTAATTTATTGTGATAATGTCAGAGTCAGAAATCTATCCAGCAATCATGTTCAACATCAACGCACTAAGCACATTGAGATGGATATTCACTTTGTGCGTGAGAAAGTTACTTATGGCCAAGTTCGTGTGTTACATATCCCTTCACAATATAAAATATTCAACATCTTTACTAAGGGCCTCCATGATTTTAATTAAGGTAACTTCAAAGCAAATGTTCAAAAGAAAAAACACTAGTTATTCTAGTCTTTATTGTATTATTACTTTATGAAATACTTTGGTATTTTCTTTTTTTTGACAAAAAATACTTTGGTATTTGTTTTTTTATTAATATTGATCTTTTATATACATGTTTGATTTTTTTTGTGTTATATGATCAATAAAGAAGACTATTATTGTACTCTTAGGTACCATTTGACCAATTTTTTTTTCCTTAGAAGTAAGAAGTTAGGCCAAATAATAATTTTTAAAAGCTCTAATAATAAAAAAGCACTTCTATATTTTAAGAAAAATTCTAATATATTATCAAACATATCTTTTAACCCTATTATAATAATAAAAAAACAAATTTTAATATTTTTTTTATAAAAAAAGAATGATTTACCAAACAACTTTAATTTTAGTTTTAAAGCTATTATTTCTAACTTTATGGTAAAAATAACTTCTAAACCTAAAAAAAGCTGTTGTCGAGGGTTTGGTTTGGTCCCCTCTTTTTTGTATCTCACTTTTCTTTCTAATATACTATGGTTTATATATATATAAAAAAAACTTCTACACCTAAAAAAAGCTAGGTCAAATGGTACCTTAATATAATAGTGAAAAAAAAAGCAGCTTTTTTTTAATTAAAAAATAAGTAAATTAAAGGCTTAAATGCAGTTTTGTCCCCCCTATTTTGATTAAATCGGAATTTTACCCCCTGTTTTAAAAATGCGGACTTTTACCCCCTGCTTTATAATTTTTTGGATTTTGCCCCCCACCAAAATTCTGTACAAAATCTGCTTTTGATTCTCAACTTCAAAGTTTCGCACAGAATTCAATTTGATCCATAATTCACCAAACTGATACTGAAATGACCGTAATCGAGTTAGTTTTCTACAGAATCAAACTCCACTAAATTTGGAGTTACACAGACAGATTAATTATCATTTTAGTGAAGGTCTGTCCAAATTAATTATTGTATGGATCTACTACTGGTATTTTTGTCATGTCTCTCACCCTGTAGCTCATTTTTTTAATAGTATTTACATGTATCGAAAGCTAACAAAATTACCTTTGTTTTCATTTCAATTTCGTCAAATTTGGAGTTACGATGTGTTTGGTAGACGATGTTGAATTGGAAGGTCAGAAGTAGATTTCTGCAAAATTAGTAATTGGACAGACCTTCAATAAAACGATAATTATATCTCTTTGTAACTCCAAATTTAGTGGGGTTTGATTCTATGAAAATCTAACTCGATTACGGTCATTTCAGTATCCGTTTGGTGAATTATTGATCCAAATTGAGTTGTGTGCGAAGCTTTGAAGTTGTGACTCGAAAGCAGATTTTGTGCAGAATTTTGGGTGACATACCTTCACTAAAACGGTAATTAATTTCTCTTTGTAACTCCAAATTTAGTGGGGTTTGATTCTGTGTAAAGCTAACTCGATTATGGTCATTTTGGTATTCTTTTGGTGAATTATTGATCCAAATCGAGTGGTGTGCGAAGCTTTGAAGTTGTTACTCGAAAGCAGATTTTGTTCAGAATTTTGGGAGACATACCTTAACTAAAAAAATAATTAATCTCTCTCTGTAACTCCAAATTTAGTGGAGTTTGATTGTGGAAATCTAACTCGATTATAGTCATTTCGGTATCAGTTTGGTGAATTATTGATCTAAATTGAGTTCTGTGCGATGCTTTGAAGTTGGGACTCGAAAGCAGAATTTTAGAGGGGGCAAAATCCAAAAAATTATAAAACAGAGGGTAAAAGTCCTCATTTTAAAACAAGGGGTAAAATTCTGATTTAATCAAAACATGGGGTAAAACTGAATTTAAGCCTAAATTAAAAGTTTGCCACGGTTAGAGAAGTGGCAAAGTTTCATTCCAGGTTAGCCACGGCTAATATCGTAGCCAACATGTGTATTTTGAAAATCCCAAAAAAGTGTTAGTCACGGTTTAATCTTGGCTAATGGAAAAATAACCGTTTACCGCGCTTTAATTGGTTGCAGCAAAATTCTAATATAGCCATTATTAAATTTAGCGGCGCCCGTATAAGTCACCCTCAATGTTTACGTGGCAAAAATTGTGGCTAAAGGACGAAGTTTTTGTAGTGACAACTCTTATAATTATTTTAAAAATAATAAAAAAAAAAGTAATTATACGTTTTTCACCATTTTTTTACAGAATAGTTTGTCTATGGCTCGTGATTATAGTCTTGTGACCGTAGAAAACTTACTCTAATCAATAGTTTATTCATTATTCACCTATAGACACAATATCAAATATAATTTTTTTTTAGGTATTCTCACAAAATATAAAAGTTTTTTTTTTTGATAAAAAAAAAACTTATATTGTATTAATTATTTATACCAAAAAGTTGAGAGTGTGTTTAAAATTGGTAACTATAACTTTCTTATACTTTCACAATCAGTTTAATCTAGTTCGGAAGTTAGTTCTGGTATCAAGTGGTTCCAATCCCCTGTCCATTACAGTTACGGAGGATCGAACCGTGACCATCCTTATGAAATTCAGCGTCAATTTTCACTGAACCAACTATAATTTCGTGAACATGGAAGACTTAACTCAATCGGTTGTCAATTAACACATAATACAACAATTTATTTTTCCTTAAAAGAATATGAGAAACAAAATCTCCCACTTTTTAACGAAATAAAAAATGTTATCCTTGTAGTTAGCACCAAAGTGCATTACTTTGACGAAGACAAAGGCATCTTTGTTGCTTGCCCCTTTGGTCGTTCCAAAGATGTTTAATTTATTATTATCACTCCTTCTCTCCCTTTCAATAACATATATAAATAATTGCATAAGCTTCAATTTCCATGAGCCCATTTTTATATTAAAAAAATCTTCAGAGTTCGATTTCAGACTCATACATATAAAGAAAATTCAGTTGAAAAAAATTCACCCTATGTGACGTATAAATTTCCCAACAGAGATTAATTATTGATAAAAACTTCATATTAACAAACAAAATTCCTCCAAATTATTAATATTAAGGAGTAGTGTAAAAACAACTTAATAAATTAAAAAATTATATGCTATTGCGTCAGCCTAAGCACATTTTCGGATCTTTAATTCAAAGAGGCTAGCTTACCTCACCTCACCACCTCCATCATCTCCAATGGTTGAATTTCAATGGAATCTTTCAAATTTCAGATCTCAAACACCCATCACTTCTAATTATTTCATCTCCAAACACACATAAAATTAAATTAAATTCAAAACCAAAATTAATAAGAATAAATTTCATTTTAGATAACAAAAAAATAAACAAGACAATTTAATTAGTGTTCAAATTATATAAGTAACATTTATATTTTCCAATTCTAACATAGTAACATAGTACAAACAAAATTGAAAACACTAACATGATGAAAATGAACCTCCTTCAATAGAAATTCAAACACCAAGAGAAAAAAGGAAAAAAAAAATCTATGTACAATTTATATAAATTAAGGGACTTAGAAAAAGAGAGGAATTTTAGCTCAGAATTAAAGATCCCATAATTTTAGCTCTGGAACCACTTAATGTCAGAACTGAATTCGAACCGGAACCAGATTAGATGGTTCGGTGGACCGAATACCGGTGGTGAAAACAAAAAAACAAAAAAAAATCCCATAATTATGAATCAGTGTATTGATCATTCCAACAAATGAGCATTACAACACATCTTCGCATGATATAGAAACGAGCTCTTTGTTCTTTAACAAGCCTAGCACACTTTCTAGCAAAAGCACACTTTCTTTGATGAGTTGAACTTGAATTATTCTTCATGAGTGAAGAATTTGAGGAAAGACTTTTTCTTGATGATGATGATGATGATGATTCTTTCTTTGATAATTTCCACTTCTCATCTAAGTAGAAAGGTGGGGTATTTTGAGTGCATGTGGATGAAGCAAAAGTAGAAGAAGACATGTTGAAAGAGAAAAAAAACAGTGTGTGAAGAGAAAATCACAAAAATTAGTGGTTGGAACTTTTGAGTTTAACTGAGACTGAATCACTGTGAAGGGAGAGAATTAATTATATAATGGATGAAAAGCAGAAGTGAATATTTATAAGGTAGGTTTAGTTTAGATTGGAAAGAATGAGTGTGGGGGTCTGTGTGCCACTGGGTATCACCTGGGCCTTACTTGCTTTCTAAAGGCCCACCATTGTTACTCTTTTTATAATCTTAAATATCTTCATTTAATCACTTTTTCCCATGTCTAGATATTTTAGACATATATATTTTTATTTTGGTAATCATGTTATTTTTAAGAATTGTGAAGTATTTAACGGTTTTTGTTGATGATTAATCTCTGTCGAAGAATCTTAAAATTTTGTGTTGGGTCTAATTCAATTTTATAAAATCAATTTTTAAGGTGAGAATTGTCCCTTTCGACAAACAAAAAATATGAGAATTATCTTCACATATAAATTTACATTTGGGAATTCTCCCGTACAATGTTAGACTCTTAATTCATTTACTTCATGACTAAGACTGGACATATGGAGCATGACCTCTTACTTCGAGAACCAGACATCTAAAGTGTGACTTGAGTGATTTGATTGTCGTAAGTTAATAGTAGGTGGTCCAACATATCTGGGACATAATTTGATGTCCTATTAGAATTTAGTTTTAGCCTACCTTAACCTTAAAAAATGGAAAATGTCAACATGTGTCGTAAGGGCACATATTAATAATGCAAATGTAGCAATATTTTCTTGGAACTTGTGCATTATACTTTTTAAATATTAGATTCGTTTGTATTATTAAATGCAAATTTCTAATTTTAGATACCTTAATATATATCCTTAGGTGACATGTTTGTTAATCAATTGTGTAGTTAACAATGTTAACACGACCCTTTAAAATCGGCTTGAAAAGTGAGGACATCCACATATAAATATATGTTGTCAGGCTGACAATATCTCATTTAATATGAGACTGTTAATAGACAACTTGACTAAGTAACACTAATAAATAATAGCCTTAATTTCACTTTAGATCCATATGTATCACTAATTTGTAAAAAAAAAAAAAAAAAAATTGGAGTGATTTTGACCTTTTATATTTTTGCCTCTTTGTTATTTGGCAGTCGTTTTTCCAATTTTCTCTAAATTTAGCTGACTTCAATATATGTTGTTACTTTATTAACTTTAAATACAAATTTGAAAAACTATCAAATTACAAAGAAAAAAATAAAGGTCAAAATCGTACAATTGCAATAGTTGAAGCAAAAAGTACAATTAAATCTATGCAACAGTATAATACTATCATGAGGTAGGTTCCTAAAGAACATGTAAGTGGGGTAAGATGCTTAATGCATTTTTTGTTTTTGGAGAAAAGGGGGTCGGGTAGTATATTGAAAGAAAAATCAAACTAGAGACACGTAGGAAATTGGTGGCGAGTTACATTATGAGTGGGGATAGAATGGGAAAGTTACTTCAAAAATGTGATAAAAGATGATTTGGGAAAGATTATGTTCTCTATAGACCTCGTAATTATCCGAAGAAAATAAAAGAGTGGTTGTGAACTTTAGTGGTTTTTGATAGAAGGATTGATATGAGGTGGAGGTCGGAATTCGAATACTGAATTAAAAGATGATTGATGATGAAAAAAATGGTACTTGTAAAAAATACTGATGTCCAAATCAATATAAGTTTTAGATGGAAGTCAATATTAAAGTAAGACATATTTTTTATAATATTCCCTCCATTCCTTGACACATATTTTAATATGGACTCTCTCATAAAGATCCAAAAAATTATCTCCGTGACCATAGTTAAGTTAGTAGTGACATTATTATATGTAGCGGTCGGGATTCGAACATTAACTGATATTCTATTTATTTACTTTAAGGGTAAAATTGTAGCCATTAGGCTAATTGACAAAAAAAAACCCAAAAACAATTGTGGTGAATGTCGAATATGCCCGAAGTTTCTTGTATTTTTACCAGAATCTTCTTTCTGGTAGTGTATTTTTATACTCTTTGAGTAAAGTTGAGGGAAGATGAGAAATCACAATTAATAATTAAATTTGTCCCGTAGTGGATTCGAACTAAGATGGTTCAGTGGCGATGTTGCGATGCAAGGATTCCGACATGACATAAGTAGCTCTAAAGTGTGATGGAGGTTGAAGGTTGTTCTCTGGTGAGCAGAAAGGAACTTGCAAAAAGGTTAGTACTCCTACGCTCAAATCAATATCTGAATAAGGTGGGAAAAATGTGTATAGTATGAATATATCAATCTTATTGTGACTCGGGATCATGCTTATATAGACGGGGTCGTTCTAACCGTCCCGAACAAAAGATGTGAAAGACATTGGAGAATAATCCAACAGTCTGTAGTGAAGGAGACACACTTGATATTTGTGTAGTGAAGCGCATTGAGCATCTCCATTGTCTTTTTTGGTTCTTCACTTATAAATAATTTTTTGCTTATCATAAAATTTTGGAGATTATAAATGAAGGCACCTTCTTCTTTGAATAATATTTCCTCCTCTTTTCTTTTTTTGACAAGATTTCTTCCTCTTTTCTACGTACTATATTCCAAGTAAATTTTATACCTTTGAGCTTACATAAATGGGTCCAGTACCCTACTTTTTCCTATGATTTCTTTTTTCATTTAGTACTATATGGATTCTATTCATTGCAATTGAATATAATAAAGATAACGGTTGCCTTGACTTCTTCATAGACTCATAGTTATAACCACAATGCTAAATAGCAAATAGGTGTCAAATATGATTCCATAAAACTTAAATAAAATACTTAAATAAAATACTAGTAGGTGTCAAAGTAAATAGCATATGAGTAGAATAGGTGTCCAATTAGTAATTATATCATTTCTAGAGTGAGGCTTTTCTTTTTTACCTTAATTTATAGTATGATGTTTAAACATTAAAATATTGTGACATTGTGTATTTTATTTCTATTTTAGTCTCATATTTTTTTAAGTAATTTAGTAGTTAGAAATTATATTTTTAAGGTGAATAAATGGATATCTGATGTTTGAATTACGACCCCTATATTTATAATACAATGTCACTGTCAACTAAGTTAAACTCACGGAACTTAATCTTACATTTTATCTTCTATAATTTACCAGTATTTTAAAATTACACACAAACTAGAACATCGACCCGTGTGGTGCACGGGTCTAATTAGCCGTAAGATATGTAATTATAAATTACGATATGATAATTGCAATAATATAAGGTATATGAAATTTTTTGAGTAACATTAAACGATAGTTCAACAATAATTTTGGATAAATATTCATACAAAGGAAGGTATATTACGGAAGACTTTCATATAGACCACATTCGAAGTCTTAGTCGTATCTTCGCCGTCATCGTTGATGATCAATATTTTTAATCCTTCTCTAGAAGTAACTCTTGAAATTGCAACATACTCCATGTGAAAACACTGGCGATGGAAGATATATCCCAACATGCTTTAAAGATTGTCTCTAGCTCTTATTAATAGTCATCGCAAAAGAAATCATTAAAGGAAATTGTCTTCGTTGAAATTTAAAAGGAATTCTTACGTCAGATGGTGTGAGAGAAAATCTAGGTATGAAAACCTGATCACCAATATTACTTCTTGAAATAATTTTTCCTTCAAGAGCACGTTTTCTCAATCTTGTAATAATAAGTCTTGTTCCATTGCATAATCCTAATTTTTTATTCAAATTCCCAGTTTTATCGCAATGAGTGCACTTGTCTTCACTTTTGACTGGTTTTTGTCGGTTTCGAGTCATCATTGCAGTCGTTTCAGAGTCTCTAATTTCTCCTTTTAGAGTAGCATGTTGTACCGCTTCTCTCCGAATCAAGCCATGACATTCTTCCAGTCCCGGAGTCGGATCCTTGCGCAGAATTTCTCCACGAACTTGATCAAATATGTCATCTAACCCTGCAAGAAATATATGGACTCTCAACCGATCAATGGATTTTTTATATGCAATTGCATCATCGGGATCTTTCATGTTCACTGTATCCCGATGATCCAATTCTCGAAATATCTCAATTAATTCTCCATAGTATTCAGATAGAGATCTTCCATTTTGTCTAGCAGCAAAAGCCCTTTGGTTTAGAGTAAAGACTTGCAATTCACCACAGCCATCATAAAATGCCTTTGACAGGGCACTCCATATTTCATGGGCAGTAGGTATACGAAAATACCTCTTCATGATTTCTGGTTTCATGGACATTAATAGCCATCTTTTCACTTTCTAGTTTTCAGCATACCATTTGAAATTCTGGCACACTAGTAACACGATGTTGAACACGATGCTCCAACACTGTATGTTTGATCTGATGATCCAACACTGTGTTCAACACTGAACTAGACGAACAATAAGGAAATGTAAAAAGAAGGAAACAGAATAACACAGTTATTTGTTAACCTAGTTCAACATAACAGCCTACTCTACGGGATACCAATCCAGGAGTGAATCCACTATGATAGTATTAGTTCAAAGCCCTCAATAAACGCCACGTTTATGACTTCTCACCTAATCACCACACGTGCTATATTCTACCTAAGTCACACCTAGGTATGAGAACCTCCGCTCAACTCCTCTCTTAATCACAACCACTGTGATCGTACACGTTACAGTTTATAATGAAGACACACTTCTTAAAACATCCACCAATTCCATACTTTAAAGCTTATGAATGGTTCATACACACTATCTCCTTGCTTAGAAGCTCCGAAGATATTACAACACAGTAACACACAGTCCTTAATCTTGCATCAAGGTAATACAAGAAAAGGAACACAATTAACAATACTAAAACCCTAAACACACGCTTTGTAAAACTCAATTCCGACTTCAGTGATTTGCACAAGGGTTTAGTCTTCCTTTATATAACATGAGCTAGCACAACTAGGTCTTGAATTTGGGCTTCAGAAACGAAGCAGGTCCAAAAGTTCCAGCAAGGAATATTCTTGAATCAAATGTTTTGTTTCCTAAAATAGTTGATTTGTTTAGAAACAAAACTAGGTCATGGCCACCTTCTAGAACATCAGGAAAGGCGCTACTTAGTGCACAAGTAAAAAGGCGTGGATTAATTCTTCAATCAAATCTTTCAAAGATCTCACGCAAAAATATATCATTCGCGAAAACATAGCACACTGGATGTGGTATCCAATGTTGAAGCACTAGATGTCGTATCCAATGTTGAAGCATGCTATCCAACATCTTACTTGTACCTGATGTTGAAACATTCTGTTCAACATCTAACTTGAACATTTGTTTTAGCAAAATGAGGCCAACATAAAACACCAACACCATTTTTCATACCCATCATCTGTTTTTGCAAGTTTCTTCATTTTGCCCCTAATATAAGAGAGTTTCTCTATTTCTGCAATATGCATCTCCATTAATTGTGACCAAACATCATAGTTTGATTCATCAAGAATGATTCAAGCATTAAAAATGCCTTCAGATTGAACAACAACTGGAATTGATTTTATTCCAGATGATTCAGCGCTGTTTTCATTATTTTTTACTGGTTCACTCATTTGGCTAAGTTTACTGGAAAACAAAAGGTATCGCTCTGGTACCAACTTGAAAGAAGAAAGTATATTATTATTGATACTCTCTCAATCAATTTAGATGAGTACATACAATTGATATTTATAATACAAATGGAACTACAAATTATGAGTGAATTTCCATATCAGAGAACTCTAAATAAGGAGAAAGAATAAAAAACATACAGCTGGCCAATCCCTTGATCTATGGTGATTATAGAGAAAGATATGGAGATAAAATCTCAACACTATAGGCACCTTCACTTCCTTTAGTTTGGACTCTTGCACCACCTTCACTCCTCCATATGTTTCTATCTCGTTCCTTCAACGACATGAGTTTTTTTTTTTTTTTTGAATAAAAGAGGGTCTAAACCGAAAGGGAAAAATTACAAAATAATAAGTTGTGGAGCAGGCACATCAGATAAGTCAGAGTTATAAAGCTCTGTTGGCATGAATACAATAGTTTGCATTCCTATAAACATAACTTATCTTCACCTCCCAATATAGATATTCATCATATTTGACAAATCCGTTACACCAATCTAACAAGAGTGTTTTTTTTTATGTTTTTTTTTTATCATTGAACATCGAAACAATTGTAGAGAGTGACTCGGGTGGCAACAATATGATCAGAGACTAAGAGTAGAGACAAAAATAGAAGATGAAGAGTTGGAAATGCAAGTTTCAAAGAAGATGACGATTACCATTTTTTTTAATGTTTTTAGATAAGTGAATAAATGAAAACGACCTTATTTTTTTATGCCGTCATGTTTTTGGCATGTAGAGGAGTTTTTTTTTTTTTTTGATGAAATGTAGAGGAGTATTTGTGAATAGTAATCTACTGTGTCAAATTTTTGTTTTTGTTTATCATTCTATATTATATAGAGGAATATTATTTGAACACCCATTTTGTGACAATTTTGGGACACTTTTTTTTTCCCTTATTCTTATTGGACAAAAATAATAAAGAGAGCGAAAAAATACGAGAGAGAATAAAAATATAATATGAGTATATGAAGTAGAAAGTTGTCAAAAACATTATTAAAAATTAAATGTTGAAATAACATTTCTCGTATTATATATTCTATGATTGAGACATATATTAAAATTTTGATGTCAATAAAAACATCATTTCTCAAAAGATTAAGGAGCCAACAAAAAGAGAAAAGTGATATTGGAAGTGACCCTACTTGGACAGTTGGACTTATGTCCATATACATACTAGTGGGTGCTTTTAATTGATTTGGATTTGGTGGTGATGAAAAATCATGCATTTTTATGTTGTTGTGTATTTCAGCCATCAATTCATGATCAAACGTCTTTGATCAAACACAGAAAAAATAACCATCAAATAATCTCATTATTAATGTTTGATCGGACGGCTGAGATATACAACAGTATGAAACTGCTTAATTTTTCAATAGCGCCAAATCTAAATCCGGTTTTAATTTGAATTAGAGTGGAGACCCACAGTGATATATCAGAACCTGCATGTGTGAACATCAAAGATGTCTTCACCTAGTGACACCAATGTACCATACTGTGCGACAAATAAATGGACCCGCAGTATTTTAGTTTTTATATGCCTTAATGAATTCATTGCACCAAATTGTCGCGGCTGAGATGGGAAATTACATCATGCAATTTTCTCCATCAATGCTTGTATTTGCTTTATAAATTACAAACACATGACAATTCCTTATCGAACAAAAGCATAACCTTCAAACAAAGTTCCAATTTATTCGTGTTCAAACGCGTGTTAAAATGTTAAAAAATGACACGTCCATATCTAAATTTTGATAACACCGTGTTCTTTTTTAGTATGTATTTTACGTGTATCTTTTAGAAGATAAGAAAGAAATAAAAATAAGGTTTTTTCTAAACTATCCCGTATTTATCCATCAACCAATGATAACAAGCATATGCATGTTAAATAAAAATTGATTACAAGTTAGTTGTGGATACCACATGCAAATTTAGTTAAGTGACATGTTCTTATTAATTGATTGATAAATACTTTCAAATTAAACGGCCAAAAATCGATTTGATGAATAATAAACATCTCTCATTACCAAACTTGATGTTTTAGTAAGTTGGTAATTTCTATATAAAAATAGTTTTGAAATAAAATTTTTGTTTGTAATTACACCTTTCTGACATCAAGTTGTTATTATACATATATTTAATATTATTTTAAAGTATCTAGTTTAATTTTTTGATCATCAACTTTATGCTTATTACAACTTAAATATTTATTCTTTACCTCTATATATAAAGTGAATACAAAACATTTTAGTGTGAACTTTTCATAATGCCAACAATACCCTTGATTTTATTTTTTAGCAGCAAAAATCTTTTAGTAACAAACTCACCATAACACACTACAAAAAAATATGTTGGATAGCGACTGAACAGTAACGACGGTTCAGTCCAACAATCGCCGCTATGTCAACTAAGAAGACTTTGCAGCTGTTTAGGAGAAACCGTCGTGAAGTCTAGAATACACGCGTCAAATTTCACTCATTCCCTCTTATTTCAGAAATTCATTCTCTCGTTCTTTCGTTGAAGCTTCTAAAATATGAAATTCATTTCCTCTGATTATTTGCATTGATTCTCTCATTCTCACTCAAGCTTCGTCCAAGCTTCAATCCCTAAAATCTGTAGATTCAATCTTGTTATTCTCACTCAAGCTTCGTTCAACATTCAAATTCTAGGTATTCAATCCCTAAATCTCGTTATTTAATCTCTCAAGCTCAATTTCAACATTCAGATTGATTCAACCTTCAAAATCAGGTTAAGTTTTTAAATAGGTTATTGTTAAATTTGGTTATCGTTAAATTTTTCATGTATTGTTTCCAATTCAGTTCATCATTTGGTTTCATAAATTGGTAATTAGGTATGTTTTGATTGAGTTTGAAGAAATTGAATGTGCCCTAGCTTGTATGAATCGTTTGAATCCAAAATTAATACTTCATGAAAAATCAAAATAAAATTGAATGTGTCATAAGCTTGTATGAATCGTTTGATCATACAAGCTATCGCCAACACCTTCGACAGTTCTAATTATGTGAGATGTGTTACTCTGTGACTGATTTTGGTTTAAGATTCAAAGGTACTCTAAATCATTGTTATGAGAAATAGGATTATTTGAAATAGAAATTTGCAAATTGTTTCCTGTTAAAAGAAATAGGATTATTTGAAATACTTTGTCTTAAAATGCTTAGGCTTGATTCACAACAGTCAGATCATGCTAAAGATCGGAGGGAGGGGAATTAGTTCATTTCTTGATCTAGAATCATCTTTTTTTATTATGCTAAAGATCTTACTCTTCTTTTTGTGCTACAAAAGATCTTACTTTTTTATTGTTGAAACAAAATATCTTCGTCTTTTTTTGGTCAATCACAAAATATCTCACTTATCTACTTTAGAGTAAAATATTGTCTCTCAATACCCACGTCTATCTTATAATGAAAAGTTGTAAAAATTTGGAGGTAAATACAATCGGAGATAAAGAGTATCTATAATTTTCACTATATCGTTTTAATTTTATCGAATATCCTCGAAAGGACAAGAGTATCTATAATTTTTATACAAAATGAGATTGTTCATATTTTAACAAAAGCGGTCACATTCTTAGCTAATGTCTATAGTACTATAAATGAAACTAGTTTTATTGATATTTCAATATGTATACATTTACTTTTTTTTTGTAAAAAAATACATTTACTCTTTTTAATGATTATACATTTATTGTTCATCATGTATTATTTTAAGGTTAATTAAGTGTATATTTAATCCTATAAAATCATTGTGTTTCATTTTTTTCTCTAATAAAATCATATTTTGTCTACAAATCTTAGTTCAACTGACAGAAATGTCGAAATTTATAAGTTAGATGTCATGATCAGAGTTTGAACCCCAGTTCATACTTTGGACCCTTTGGATTAACTTATTTTTTAGCTTATGTGAAATAACATATACAAATAAATAAGCTTTTATGTAATGTTTTAAATTTTTCAAGGTAGTTCATGAGAAAATTGTTGGGTCATCACGAGGGGGCAGCCGGGGGATCATCCACATTTGGCTCAAGAACAACTTCACAAGTGAGTTAGACATCACGCTTTAACCCAAAACTTTAAGGTGTTAGGTTATGGGTCCTCTCAATTATAAAGTGTTCAACCTCCACTTTTCTAAGCAATGTCGGACTTAACTACTCACACTTGCCACAACAATCTCCCCCTCAAGTGTGAGTCCATCCATTCTTGGATATGCTCCCCCTCAAGCGGAAGCTTTTTTCATCCTACACTTGTACCGCTGTAAGCCACACTGCTCCACGGGACTCGCCGCCTGACCACCTTTGTCAGGAAGACTTTCGATACAAAGAGACAGTTCAACCCTTCGTCAAACCATCGGCTCTGGGTCACAAGAGGGCAGCCAGGGGATCATCCACATTGGGTTCAAGAACAACTTCACAAATGAGTTGGACACCACACTTTAACCCAAAACCTTAAGGTGTTAGGTTTATGGGTCCTCTCACTTATAAAGTGTCCAACCTCCACTTTTCTAAGCAATGTGGGACTTAACTATTCACACTTGCCACAACAAAAATAACTTATAAAAATACAAATTTTGTTAGTGAAATGTTATGAATTAACATAAAAGTTTATGCATTTACATAAGCTATTTTCATAAGTTAAAAGAATAAGTTAAATCCAAACAAGTTCTTTGTATATGTGGTTTTTCAATATAGCGTTAGAAGAAAATATAGATTTCTTTAGATATTTGAAAAAAAAAAATAGTGGTGAGGGGTTTTGGGTTGTATGTAATAGATCATGAGTTCGATTCCCAACTCACTATAAATAAAATATATATATATATATATATATATATATATATATATATATATATATATATATTTATTTTTTTTACGGGCAAAAGATGTTTATTTTTTGTTAAGGAGCAAAAGATGTTTATTTATCTCTCAAATTTTAATTTACTCAATTTTTTCTTAAAAATGTTTAAAATATTATAAATATTTTTTCACAAGAATTAATTTTTTTTAGATAGTGAAAATATTTGGTCTAACAATATCATATCAGCAATGTTGGTGAGTAAAATATTAAGAATATTTTATTTTTGAAACAGAATTATTAAGAATATATTTTACAAAGATCTTTATTATGCAAAAGATATTCTTTTTGTGCCACAAAAGATCGTACTCTTTTTTTTTTCTTCCGGGGTTGTTAAAAATATCTTACTTTTTTTTTGGTCAATCACAAAATATCTCACTTTTTGACTAAAATATCTAACTTAATTATCTGCTACTTTAGAGTAAAATGTCTCATAATATCCACGTATATATTTATAATGAAGTTATAAAAATTTGGAAGTAAATATATATTGGAGAGTAACTTGACAAACATATACAAAGTAACTTTGCTATTATGATAGAACTCTTCATTACAATATTGTTGGTATTTTTCATTAAAGGAAAATGATTTATCAAATCAAATGGGCCCTAAATTAGCATACTATATAATATCTTCTCTTGTCTACATATACTCTTTTGTCATCTCAAACAACAACAATTCAAAGAGGAATTCGACACAAGCCTATGTAGCTAAATTTTAAGCCTAGTTTGACACTTGCATTAGTTATTCTGTCTTCATGCAACTTAGCAAAATAAATATTTATGAGATAAGTTTTTAGATTGAGATATTAAAATTTCTCTTCAACATAATCATTTTAGACAATCAACAGTTCAACATCATGAATCTAGATAGAAATTTGCACTTTTTTTTTTGCACTTTTTTACACTTTTTTGCACTTTTTTTTGCACTTTTGCAAACCAAAGTAGGATCGATGTAGAAGTTTGATATTGGCAATAGCTTTCTCTTCAACTAAAGTTCATCTTTATGATTATCTTTCAACTAAGTTAAGTCACTATGTATAACGTGCTTTATGTCTATGACAATTCAACATTTCATAATTCATACATTTATCATGGAAGTTGGAATAATTAAGTTGCTAGCATGATGTTAACATTGAACCGCGTCAAAGTCGAAGCCATAAGTGTTTTAAAAATTGAATTGACCGGTTGAATCGAGATTCAGTCAGACCACTAATTAATTCAATCTCATTTGAACTATGATTCGGTTAGATCGCTATAAAAGTATGTTAGAACACGCTTCTCATGTTTGAAAACATTGTTTGAAGTAGCATTGAGGGCTCCTCAATCCCACAATAAACTTCTTGGTCCAAAATTCGACCTATAAGTGAGGAAACTTCAGTCAAGTATACACATGCATGTTTCCTTCCCATATCTAACCGTACACTAGAACATCTGCATGTCTAAGTGTCGATCTCCATTTATGTGGGTCTGTTAAGATGTTCACATACGTCTCTTTCTTTACCTATACACTTGCGCGCCTAAATATGTCACAAAAGACATTCTTGACAAAGCCATGCCTATATTCGAAATCTGGAAGCTTCCTACAATGAACTGCATACTCCCTAAATTTATCCAAGCACGCCTTACGACAAACAAGGCAAACCACATCAATGAGAAATATTGGAATCTTGAGACATATATGAGAATAGTGTAGCACACAACCTGTGACATATGTGGTCCTAATCCATCAATGAGGATAGCTAAAAACAAATCTTTAGCATGAGATGCTTGCAAACACCAAAAAACTGTTTTTTTTTTTTTGTCTAGTGGTCATGTCAAAGTTGACTTCCATGTCCTAGACTATTTTACTAAGAATGACACTCGCCAAATATGTTGTGCTTTATGGGGACAGTGTCCTTGCTAGCGAAACTATTAAAGTCAAAAGTTAGAATCTTATTGTAACAGTTCGGACCCCTTTTCTACGTATTTAGTGGGCAATCCAAGCGTTGCCACCTCACGATCTTCTCTACTCCCCTCTCTAGTAGAGTTTTTGCCTTCCGTGGGAATTGAACCATGTACCATGGGCTATTTAATTGGTAGTGAGAATGGATTGAACACATACTTGAACCTTAGGGTACTTTTGTTTGTAATAGCCCGAACCCATTTTGTACCTATTTAGTAGGCAATCTTGGCTCTGCCACCTCACCACGATATTCTCCACTCCCCTCTCTAGTAGAGTTTTTGCCTTCCGTGGGAATCGAGCCACATACCCTAGGGTAGCTCAATTGGTAGTGTGAATGGATTAAACATGTACTTGAACCCAGGGTACTTTTTTGTAACAATCCTGACCCCTTTTATACATATTTAGTAGGCAATCTCGGCGCTGCCACCTCCCGATCTTCTTTACTCCCATCTCTAGTAGAGTTTTTGCCTTCCGTGGGAATCGAACCACATACCCTGGGGGTAGCTCAATTGGTAGTGTGTGAATGGATTAAATACGTACTTGAACCCATGGTACCCTTTTTTGTAATAGTCTGGGCCCCTTTTCTACGTATTTAGTAGGTAATCTCGGTGCTACCACCTCACGATCTTGTATACTTCCCTCTCTAGTAGTGTTTTTGCCTTCTGTGAAAATCAAACCACGTACATTGGAGTTCAAGTACGTGTTCAATCCATTCCAACTACCAATTTTCACTTTGTGAGTCCTTAACTCAAGAAGAACATCCATAATTGATTCTAATGGAAGCTGAAAATTATAGCTTCTAATTTTAAACTCAACCTTTTTTTAGGTGATTTAAAAGCATAATTACATCAAGAAAAACTCAAACTTTTTTTTCAATCCACTTTTACATAAATATATTCAACATAAATAACTTTATTCAACTAAAATTCCATGATTTATAAATTCATTTTAACAACAAACCATGAAAGTTGATTAATGAATTCATTTGGAGACGATGTATGCGACCGTTACTTATTAGGGAATATGTTGAAGCCCCACCCATGGATACTTTGGTGGAGATAGAAGGGACTTTGATATGTTACGTGAGCTTAGCTTAATTAAAATGACATTTCATTATATATATATAGAGGATTGAATTTCGAACCTCGATCTTCCCACTTATCCACTAGATTACTTAATAAAAAAAAGGTCTGTGATCTTTTTCCCTACATGTGGCCTGATGGACTTTTTTTTTTGCTTTCACCATCAGTTTAATCTGATTCAGAGATAAGTTTTGTCAACAAGTGATTTTTAACCCTCTCACAATCACAGTTGTAGGGAATCGAACCGTGACCTCATGAACATGCATATAAATTATAATGCAATGCAAGTGATAAATATTTTAACATACTTTTAAATATTTTTAAAAGTATGGACTAAAAACACAGACGAAAAAAAAGTCACTAGGTTTGGTCTAGTTGTGAGGGAGTTGGGTAGTATGCATGAGATCTTAGGTTCGATCCTTATTGTCAACATTGTAAACAAAAAAAAAACACAGACGAAAAAAACTCCAATAACTAAAAAGTTTGAAAAAATCTTCAGAGACTTAAAACAAAATTATGAGAAAATATAAGGACAAAAAATATATTTAACTCTTTATTTTTATACCGAGGGGGCATAAGTCCACCCTAGTTTAAAAATTACCAATATTAAATGAAACATAGATCTGAAACATTTTTTCCAACCAACTAACTGATCAGTCAAACTTCTTAAAGAACGAATGTAGTTGCAAGCAAGTGCAACAAAATATTGCATATCGTGTCCACATATTCAAATGAAAAACTGAAACATGTGATAGATACTTAATGTTGTCTTATTTATCCAAGATCACATTATTAGTTCTGTATTTTATTAGTAATTGAATACTATAACTACAATTTGCATACTAATTTGATTCTATTTTTCATTGTTTACTTTGCTTTGCCCATGAACCTATAATTATGGCAGTGATTACTATTAGAGATTGAATAAAAAATCCACCATGCACCTTGTCGTGTTGAACAATGACAAAGGTTGTTGAGGGGACAAAAAGAGAGACTAATCTTATCAAACAAATTTGGGCATATGATATGTGATCTCTTTACTCTAATGTTATATTAAATGGTATAATGATTAAATGTTATGAAAAAATGATTGGAGAAGATTATATGTCTCTTGTTTGATTCTCCATAATGATCTTGGATATATTAAATTAAATTGATATAAAAGAAAGAAAAACCAAAACCCTGTAACTTATCAACTTAATACTTTGAACAAAGAAACATAGACATTCTTCCAAAAATTAAATGATGACTTTATTAAACAACTAGCTAAGTTGCACCATTTGAACCCAAAGACACTTAAATGAGGTGATGCAGGTCTCGTCTAATTTAACCGATGTGTTAGATTTGATCTCAGCTACCTTGAGCAGCATTAAGAATTTAAGAAAAGTTTGCTACCTATTTTGATCCCATAAGAATCGAAGAATTAGTCTCTACATGTTGCACGCAGAGGATACATGCATGATTTATGCGGAAAAAAATTGCACCATTAGAAGGTATATAATAGATAAAATGTGCAAATATTAGATTGTGGAATTTGTTAAATATGAACCTCCCAAAATTTGTGTTGCTTTGAGGGGGGAAAAAATCTCCAAATCCTTTTATAATATCAGTTAATGCAGAACCAGAAGATTCTATTCATATAATAAATGGTACATTTTCTTTTTGTTTCTAATGAAAAATATAGCACATGCCTTCATGTGTATAGTAGAATTAGGTTGTTCAAATAAGCAAATCACCCTTATAAAATGAGGGGGGAAATGTCAGAAAATTAAATGTTTGACCATAAATAAAATCAAAATGCAAGTTTTGTAACAATGTCTCTATATGCAATTAATTAACTAATAAAAGATTCTTTGAAAATAAAAAAACTAACCAATAAATAAGCGGTTAAATTGAGAAAGAAGGGATTGTTATTCATGTGCAACCCATGTGTATAGTCATTTACATATTCTCACTAAGTGCTTATCAAAAAAACATATTCTCACCAAGTTCAGTCCACACAGAAACAGACAAGAATCATATATATGGTAATTAATATACTTCTTTTGTGATTAGAAATGAATTACACTCATAAAATACATCATCATGTAGGCCTTCATGTGTGGGGGTCATGAGGAGAGTTGGAGATATTGAACCAAGAAGAATGACATAAAGAGAATTTGACATAGTTTCAATATGAGATTTTTAACCTCACATTTATTACATAATAATTTATTTTTTTTAAGTGTGAGTCAAATTAATCTATTTGTACTCGGCAGAAAATATTGTCTGCCAACTGATGTTAGGAAGACTTCTATACAAGGGGTTGGTCGAACTCTTTATCGAATCATTCTAATATCATTGTTGGATCAATTCACTAGGAGTTGGTCTAGTGATGTTGGTTTGGGTCCTTGGAGTATGCTTCTCTCAATGTTTCAAGTTCGATTCCTCTTTGAGCCAATTTCGATGGGTTAAATCCATACAAAGCAAAAAAAAAAAAAAAAAAACTATGTCTTTAAATGGGGCCCTCACAAGTGGACGGTGAGATTGGTCTTCTTGGATTAGTCGGTCCTAAAGCCGAATACCATGTTTTCAAAAAAAAAAAAAACAATGATATATATATCATTGTTGGATCATGAAAGGGGAACTAGTCAGGGGATCATCAATAATGGGCAAGAGAAACCACGGAAAGAGAATCTGACACCACCTTTTTACCTAAAATCTGAAGACATTGAATTTATAGGCCATCTCACTTATGTTGGTTGGCCGGTGATGGGTAAGAACATTTTTTTGTCTTAAAGGGTCAACCAAATTTAGCTCAAAACATATGTTATTTGGAAGAAATTTCCTTTCGCCCCCTATAGTTTTACCTTCATCCTTACAAACTACTTGATATTTCAATTTTATCCTTTTACATTTAACTTTTACACTTCATTTTTTCTGAATTTCAATTTTAGAAATTGTACACCAGAATAGTTTTTATGAGTGTTCCGATTTGTTAATTTTTACGAATTTCAATTTTACAGATGTTAATTTTTTCAAACATAAATTTTGAAAATTGTGTTCCAGTTTGTTAAATTTTACAAATTTCAATTTTACAATCCAGTGTTCTGGTTTGTTAATTTTAGCGAATTTCAATTTTAGAATTTGTATACTATAACACTTTGTACAAATGTTCCAGTTTGTTAGTTTTTGTGAATTTCATTTTTGCAAACCTAAAAACTCATAAAAAGTGTTCGGGTTTAAATTTCGAACCGGAACAATTTTTAGTGAAATGAAAAAAATATTGAAAATTATTAATTTTAATTTATATAGGACGGTAAAATAGTCGATTCAATTGAATTTGTAGGTGTGAAGAGTTAAATGTAAGGGTGAGACAAAATAACATTATAATGTTTTAGATGTTACCAAATTTTGACTGTTATTTTTTACTCAAAGTTTGACATCTTTACACACTCCCAAATTGTAGTTTAAAATGTTTTCTTGAAATAATTGTGATTTTAACGTCTAAATAGTAGAATTTTTAAAATGTTTTCTTTTAAATAATTGTTATTTTACGTTGCAATCTATCACTAAAGTTAACCTAGTTAGTTTTTTTTTTTTTTTTGAGAAAACCTAGTTAGCTAATTAGTAGCTATATCGTTTAAATAGGATTGTGTTTGTAGTGAATTGTAGTGTACATCATGCAAATGTGACTTGAGTAGTACTAATATAGTGTTATTAGTATTACGATATGTTTAATCCATTCTACATCTTCTGCAAAACTAAACTGGCTGAAATTTTATGGCCCATATCTACCTTGCATTGGCCCATATCTACCCTGCAAAACAATCTGGCCCGTGGGCCAAGAGAATAAATTAAAGAGATTTACTTTTTGGACATTTAGAAATTCTCACTCGTTCTTTGAAATTATAAAAATAACTTCCTCGCATTTTAAGATGCGAGCATTGTTCGCATTCTGTTTTACGAGCGACAATTTTATTTGACTCACAACTTTAATGTTTACGCCCCCATGAATTAAAAATTATGAATTAAAGAGTTCGCATATTAACATACAAACTAAGTAGAATGCAAACTATTTTTTTGCTGACAGATCAAACGAGGGACTAAATCTTATGGATTTAAATTTTACAGATGAAAATTGTTTGACAAAGACCAAAATGCAAATTGATCAATTTTTTTTTTTTGGTCTTAGATGCCAAATTCGTCAATTTTATAAGAATGAAAACATATTTTAAGTCTAGCCTATTATTATTATTATTTTTTTTTACTAAAAGTCTAGCCTATTATGTTAATTCTAACCGAGCAAACGAAGAGAAATAAAAATGTAGATGTTTTCTCTTCCGACCTCCCGTGATTCTTTTATACCCCCAATATTTTAATTTTGTCCTTGCAAAAAACTTCGGTTCGCAGAAAACCGAATTTTTTCTAGTACAAATTCAGAGTAAATTTCGGTTTTTATAAACCAAAATTTGTTTTCAAGGCAAAAAAAACTTCGATTTCTATAAACTGAAGTTTTTTGCAAGGACAAAATTGGAAATTCAGGGAATATAAAAAAACATGGGGTCGGGAGGGAAAACATAAAAAATGTATGTATATGGACTGTGGAGGTTCAATTCATTACCTTAAGGACAAGAGCCCCACACTCCAAACATGGAAATGGATTAAGTAAAGTTGAATTTTTGCTTGCAGTCATTTTATAATTGTTCGATCACGATCGGACGATTTAAACAAATACAATTTTAAATCATGATCGTCCGATCTTGATCGGACACCTACAAACAGAACAGCCCGACTGCATGAATGCACGAAAAAACGAATTCATGAAATTCAGGTCCCTCCAAACTCTACAAGGACATATGGCACACCGTTTTGGTGCCAAACTCAACTAGCAGTAGTACCACACCACACTACTCATATTCCCCACAGCTGGTAATGACATTAATTTCCAAATTTAATAAATAAAAAAAATATTAATTAAGAATCTTCATTATATGAAACTGATGCCTTCTCACTTATATGACGTATGGTGGGGGGGGGGGGGGGGGGGGGGGGGGGGGGGGGGGGGGGGGGGGGGGGGAGGGAAAGATATTTGCAGAAAATGGATGTACCCGTTAATAATCTAGTACTTTATAATGTAATATTTTATACTACTTTATTCGTCTCAATATTTAATTCTTTTAGAGTTTCGTAGATAGATTAAAAAATAATAAATATTAATAAGTTAAGTCATTTTTACTTTTATTTTAATAAAAAAAGAAAGAAAAAAATCATCTAATGGATGTTTTTAGTATTTTCAAGGGTATAAATAGTAAAACATCATTAATTGTATTAACTTTTTAAAAGAATCAAATTTTTGGAACAAAAATTAAAAGGTAAAAGGACCAAAGATCAAGGATATAGGAGTAATAATAACAAAAATAATTATAAATATTGAGAAAAATGTGTAGTGTAATTACTTTGTTTTTTTATAGGGTTTCATAAAAAAAAATTAGGACCAAATGTGACGGCCCAAATTGATGAAAGGGTGTGTAACTGTTGTAAATTCTGATACTCTGATTTTTTTTTGTTTATAACCCTCTAGTTTCAAGAGGAAAGAGGTTCTAGTAGTCCAGAGTTTGACTGCGAGGTAAGTAAAATATAACCAAAAAATTGTCTTTTTTGATGAAGCTCATCTTAAACCCAATGACTTGGCTCTGATACTCTGGTTTTTACTCATAAGTGAAGGTGGTTTTTACTCATATAAGTGAAGGTATGAATTGATTTCACTTAAAATTCATTAATGATTAAGTTCTATTATAAGATTGACCAAAAACTGATATTTTTATTATATTTCTTGTGAAAGCAAGCATGGGTCAAAAAGGTACTTTTTTTGAAGGTGTGTGTGATAATAAGACAAAAGAAAAGCATAGTTTTTCAAAAGGTTGATATTTTTTTTTCTTTTATTTTTTACCAAAATAGACAACCTTTCAAATGACATGAATCATCTCTCTTTTTTTTTTTCTCTCTTCTTCTATCTCCTAAGTAGTAAGTATCTATGATTTCTCTTTTAATTTCACTCCCTTATGCTTATATTTTGGTTTTTTCTAATCAACCCTCACATAAATCAAGGCTAGGCGTTTTATGCTGACATGATACCAATTAAATTTAGCTATATGTGTCCAAGTCAAACATAAATAATTTTTTACCAAAAAATAATTTTAACTACTTTAATTTTCAAATAATTATATTTTAGGTTACTACTTTTCATTATTTATATTTTAGGTTACACATATTCTTATCATTTACTAAAAAACACTTTTCACAAATCCTATTCATTTTTTCTTACGAATTCATCTTTTCTTTCTCCATAAGATCAAATTTTTCGCCGGCGCTTCGCTTGTCGCCGCTGCTTAACTTGTCTCCGTAAGATCAAATTAATTCAAATAGCAATTACAAATCCCTCAAGGAATTAAATCGACATATAGTGATTAAAACATACAAGATAATAAAAAATAAGATCATGTTACATAGATGAACCGATTCTGGAACAAACTTAGCCAAAACAAAATTCTGAAAGACAATTGTGAAAAGCCCGATGATGGAGAAGTGATTCCGGAGCCTAAGGAAGCGGCGATCTTCAAGGATCACAAGTGAAGCAACGACGACGACAAGTGTAGCGGCGGCGACAAGCAAAGCGCCCGCGAAAAAATTTGATCTTACGGAGAAAGAAAAGATGAATCCGAAAGAAAAGATGAAAAATATTTTTTAGTAAATGATAAGAATATGTGTAACCTAAAATATAATTATTTGAAAATTAAAGTAGTCAAAATTACTTTTAGATAAAAAAATTATTTATGTTTGACTTGGACATATGGCTGAATATTTTTTTTTATAAGCAGAACATATGACTGATTTTGATTGGTGCAATGTCAGTATATGATGTATACCCTGAATTTATGTGAGGGTAAAGAAGTAGTCACCCGAAAGTGTGAAAAAGCGAGTTAGAGAGAGATAGAGTTAAGAAATGAAAGGAAAGAAAAAGAATGAAAGGGTCTAAGTTGCCTTTCAAAATACAAGCACCATGAACAAAAGACTTGTGGTCTATTCTCCAAATTGAGCAACGTGTCTGTTTTCTTCTTTATCATTTTTTTTATATATATATATATCGTCTTTCTTTTTCAAGTCCATTTTTTCAGCTGCACCAATACATTTGGAAAATTCTAACATAGCCAGGAACCCAAATAAAAAATATTTCACTCAAGGTTACATTAAAGCTATTAATCACTAGTTTATTTTTTTATATATCTTATATAAATAAATTTGATGCCCTACGCTAAACACAAACACATGGACGCATGATTTCTCATTTGTGTCTGCATAAATATGTATGCATGTTTTTTTTTTTTGTTGGTATTCTATGCATGTGTTATTTTGTGTGTGTACACACACACATAGTATACACACACATACATAAACATTTAATTTGTGCACACACAAATAATAAAGGATCGCATGTCTATGTGTTTGCATTTGACATGTATATGACATCAAATTCATATTTTACATTGAAAATTCCAAAAATGGTCCTAAAGATATTACAGTACATAATTTTGGTTTTTACAAAAGAACTACGACTTTTGTTCCACATAGTAATTGGTTTGTTTGCATAATTATGGAAATGTTAGAATTTTATGGGACTGGATCCTCTCCAGTCACACATGAGAGATCCAGTGAGATCTAGACCATTCAAAATTAAAGAATTAAAATTAAAATTAAAAAATGTAAAAATTGACATGGTGTGGATAACACTTGATAATAATGTCACCGTAGGTAACTCACTTCCGAATTTTATTGATATGTTTCTTCTATGTTGACTGCAGTTGGTTGCTAATTGCCGTATAAGATTCTCTTAACATCAATTCATTTACAAATAAGCATGAGCTAGCATGTGATTCTTACAAATAATCATATATATAAATAACAGCGACATATATAGTTAATTTTATGTTCTATTTTCAGCTATGTATGTGATTTTGCATGGAGTATTTTTTATAATTGATAGACGGAGTGACAACTATCATTTTTTTAAAAAAAAAAACACACAAATAAAAAAATTAAGTTTCAATCCGAATAACTACAAAATAAAACATACAGTGGTGTCAATTTTTCTTAAAGTAAATAAGTAGGATGATCGGAGTTCGAATTTCGGTTTCCTACATATATAATATAATGTTTCTGTCAACTGAATTAAGCTCATGAGACCTAGTGTCAAATGAACTAGTAGTCTTATGAACCTTAATGGTACTATAATTTTATAATACTATGAAATAAATTAATAAAAGATGGCGTGTACAAATATATACTACTTGCAAGTAAATGGAATGGACATCTTAAATAAGGGAGTGAGAGTGAGTAGGGGACGGACATTGGAATTTTCCACTTGAAGTAAGTTACAAATACAATGCAAAAGTTGGAATATGATCTTGTGCTAATAATGTAGACACCTCTGCATATAGTTGTTCTTTTCAGCGGAATTTCTGGGCTATAAGTTTTGATGTATCATTTCACATATATGGGGTAGTTGTCTAGGATAGTGCTAGTTGTACAAAAATGATGACTATGTCTATGGGTCACTCATTGGTTCTTCTAAATGTGCACATGACATCGAGAATTTAATTTGTATATAATTTATGAGAGCATATTGATGGGTCACTCATTGGTTCTTCTAAATGTGCACATGACATCGAGAATTTAATTTGTATATAATTTATGAGAGCATATTGATGACAGTCAATTATATGATGTTTTTAGTACTATTTTAGAGTAGTTTTAGTAGCAATTGAAGATCAAATGCAAGCAAATACCTAAAGTTATGGAGTTATCATCGGGAGACGAAACTTCCTCCGCAAGGAATCGAGGTTATTTTTATGCATGTTTTCTTTATTGTTCAATATGTTTAATAGTAGCTAAGTCCATTTAGGTTAGGTCGAGTAGATGAACCCCCTTATGAACGGTTAGACATGTAATTTGGTTCGAACAAGACTATATACAATTTGTTCAATATGTTTTCTTTATTGTTCAATATACTTAATAGTAACTAATTAAGTCTCTGTTTATTTATACACTTTCATATATGAATGACCACATATTTTGTTAGCAACTAGAGTCGAAGTGGATCCCGTGACACATCTAAGACTCCGAACTAAAGAGATAATATAACCAACCAACATGAGACCATTAAATTCAGTATTCGAGGTTAGGTTTGTGATTAAGATTAGCACATAATTAAACTCTACATGATTTAAGTTAATCAAACAAGGTAGGAGAATACTTGACAATTTGTTAAACGTTGTTGAACTTGAGGGTAAAGATACTATAAAAACATAATTTGTTAAACGTTGAACAAAAGGGTAGAGATACTATAAAAACAAGGGGGAAACCTACTAGTGGTTGATTTCACTTAGTCAATTGCAATAGAGGTAAGGAATGGTAACACTGAACTTATTTTAATAGAAATTAATCTACCAGATAATAAAATAAGCAAATATAGCGCCAGTTACCAAGTAGGAATAGGGGAGGGATTCGAAAGCACTTAACCTACTTTTATCATCTTGAACTCTTTCTTTTATCTTTACTCTTATATTATCTAACTTTTGTCTCAAAACCTTTTCCAAACAAACAAAGCGAAAGCAAAACTATCTTAATTCCTAAATGAAACTAGTCGCCTTGGCACGATCCTTGTGGATACGAACTCATTCTAAACACTATAGAGTGTGAATTATTACTCGACGACAGACTGGTCCACTTGCCAGACTGCAGTCACAGATCCTCTCATTGTAATTTATACGGTTAAACTACAACTATTACTTTGTGTGGTCAACATAATTGAAAGATAATTGATCAAAGGTTAGAATTTACACCGGACAATCTTTAGTGAACGGTACACCGGAGAGAATACAGTCTCATAGTTTGTTTTTTTTTTGTTTCTTTTTTTTTTATTTAGTATTGAACGTGCCACTCTTATTGGCTCGTCTAAGAAGAATTACCACCACCGTCACTGATGTGTCTATTGAAAGATCACACTATCTCAAAACGATGCATAACATGCCCTTTTTCCGGTTTTTTTTTTAATTAGGTTTATGGTTTGTGGAGTTTTAGGTTGAGTAAAACTATTGATTGTTTGAAAAAAAAATCCTGAGTTTGGATGTGGTAGGTTGTTTTGGTGTTTTGTTTATATTTTGTTTAAGCTAAGTACCCCCTTATACTTAATCTTGATTTATTGGTATAGTAGCTTCTTTGACGAAATGATAATAGTAATTGGAAGCTCGCATATACAAGTGAAAGAGATGAAATTCAAACTTGATCACGATATCCGATCTAACAATTTTTCATTTTTGTCGGTTGAAATAATTTTATGGACGACGGTTCTCAATCTTTTCCTTTTTTTTTTTTCTTATTTTTGTCAACTATTCTAATGACTAAACTCACACACATTAAATATGAAAAAAAATATTAAATCTTATACTCAAACTTAGCTTGGACCTTTTTAGTACTAATATCTTGTGGTGTATCAACTAAGTTGTAATTAGTAGAATTAAGGACTCAATCTTTTTTCTAATATGATATGAAATGAAACAAGAATAAATGAGGCACATGAAGTCGTATACGTCGTTAATTAATTAATTAAAAAAGTAGGAGAATGTTAACTTGTGCTCTTAAGGCATATATATTAAGGAAGTAAAAATAGAAATTATTAAATGTTAATTTGTGCATTTTAATTTTTGAAGCATTAAATTTCTTGTATCATTAAATGATAAATTTCTATTTTGGTATATCTTAACATGTGCCCTATAAGACCCAAAAAGTAAAGTAGGATGTAGGTCCGAGGAACGGGAAAATGAGATTGTTGTTGCGTACTATGAGAAAAGGATCCACTACTCCGTGTTCAACGCTTGTCTTTCATATACTCTCTTTCTCTCCATATCATCGTACAAATGCAGTCACGTCGATGACACATCATGGCTCATGGAGGTTATTTTACTGTTGCAAAATGTGATTTGCCTATTAAATATTGTGCGGCAAGAATATTCTGTACCCTCTTGGACTTTGGAATCTTACCACCACCATCGTTGCCCGGTATTTCACCTTTTCTCAAGATCAAAATGGTCCAATTAACACACACATAACATAGCTTATAAAAAAAAAACACACACACATAACATAGCATCTCCTGTAAGAAAAATACGGATTTTGATCCTCTTATGCCCGTTAAAAAAAATGTTTTTTGGGAGGGACATGAGGCATGTTGAGTAGAGCTGTCAAAACAGGCGGCCCGACTGATTTTGGGCTTCGTCGGGCCGGGCTAAAAAGCCCGGATAAAAAACGGACTATCAAAATTAGTGTTCGAGCCCGGCCCGGTATGTGTTGTCGGGTTTTCGGGCCGTCCCGGTTTATAAATAGGAATAATAATTCTCGCGCACCGTATTTTTACTTATCCGCTATCTACGAATTTTTCGCGTGCCCTATTTTTACTCATTCGTTACTTACGAGTTTCTCGCGCCCAATTTTGACGCATCCACTACTTACGAGTTTCTCACGCGTCATATTTTTACTCATCCGCTACGTACGAGTTTCTCGCGCGCCCTATTTTTATTCATCAGCTACGTACGAGTTTCTCGCGCGTCCTATTTTTACTCATATGTTACCTACGAGTTTCTTAGGTGCCCTATTTTTACTCATCCGCTACTTTAGCAGACGTTGTTTTATAATTTATATTACAAACTAAGTTCAAATCATCCAAAACAAATTATTTATATTTAATTTTAATTTTAATTTTTTCGGACTTGCGGGCCGCCCGCGACCCATTCGGGCTAGCCCATATTTTAATCGGGCTTTATTAGGCCGGGCTAAAAAGTCCGGAAATAATTCGGGCTAGGATTTTCAAGGCCCGAGCTCGGGAAAAAATCGGGCTTGGCAGGCCGGCCCATTCGGGCTAGCCCGTTTTGACAGCTCTAGTGTTGAGGCATATTTTTTTTTACTGTCCAGCTTGCTTTGGAGGGTCTCGGAGACGTTTTTTGCTCGATAACCACCTATGGAGATAGAGATACGTCATTTTGGACGTTTGTTGCATCAATAATGACTGCGGGTAAACACCTCTAGTGGTATGACTGTTAGAGGCCATAACTTTCTCAACGGCTCCTTTTTTACAAATTTGTGGATCGCCTCCGGCTTCAGCTAGTCCTTCGTTTCCTTTTGTTGTGGATGTATACATTTGCACCCCAAAATATCATGCTCAATAACATGACAATGATAGCAAAAATCTGGTAAACGCTTGTAAACAACCGCGAGGTTAAACGCATAGCCTTCACGTTCAACCAGTATCACATCAAACAGACACTCTAACAAGTCTATATCCACCAAAATGCATGCATAATGACCAAAAGTCCGGTTCAAGGTGGCTTTATCTAGTGCAAGAGGGGTGGCAATTGCACTCGCAATTTCAAACAAAGTATATTGTCTCCAGCACTCTTGCGGCAACTCCATAAGGCGAATCCAAATCTGAGCGTGAGTCTTCCTTTGAGTATGAGAGTTAAAACCATTGGCCGATTTTGATAATCAGAGGATACCTGGCTTCAAATTAATTGTTCTCGTAGACCATGTCGTTCTCATATCCTCATATGATGTGAACTTAAACTCATAATAACCTCTTCCTAACATGTAAATTCTTCTTGCAATCCACAAGCCCTAACTCATATTCATGTTGGGTGATCTTAATGCTCGGTGAATCACATTTAATCACTGAGCTAGGAAGCTGACTAATTTTGTATCTCACAGGAATCATGTAAAACTTCCACAAACCACTGTGCCAGCATGTTTGTGATAGTGCCCTTTGTCGTGGGACTAGCCATACAAGGCCACGCAGCTATGCTGCAAAGCCTTAATTGTTTTTCTCATGTCTAGAGATATTAGTGATCAAAGTTGTATATTGATATGTATATAGTAGTAAAAAATGACACTTAAAAAGGAACGGATGAAGTAGTAAAGACAATATATTTGCCAATATATTGAGTCAATTCATTGATGTATTTTATGGAGAACGTTACATAGTTTAATTTGTTCCTGATTATATTGTCAAAAGTGGATTTAATACCACTTTGATAGTGGTCTTAGAAGAAGTGAGTGATAGATACCCTCCACTTGCTAAACTCCATAAAAAGATTGCTTTTATAAAATAAAAACAAATGTGTTGAACAATGATATGACCTAATGGATAAATCTACGAGGCAACACGCGTTAGGAATCACTATTAGAGGGAACAAGTGCGACGTTTCGTTGCGTATAAAGATATATATAGTGATTTGTTAGGGTTTTAATTTTCTTTTAGCTTAAATATAGTTTTACATTCTTCATTTTTTTTGGCTTAAATATAGTTTTAATCCTCTTATTATATAATTCCTTAGACATTGTATCAGTTTATAAAAATATTTATATTTATCTTTTTCTAAAAATATCATAGATCCAAATTCAAAATTAATCATTTTATGGCCGTTGTGGTTGGCAGCTAACACTTAAACATGTGTCCTTTGTTCTGAGCCTCAATTATGAAGATCTGGAATGAATTTTTTGAGCTTGGTTCGAATTTTCATGAACTTCATAATGTTGTTTGATTGAACATTCTAAACTATCTTTATCGTTTGTGCAGGAGAGATGAAAGTGGAACTGTCACTTCTTTGTCCTTTATTTTTGGTAAAGTTTAAACTCCAAAGTGTCTTTGCAGAATTGTTGTTCCCAAAAGCACTCTTCATGAAAAGGTTGTTGTTCAGATGATGACCTGTAATTTTTCTGATTTGATTAAATCTTAATAGTGTGAATAAAGGACATTTTATTCTAACAAAAAGATTAATTTTCCTTTATGATACATGAAGAATAATATTCCTTGTTCTTCATTTGACATTAATTATATGTCTCTTTTGACTTTAAGCCAAATTCTTTGTCTTAATGTTATTTGATCCAAGAACACGATCCATTATTATGTGTTGCATGTTTGTTCTTCACACGCATTGGATGTTCCTTTAATACATGTATTGAATGTGCTTTGATGACTTTATGAACATTTCTAGTTTGAACACTATCATGTTCAGAGTTTTCTGGGCAGAACAATTCGATGTTAATTTTCTGCTTATATTTCTAGGTTGAACATTCTGACGTTCATTATCTTCTTGAGTTTTTGGGTTGAACCTTCCAAACTCAATGATGAATTTCTAATGTTCATCATTTTATGGGTTGAACCTTTTGAGGTTCATCTTCAACCTTATGATGTTCATTATCATGTATGGGTTGAACTTTTTGAGGTTCATCTTCTTATGAGTTTAGGTTTGAACCTTCTGAACTATGTCATGAACTTTCTAATGTTCATACTTCTCATGAGTTTTTAGGTTGAACTTTCTGATCTATGTACGAACATTCTGATATTCATATATTTCATGAGTTTCTCGATTTAATCGTCTAAACTCTATTGTGAACTTTCTGATGTTCCTATTTCTTTGTGTTCTTGTAAGTCCTTGAGTTGAACCTTCTCAACTCTTGGATGAAAATTTTGAACTTCTGATATGAACCTTTGAACTTTGTTTGCACTCTTATTTTAAAGTCTTCGTGATTCTTGGCAGTAGCGGAGACAGGGGTGGCCTGGCTGGGCAATGGGCCACCCCTAAAACATGTGAAATTACTAAAATACCCTTGGTATTTTACTAAAATTGCAAGCATATACTCTATATATAATAGTTTACGCGTGATAATACCGAATTATACAGGTAGCCAAATCGTTGTTGAGGTAACAATTGATCTCGGAGGTTTTGGGTTCAATCCCTTGCCACTATGTTTTTCGTTTTTTCCTGTTTTATTTTTAAAAATAATCAATTTTAACAAGCAGGTGATAAAAGTTATACTAGTTTCTTCTGTTTATAAACATTATAATAGTTTTTTACATAATTGTTTTTTCAATATTCACTATTATCTATATCTATATCTATATCTATATTATCTATATCTATATCTATATCTATATTTTATATATAAAGAGAATACATGAGTTTTTGTGTGGATTTCATAATACCAATAATACCTTTGATTTTTTTTTTAACAATAATATTTTATTAACAAACTCACCAAAACATAAGGCACATCTTTTTTTTTTTCAAGCAAAAATCTTTTATTAACAAATTCACCATAACATAAGGCATGTCTTTTTTTTTTTACATAAGTTAAACACATGCAGGCGCGGAAGGCCTGCTAGTGAGGGATAAAAATTTTAAACTAGAGAATAAAAATATTTCAATGAGTACTCATTTAACTATTAATTTAAAGACTTAATATCAAGATAAATTCAAAATCTCCTTTTTTGTCGGAATAAAACACAATTTTTTACTATACCATAAAAAAACACAATTTTTTATCAATAAAACATTAACAATTTCTATTTTTTTTTTAAATTACAATTGTTTTCGATTAAGAAAAACCATTATCCTTTTAGTATACATATATAATATAATAAAACATATAATTTTTTATCGTCACTTTTTTACAATTATTATAACTTAATTTTTAGATACAATATAATTTTTGTGTTTAATTAATATATTATAATTTTTTGCTGGCCCATCTGAATATTTTTTTTCTGGCTCTGCCACTGATTCTTCGATCATTGATTCTTGGTGATATCATAATTAACAATCTATCGTAATTAGCCACTCAACTGCACATATTAAATACACCACAAAAACACCATCAAAGAACTCGCAGAAGCTAGAAACCATCACAACACCAAAAAGATGGGGAGGAAGAACCAGCTATAATAGAGCACACCAAGAGGTACCACTCAACCTGAAACAATGAGGCATCACATCCTCACCTCGCCTTGTTGGACCAACACAAAAGAGGTTGCACCTCCCACTCGTATAGAGGGAGTAGGGGCTATCGAGGTTTTTAACTAGAAACCATTTTCAGGAGGAGAGTTTCACCCTATCCATAAAAATATAAATCGTTGAAGACCCACCAACAAAGATTATACCATTTTGGGAGGTCCAGTTAGTCTACACAACATCTCACTCTAGAATCTTACATAACTGAACGCGACACCCCACACCCAATCCAAGAAAACTATAAAATAAAAAAGAAAAACTTACATAATACTATTGGGGGACACATACTCAATCCCAAACCCTTGTGAGATTTACAAAATCGGTCCCTAGGAGAGTTCTTTGATGCCTAACTCTATCTTCAAAAAATTAATAAATAAGCTGATTTAACCGAAATCAATCCACTTGGTTCATGTCTCCAACTACCTAATCTTTGATACCCTAACAAAACCGACTATATGAGACCCGTATAAAGTTTTTTTAACACATAATTCAAATCTAATCTTGTCAAACATTTTAGAAACCAACATAATATATATAATATATTTAATGATCTCATGGTTATGGTATAATTTTTTATAATATAATATACTATATTGTACTCACTCCGTCCCTAATTATAAGCACCCTTTCAAACAAAAAATTTGTCCTTAAATATAAGCTCATTTTCAATTCGCTAGACACATTTATTATTACTTTTCCAAACATAACCATACTTTGCATTGAAATACGTAAAGTTAACTACAAATACTGTACATCTTTTCATAAAGGACAATATAGTAATTGTAATACCCAAAAAATATACATTTATTACACTATCAATTTTCTTAATAATCGTGAAAAATTGTAAAGGGGACTTATATTAAGCGACGGATGGAGTATATTATAAGAAAGAAACTAAATAAGGATCCAAAAGAGGTAAAACCCAAAGGGGGAATAAAAAGGAGAAAACCCTAAGAAGAAAGGAGAAGGCAATAAAACGCTCCCTCTTTGACACCTTGGTTGAGTTAAAGGGTCAAGATATTATTCTCACACAGGCGCTGTCAATTCCTTACTGCCCCCACCCCTACAAACGCTTGTACAAGACGCAAAGCAAACGCCATCCACCTCATTCCTTTAGTGGAACGGTAATTAAGTTTTTCATACTACCTATTTATTCCATTTTCCATCTCTAGTATATGGATTTTGTCATAGAGTTTTTAAGTTTTTGGTAAATTTGGTTCCTAAGATTACGATGTCTAACTGTTTCTTCTGTCTCTCTCTCTCTCTCTCTCTCTCCCTATCTCACAGATCTTAAGCAACCAACCAATCTCTTCCTTCATTTATTACACAGACATACATACTCTCTCTCTCTCTCTCTCTCTCTGAGATCAGATCCTAGTTGATTTTTTTCTTCTATATAAACACCTTTAAACCTTCTCCATTCTCACTTATCTCTACTTTCTCATCAACCCTTCTCATTTGGGAGTTTTCTTTTTTTGTTCATTCTTTTTTATTTTATTTTCTTTGCTTTCTTCTTAAATTTTTAAAAGTTTCTTTAGTTCTTCCTAGAGATAATACTTCAATGGTCTTTTTTTTTTTGTATATTAGGTCAAATAATACTACTACTAAGTTTTTTTGTATAAGTATTATTTGTCTTTTTTTTTTTGTATACCCACCATCATCTATGCTTTATTTTTGCCTCACTAGATATGGGATTAGATTAGATTAGATTTAGGGTTAGGGTTTAGGGATGTTTTTCTTCTCTTTTTCTACTTCTACCTTTTTACTTTTCTTATACAATTTCTCTCTTTGCATGATATCATGGTCACACTCATACAGATCTATCTAAAGTAGAGAAAACAGTCAGTGTTTGCTAGTGGAGCATCATCAAGATTCACAAGCTTTAAGGAGGCTTTATTGCTTCAAATCAATTAAGCCCTTTTGTGTTATGAGAATCTTGATGATGCTGCAGCAGCAAATAAATGACTAATTACCAGCTTCAGCTTCAGAATCTTACAAACTCAACACACCTTGAAGTTTTCAAAGAGGTGAATCAACACATTAATAGTTAATTATCTTATTTTGTTGAATATGGTTGGTTTTTTTTTTTTTTTTTTTAATGGAATATAGTTATATTTTTATCCAGTTAACTTTAATGGAAATATGATTATATTTTGAATTTGGTCAGATGCATTAGTTATTGAATGAACCTAAAAAATAAACTTTTGCTTATATATGAGACCAAAGGGAGTATCTGATAAAATTTTCAGGCTCTAGTTGATTTTTTTTTAGCTGAAATTAGTTTTGAGTTAGATATATATTGAAAAGAATTAATACCTACATAGAGATACCTCAAGAGACCTAACTGATAATGTGCTGTAATCCTTTATAGTGTAATAATGGAGTTTTGAGTGCTTTCTGGCATTTGTACGTAGTACTGAAAGTGAAACTCTCTTCTTCCTCCTGCAAAGCTCAGAAAGTATGTCTGTACTATGATGGAACTTTGTCTGCTAACATAGAGATTATTATTGAGTTGCTGCTTTTACTTCATGGATATTTGTTTGTGGTAAAAATATTTATCTTTTCTCCAACTATTTAGTTATCTAATCTTCATGTTTGTTTATTTTTGTGTAAAAAAATAGTTTATATCTCTTTTCAGATCAGTTTGAGCATGATCCGGCTTTAGTTTTTACTTTTACATATATGGTATGATGCACTTTCGGTGGTCATTGCCAAAGAAAAATATGCAGACTAGTGTTGTTTTGTTCCTCAAAATATATCAAATCAAGTTATATTTTTATCTGGATGATGGTTTGTTTTTGTTTATTCCTAGCTAAAGTAGTGCACATTGATATGTTCTTAAAAAATTGAACATACGTCTGTTATAAATCACAACAGAACTATATAGCACACATACTGCTTGGATTAGAGGTGTTTCGGTGTCGGACACGCGGAGGTGTCCGACACTAACACTTATGCTTATATTCAATTAAATCATTTGCTCAAATTATTATCCATGTTTTTTTTTGACACATAAATTATTATCCATGTTGATATGTTATATTTTGTGTCGTGTCAGGTGTTTGTGTCTACGTTCGTGTTTCGTATAAAAAAACATATTTATTATACCCAAAAACACTTAGATGAGATGATGTGAGTCTCTTCTAGCTTAACCAAAGTTTTGGGTTCGATTCCTAACTTGGGTAAGCAGCATTGTTAAAACTTTTTGGGAGAGTTTAACACCCGTTTGAGTCCAACAAGACTCGAGCGATTACTCTTTGCAGTTGTGTCCAGATGATACCTAGTTTACGGAAGAAAAAAAACGTATTTATATATTGTAGATTTGTTGCTTTAAATTAATGGTCTTCTTAACCGGTGCTAGTTAAAGTATTGCACTTAAATTAAATCTAATTCCACCAATCTTCCTGTATTTATATTTAAGTTAGGATTTTGATTTAACAAACACTTAACAAACCCGAAACCACGGACACAGCACCACACACAACTAAGCAGCAAGAAAACCAAAAGCTACCCCTCATACAGAGTGGCTCTTTATTCAAAGAAGATAAGTTGAAATTCAATATATTTCATATATTGTAACGTTTTATGTGCTTTATGAGTATCAAAAGAATTTCTATATTTTTTTATAATGATATGAAAAGAATATTACGCATATTTAACAATGACTAAACACACATGGGTTGGTCTGAGGTAAATACGTGAGTCTTTGAAGTTTGCTCCTCTCCAAATTTTAGGATCAAATTTTCTCGGTGTCATTTTTTATATTGGATCAGTCCATACAGAAAAGAAAAGAAAAGAAACATTTCTAGTCTGAAACGTTTACCACCAATTAAGCACTTGTGAATTAGCTTGATTCTATGTGGGCGTGTAATATGGACTTCATGAAAAAGTGAACTTTTTCGTCAAAAAAAATTCAAAAGTGAACTTTGTTATTTTATTAAATTTTAGTATAATGTTTGATCTGTTCTCTATTTTTTTATTATTCAAATATTTATTGTTTATAAAAAAAAATCATAATAGTCTACTTTTGAATTATATTTTAAAGTTTCATATTATACGACCTACAATTTTACATACTAAACAAAGTCCCTTTGGTTGGCTGCAACTTTAAAGCCGGAAAGTTTGTCTTTCTTCTTGACTTATATTATTGTTTTTTTAGGCAAACTTGATTTATTTGGTGCGTTTGATCTGCTAAAAAATAAGGGACTGAATTGGACAATTTTTGTTGTATCCTGTTTGATTTGAAACTGGTTATAGGACCGGATAAATTAGGTAACAAGAGACAGGACAAAAACACGATTTTTTGTCCCTCACTAAACCACAGGACAACTTTTTGTCCACAGTACGACTATAAAAAATACAAAATACTCATTTTTTAATATAAAAATATTATCCCCTTATATCTTTCCGGTACAATTTTTTCATATCCTATATTATCTTATTTTGTTCAGTTTTTTCTGTTTTACGAATCAAATGCATCCATGACATCAAATTCTCATTTTTTTGGTCAAGTAGAAATTCTCATTTTCAATTTCTTGAAATAGCAACTTTGAAGTTGTACACTGCCACTATTATTATTTTTTGGTACAGTACACTTCCAGTATTTTAATGCTTTCATTAGTTACAGTCACCACCAACAGTGTAGTAATATTTCACGGATCCATTAATACACATTTCTAGTTTATATTTATATATATAAGGATCCATTAATACACATTTTTGCAAACGATGACGATGAACGCAAACACATCAGCAACGTAGCACATGTGGTGGATCTAGGTGATATAAGGAAATATGAAAGGACACGAGAAAAAGGGAGAAAAAGCGTGTTCCAGTCTTCCTTCACCACTTCCAAGTTTTTAAAGGGAGGGGATTGGATTTGAGACTATAGAAGATTGAGTTTTGAGAAAACTAAATTCCCTTGTAATCAACATAAAATCTTTCAAGAACTTTAGTTTTTTTCTGGTTGAGTTGAGAATTCCAGGGAGAAAGGCGCCGGAGAAGAAGATAAAGCGAGAGAGATGAAGAATTGGAAAAGTGATCTTTGAATAATTATGTGTGTGCAGGTGTAAATAATTGTAAGCATTTAACTTGATCTAAGGGTTGAGATTTAACCCTCTCATCCTCTCATTTTAAAATCTCTCTCACTTGAAATATATATGTGTGTGTTTAATGTTTATCCCATCAAATATATAATTAACTTTTTATTTATAATAAGAGAAAGTTCAGAAAGTTCAGAAAAAATAAAGAGGTATCAAAAATATACTTCATTATAACCTAACAATCGTTAAAGTAAGATAGAAAAATAAACATACAACTAAAACTATTAGATGCAGAAGAAGATGAAGAAATGAAAAAAATTGGTTGGTGATAGTTTACTATTAGATGGAGAATCTACTTCTTCTTTTTTCTAACTTTTGGTTTGGTTTTATGGTTCTGAACCAAAATATAACTAACTTTTGACTAAAAAGAATTGAACCATTAAGATAACCGAACCGAACCAAACTGATAATTATGAACCAAACCAAACCAAACTGATAATTATGAACCAAACCAAACTGTTTCATTTTAGTTTTAAAACTGTTAGTTGTGGTTCAGTTTTTTTTTGTTTGGTTCGATTTAGTTCTGCAGTTCGGTTCAGTTTTTGATTTTTTTTGCCCACCCCTAATGTATGATGCTATACGTTTGAGTTCTCATTGGCACCTTTTTTGCCCATGGTATTATTTTTGGTAGTCATATATACATCTAGTCTAGTATATAGTAAGATACATACATCAACCAAAATACTTGACTAGATGTATATAGTAAGATACTATGGAAAATACATACATCTAGTCTAGTATATAGTAAGATACATACATCATCAAAATACTTGATTGTGAGCAACTCAACATTCCTTTTACTTGTATATATATGATACATACATCTAGTCTAGTATATAGTAAGATACTATGGAAAATCCTAAATTGACCCTCCTAGCACCTTAGCCCTCCACTTGTCCAATTACTAATTACTAATTCTAATATAACATAATTATATTTGAATATATATATATATATATAATCATAATTTATATTATATTTATATACATATCCCTATGAAAATATCTTAAATTTTATTTTAAATTCCTATAAAAAATTTCGCCAAATTACGATCTCTAAATATTTTTCATCACACTTTTTGGTTCATATGTGTATCATTTAACATTTTAAATTTTTCCGTGATCATATTTAATACATTATAGAAATCTTACTTGCAAAAGGTTAATTTTTTTATAGATCAGCATGAATTAAATATGAATTTTTATGAACAAAATAATATACACTAGACAAAATATTGTTCAAAATTTTTTGAAATAAATATCTCAATTTCGTTTTTAACCCCGATAAAAAATTTCAACAATTTTCGGTCCTCCAAACATTTTTCGTCGCAAACTTTGGTTCATATTTTTAAATCAACTCATGTGTCATTTGAAATTTGAATTTTTTTCACGGTCATAATTTTTTGCGTTTAAAAACTTTGAATTTTTCCCAATGACTTGGTGTATTTTTTGTCCCATTTAATTTAATGCAATTGGTTTAATCTATATATATATATATATATATATATATATATATATATATATATATATATATATATATATAAAAGAGAATACATGAGTTTTGGTGTGAACTTTTTATAATACCAACAATAACCTTGATTTTTTTAGTAGCAACAATAATATTTTATTAACAAATTCACCATAACACAAGACACATATTTTTTTTTAGCAATAAAAATCTTTTATTAACAAACTCATCATAACACAAGACACATATTTTTTTTAGCAATAAAAATCTTATATTAACAAACTCATCATAACATAAAACATATATTTTTTTTAGACATAAGTTAGACACGGATAGGCGCGTAACGCGCCTGCCTGGCCCGTTAGTATTAATAATTTATATGTTTACAAGAATAAGAATGATTTTTTTTTATATATATTATATGCAATTTAAATAAAAAAAATTTAAAAAGAAAATTATACTTTTTTATTAACGGGCCACTTTTATATTTTGGACATAGCTTCCTAAAACTCGGAGACATCCCGTAAATCACCTATAATTTTTTTAAACATCCATAATTATGGATAATCTATATAATATAAACTTTCAATTCAAAATGAATTTTGTAAATTTCATTTTCGTTATAATAATATTCGCAAGTGGCACGTGATGGTGCAAGACATGACAAGCTGTTGCACTCTAGAACTTGTCTTTTTAAGGACCTAGTCCTCTCTTTCTTTCTCTTATTTTTCCTCGTGTGTGTAAACAAAGAAAAAAAAAGATCAAATTAATTTTTTTTTTTACAAATAAATTGAGAAAAAAATGTGTATCTATAATGTAAAATAATTTTACACTGTTAATTAATATCAACCATATTTTCTACCACATCACTCCACTAAACCTCATTTTTTTTAATATGATAGAAGAATGTTTCATTCTTATTGGTTGACCGTATAAATTTACACTGACTGATTAAATTAATTGAAAACTAAAAGTAAATTAAAATTGATTTCCCCTACAACCCCATTTCACTAAACTAAATCCACAGTCAGAAAAAAGGAACACTACTTGACTTCAACGACCCACCCGTTCGGGTCGGGGCTCACCATGTTTGATACTTAAGCTTCTTCACCATCTGCAAATCCTAAAACCAACCTTCGCTCTTTTTTCTTCTCATTCTCTTCTACAATGCCTTTCATCTCCAAAATTGAACGCCAATCCGATTACAATCGCTTCAGTTCATCCACTCCCATCGTTATCGACAATGGCGCTTCCTATTTCCGTATTGGGTACTCTCTCAAACCCTAATTTCATCTCAAAAATTCCAAACCCTATTTTTTACTTATCTGTGCTCGCTTTCTTTGTTTTTCAAATTTTTTCATGATGGGTTTTTCATTTTAATTTTCAAGTTTGTTTCTTTTTGGTGAATTTTCAGATGGGCTGGTGAAACTGAACCTCGTGTTGTTTTCCGCAACATTGTTCAAAGACCACGACATAAATCCACAGGTATAATCATATGTTCCTATTTTTTGCTATGCTTTTGGTTCTTCTTCATTGTCATTTACGTTGTTTAGTGTTTGTGTTTGCTTAAATTACTTTGTAATTTTCTTTTCATGAAACTGTGTAGTTAAAGATTGTAGCTTTTATATTTAGCAAACATTAGGGTAATTGTTGGCATATGGAATAATTCATGGTTAATTTTTACATTCTGTAACACAGGAGAAACTGTCACCATTGTTGGTGACCATGATCCAGCATTATTGAAATACTTTGACTGTACTCGCTCTGGACCGCGCTCAGCATTCGACAGCGATGTTGTTTTTCAGTTTGAAATAATGGAATATGTAAGTTTTCCTGTTACAATTATGTGAGTATATGAGGAATAGTTTTTCTCTTTTTTGAGGTTTTCGATATATTGATGTTGTGTTTATGATAAAATTCCCCAATGTTCATATGCTAGTCTGATTTATTTTGATTCTGCATTGTGTGCACGTGAGGTTGCACCTTTAATTCATGTAGTGGTCTATTTTGATAGCTGCATGTTAGAATTGGAAGTTATATTTGTTTGTAAAAAGTTGGTGGTGCTTGCTGTATAATTGCTATTGCTATAAGATAAGATAGGTTTGAGCTAATGAGATACCTGTGCTGTTTAGTTGTTGATTTCACCAAAACGAATGCCAGAAGCCGTAAGAATTAACCTCTAACTAGGGAAACAGGCTTTTGAGTTTACGAGTCCAAACTTGCTGTAATTTCTGTACTTAGAATTTCTTGTCTAGTGTGTAGATCACTGTATTTCTTCAAGGATTTACATATTCCTAACACTATCACACAAAAATGGTGCCTTGCATCTAGCATTGTTAGAGTTCCTTTTCATAGTATGAACAAATAAATGGATGCATTGTTCTCCTCATGTGAAGTATATGGATTTTTTTTAATAAGGTGTGAAGTATATGGATGAATTGAAGTGAGACAGCTAGGTTTGGTACTAGGACATATTTTAAAGGTCACCGGTGGAATATGGAACCATAGGACCATAAGTTTGTAATAAACAACCAGTTAGGAAGTTTACCATATTACATATTGGGAATAAAGTCATACAAGTACAGAAGTTTAAGCTGTATACTTCATTAATTTAAAATCTTATCAAGTAACACATTACTAACTTGTTGTTTCCATCTTTAGATTCTGGACTTCGCTTTTGATCGGTTGGGTGCAACAGGATCAGAGGTACGTCTTCAGTGGAATAGTTTTTCTTCTCTTCACAGAAAAATTTAGTCTGTTATCTTTGCTATTGTGACATTTCAATGATATTAAACTCCAATGGTTATTGTTCTAACTTTGGTGTTCCGGTTAACTTAGTGATCTGTGTGATGTTGTTAGTTGTTACCTTGGACTTGTAGTTCCGTGGTTGTAGCATTTAAACTATTATGACTCACTCTTTGATATTTCTATGTTTAATGCCAGAGCAGATTGATCATCCTATCCTGATTACAGAATGTGTATGCAACCCAGTTCACTCTCGAAGTAAAATGGCAGAACTTCTTTTTGAGACTTATGGAGTTCCATCTATAGGTACTATTACTAATACTTTTTTAACCCTACAATAGCAAAAGCCTTAATCTTTTACAAGAGCCTTAGTAGTAGAAACAAAAGTGTTGCATTGCCCGTTGGCTTATGCTCAATCTTCACCACCAGGTCTATTCTTAAATAAATGATAAAGAAATAAATATATTCAAAGCTCTAGCAGGCCATGTTTGGCATCTTGTCGCTTAGTTGTTAGTGGCTTGGATACATTGCATATGCACGTTTATATCTATTTATGTTAGGGGATGTACACGTAATTTTATTGGCTAAGCTACCTGTGCTTCTCTGTCATGGCAGCCTTTGGTGTTGATGCAGCATTCAGCTATAAATATAATCAACAACGAAGTGTTTGTGATAAAGATGGTCTTGCTATGTGTCCTGGATTCGCTACAACCCACGTGATTCCGGTATGCTTTTTATGCTATTTGCTTTATTTAAGGATTTTGTATGTGAAGAAAATAAATTTTACACATCAATTTGAAGATTATTATGGTTGTATCCTCTCAGACAAACATTGTTAAAGAAACTGTGGGGGAAAAAAATAACTATAAGATATAAAAAATGGTAATTTTAAAAATAAATAAATATGCTGAATCATTTTCAATCGTCAGTTCTGCTATTTTGCAATTTTGTAAAGTGATTATAATTATTTCTAATTTCTAATAATCTTTATTTGTTTTTATTTTTTCAGTTTGTTGACGGAGAACCTATTTATAAAGGAAGTTGTCGTACTAATATTGGTGGATTCCACGTTACTAATTATTTAAAGCAACTTCTTTCACTTAAATATCCGTATCATTTGTGAGTATGAAATCATCCTGCTTCGGCTATTACCAAGCTAACTCCTCAATACATATTATTTTTTAGGTCTTATTAAATTCTCAATACAGGGCTAGATTTACATGGGAAAAGGTTGAAGACCTGAAGATGGAACATTGTTACATTGCACTGGACTATGTTTCTGAAGCTCAATTGTTTCAGGTAAGAAATAGGTTCTTCTTCTCAATATTAGTCCGTCCACTGTTTCTAAGGCTTGTACGTCAATTAATGATCTGACAGAAAGGAACGAAGGAGGCTGAAGAAAAAACCAAAATGTGGCAGCTCCCATGGGTGCCACCTCCAGTTGAGGCACCTCCTTCCGAGGAAGAGATTGCAAGAAAGGCAGCAAATAAAGAGAGACAAGGTCAAAGGTTGCGAGAAATGGCTGAAGCAAAGAGGTCATCAAAAATTAATGAGCTGGAAAACGAATTGCGTGGTTTGGAATTTCTTTTGAATCAACTTGGACATTTTCAAGAGAGTGATATACCATCTTTCTTAGCAGAGACTGGCTATGTCTCTCGGCAGGAAGTAGAATCTGCCCGTAGTAAGGTTGTGCAATCCTTAAGGAAACAAAAAGGTGAACAACCTGAAAGTGAAAAACCTGATGTTCCCTCTAATGAGAAGTATACTCTTATAAACATCCCTGATGACATGCTGACGGCAGAGCAGGTGAGTTTTTTTTTTGCAATATGTTTTATCATTGTGAGATTCAGCTCCCTGCCTTCACACCCTTTAAATGACTTCTTTGATGATTATTCACCATACCTTGCAAAGTTGACAATGCTTATTTGGTTTTACTCTTTTGATAGCTTGTTGAAAAGAAGAAACAGTTGTCACTCAAATCTATGTCTGATGGGAGGCAACGATTAAAACAGAAGCGCCAGGAAGAGTTACAGGAAAGAGTGAGGAAAGAACGGCTAGAAGAGGAGAAACACTCGTATGTTCCATTCTTCATTTTATTCAAGCCTGATTAAAATTACTCTGTTGCATATTTATGTGAGCAAGAGATGATATATTCAGCTTAGTAAAATTGAGAGAAAAGTGTCTGCCTTCATGTTTAAGACAAGGCTTGTCTACAAAGCACAACTTTAATCTTGACAAGGCTGGAATACTTCTAAATAGTAGTGCTTTTTTATGCTTTAAAATGTGTCTGATTTGTTTTTCTGGACCTTAATGTGTAGGAAGAACCCAGAGCTTTACTTGGAACAATTGCGTGCCAGATACAAGGACCTTTCGGAGAAAATTGACCAGCGTAAACGGCTCAAGACAAATGGAGGCTCTTCCACAAATGGAAATGGTTTGGCGGGTAGTGTTGGCCGTGGTGAGAGACTTAATGCTGCTCAAAGGGAAAGAATGCGCCTGCTGGCAACTGCTGCCTTTGATCGTGGTAAGGGCGAGGATACATTTGGTGCCAAAGATGAAGATTGGCAACTTTACAAATTGATGAGTAAAGATAATGATGACGACGACGAGGAACCAGATGAGGATACCACAGAGCTAGCCCGCATCTCTTCGAAGCTCCAGGTTAGGTCGTGTCTTTTATAATATGAAACCTAACCTAAAACTATACTGTGTTGTCGCCTACATGTTTGCATGGTTATTGTAGATTTCCTTGTATCAAAGGATTTTTTATGACTCACAAAACTCCTGCTGATATTTTGGTTTGGTAGGCCTTGGATCCAAAATTTGTGGCCGCGGGAACCTCCCAACCTGCCGAGGCGCCACGTGCTCGTCCGCTCACCAAAGAAGATTTTCAGATTGTTTTTGGGGTTGAAAGGTTCAGGTGCCCTGAAATTTTGTTCAGTCCAAACTGGATTGGTGTTGATCAAGTTGGATTAGATGAGATGGCTGGGGTGTCGATAAGAAGGTTATCATGTAAAGACGAAAAGCTTGAAGAGAGAATGACTAATTCAATACTTGTGACTGGTGGAAGTTCTCTTTTCCCCGGCATCATTGAACGCCTTGAAGCTGGAATTCGGATGATAAGACCATGTGGTTCGCCTATAAAAATTGTTAGAGCGCTTGATCCAGTTATGGATGCATGGCGTGGCGCGTCTGCTTATGCATCAACCCCAGGTTTCTACACACAAACATTCACTAGGATGGATTATTATGAAAAAGGTGAAGACTGGCTTCGGAATTATCAACTTCGATATTCATTGTAATTGACTAGATAACACAGTACATTGTTAATTTCTTGAACATCATACCTCGATTTAGACAAATACTATATGTTATCCACTAATCTAACTTTCTGTCCATATTGTCGCTTAAGCTAGGAGTATGATACTTATGTTTTCACTTTTCAGTCTGATCAATAGCATCAACTCTTCTCCAGGTAGAATTGTATTGAAATCTGTGAAGTCCCATTATGTGCCAATTAAGCAATGTTTGTAAGATTACACCATATACTGTACTACCTAATCATATTATCTATAAAAGACATTGAACAAATAAACCCATATTATCCTAAACAATTTAATACTAGTATATCTTCAGGATTAAAGAGCAAAAACTAAACCAATATACTTTTATTTATGGACAATGAAATTTTTGAAGTTTTCTCTCCCGAATTCCCGCATTTCTTTTCTACCCCTTGAATTTTCGTTTTTGCTCTTGGGGGTACTGCAGTTTATACGAACCGAATTTTTTTGTCATGCTAAAAAAAATCGGTTAATATAAACCGAAATATTGTGTTCCAAATTTTTTTCCAGATTTCCTCCATAAATTCTGCATGAGACTCTCAACTTCCACAATTTATTTGAAATACTAAACGATGCCCGATTTGAGTAAACGACCATTCGTTGGAAAGCTTAGGGTGTCAAGAATACAAATATAATTTTTGTTTTGAGGGTTAACAATCCAATTGGTTCAGTTTGACCAAATAATGGGTACTGGTACTGAAACAGAGCATAAACTTTTCTTAAACTTGTAGGTAGATTTTCTCATACTATATACTTAATGAAATTTAACAATTCCGGTGTCAATCCTATAGTAAATTTTGTCTTCTTTACACTAGATTAAAAATCATTAGCATATGACTTATATTCAGAGAGCTATGATAAATTTACCACAGGTATCTCTACAACATTTTGCAGAAACTTTTCTCAAACATGTAGGTAGATTTTCTCATACTATACTTAATGAAATTTAAAAATTCCGGTGTCAATCTTATAGTAAATTTTGTTTTCTTTACACTAGATTAAAAATCATTAGCATACGATGTACCAAAAAAACATCATTAGCATACGACTTATATTCAGAGAGATATGCTAAATTTACCACAGGTAGCTCTACACCAATTTTCACATAAATCTTTCTTCTTTTTGGGGGTAAATTTATGTTATTTCGGTTTATATAAACTGAATTTTTTTTCCCTGTTTAAAAATTTTGGTTTGTAGAAACCGAAATAAGCTGGCCAAATTTTTTCAAACCGCAAGGAGCAAAATGAGATTTTTGGGGGTATAAAAGAAAGGCGGGGGGTCGGGAGAGAAAACTTCAAAATGTTCAGATAACATGGATGACTTTGGGCTTGGGCTTGGTTTTGGCTGCGATAGATTGTTAGTCTGACCCTATTTTTTTTTCTTTTCTGTATGATATTTTCTCTCCGGGCCCCCCATGTATCTTTTATACCCCCCAATATTCCAATTTTGCCCTTGATAAAAACTTCGGTTCGCAGAAACCGAAGTTTTTTCTAGTTCAAATTCAGGAAAATTTTGGTTAACAGAAACCAAATTTTGTTTTCAAGACAAAAAAAATTCGATTCGTAGAAACCGAAGTTTTTATTGAAGGGCAAAAAAGTAAAATCCAGAGGGTGAAAAAAAACCATGAGGGGCCTAAAGAGAAAATATCTTTCTGTATATCTTTCCTTGCACACCTTGTGCTTCAAAATCGGCGGCCCGACTCATTTCGGCCCGGCCCGGTCGGGCTTCGTCGGGTCGGGATAAAAAGCTCGAATAAAAAACGGGCTACTAAAATTAGTGTCCGAGCCTGCCCCGGGTTGTCGGGCTTTCGGACCGACCCGGTTTATTTTTTATTTTACTTTTGGTGCTCAAACTCAACATTATAAATAGGATTAATAATTCTCACGCGTCTTATTTTTACTCATCCTCTACTTATATTATATATATATTTATATAATAATTCTCACGCGCCGTATTTTTACTCATCCGCTACTTATATATATATATATATATATATATAATAATAATAATAATAATTCTCGCGCGCCATATTTTTACTCATCCGCTACCTACGACTTTCTCGAGCCCTATTTTTACGTACCCGCTACTTACGAGTTTCTCATGCGTCATATTTTTACTCATCCGCTACCTACGACTTTCTCGCGCACCCTATTTTTAGTCATCCGCTACTGATGAGTTTCTTGCGGACCCTATTTTTACAAATCTGCTACGTACAACTTTCTCGCACGCCCTATTTTTATTCACCCACTACGTACGAGTTTCTAGCACGTCCTATTTTTACTCATCCGCTACCTACAAGTTTCTTGGGTGCCCTATTTTAATTCATTTGCAACTTAAGTAGCGAACGGTGTTTTATAATTTATATTACAAACTAAGTTCAAATCATCAAAAACAAATTATTTATATTTATTTTAAATTTTTTTTATTATACTTTTTTTTCGTGCTTGCGGGCCGCCCACGGCCCATTCTGACTAGTCCATATTTTAATCGGGCCGGGCTAAAAAGCCGGAAATAATTCGGGCAAGGATTTTCAAGGCCCGAGTCTGGGAAAAAATCGGGCTTGGCGGGCCGGCCCATTCGAGCTAGCCCATTTTGACAACTCTAATATTATGTACCAAAGAAAAAATGTTATGTACCAACAAAAAAAACTTTGTTTTCCAAATATATATTAAATCTTTTACAATTTCAACAACTACTCCTAAATATTTGGAATTTACTATAATAGATAAAATATAACTTTAAATTATCAAAATAACAAGTAATTTCAAACATTTTTTTCTTTCTAAAATGACAAGTAAAATGGAACGGAGGGAGTAATTGCTTTTGTAAAAACAATTGCTGGAATAAAATTATGGTAGTAAAAAACTGAATGTAAAAAGTTAAAAAAATTTAACAATTATGTTTGTCCATTCGATCAGTTGATAGGCTAAACGAGGCTAAAAGTTCTAGTCTCATCCTCGTATTGTCCACGTCTATTAGTTTCCTGGATATATTTGCAATTTCGATATATTTCAAAAAGGGTTAAATATGATTTTGATCCTTATAGTTTCCCGGAATTTTCGTTTTAGTTCCTGAAGATTTTTTTTCACATTTTTTAGTCCCTGAAGTTTTTTTCGTCAAGGTTTTTAGTCCATACTTTTCATTCAACTCGTGCATATCATTCGAAATTTTAATTTTTTTTTCTGCGGTCATGTTTAATACATTATATGAATCTCTCTTACAAAAGTTTAATTTTTTTAACAAGAGATGAATTAAATATGAATTTTTAGTTTTTTGCACATAACAATAAAAAATAATTCATCTTATGTTAAAAAAATCTAAATTTTTATCGGAGATGTTCTTATAATATTATAAACAAGAATATAAAAGATCATTAAAAAATGTGAAAATATACAATAGTTTGATTAAAAGTAAGGACTAAAAACCTTGATAGAAAAAACATCAGGGACTAAAAAGTGTGAAAAAAATCTTCAGGGACTAAAACAAAAATTCTAAAAAACTATAGGGACAAAAAACATATTTAACTGTTTCAAAAACAAATGCAAAATCGAGATATATTTTCAAAGACTAAAATAATGATTTGTTCTTATGTTAATATTTTTTACGATTGTTTTTTTAGGGGTTGACCTCTTCCAACAATTCATTTTTTTTTTACCTAAGATAAATAAATCCGTTGTTTCATTAAAAAAATAAATTGGATAAGTAAATATTATAAAAAACAAATAAATACTGGAGTAGTAAATACGATCAGTTAGAAGGCTAGATCAAATTTTTACTATTTTTGTAAAAAAATCGTTTTTTTTTTCTTCTTTTCTTTCTTTTTTGAATAAGAAGTTTGGAAGCTAACTATTTCAAAAGAGACCCGTTAGAAAAAACGCATACTTTTCTTTGTTTTTCCATCAAACGCTTTCTTTATCTGTGAAAGAGATAGTTTCTTGTTACTACAATTTCATTATCAATTGTCAATCTTTCTAACCCTAAATTCAATTCATAATTTGTTTTCTGTTTGCACACTCTTTCGTTCTCCGTCAATCTTGATTATCGCGCTCAAAAACCTCACAACACAATGCAACACGTTCGTGTAACTCGCTCCGAGTCTCGTTCTCTTCGTTTTCGATCGTTTTTATCATGCCGATGGCTAAAGCTGATTCCAAAGCCGCTGATAACCGGTAAATCGTTTCTATCCGTTTGCAATTTTCTGATTTTGATTTTTAGGGTTTAGATCTGAATATTTCGATTAGGTTTTTAATTCAATTTTTTGTTGATTTTTGTGGCTTAGGTTGAAGCGTAAGGGATTCATGTTTCTGCTGCCTTTGCTTGAATTGAAATGGAAAATAATTCTAAGATTCTTGTTTAGGGATTTATGTGTCTGCTGCCCTTGCTTGATTTGAAATGGAAAAGAATGTAAGATTCTTGTTTATGTTTCTACTGCCCTTGCTTGATTTGAAATGGAAAAGAATGTAAGATTCTTGTTTAGGGTTTCATGTTTCTAATGCCCTTGCTTGATTTGAAATGGAAAAGAATTCTAAGATTCTTGTTTAGGTATTTATGTGTCTGTTGCCCTTGCTTGATTTGAAATGGAAAAGAATGTAAGATTCTTGTTTAGGGTTTCATGTTTCTACTGCCCTTGCTTGATTTGAAATGGAAAAGAATTCTAAGATTCTTGTTTAGGGATTTATGTGTCTGTTGCCCTTGCTTGATTTGAAATGGAAAAGAATGTAAGATTCTTGTTTAGGGTTTCATGTTTCTGCCGCCCTTGCTTGATTTGAAATGGAAAAGAATTCCGACATTTTCTGTTCCACTAATCTTAGTTTGTCTTTTGTAGATATGATGGTGAAGGAGAACCATCACAGTTGGCTCCTGTTGACATTTTTGTTAGTACATTGGACCCTCTCAAAGAGCCGCCTCTTGTAACTGCAAATACTGTTTTGTCTATACTTGCTGTTGATTACCCTATCGACAAGGTTTCCTGCTATGTATCAGATGATGGTTCATCTATGTTGACTTTTGAAGCCTTATCTGAAACAGCCGAGTTTTTAAAGTTGTGGGTGCCGAAACAGCCGAGTTTGCAAAGTTGTGGGTGCCCTTTTCAAAAAGCACAATATTGAGCCAAGAGCACCTGAATTTTATTTTGCAAAGAAGACTGATTGCTTAAAGGATAAGATTCAACCCTCATTTGTTAAGGAGAGACGGGCAATGAAGGTTGTTCTTGAGGCATCAATGATGTTTCAATTTCCAGTTCAATATTTATATCTAGACATGTAGAAATATTAAATATGGATATTTGTGCATAACAGAGAGAATATGAAGAATTCAAAGTAAGGATCAATAGTTATGTGGCCAAAGCTCAGAAAACACCAGAGGAAGGTTGGACAGTGCAGGATGGAACTCCTTGGCCTGGAAATAATTCTAGGGATCATCGTGGAATGATTCAGGTATTACAATTTTCTCTATAATGCACATAACCTATGCCATTATTGATATTTTCAGTTTAGTTATATTTATTTTGTGGTATGCAGGTGTTTATAGGTCATAGTGGAGGACTTGATACCAATGTTTTGAAAACCGGACCGGACCGGCCGGTCCGACCGGTTCGACCACGAACCGGTGCCCTCGGCGGTCCGGTCGACTAGCAAGAACCGCTAGTCAGTGGAACCGGTCAAAAACCGGTGTGAACCGGTATGAACCGGTGTGAACCGGTGTGAACCGGTGAGCCGGTGAACCGGAAAACCGGCCGGTTTTTCTCTCACTTAAAAAAAAAAAAAAAAACTGATTTTTTAATTAAAAAAAACGATGGATTGAAATTGAAAGGTTAAAAAATCAAAAATCTTTCCTTTCCAACCATAGACTCAAACACGTGAAAAAATTATATGAACGGTTCAATATAAACGGTTCAATAACGGTTGAACCGATCCGACCGGTTGACCCTTGAACCAGTTGTCACAACGGTTCGACCTCCGGTCCGGTTCTTAAAACATTGCTTGATACAGATGATAATGAGCTTCCCAGGCTTGTTTATGTTTCTCGTGAAAAGTGACCAGGTTTCCAACATCACAAGAAGGCTGGAGTTATGAATGGTTTGTCACACTGAAGCTTCTTATTTTATGTGTTTGAGGGCATTGTCTTGTTTATTGTCTTCTTAATGGCTGTGTCTTGTTTATTGTCTTCTTAATGGCTGTGTCTTGTCCCGTGTCTTGTTTTGTTCCTGTTGAAAGATGATGTCAACAAGCTGAATCTATATGAAAATAACTTATTAAGTGGTGCTATGAGTCAACATAGTACAATGATAAACAATGTTTAACGTACAAAGTGGTTTATTTTTCTTCTTTAGGATGTGAATGATGTTGCTAGTCGATGATTGTGTATGATGGTTGTGCTTTTTTTATTTATTTATTTATTTATTTATTTATTAGAAAGATAAGCTTCTTTAAGATGTGAAAATGATGTTGCTAGTCGATGGTTGGGTAGGAGTAGGATGGCTGTGCTTTTTTATTTATTAGAAAGATAGGTTTGAATTGAACTTATCTAACCTTGGTTTATCTTGTGCAATGTAGATTCGAGTTTCTGCTGTATTGACCAACAGTGCATATCTTTTGAATGTTGATTGTGATCACTATTTCAATAATTGCAAAGCTCTTAAAGAAGCAATGTGTTTCATGATGGATCCCGCTTATGGAAAGAAGACATGCTATGTGCAATTTCCTCAGAGATTTGATGGCATTGATTTGCACGATCTATATGCCAATCACAATATTGTCTTCTTCGATGTACGTCTTTATTCTTTTGTAATTTTTCCAATTTTTAACCAAGAAATTATTTTCTTTCCTTGCATTACTCTCCACTGCTTTGGCTAAACTTCACATTTTTCATTTGTCAGATCAACATGAAAGGTCATGATGGTATTCAGGGTCCAGTCTCTGTGGGAACTGATTGCTGTTTCAACAGGCAAGCTTTGTATGTGCATGGAATCATCGTTGCTGGTTAATCTCATACATGACTAGCGAATAGGTATTGATCTATGGTATTTTTGTTTTTGCAAATTGTAACTTGTACGCATAGCAACATAATTCCAGATTAAATTACATAGGAAAATAATGAAATCCACTAGCAATAAGTTGTGAAAAGGTTGTGGTGTTGTGCATGTTGTCTTAAATCTGTAGTAAGTAGTAACAGTTATTTTGTGTTTTATTTTTTGAAAATATTTTGTTCCATTCAGTCTTGTGTAATTGTTGGTTTACCGTAGAGTTGTTGGAGACAGTTGGTATAGTGATATCATCAGTAGCACATTCTACTTCCCCTTTCACCAAAATGTTAAAAAATGGCTCAGCCCCCATTGATTACTTGTTCAGTCCAAAATCTCTGTTGAGGTCAAATTGTATTTTCTTATGCCCAATAACATTGTGTGTTGGACTCTGACCTGGGCTTACCCCTACCTGACCAGTAACTTTAGTTAGCCAAAATCGAGTTAAGCTGAGCTATTTAACCAAAAAGATCATAAACTATTTTTCATTATGAATTAATATGAAGCACAGATAGTAATCAGATTAGCGTGTTCCGGTGACACTGTCACAATACTGGCACATATGATCACATTAAATTATGTCATTTTCTCAAATTATTACCAGTGTTCACGTGTCAATGTCCATGTCATGTTCGGTGTATGTGTCGGTGTTCGTGCTTCATAATGAATTATATAAAATTATAGTGAAAATAAAAATGGAATTAAGTCAAATAGTTAAATATACGATTCTCATTCACACCAATACTGATTCTTACTATTTACACAGTTTATACACCTTTTGAGTGTAAACATTTAATACGTTATTTGTTGTGATTGAGATTTAGCTCTCTTGACAATCATAGCTTCCATCCTTCATATTGCAGCGGCTACTGCAGAAAATTGCGGAGGACCAAAGTTACGCAGAAGAAACTGCATCTTATGGTCATAATGCTGATATTGTCCAAGTAGCAAAGGTAATAGCTTTACTCATTTATTTCATTTATTGTATATGATATGATGCACTTTTGATTTAGTCTTGTATGAAGGACCTATGATTGAAGCCAGACCTTTGTTTGTGATCTAGTTGTCAAATAAGTAGCTTGTGTTGCAGAATCTTTTTGATATTTGGAGTTTGTGTGGACTTAGTTTTGAAAAAACTTAATGAAATATCCATTGTACTAGTATCCTTTGCCTACTTGGAGTTTGATGTTACTGTACCACATTGATGATTTTTGCCACATTGTATAGCTATTACTTGTATATGTAATTTTGGTTCTTGTAATTAACTATGTCAGTTATAATTATTCTGGATGAACGTGATTGGAATGAAACATTACGTCGGAAGCGAGGTAGGTAACCATTGTATGTTTATTAATAATTATTAATTACTAATTTATCATTTATCGCTATCATTAGTAGGCTAAAATTGATACATGGATCGGCTGGAGTAATTATAAATAATATCTTCATTATGTATGGCTTTTTGAATACATAAAATTCATTATCTATGAGACTGTTCATGAAATTGTTGTATGTGACCTACGTGTCAATAACATATTGAATTTGAAATTCGAATACTAGTGGTATAAATACAAAAAACTTGATGGTCTGAATGCAATTTCAATGTGAATGAAAGCTGCAAATGTATGTGGAGAAGTCCCTTGGCACCTTTGATGCAAAATTGAATATATGTCCTTCGATGTCCCTAAATTGAATATTTTTCCCTTGATGTCCCTAAATTGAATATTTTTCCCTTGATGTCCCTAAATTGAATATTTTTCCCTTGATGTCCCTAAATTGAATATTTTTCCCTTGATGTCCATAATTTGATTATATGCCCCTTGATGTCCCTAAATTGAATATATGTACCTTAATGTCCCTAAATTAGATGTTCATAATTCTGCTCTGTTTTGTTGCCTATTATGACGTTTACGGGAACAATGTATGAGAACAATTGAGTATATGTCCCTTGATGTCCCTAATTCTGCTCATAATGGTAATTAACAAAGATGGTTTTGTGTGTGCCTTTGTGCCTTTGATGCAAAATAGAGTATATGTCTCTCGATGTCCCTAAATTGAGTTTATGTCCCTAGATTTGATGGTCTATGCAATTTCAATGTGAAAGTTTACGGGAACAACATATGAGAACAATTGAGTATATGTCCCTTGATGTCCCTAATTTTGCTCATAACGGTAATTAAGAAAGATGGTTTTGTGTGTGCCTTGGTGCCTTAGATGCAAAATAGAGTATATGTCTCTCGAGGTCCCTAAATTGAGTTTATGCCCCTAGATTTGATGGTCTGAATGCAATTTCAGTGTGAAAGTTTACGTATGAGAACAATTGAGTATATGTCCCTTGATGTCCCTAATTCTGCTCATAACGGTAATTAAGAAAGATGGTTTTGTGTGTGCCTTGGTGCCTTCGATGCAAAATAAAGTATATGTCTCTGGATGTCACTAAATTGAGTTTGTCCCTAGATTTGATGGTTTGAATGCAATTTCAATGTGAATGCTTCAAATGTAAGTGGAGAAGTCCCGTGGCATCTTTGATGCAAAATTGAATATAAGTCCCTTGATGTGCCTAATTCTACCCATAACAGTAATTAAGAAAGATGGTTTTGTGTGTGCCTTGGTTCCTTCGATGCAAAATAATGTATATGTCTCTCGATGTCCCTAAATTGAGTTTATGTCCCTAGATTTGATCGTCTGAATGCAATTTCATTGTGAATGCTTCAAATGTAAGTGGAGAAGTCCCTTGGCATCTTTGATGCAAAATTGAATATATGTCCCTCGATATCCCTAAATTTAATATACGCATCTCAATGTCCCTAAATTATAAGCATCTCAATATCCCTAAATTGAGTATGCGTCTCTGGATGTCCCTTGGTGCCTTTGATTTAAAATTGAGTATGTGTCTCTGGATGTCCCTAAATGTGATGATTTGAATGCAATTTCAATGTGAATGAAAGCTGCAAATGTAAGTGTAGAAGTCCCAAGGCACCTTTGATGCAAAATTGAATATATGTCCCTCGATGTCCCTAAATTGAATATACTTCCTTTGATGTCCCTAAATTGAATATATGTACTTCAATGTCCCTAAATTATAAGTATCTCAATGTCCCTAAATTAGATGTTCATAATCTCTCGATGTCCCTAAATTGAGTTTATATCCCTGGATGTCCCTAAATTTGATGGTCTGAATGCAATTTCGATGTGAATGCTTCAAATGTAAGTGGAGAAGTACCTTTGCACCTTTGATGCAAAATGGAAAAATGTCCCTAAATTGAATATATGTACCTCACAATGTCCCTAAATTAGATGTTCCTAATTCTGCTCTGTTTTGTTGCCTATTATGAATTTTATGGGAATACCGTATGAGAACAATTGAGTATATGTGCCTCGATATCCCTAAGTTTGCTCGTAACGGCAAATAAGGAAGATTGTTGTGTGTAGGGGTGAGCAGCAACCAGTCACCCGACCATAAACCGGTATATCCGAATCTAAAACTGTGCAAATGGGTTGTTTTGGGTTGGTAATCAGTTTATTAAATAAACAAAATTGGTTTGGAACAATTAAGAATGGGCAGGTTCGGTTCTGTCCTATCTAAAGTGTTTCGACGGTGACCAAGAACGACCGAAGATGATAGTATTTGGAATCTAATTATCTCTATTCTCTTATGTGCTGGAACCTGGAAGTAGAAAACATGTCTCTCTCCACCTATGTAACTGTGCAAGGTTTGCATGAGAAGTTGTGTAATTCCGCATATTTAATTGTGCAAGGCAAATTAAAGTGTACTTTTGGAGGAATGCGTGTAAGACTGTAAGCTAGGCAAGTATTAGTGGAGAATACATTTGGCGCCTTAGATGCAAAAATTGAATATACGTCCCTCAATATCCCTAAATTGAATATATGTCCCTCGAAGTCCATAAATTGAATATATGTACCTTAATGTCCCTAAGATGTTCGTAATTCTGCTCTGTTTTGTTGCCTTAATGAAGTTTATGGGAACAACGTATGAGAACAATTTGATGTCCTTAATGTCCTTAATTCTGCTCATAACGTTAAATAAGAAAGATGGTTGTGTGTGTGCCTTGGTGCCTTCGATGCAAAATTGAGTATGTCTCTCGATCTCCCTAAATTTAGTTTATGTCCCTTGATGTCTGTAAATTTGATGGTCTGAATGTCATTTCAATGTGAATGCTTCAAATGTAAGTGGAGAAGTCCCTTGGCACCTTTGATGCAAAAGTGAATATATGTCCCTCGTTCAATTGTCATCTTATGCCTTGCTCTCTTTAGCTCTGTCCGTACCTCAATAAAGTATATTTCACCACATATTAGAAATTCTGGACTGGTTCATGAAAATGATAGTTAATTCTAATGATTTTGTTTTTTAGTTGTGGATCAGAAGTGAATAAAATATCTCTTTAGGCTTTTCTTGAATTGATCTTATTTCATGATTTTCTTTGCTTTATTGGTTTTGAGAAATCGTTAGTGTGATTTATTTGGAGATCTTGTGATTTTTGTAACTTTATATTTTGTTTACAAGATCACATTATCTACAAATAAATTACACTAATGGAAAATATCAAGTTGATATTTATTAAATTCCTCTGTTTCGGTGTGTGCATGTTGCAGAAAGTTATTAGTGTCCAAGAAGAAGCAGATATTAATGTTTGTAGACGAACATCTACTGTCAGAACTTGTTCTCTCATGCTCACCCAAAAGTGAACAAGCTTGGAGTCATAGGTATTATGCAGGATAAATATTTTTCAGAGGAGTACTAATAATACGCTCGAATTTTGAATACAGAATTTTCTTTTGACAAATGTTTTGAATACCGATTGATCCTAAGGTTTTGGAACATTAATAACCAACTAATGCATACAAGTATTTTATCTAGGCGATGGGTGATCAAGTCAATCTCCGCAAACTGTTCAAATTTCAAAGAGATTTTAGGAAAAGAATTTGAGCTGGTGGAAAAAATAAGTGAGGTCTAAATTCAGTTCCGAATTGCATTACTATTCAAATTGGAAATGTTTTTTAATGTTCGTTTACTTGATTGGTTTTCTTACCCAAGTGAAGGAAAAATGTTAGTTACTATATATATAGTATTGGCATATATATCATTTTACATTTTTTATTTAACACCTTTGATATGTCCATCCATTTTGCATTGAAAACAGTAAATAGTCTACAAAACATCATCGCACTGAAGGGAAAAGATAGAGGGCCAAAAAACAAGACATCTACTGTTTATTTTACTTGATTTATGTAATGCTTCACCTTTTTCTGATAGATATAAGGGACTTACATACAAAACAAACAAACCAGCATATTTTGAGTAAACACCCATTATTCCTCATTTTTTGCCCCTTTCATTTTCAGAGATCAAAGATGAATTATCGTGCATGGAATCATCGTTGCTGGTTAATCTCATACACGACTAACGAACAGGTATTGATCTATGGTATTTTTGTTTTTGCAAATTGTAACTTGTACGCATCGCAACATAATTCTGGATTAAATTACATAGAAAAATAATGAAATCCACTAGCAATAAATTGTGAAAAGGTTGTGGTGTTGTGCATGTTGTCTTAAATCTGTAGTAACATAGTAATTTCTATTTAACCAAAAAGATCATAAACTATTCTTCATTATGAATTAATATGAAGCATACAGTCATCAGATTAGGCATGTTTCGGTGACACTGTCGCAATGCTGACACATATGATCACATTGAATTATGTCATTTTCTTAAATTATTACCAGTGTTGACGTGTCAGTGTCCATGTCATGTTTGGTGTATGTGTCGGTGTTCGTGCTTCATAGTGAATTATATAAAATTATAGTGAAAATACGATTCTTATTCACTCCAAATGAAATGACTTGTCAATGATTTGCTTAATGGTTCTCATGAAGTCTAAATTAAAGATATGCTTATTTAGGTGCTATATGAAATGAAGCAATCCAGAAAATGGGCTGCACTGCACTGCACGTTTCTGATAATTGTTGCTTTCATTATCGCAGTGTAAATTTTGATTTAGTTGTTTGATCCAGATACTGATTCTTATAGTTTACATAATTTATACACCTTTTGAGTAAGAAGACATTTAATACGTTATTTGATTTGATTGAGATTTAGCGCTCTTGACAATCATAGCTTCCATCCATCATATTGCAGCGGCTACTGCAGAAAATTGCGGAGGACCAAAGTTACACAGAAGAAACTGCATCTTATGGTCATAATGCTGATATTGTCCAAGTAGTGAAGGTAATAGCTTTTCTCATTTATTTGATTTATTGTATATGATCTGATGCACTTTTGATTTAGTCTTTTATGAAGGACCTATGATTGAAGCCAGACCTTTGTTTGTGATCTATTTGTCAAATAAGTAGCATGTGTTGCAGAATCTTCTTCTTGATATTTGGAGTATGTGTGTGGACCTACTTGTATGATTGTATCACATTGATGATTTTTGCCACATTTTATAGCTATTAATGTACCACATTGATGATTTTTGCCACATTTTTGTCAATTATTATTTGTCAGGACAAACTTGATTGGAATGAAACATTGATAAAGCGTTACTTCGGAAGAGAGGTAGGTAACAATTATATGTTTATTATTAATTATATTAATTACTAATTTATCATTTATCGCTATCATTAGTAGGCTAAAATTGATACATGGATCGGCTGGAGTAATTATAAATAATATCTTCATTATGTATGGATTTTTGAATACATAAAATTCATTATCTATGAGACTGTTCATGAAATTGTTGTATGTGACCTACGTGTCAAAAAAATATTGAATTTGAAATTCGAATACTAGTGGTATAAATACAAAAAACATGATGGTCTGAATGCAATTTCAATGTGAATGAAAGCTGCAAATGTAAGTGGAGAAGTCCCTTGGCACCTTTGATGCAAAATTGAATATATGTCCTTGGATGTCCCTAAATTGAATATTTTTCCCTTGATGTCCCTAATTTGATTATATGCCCCTTGATGTCCCTAAATTGAATATATGTACCTCAATGTCCCTAAATTAGATGTTCATAATTCTACTATGTTTTGTTGCCTACTATGAAGTTGACGGGAACAACGTATGAGAACAATTGAATATATGTCCCTTGATGTCCCCAATTCTGCTCATAACGATAATTAAGAAAGATCGTTTTGTGTGTGCCTTGGTGCCTTTGATGCAAAACAGAGTATATGTCTCTCGATGTCCCTAAATTTAGTTCATGTCCCTCGATTTGATGGTCTGAATGCAATTTCAATGTAAGTGGAGAAGTCCCTTGGCATCTTTGATGCAAAATTGTATATGTCCCTCGATATCCCTAAATTGAATATACGCATCTCAATGTCCCTAAATTATCAGCATCTCAATATCCCTAAATTGAGTATATGTCTCCGGATGTCTCTTGGTGCCTTTGATGCAAAATTAAGTATGTGTCTCTGGATGTCCCTAAATTTGATGGTCTGAATGCAATTTCAATGTGAATGAAAGCTGCAAATGTAAGTGGAGAAGTCCCTTGGCACCTTTGATGCAAAATTGAATATATGTCCATCGATGTCCCTAAATTGAATATACTTCCCTTGATGTCCCTAAATTGAATATATGTACCTCAATGTCCCTAAGTTAGATGTTCATAATTATGCTCTGTTTTGTTGCCTATTATGAAGTTTATGGGAACACCGTATGAGAACAATTGATTATATGTCCCTTGATGTCCCTAATTTTGCTCATAACGGTAAATAAGAAAGATGGTTGTGTGTGTGCCCTTGGTGCCTTCGATGGAAAATCGAGTATATCTCTCTCGATGTCCCTAAATTGAGTTTATGTCCCTCGATGTCTCTATTTTTCATGGTTTCAATGAAATTTCAATATGAATGCTTAGTCACAACTACAAATGTAAGTGGAGAATACCCTTGGCGCCTTAAATGCAAAAATTGAATATATGTCCCTCGATGTCGGTAAATTAAATATATGTTCCACGATGTCCCTATTGATGGTCTGAATGTAATTTAAATGTGAATGCTTAATCTTGATTATCCAACAATGTGCTGATTTGGAAAATAAGAAATTGTATAATGGCTAAAGTCAATTATTGAGATGATGATGTATTTGCATGACCCTATCGATATTATTTTTTTAACAAAAAATGTGGTTTACAATATTAAATAATATTGTATGGTCAAAATGCAATTTGAATATTAACGTTTTATTCATAACTTGAAATGCAAGTCGAGATGACTCTTAATAATTATTTTCTCATAACAGTAAATAAGGAAGATGGTTGTGTGTTGTGGTGCCTTCGATCCGAAATTGAGTATATGTCCCTCGATGTCCCTATATTGAGTTTATGTGCCTCGGTGTCCCTAAAGCAAGTTTATGTATCTCAATGTTCCTAAATTGAGAGTGTGTTCCTCGATGTCCCTAAAATTAATGGTCTGAATGCGATTTCAATGTGAATGTTTCATAACTTCAAAATGTAAGTGGAGAATGCCCTTGGTGCGTTAGATGCAAAATTGAATATATGTCCATCGATGTCCCTAAATTAGATGTTCATAATCCTGCTCTGTTTGTTGTCTATTATGAAGTTTATGGGAACAACATATGAGAAAAAGTGTTAGACTCGAGCTTTATAGTTGAAAATTGTGTTCATCAGTGACTTTAATGTTGGAATTTAGTGACTGCTTCAGGTCTGATAAGGGCTGGTGGTTTGCAGAATGCTAAAGCAGCTGAGTCTGATGCGGCTCAGACATATTCGGCGGCTGTTAATTGGAAAAGTCCAACTCTGGGGCGATTCAAATGTAATATTGATGCATTCTTTGCGTCACATTTAAATAGAGTTTGAATTGGAATATGCATCCGCGATGAACTTGGTCAATTTGTGTTTTCAAAGACGAAATGGATTGCCCTTCTTTGTGGAGTGGATGTTGGTGGACCTCTTGGTGAGTATATGTCCCTAAATGATGGTATGTCTGTTGATGTCCCTAAATTTAGTTTATGTCCCTCGACGTCCCTAAAATCGATGGTTTGGATGCAATTTCAATGTGAATGGTTATCCATAACCACCAATGTAAGTAGAGAAGACCCTTGGCGCCTTAGATGCAAAATTGAATATATGTCCCTCAATGTCCGTAAATTGAATATATGTTCCTATGGTCGGAATGCAATTTAAATGTGAATGGTTAATCTTGATTGTCCAACAATGTGCTAAATTGGTGAATCTTGATTATTCAAACCTAAGAAGGATAATTTGGAAAGAAATTGTATAATGGCTAAAAGAATTCTTAAGACAATTATTCAGATGATGTGTTTGGAGATGACCCCATCGAGATGAATTTTTTACGAAAAATGTGGTTTACAATATGAATTCTTATTTTGTGGTCTAAATGCAATTTGAATATGATGGTATTATTCATAACTTCAAATGAAAGTCAAGATCACCCTTGATAATGAGCTTTGATAACCACTTGTTGGCCTAAATGCAATTTAATTATTAATGTTTATTAATAATTTAAGATGGTTGTATGTTTATTTTTCATAAATTCGGATGATGGTAGTGTACTAGTGTGCCTTGGCAACCATAGATGTATAAATTGAACATATGTCTTTGATGACTTTGAATGCAAAAATTTGGTATTTGAGCCTTCTTAGTCTTAATTGTTGGCCTAATTGCAATTTTATTATAAATTGTTTACTCATAACTTTAAATGTAATTTGAGATGACCCCTGCTTCAAACTTCTACCATAGCTAAACAAATGATTTTAAAAATATATGATGTCTTTGTTATATTTGATGTTCTCTTTCATAACAACATAATTTAGGATATGGATTTCGAAGTTTGGTGCTATTGGAGTGATGTCAGATTATCCAATTTAACTTGAGAAAATTGCAGGTAATGGTATTTCACACAAAGTACATCTTATAATATTACAGTAAAGTGATAAATGTTATTGTATCAACTCTTCAAATAATTCGAGAAGGGTGTTATTATCAGTCTTATTTGTTGATCAGATGTTGAAACCAGGTGCTATTTGCTTGACGGAGGTCGTAACATATAAAAAATAGTAGGAAATGTTGCTTATACTATTATCAGTACCACTGAATGTGTTCCTATTTAGTAGACAGAAATTGCTATATGACTATTTCACTTTAATAGTTGCTGACTTGTTCTCGAAATGTGCATAACATCTTTTTATTCAGAATTGTTTGATTGAGACATGGCTTAATTGCTTAACTATACTGGTTTGTCTAGGGTAAATTGACCTAAAGTGTCAAGGTATAGAAGAGAAAAAGACTTGAGAAGAAGGGGAAGTTCTAGTTGGTAATATAGAATCTATATGACTAAGCAAGAGAAGACTCTTAGCTTGAGGGTGAAGAATCAACTAGTATAGGATGATGATACTTCGGGAAACCAGCTGTGTAGGTAGGCAAGGTGTGTTACAAATTGAGTGCTTTGCAGAAGGAGAGTAATACAAAAAGGTGCATTCTTATAATATTAATTCTAGTTTGTTTTTGTTCTGTCCTAAAAAGGGCAACAATCTCAACCACAAACTCTTAAGGAAGAATAATTTAGTGTATGATTAGATAACATAGTAAAACTAACAAAACTCTTATTTGATTGAGTTAAATGCTTGTTTGGAAGACATTGGCTCTAAATTGAAGTTGGGAGAGAGGCTTGAGATAGTAAATAGAGGTTAAACATCAACAATATGTATGTTTTCATGCTTATAGCACATGTTGATGAGTACAATGGAAGTATTTTAAGAAAATGCCTAAATTCACCCCTAATCTGTTTTATACTGTTTAATTGCAGTTCATCAAATGACTAAAATAATGCAAAAGGTTGAATGGGATGTATAAGGTTGTTGCTGATGCATATGAAATGGTGGAAGATTTGGATGAATGGAAGGAGGGGAAATGGCTTTGGGTGTAGAAGTAGCCGAGTGAATTAATTCAGTGGGCGTATGATTTACTTTAATGACCGTGTTGCTTACTAAAGTAGTTTTGGAGGTTGGTACCGGTTGAAATGATTAGCCGATCCGAGAGGCACTTATTCAATGAAATCAACATGAGGTGTTTTCAAATGGGGGTATCCATCGGTCTACCATGCTCTCTAAAATTGTGAACCAACTTATTGATGTTGTTCACTTTAGGGATGAGTATCGGGATGCTCGGCGATCTATATGGTTTGTTGTTATCTCGACTGTCAAATAACCGATTATCCCAAAAGCTTAAGCTGTTAGGATGAAGCTATATCAATGGTTTTATATTATTTCTAACACGCCCCCTCATGCAAGAGCCCATTTGGGCTTGAAGCGTGGATAATGCATAGGTCCACCTACCATATGCTTAAATTCCACTTTTTAATTAGAAAGTGAGGGGAGCAGGGATCGAACTCAAGACCTCTTAGTCATAGAGGCTCTGATACCATGTCAAATAACCGATTGTCCCAAAAGCTTAAGCTGTTAGGATGAATCTATATCAATTGTTTTATATTATTTCTAACATCGACTAATGGGTAATCACGCATCCAAGAGGTATTTAAATATGTCCCTTTACAAGTTTTGTTTATTTTTGAGGTAAGTTAAATTGAAACTCTGGAGTTGGTTATGTGCAAGGAATGTCTGGTTCAGATATCATGTTTCAGCATGGTTTATTAATCAGATAGGTTACTCAGGTATCTACTAAATTCATAGGCATGTATGAGATGAAATTATTGTTTGAAAGCTCCTATTATGAAAATTTTGTTTGGTTGTTGTTTGTGGTGTTGGAGATGGCCGATGGGTGCTGCTAGCGATTGTTGTCATGGTATGTTGTTCGGTTCAGCTTTGAATTGAAACACTGGTCACCTAACGACACAAGTTAACAATCATTGACTATAGTTTAAATCACAGAACTAAATCCACCATGACAAACATTCACTTAACACTTGTGTTTCATGATAAGCTGTTGTTGAAACCAACTAGTGTGCATCATTCATCTATCATTCACTCTTTCAATTCAGTTTTGGTACACATTGGACGGAAAATTTAGAACCAAAATGAATGGTAAAACCAGTGAGTTCCAACCCATTGATTTGATCATTATTCAGAAATGTTTCACTTCCAAGTGAACAAAATATGATTGATTTAGCTGGAAATAATGGACAAGTTAACACCTCCTTCAATTTGCTTGCATGATTTAAAAATCATGTTGGAACATTCACTAAATTTTGGTTCTGCGTGGTGTGTTTGCTTTTAATTGTGTGATCACGCATCCAAATGTCTTTTATGCAATACAATGTGATAATGATTCACAAATGATTAACTTTTTTTGGGTAGACGCAAGATCAAGGTTAGCCTATAAAATATTTGGTGATGTTATAAGACCAACAAGTATAGTATGCCATTTGAACCTTTTGCCGCGTTGAATCATCATCACCAGTCTATTTTATTTGGCTGTGCTTTGTTGCAAGATGAAACAGAGAAATCATTTACATGGTTGTTTGAAAATTGGCTTAAAACAATGGGTGGAAAGAGTCCTGTATCAATAATTAGTGATCAAGATTTGGCAATGAAAGTCGCAATATCTAAGGTATTTCACACATTTACCCTAAAAACTCAACTTTTAAGCGTGATCTAAAAAGGTGTATACATATACATGATTCATCATGTATAAAAGACTTTGAACACTATTGGCATCGTATAATGGTTGAGTATGATTTGGTGAAAAACGAATGGCTTCAGGGTTTATACAGTATAAGAGAATCATGAATTCCAGTTTATAATAGAAATACTGTTTTTGCTGGAATGATTACTACACAGAGGAGTGAGAGCATCAATGCTTTTTTTATTTATTCTTTTGTAAATTCTTCAACCACATTGCAAGATTTTGTAGTGAAATTTGATAAAGCTGTCAATAGTCGCTACGAAAAAGAAGACAAAAGATTTTGAGTCGACTTTTTGAATTATGGGGATATTATGTAGGCACATCTTGGTAATTTTTCAAGCAAAAAATATTGTTGAAATTCCAAGTAAGTATATTTTACATCGTTGGTCAAAGATTATGAAATAGACTGGTTGCATCTTTATGTTAGTTTTTTTAATATTAGCATCTTTATGTTACTCATAATTGTTTTTAGAAAGTGGTGAAGAGGTACTACTACAAGAAGAATCTGACAACGTGGTCATATCTCATAAAGCCTTGTCTGGTAGGCTCGGCTTGAATCCAGCATTAGCTTTTTTAGCCCTCGAGCTGTTGGTGGACTAGCGCACTGCTTTTCTTTTATCCATAATCTTCTCCGGATATGTAGTCACTCTGCCGCATCTGTTTTTTACTCCGATTACCAGACATAAGTTACTCTCTGCAGTCCCTACGCCTCATCAGTGCACTATTCTCTTATTAAACTTGAAGTTGATAGTTGATACTTGCTAGATTACCCTCTTCCAGGGTCACTACACTTCTATAAGGACAGGATATATTTTCATGATGTAGCTGCTAAAAGCCTTGTTTTCTACATAGTTATGGCTGTGAATCAGCATTTACTAATGGAGTAGTCTATGTTGCTTAGTATTGGTTGTGCATAGTGGCTGGTTTTTGGTAATGCAAGTATGCAACATTATCATATTGCTGTATTGGCCTAGTTATGCTGTCATTGGCAAACTCATAGGCTTGGTGTGTGAGTTCTCTTTGCCTCTTCAAAAATATCATATCATATACTAGTAAAGTCAAACTCCATATGCAGCACCAAACTGCAAAATAAACAAATTGCAATGTTATTAAGTCATAGAATAAAGAGAAAGAACTTTATCACAAAAAAAAAAAAAAAAAAAAGTAAAGAGAAAGAATTATTAATGGACAAACACCTATTTCGGTCTCTAAAAGTGTAACATGTATTAATTTATGAATGTATTTAAATTGCAAATGCATAATTTTAATAATTTTATGGATTAAATTGATAAACAAAAAACATGTGTGAGAATTAAATTGTTTACCTAAAAACAAATTTAATGACAAAACATGATTAATAAAATAGACATTTTTAGTTATATTTGTAATTCCGATATACTCAAAGACAATGTGACACCGAGTTACGCTCGCCGAACATCAAAATAGTGGTTAACTGATTTGTCTTGGTCATAAATATCCAACTATCCATGTTATTTTTTATTGTATCAGCAATTGAAAGGTTCAATTTAGGTTTATGTTTGTGAAACGAAATTATATATCACAAGAGACATCATTCTAAGGAGTAGTTAACAAAAATCATTCTAAAATAAATTATGTGGAACCCATTGGATAATGTGTGATCCACTATCTAACTTATATATATATATATATATATATATATATATATATGGGGGCTGCTAATTTAGACCCAGTTGGGTCTAAATTAGCAAGGTGCACCTTTTGAGTTGGACAAAAATACCCTTTCTTTTTTAAAAAAAAAAAAAAAAAACATATTGGCGTTGATCCAGTGTCGCGCGCCTACCGCAGGACCACTGTTACAGACCGTTGATTTCCATCAGACGGCCAAGAGATGATCTCATCATGGCTGTCGGATCAATCAGACAGTCCAGATCATCCATCTCCATGATAAGCCAGCGCATGCACCACACTAGATCTGCGCCTGGAGAGAGAAAATTTCATTTTAAAAAAGCAGGACACGTGTCAACTGCTGGGTGGTTGGCGTGTTTTTTTTTTCATTTAATACTTTAAACTCAATTATTTCGTTGTAAATTAATTTTTTATTTTTTTATTTTTATACCAAAATTCATAATTTTTTTTTGTCTACAAATAGAGACTTGGTTCGTTTGATTTGGACACAAAAAAAAAAACTCAATTTTTCACTACCTTTAATTATCTTTATATAATACTGTGAAACCATTTAGCTGGTAGAATGGTTTCACAGTATAACTCTCTGAAACCATTTTACTGGTAGAATGGTTTCAGTGAGTAATTTCTTAATTGTTTGCTTCTGAAACCATTCTGAAACCATTTAGCTGGTACAATGGTTTCAGAGCGTTGTACTTTGAAACCATTTCACTGATAGAATGGTTTCAGGGGAGTTGATTTTTAATTGTTTGCTTCTGAAACCATTTTACTGCTAGAATGGTTTCACAGTATAACACTCTGAAACCATTCTTCCAGCTAAATGGTTTCAGAAGCAAACAATAGTTTTTAATTACCGTTTTATCTCATTTAATTAACGAAAAATAGTTTCAGGTCTCAAAAAATTTCATAAAATATACCAAAAGTTCCAGCATATTATCTAATATTTTATTAGAAACAAATAAAAAAACAATTGGTTTCAGAGTACAAATCTATGAAATTATTATTATTATTTGTTAAATGGTTTTAAATAATCAGCGGAATTTGTGAAAATAATTTCATGACTTGAACTAGGGAGAGTGAGGTACACAAGAGGGTTCTAAATAATTCATAGTACTTTACATAAAATTTTGGAAATTTTTTATGGAATTATAATATTTTTAATTACCTTTTTACTCATTTAATTAACTAAAAATAGTTTCGGGTCTCCAAAAATTTCATACAATATACCAAAATTTCCAGAATATTATCTACTATTTTATTATGAAAAAATAAAAAAAAATAGAGCCTCCCTGAGGCCGCACGCGCCCCCACGCGCCGCCGGTGAGAGTGGGCGTGGGCGACGCGCACTGTTCATCGCCCCTCTCACCCGTTTTATGCAGAAACGGGTCGTGCGACCCGGTTTTTGACCCGGTTCGATCTCCCTCAATACTCAACGAAACTCGACGTTCCTTATATGGATTTTGATCGTTTTTCAATTTTACAAAGGTTTCCGGTATTAGTTTTTGAAATCGGCGTTCGATTCGCACGTAAAATGAGGTCGAAATTTGGAAGAAATTTAAAAAATGTAATAGTTGTTCTATTGTTTCAAAAAAAAAAGGGTATTTTTATGATGCAAATTACATACATGCCCCAGTTGCTCTATTGTTTCAAAAAAAAAAAAAATGGGTATTTTTGTCCAACTCAAAAGGTGCACCTTGCTAACTTAGACCTAACTAGGGTCTAAGTTAGAAAACCCCTATATATATATATATATATATATATATATATATATATATATATATATATATATATATATATATATATATTTCTCTATCTCTCCAAATCGAATAATCTATTTCTTTTGAGAAATTGAGAGCATTTAGGATTGTTTCAAACAATTTGACGGTTCTATTGTAATTTTAAAAATTGTACCTCTTATATAATAAGTTGTAAAAATTATTTCAAAATATTTTATTTTTACTAAATATAAAGCACCAAAAAGGACTATCAAAATTTTGAGACAATGTGCTATTGGCCACTTTACACTCCCTAATAACCGGCCCTAAGAAGATCTTATGCTTTTTCGTGATCATATGATCAAAATACTTATGAGCAGTTTTCACTAGGCTTCTGCGGTGAAGATTATGGTGCCCCCTGGATATCATGATGCATTGATCCTTAAATGTCTTGGGAAAGATCAACCATTATTGTTGTTTTTTCTCAGATCTTGCCCACTACAAAACCAAGTTTTTGTCTCACAACAAAAGATGTTCCTGCATAAAATACAATTATATTTTTAGTAATCCGTTACTTATGAGTTTCTTGCGGGCCCTATTTTTATAAATCCGCTACGTACAAGTTTCTCGCACGCCCTATTTTTATTCATCCACTACGTACGAGTTTCTAGCACGTCCTATTTTTACTCATCCGCTACCTACGAGTTTCTTAGGTGCCCTAATTTTATTCATCCGCTACTTAAGTAGCGAACAGTGTTTTATAATTTATATTACACAAATTATCAAAAACAAATTATTTATATTTATTTTTAATTTTTTTTATTATACTTTTTTCGGGCTTGCGGACCGCCCGCGGCTCATTCTGCCTAGCCCATATTTTAATCGGCCTTTATCGGGCCGGGCTAAAAAGCCCGGAAATAATTCGGGCAAGGATTTTCAAGGCCCGAGCCCGGGAAAAAATTGGGCTTGGCGGCCGACAGATTCGGGCTAGCCCATTTTGACGGCTTTACTTGTGCTTGGATAAAGTTTTTAATAATAGTAATATTTTGGCTTTCATGTATTTTAGATAAAAAATTAAGTATTTCAAAATTTTGATATGAAGTTATTTTAGACATATAACGAGTATATATTAAATAATATTAATTATTTGAAATTTTGTAGACATGAGCAATATGATAAGAGTGGAAATAAGGGGATTAGTTTTGTGAGTGGGTGAAAATAGGGTGACTAAAATTGTAATAAAATAAATTATTAATTATCAATAATGTAATTGAACAATATTCTAGATATGATTTATTATTTTTTAATTTAAATATGATTTGGTCAAACAATTACTATTAATAAAATTAATAATTTTGTTGTATGATTCAATCAATAATTCATTTAATTATTTATTTAGGTGTATAAAATATTTAAAATAAGTTGAGTAAAAAAAAATATTTAAAATAAGGTTCCTAATAAATATTTTAAAACTATTGTCGACAAATAATAAAATATAAAAGTAAAATAGTTTAGACAGTAAAAAAATAAATTATCTTTTTGACGGAAAATGAACGAATGAATTATTGACACGCTACATTAAGTTTGTGAACAAAGTCTCTTTTGTTAGTTCAATAATCTACTGGCTAGATTCACACTATAAGTGTGTAGAAGTGAGAAATTCAGAATCCACACTATGAACATTCAATAGTGTATGTAGTAACTACCAACTAAACTACAATTACGAAACTGTTGCGAATAAAGTGTTATGTTATAGTATAGAATATATAAATTATACCAAAAAGTAAAAATAGAATAAATAACAAAAATAATAATCATGTGTCTAATGGTATATGTTTGAGATTTTAAAGTATACTTGAGGTCTTAATTTTCTATATCAATTTTTGTGTTAGATCAGTCTTCGTTGTTGGATGGTGAAATTGCTCTCTAAATTAGTTACTATTTATTTTTGGAGCGGATATCAAGTTAAAAAAATAAAAATTAGGACCAAGATTGAGCAGAACAATTTAATGTTATAGATGTTAGACAGAACATGAACATAAAAGAAACCTCAACGGTATACAAATTTATGTGACAAACCCAAACTGGTATTTGACCGTTGCAGCAATATCTAACTCTCATTCAGGAAAATAATATTAAATTAATAAACTTCCCATAACCAGCTCTCACAATTCGACCGTTATAAACCTCTTCCTCCTTCTTCTTCCTTAATTCCTCCGAATCAAAAAAACCTCTCTTTCTCTCTCTATCTCTCTCTGTTTCTCTTTCTCTCTCTCTCTTTGATTTCACAGAGAAGAAAAATGGAGTCACCACAAGCAAGAAAATCTGGGATAAACCTCCCAGCTGGAATGTCCAGCATAGCATCACTCCGCCTCGAAACCCTATCAACTCCACCATCATCCGCTTCGCCTCGCGCAATCTCAAACCTTTCATCATCACCATCTTCAAAAAATTCTACATGTAGTGATAGATTCATACCATGTAGATCATCATCAAGACTCCACACATTCGGTTTAATCGATAAACCATCACCGGTTAAAGAAGGGAGTAATGAAGCTTATTCCAGATTGTTGAAATCTGAGCTTTTTGGATCTGATTTTGCTTCTCCTTCTTCTCCTGCAGGTCCTTGTTCTCCTAGTAAGAATATGTTACGGTTTAAGACAGATTCTTCTGGTCCTTCTTCTCCGTTTTCGCCTTCTCCTTCGATTTTTGGACAATATTCTGGATTCTCTAATGAGTGTTCTACTCCTCCTAAGCCTCCTAGGAAAGTCCCTAAAACACCCAACAAGGTAAGCAAGATCTTCTATTTGAACATGAAATTGTTTAATTTTATTGTATTTTTTAATTGAGTTAGACCTTGTTTTTTAGGATTTGATTAGGTCTAAAATGTATGCTGATTTTGTTGTAGATATAGTTACCCCTAAACCCTAAGATAGAATCATATATTCATAGCATAGGTCTTACTGAATGAGATAGTGCTATAAGGTTTTAAAAATCTGTATGTTACCGTGAAAACAGCCGCGACAAAATGGTATAGGTAGCTGCTGTTACTGTTTTCCACCATTTTTATAGAGTTAAAAAAATAAATTATGCAACAACGCCATTACGGAAGAGACAAAATGCTAATAGACATAGACTTCTGTTTTTTTCAATTGAAATGAATAAAAATCACCATTTTTAGTACAAATATATTCAATAAGATTTGTGCAACATTGTCATCAATTCACACCGTCAGCAATTCACACCGCGATAATAGCTGTTGTGGTAACGGTTAATGTTTCATTGTGATCCTTAATTAATTAATGTTGAGGAGAATTGCAGCCGATGCTCGTGCGGCCTCAAAAGCCCGTAGTGCCTGGAATCCTGATCCGGTCATGAGTTGAACAATTTGAGTCCTTTGTTCTTTTTAAATAAAGTTGATTTTTTGAACTCTAGAATTAAAATTGTATATGCATTATTCATTTCTCAAGCTCTAAAACTTTGCAAGTTAAGTATTTAACAGTGTCTTTGATACAGTAAAAAAAATTCTTAGAGAACTAATAGTGATTTATGAATGTTGATTGCTAAAATTGAACAAGTGTTTTTGCAGGTTCTAGATGCCCCTTCACTTCAAGATGACTTTTACTTGAATCTTGTGGACTGGTCCTCACAAAATACTCTAGCAGTGGGACTTGGCACTTGTGTTTATCTCTGGAGTGCTTCAAACAGTAAAGTGAGTATGAATCTGCCAAGTGCCAACAATAACATTATCACAAACATGTACAATAATAATTAACCTATATCTTTGTGTGGCTTTCTTTCAGGTGACTAAGTTGTGTGACTTGGGACCTTATGATGGTGTATGTTCTGTCCAGTGGACTAAGGAGGGTTCTTTCATATCCATTGGTACAAACCTTGGTCAAGTTCAGGTACCTTATTAGCTTACTTAAAAATTTATTTGCTTTTACAATCAATGTATTTGAATTTTGATTTGATGATAGAGAATAATGAGAGCATTTTTGTCTTATGGTAACAGATTTGGGATGGTACTAAATGCAAGAAGGTGAGAACAATGGCAGGTCATCAAACAAGAACCGGTGTCTTAGCATGGAATTCTCGCATATTGGCTTCAGGGAGTAGGGATAGGAACATACTTCAACATGACATGAGAGTTTCAAGTGACTTTATTGGCAAGCTTGTTGGTCACAAGTCTGAGGTAAAAAGAATTTAACAAACAAATACTCATTGAACTAGTAATAATGTTTTATAAGGTCAATTATTTATGTAAATAGAGAAATTGATGCCAACTTTTATCCTTCAACTTTAACAGGTATGTGGATTGAAATGGTCCTGTGATGACAGGGAACTTGCTTCTGGTGGTAATGATAATCAGGTATGTCTCTCTTTCCAATGCTGTCAAACTCGATATCCTTCAAGTCAGAACTCGAGGATCCTAACACGTAACAATAATCACAAGACCCTACCAATTCTACTTAAAGTGACATGATTAAATAAAGATAACAAAGACTTAGGACATGATTAAATTATATAAAGTGAGAATTGAAAAATAGAGACTCTTTCTTTCTTTTAACAAGATTAAAGCACACACAAAATTGCATCATTCGATACTTTTTGTTTAGTTTTGTGAACTTTTAATTCACCTCTTCTTCAATGTTATGTTATGAGCAGCTATTGGTATGGAATCAGCATTCTCAGCAACCAACTTTGAGACTCACAGAGCACACTGCTGCTGTGAAAGCCATTGCTTGGTCACCTCACCAGAGCAACCTTCTTGTGTCTGGTGGTGGAACTGCCGATAGGTGTATTCGTTTCTGGAACACAACAAATGGCCACCAATTGAACCATGTTGACACTGGAAGCCAGGTTTATTTTTGTTCAATATTACAACAAGAATCCATATAATGAAAAAAGAGTGCATCTTATCTTATTAATTTAATGCCATAATCATGCAGGTGTGTAACCTTGCTTGGAGTAAAAATGTGAATGAGCTAGTCAGTACTCATGGTTACTCACAAAATCAAATCATGGTGTGGAAATATCCATCACTGGCAAAGGTATTTTACTTTGAAAGTTCAAGATATACTTTAGAATAATTCTAACCAGAAATGATTATTTAAGTACAAAATGTCTTAACCTTATGGATATTTTTTTATTAGGTTGCAACTCTAACGGGTCACAGCATGAGAGTACTATACCTTGCAATGTCTCCTGATGGTCAGGTATTAATGTCTACATAACAACATGATTAATTTATATATATATATATATATATATATATATATATATATATATATATATATATATATATATATAATAAATTGTTCCTTATTTTTGTTTACATCAATTTTAATTCAATGATGAATAATACAATTGCAGACAATAGTGACTGGTGCTGGGGATGAAACTCTGCGGTTTTGGAATGTTTTCCCATCAATGAAAACACCTGTAAGCATCTAACCAATTTTCAATTATGCCTATAATATAAAGCACGGGCAGTCCTTGAATTAGGCGTGTTTTCGTGTCGGACAGACACAACACTTATGATTACTTATGATTACATTAATTATATTATTTTCTTAACTTATTATCGGTATCACCGTGTCATTGTTGTGTCCGTGTTCATGCTTCATACACTTATCCTATATTTTCAATGCTACTTGAGTCCTAACTTTTGTATTTGCTGTCCTTTCAGACCCCAGTTAAAGATACAGGCCTATGGTCACTGGGCCGCACCCAAATTCGATGACCCATTAAGCAAAAGCCTCAAATGAAACTGAAACAAGGAATTGAATCTTATTATGACAGAAGAAGGAATTGAATCTTATTATGACAAAAGATGATGAAAACTGAAAAGAAATTGTTTATACAATTTGTATTTAGATTAAGATTATAGATAATTTTTTTCCTGTATTTGGGAATCACAGACACATTGACTTTGACACTACCGTATCATATAACATACTTATACTTATTATACCAAAGACAAGCATAGGAAACCAACAATTTGTGAAGTTTTTCATCTAAATTCATCATTGTGTTACAATAATTGTTTTACTTTTTTTTCCCTATTGTTATTGGCATTGCATTTGTGTTTTTTATTCATTTTCTGAAACATTTTTCCGTCTTCTATCAAGAATAAAGGCTCAGAAGAAAAACTTGACCAATAAAAAAAAGGCTTAGAGCTTCTTCCTTGATAGAACTTCTTCCTGAGTCAGAATAATAAACATCAATTTAACTTTTAAACTATCAGTCTATCACTATTTTCTTTTGTCTCTAAGTGTATCTCAAATGGTAGCTATCAGGCATATTATTGAAGTGGTCGGGGTTCGAATCCCGGATTTCACATTTCTCCACATTTAAATATGTGATAATTTAGCCACTAGGCTACTTAACAAAAAAAATAATAATAAATTGACGGATTTTAACTCTCCTTTCGATTTGTAAGAGGATTTGATATTTATAAAATCCAACCAGTGTCTACCATATTGGTTAAGGAAACAAAAATAAATATTTTATGTAAAAAATATTTTTAATTTTTTTTCAAGAGACGTGAGGCCGTGGGAATAGAAATGGCTTGGAGGCAGGTTTTTTGCAAATTATAGTGGAAAGTGGTTTTAAGGTGCTCGTTGACATGGTTTCAGCCTTTCAAGGGAAATGCAATATTAGCGGAGCAACCCCTATTTTTATTCGGTGGATTCGTGATCTTATGAATTTATATTGGCAGGTCCATATAACCCACACTCACACTAGGCATGAAGGCAATACAAGCGCTAATTTTCTAGCTAATCTTAGTCTTGCGCTGAGTTTCATGGAAACCCATATTTTAGAGACTCTCCTCCTAATGAGCTTCATAATCACTTATTTAATGACATATCTGAAACTTACATATCTAGACTCGTTTAAATCCGAGATTTTTTTTCTTGAACTTTGCCTTCTTTTTGTTTATAAAAGAAAATAGTATCCGAAGCACTAATTACATTTCACTTTAAAAAATAGAACAAAATATATTTTGGTTACGTTGAATAATATAATCAAAGAGATAAGATGCCAACATTTCCATCATGTTCTCTCTACGTATCAAACACTAACATAGTAAACCATTTGGGTTATGCACTCATTAGTCATTAGTTTACAATTACGGAAATTAAAGAAGACTATTAGGTACGCTGGAATATGACTCGGTCTCTCTCTCTCTCTCTCTCTCTCTCTCTCTCTCTCTCTCTCTCTCTCTCTCTCTCTCTCAGGGTACAAATACCATCATATGATGTACAAGTCACCCATGTTGAATAAATAAAACCCTGAATCACACAAATTAGGCCAGTTAAATTTCAATTAACCTGTAAATAAATACTATTAGGCTATAGAGTTAAATTTCAATTAACCCATAATATTCATATGGAAACATTAGTTTATTTTTGGCATTAATGGCTGACTTAATTTTAAAACAATAATAAATATCGATAATATTTGTACTTTTGTTTAAAGAAATATATAAATAGTTTTGTATTAGGCATAAGTTCAACTCAGCGTCGAGTAAGACCCAATTAGGTGTTAAGTTTGAGAATGGATTATCTCAAATGTGATTTACAATTGAGAGAATAAAGTATAATCGAACACCATCTAAATTCATCTTCTCTAAATTTTTATATGTTTTTCTCTCTTGATCAATGCTAACAAATCACATTTTATTCTCTCAAGTGTAAATTACACTTGAGAGAATACATTCCCGACAAGTTTGGTCAATAGCATGTTGGCTCAATGCCACACGTTCCTGTTCAACGGCCACAGAAGTCGATACTTCTGTAACAGCCGACAGCCATCGACGTTGAGGCCGCAAGATTGCCCTCAAAATGATAGCATTGGCTTCGTGTTGGGAACTATATACCCCTTCTCCCGCAGAAGAGTCAGATAATTTTCTTACTGATCTCTAACTTCTTACTTCACGCAAACACTAACTTGAACGTTAGAGTGTCTTGCATGTACATCCCTCTTAACATCTACCCTACAAAGAGACGTTGAGTCAATGGTCAAAATTCTCTTGATCAAGTAAGATCGTAAATATAAACTAGTAGAATAAAATATAGGTAAATTCTAATATGGACTACTTCATCAAGTAGTCCATGGTGGACCAGTCATAAATAACATTATAACACATACGAATTTTACAAAATTCACCGTTGGATTTAAAGTTTATATCATATAGATCATCTATAGAAAAATTTAGAAAAATTGAAAATCATTTGATATGTTATTGAGACACATCAAGATTAACGGTTTATTAAATAACATAAATCTTGATAGATCCCAATAACATATCAAATGATTTTCAAAAAAATTTTAAAAATTTATGAATGATCTATACGATATAAACTTTCAATCCAACAATAAATTTCGTAAAATTCATATTCAGTAGATCACTTGTTCACAGTGATCCATCGTAGCATTAGCCATAAAATATAACAATTACAGTCAATAATACTATCATTTTTCATTTTCTTTTATCCTTGCAAAATGAAAAAGCAAAAATTAATCACTTATTGAAGAAATTTGTATGGAGCACGTGCATATGGAATTTGGTGCAATGCAAGGTGCGGATAAGGATCCGGTAAGAGAAGGAATATACTTAGTTGCGGCCATGAATGTCCTAAGGCCACATTGTCATAATCAACTTTTCATTTTACTACTAAAAAAACAAAAACAAGAGATCGTAGTCATCACAAACAACTCACAATAGTGGTGGGACATATCCATGAGCTCATGTTGAGATATATGGATAAGATGTGATTTCAAATTTTGCTAGTCATTCATTTACACCAAATACATTGTGAGGCAATTATGACTCATTTTCATAACCGTCAATCATTATCAAAAATCAATTTCAAGAATATCATTATTTCTAAGTTTATCAATTATTGTCATTAGTCTCATCCTAATTGATTCATTCATCATCAAAAGCAAAAATAAACAAGTAGATGTGATTTTAATGGACCGAAATTCTAAGTAGTGTCTCTCATGGAGATGGATTCAGTGTCGCCAAACTGCATGTATTAAGTACATACGGATTCTTTGATCTTGATCGGATTAAACAACTCAGATGTTATTGAATGCACTGTTAGGACAACTGCACTCTAATCTAGTCCAAGTGGTTCAATCTCTTATCGGTCCAATCTCTTACTACACAAAATGACAACTGAGATTCCAATTTCAATTTTAATATGGATCATGCTAACTAGTGTTCGCATTTATAGATCTCTTAAAAATAGAAAATTATGTGAACCCTTCAAAAAAAAATATTTGCTTTTTGAGGCAATATTATTGCCAAGGATAACAACAAAAAATAAAATATGTTGTAGTACATCAATTTATAAATATTTGAAAGTACACTAGTAACAAACATGAGCACATAGAAAGTACATTAGTAAGAAACAAACAAACATGAGCAACAACTTATATAAATGTTGTCAAGAAAAAAAAATCTATAAATGGAACAAAAGATGGTATAAGAAGGAAATAATTTTTCTTTTTCTTGTGTCATATTCTTTAGACAATTGTTACATTACATACAAATGAAAAATGAATTAACAAAAAAATTAAAAATCAAAGAACAGCATAAGTTCCTGTTAGAGTAACCTTTATTGCATCAAATCATTTACAAAATACCAACCCAAATGAAATTAACGGTTGGCAAAGAATTTGCTGTGAGAATATTACATGAAATTAAATCAAAATGTACAAGTTTTGTTTTCTTCTTTTACTGTTCAACAACATACATAAGTCCCTTTCTTTCTACACATGAATGGACACCCTTTCCGCTGAGGTTTCTGTAATCTTCAATGTTGCTCCTGTTCCACCTTGATGCTTTCCATGTTGCTTGATTTGGTTCTGAGACCAGTAAGCATGTGCTCCTAAAACTCTGTCCAATAACTCCTGAGGTACCGGCTCTCCTCTCCTTTGTTGAGGGGAGATTTTCGCAGTGTGCACTAGTGTTTTCCATTTATCCTGCATAGACATATAAGGCCTTGTTTAGTAAACAACTTAATTAAGCGCTTATAGCATAAGTACTTACCATATAAATGTTTACGCATAAATGCTTGTGGAAATAAATGAAAACCACTTATGGACATGTCATAAGTTGTTTCCATAAGATATGTCAAATAGCCGGTAAAGTGTCTATGTCAGTAGATAAGCTCAAATAAGTTACTAATCAAATAGGTCATCAATCTCATTAATCATCATGACACAATTAAGCAATGCTATTACCACCATTATAGCATAAACTTCTTTTTGCCAAACTACACAAAACATATTGAATCAACACAAATGTATCAAAATATCTTTCTAAAATATACAATGCAACTGATAGAGTGGCTTCATATCAAACAGAAAACATGAAATCAACAAATATAATCACAAGGGTTGGATCCAAACTAAGTAGTAACCATGTAACGTTAATAGCTTGAGAGGGAAGGAAAGAAACAATTTTTACCTTTAAATCTACATAAGTTCTATGATCAGCATTCTCAAAAGCTCGCAACTTAACATCACGCCACCTGCAAGAAGTTAACATTATCAGCAAGCCAGTTTTGTTGTCTATATGCAGGTAAAGCTGATGTATTACTAGGTAAACGCGTACCTTCCAGTCCCAAGTTCTTCAACTGCATGAACAAGTGCTTCTACCTCAGTTACAGAGAATGGTCTCCTGGTTCGACGATGTATAAACTCGGAACGCTTGACTTTCTGACTCACAGGGACCATAGCTAATGGTTCGGTACTAGCCGGAAGAGCAACAATCGCTCTGGAATGATCTGGTGTTATTTTGTCAACTATGGTGTCAGTGGGAGAACAAGTAGAGTCATGGTTATTTTCAACTAGAGTGTCTTGATTTGTCGGCAAATTGATGTCACACACGGGATCAGATATCCCTGAATCTAATGCAGGAGTTTCCGGAGACCTAAAAAGTTAAATGATGATATTAGGTATATAGTGTCTAATAGTAATAATCAACTTAAGATATCTGAATCATAATCATAAGCAAATTTCATTTACAAGCACTACCATTTCCCTTTCATAAATCAACTATGGAAACGAAAAGAAACTATGTTATCAAACTTAGCTCACCTGATAGGTTCGGATGTTTCGCATTGAGAAGAAGGATCACCAACACAAGAAACAGGAAGAGAAGCTAGTAGAGAACTAGGCTCCAACATGAAACTGAGGGCATCCAGATTCTCATTGCAAGATAAACCAGTCTGCTCAAGTGTTCTATTGTCATCTCCAATGTCTTCTCCCTGAAGAAGAACACCGACATTCATACCGCCTCCAATTATAGCCATAACTGCCTCCATGACTGTCCTCTACAAAAACATTATAGCAATACACAATGCAAAGGTTAGATCCAAATGTATGGATGAATCTTTAACAACAATAATAATTTTTGAAACCAAAATAAATATATGTATTTAGCAAGATTTATACCTTTAGTGAACCAACAGTTGCAGTTTCGGGAACCTCGATGTAAAGCTCTGGTATCTTAAACGACTTAATGCGAAATTTCACTGTTCAAAAGGAACATATATCACATGAGTAACGGTTTAGTGTACAGAATCCTCAGTTACCATACAATAAACGATGAAGGGATATTAGAGAATTAGTTAGTGGTTACCATGAGAATCCTCGGTTACTTGCAGTTTCGAAGAGGAGCTAGGCTTGTGTCCATCCATTCCTTTCTCAGGCGAATTTGACACACTCTCGCTGCTAAATCCTCCATCAGAAGTTACTCCAGAAACCCGGTCAAAGAATTTCCTCCTCTTAACAATGGTGCTGTGGCGAGATCTGTCGGAATTGTTACAAGTCTTCCTCTTACGATAAAGAGGTACTTCGAGATCTACAAATTCAATAATACTTTTTTAGTTTAAAACACAATCAAAACAATCATGGTATGTATGCATTTGGTACCACACTTACCAGATCTAGAAAGTTCACAGTCCTTCAACTTTGGAGCAACGTTCCAGTATTTAGAAGACAGCAGATTCTTGATTCTGCGGTGTGCCATGCGTCGTGGAGACCTAAAAGCCTTCGACTTAGTGCAAACCTTTGTGCACCTTAAAAAGTTTTCGTCATCATCTCTAAAATCTATCTTAATGCCATTCCCACGCTTGGCAAAGGAATCGGTGGGGAAAGGCTTCCTATGAAGTGGATATTTTACATTAGTTTTTGAGTCGGCCAGAGAAGGAGACATGTACAATTCTAGCCGATCTTTCAAACCACATTTATCGGATCTGAATCCTTTCTTAATTTTCCTGTTACAAGACTCCCTGAAATTTTCAGGTGCTTCTACTAATCTATTAGTATAACTTCCATATTTATTATATGATTCAACCGTTTCAGTCTTCACATTAGCTATTTCAACTTTTTCCAATGAAAAATCGGACTTCACGTGCAGAAGAGGTTTCTGATCACGGTTTTGTGAGGCTACGTCAGTTGTAAATATACTATCTGTACAGGTTCCTTGATGAATTCCCTCCATCATCGATGGTTTACCTTCATCTTGTCGATCTTGCACAATGACACCTTGGCTATTTGCTTCGGATGCATTGCTAGAAGCAGAACTTTCACTTTCCTCCAATAGCTTGCCAGCTATCGACGCCAATATTTCAAAAGCACAAACTTGACCATCCTCAACCGTTTTGTTTAATGCACCCCTTCCCTGAACAATTGTCAAACATAAAGGGATTAGCGAATTCAAATCACGAAAATGAAATGCATAACACAATTGCGAAGAATGCATCGAGTACTTACTCTTGCAGATCTAGGAGCTTTAGGAATAACCGGAACTTGAAAGCCAGTGAATCCATTATTTACCCTCTTCTTCAACACCATAGTTTAAAGATATATCTCTCATCAAATAATCAGAAGCATCAATACACGAGATCTTCGTCACTGTCATAATAACATTGAAGGAGTTTAACATATTTCAAATCGCAGTTAATATATAGTCAAACGGCTATTGAATCTTCGCATACATCCAAAGAATTAAGTTGAATAATCTAATCTTCAGATTCAATTAAACCGGACAGTTACTTTTCATGTGGATTTATATTTTACAGCATAAAGGCAAAAAAGAATATTCACAACATTAATTTGGCAACTAGCATTGAATTACAAGCGAAATAAATATGATGTGAAATCACAAGATCCATCCAATTGTAACGGTTGAATATAATTTCTGCCCCAATTGAATACACAAGGAACAATTAAGATCAGATTTAAACAAGTCAAAAAACTACCAATTAAACTCATGAATTCAATTTCATTAAACATAACAACAAAAAATGGCTGCTATTGGCTGCAAAGAATGAATCCAGATCACTGAATCCGAAAACTGATCGCTTGAAAGATCGATGCTATTATGGATTCAGATGAATTCCATGGAATTTCAAGAAACAATTCCGATTCCATGGTAATACAAGAATCAAATCCATGATCAAAATCAAAAAGAAAACACACACACCAAAGGATGATAAAAATCAAGATCATCAAAACTCAAAAGTGAAAGAAGAAGAAAAAACTGCTATTTGCTGCAATAGTTGATGAGTGCTAACTGTTGAAGATCAACACAAAACAAACCAAGTTCTTTTTCCAAATCAAAGAACATGGAATCAAAATTCAACACAAAAACAAGTCCAAAACACCCCCACATAAAAAAATTCAAAATTTTCATATTGAAATCAACGAAAAACCACTTACATACGACAAAAACACCTTAACTTCCACGATCGGATCTCAATTCTCAATTCTTCACTAAACCCCATAATTTTCTTATTATTAAAAAAAAAAAACAGAATCTTCAAAATGTTAGAGCAAAATTAATCCACACGCTACCACAATTTCTCTTATTATCAAAATCTCCATAATTCAATAAAGAACTCCACAGATTCAACAAACAATCTTCACCATGATGAGATCGTAAAAACAAACACATCAACAACAAAAAAAAAAAAAAAAAAACACTAAAACCCAAAACCCAAAATTCAAAATTCAAAACCTCTGAAATAAACCAAAACAACAAAAACAAACTCACCTCTTGTAAAAACAACATTCGAACAACGATCCGAGGAATCAAATTGCGATCACGTAACGAAAATTCCGAGGTAACCAATTTTTTTCTGACAGAGAAAAAAATGTCTAAGATCTAAACAGAATTTGCAACTGAAAACACAAAATCCTCAAGTTATATTTTTTGTTCTTTGTTCTTGAATTTTGATTATTTTTTATTTAAAATGAAAAGAAAAGAAAAGAAAAGAAAAAAAGAAATAATTGTTATGTGATTGAGATGAGATGGAAGAAAACAAAAGAATAGATAGAATAGTAGATAGAAGAGTTTAAGACACAAAAACCCACCAATACCCATGAAACAGTACCCTTAAACCCTTTATAGCTACGTTGTTAACACCACATAACCGGATTAGTCGGTAAAAGTGTTATGTTTACCGGTTATAGTAGGTTACTTTTTACAAAAACCCTCTTTAGACCCATTTCTTTCTTAACCCCTAACTCAACCAAATCCAAACCCAAACCCAAACCCATCCTAACCCCTATGACACGTGGAGGCTTGAAATTTTTTGTAAAGAGATGAGACAGAAAATAGGAAAATATTGATTGAGATTTGGCTTTTTACTATTAAGGGGTGAGTGTGTCTGTGTGTGTGTTCATTTTTATTGCTTTTCTTTGATTATCTCTTTTTTATGGTCCATGTTTTTTATCATTCATTTATTATTAGTAGTACTTTCTCTAATCTTATTATAAAAAATTAAAATTTATAGAATATTTGATGTATCTGGTCTATAATGTAAATTAGATACATCATACATTCTATAAAAAAATAAAATTATAATTATATTTTATGAATTTAAAAAATAAATATAGGAAAATATTGATTAGTAGTACTTTCTCTAATTTTTATATATAAAAAAAAATGTTTTTAAGATTTATAGAATATTTGATGTATCTTGTCTATAATATAAACCAGATACATCATACATTCTATTAACTCTTTTTTATAATTATATTTTATGAATTTAAAAAATAATTTTTTTTATAATAAAGATTGTGGCTCAATTCATTAATTTGTCTTTTCAAATAACTTTTTTTTCCTTCTAAATATTCATACGATAATGATAAATTTTCCTTGTGATATTGCATTTCATAAATCCAAATTATGTGACTTTTGACATAAATCCAAATTATGTGACTTTTGAAAATGAAATCCAATTTACTTGTGTTTGACTCTTTTTTTTTTTACTTAAATTTATGTTTGACTTATACTTAAAAAATGGTGTAAATCATACACCTTATGCATGGTGGATTCGAATTACATGTAGGTTTGACTGTATATAGTTTTCTTATAATTTGAGGAGATTTAGTCGTTCGATTAATATCGATTGGTCCATATTTAAAACAGTTTTAATAAAAGAGGAAAAATAATTTTAAATCTTGGTCGTCCAATTTTAATCCCTACAACATCGCATGCCAGATTTGTGGTGGAGCGAGGAATTAAGCATCAAGAGGATGAAGTCCAACGACAACAATTTGGTTAAATAAATGCTTAAAATACAAAAAGTTTGTTTGTATAGTAAGTCTAAGTTAGAACTAAGAAGTTCAACGTTGAATCAAAATGTAAATGTTGAATAAGATGTAATATAAGTGAGAGGATTTGTATATCTAATTGTGAAGAGGCTGTGATCAATGTTGATGGGAGGTTTATAGCTGACTTTGAAATGATTTAGGTGGTTGCATTGTCACTAATCACTATGGTTGAGCTTTGGACAATTGTGAAAGCTTCAAGTGTTAAACGATCGTGGTTTTATGTAAATTGGGATTGAATTTGATTCAGTAAAAATCTTGTCTCTTAGATCAAATGGGTCTATATAGAAGAAAATTGAGAGAAAGATAAGTGCTTTGTTTTTCTTATAATTGTGAACACTGATTACAAGAGTTGGAAAAGAGATAAATATATAGAGAGCAATGTGCAACAGCTCTGCATAATTATAGCTTGATGAATCCTAAAAAATAGAGAAGTTTCCTTTATTTGAGGAAATAGGAATATCGGTTAGTTGACTAATTTGAATTGCTGCAATTATAGCCTTTAATCTCCAACAGCTCTCCATTGATTGTGCCATCAATATGAGATTTCACTTTGCTGCAGTCTTGCCTTTTTCCTTCTCTGTACAGTAAGTATCATAACTGCTGTCTAAGGACAGCTGCATACTGCTAATACCCTCCCTCAAACGAGGCCGAGGTTGAAGGCAGAGTTTGGGCTGGAAATGTACGAGAGCAGACTTTGACACTGGTTTAGTGAAGAGGTCAGCAACTTGATCATTGGTGGGAATGTAGTGAGTGGCAAGAAGGCCTAGTGCAACTCGTTCGCGAACAAAATGGTAATCCAATTCAATGTGCTTGCTGCGGGCATGAAAAACTGGATTGATGGTCATGTGAAGAGAACTAATATTGTCACAATAGAGTATTGGAGGTGAGGCAAGGGGAACATGAAGGTCTTTCAAAAGGAATGTCAACCATGCGAGTTCAGCTGCTGTGTTTTCCATGGCCCTATATTCAGCTTCAGTGCTGGAACGAGAGACTGTGTGTTGTTTCTTTCCACACCATGAGATGATATTTCCTCCAAGAAAGGTGCAGTATCCGGTGGTAGAGCGTCGAGTAGTAGGACAACCTGCCCAATCTGCATCAGAAAATGCAAAGAGATCAAGTGTAGTATTGGAAGTGAAATGAAGACCTACATTGATTGTTCCTTTGACATATCGTAAGATACGCCGAACCATTTTTAAATGTATAATTGTAGGAGAATGCATGAATTGGGATACATAGTTAACACAATAGGAGAGATCGGGCCGAGTAAGAGTGAGATATTGTAGAGCTCCAACAAGCCCACGAAAGTAACTTGGATCATCAAGGGGAGTGTCATTTGATGCAATCTTGGTTTTCGCTTCAAGTGGTGTGCTCATTGGCTTACAATCAACCATGTTAGCTCGTTTAAGGATAGTAAGAGCATAGTGAGTCTGAGATAGATGGAGTCCATCGGTTGTCGGCAGTATCTCAATTCCAAGGAAGTGGTGAAGAGGTCCCAAATCCTTCATAGCAAATTCAGATTGCAAAAGTTGAATGAAATCTGAAACTAGAGAAGCAGTGGATCCCGTGAGAAGTATATCATCTACATAAAGGAGAAGAATTAAAGATCCTACAGTGGAATGCAAAATAAATAAAGATGGGTCAGCCAAGCTACAAAAAAAACCATAATCAATAAGAAAAGAACTAAAGCGATCAAACCATGCCCGAGGCGCTTGTTTAAGGTCATAAAGAGCCTTTTGAAGTTTGCAGACATGGTTAGGGTATTGAAGATCAACGATGCCGGGAGGTTGTTCCATGTATATGTTTTCAGAAAGGACACCATGTAGAAAGGCGTTTTTAACGTCTAGTTGTCGAATGGACCATTTCTGAACAAGAGCTATAGTGATGATTAATCGGATGGTTCCCGGCTTAATTACGGGGGAGAAGGTTTCGGTATAGTCCACTCCATCTACTTGGTGATATCCTTTTGCTACAAGGCGGGCTTTGAGGCGGTCTAATGATCCATCTGGTTTGAGTTTTGATTTGAAGACCCATTTAGAGCCAATAACATGTAGGTTAGGGGTGCGAGGAACAAGTTTCCAAGTTTGATTCTTATGTAAGGCCTCAAGTTCTTCATCCATGGCTGCCTTCCATCCAGGATGAGCTAAAGCTGAACGAATATTATGCGGATTACGTGGGATGTCGGCACTAGGTGTGGTGATTAAGGCATACTTAGGATTAGGCTTTATAATTCCATGTTGTGAACGAGTAGTCATTGAATGCATAGGTAAATTTTGTGGAGATTGGGTCTGGAGAGATGATTCAGGCTCAGGCTGTAGGGTTGAAGCATTTGTCCCAAACTCAATTTCTTCTTCAGTTTGTAAATGATGTTGAGAGTTTTCAAGGTTTTCTGGGTTAGGTTGTGCGTGTTGTTCCAAATGATTGACATGCATTGTAGGGAGCTGTAAGGAAGAAGAATGCATTAAATTTGTTGGTAACGGACTTAAGCACGGTGGAGTTGGAGCTGTTTCTATCAAGTCTGCACAAGAATCAGGGTTAGTGTGAGGTAGCCAAGAGTCAAATATACTAACTACATGTGGTGTAGGAGAGGGGATTGTATTGTGATGATTACTCTTATATGGAAAAAACAACTCATCAAAAACAACATGCCGTGAGATAAAAAAAAAATTACTAGAAGGGTGAAAGCATTTATACCCTTTATGTGTATTACTATATCCAACAAAAACACAAAGAATAGTTTTTGGATCAAATTTGTGACGTCGTGTGTCCCATGTGTAGGGGAAGCATTTAGAGCCAAAGACTCGTAGTGAAGAATAGTTTGGATGTGTCCCGTGCAAGGCAAAATAAGGAGTTTCAAAATTAAGAGAAGATGATGGAAGTCTATTAATAAGATGGACAGCTGTAGTAAAGGCTTCGACCCATAGAAATAAAGGAACACCACTATGAAACAACATAGTCATACCTAGTTCACGTATTATTCTATGTCGCCTTTCAACCATACCTGTTTGTTCGGGGGTATATGGGCATGATACCTGATGGATAGTACCTGTTGCACGAAAATGAGTTGAAAGTTTGGAGTTGATGAACTCTCCTCCATCAGAGTGAAATATCTTAATTTCTTTGTTAAATTGTTTTTTAACATATTGTTCAAACGATAAGTAAGCATTAACAAAGTCAGATTTATGTTGTAAGGGAATAATCCATGTATACTTAGAGAAATCATCAACCAAACATGCATAATATTTGAATTTAGCAATAGATAAAATAGGAGCAGGGCCCCATAAATCACAATGTATTTTTTCAAAGATAGTAGAACTAGAATGCTCAGACGAAGAAAAAGGTAATTTACTAAGTTTTCCCAATTGACAACTATCACAAAGATGTTTAGATTTCAAAGTTCCAACTACATCAATTAGCCCTTTATTCTTTAGAAGTTGTAAAGCTAAAGTTTGAGGGTGTCCTAGACGTTGATGCCAAATATCTGCCGACCCAGATTTGAAGCGATAAGAAAAATATGATTCAGGCACAGATGAGAGGACATATAGATCACCCTTGCGTCTCCCTGTAATCATTGGTTCCCCCGTTTCTCGTTCCTTTACACAAAAATCAGAATTAGAAAATTCACAATTAACAGGATATTGATTGGTTAATTGGCTTACAGAAAGCAAATTCTTTTTTAAGTCAGGGACAAGTAAAACATTATGAAGAGGTAGTGTAACATTTTTTTGCTTAATGAAGGAGTCTCCAATACCATGAATTGGTAGAGAAGAACCATCACCAATGAGCACAGAGTCTGTACCTGAATATTGTCGTATGTTACTCAACATACTTGCTTTACCTGTCATATGATTAGAGGCTCCAGTGTCTGAGGTCCATTCTGTCTCAGCAATTGTGTTGTCCAAAGTGAGTGCTGCAAGTGCTTGAGGTATATCATCAGATTGTGTGGGTTTCTTTGGCACCCACCAACATATTTTTGCTATATGACCCACAACATCACAATATTGACATTTCTCATTTCGATAAAGTTCTCGCTCTGCCGGAGTCATGCGGCGCTCTCCTGGAGGTGGAGGACGACGCTGTTGCGTGGTCAGCGTGGGGTGACTTTTGTTTTGGTTACTAGATTGTTGAGCATGAAACCCTCGTCCTGTTGATGTGAAGGTTTGAGAATTCCCCCGATTTCGAGAAGAATTTTGACGAGATCATTGTTGTTGTCCGTAAAAGGCCATTTGAGGAGTAAGTGAGTTTTGCATGTTGTTACGGCTGGAAAACCAATTGCGCCGTTGATCAAGGCTCTGGAGTTGTGAGATAAGCTCAGAGTATGATGGTCTTGGAGGTTTTAACATGGTGGTTGTGAAGGTTTCATAATCAGGGCCAAGACTTGTGAGGAGATAAAATACATTTTCTTTGTCTGGGATTGGTTTCCCGATTGCAGCAAGGCTGTCACATAGACCTTTGAAAGTGCGAATGTGTTCACCAATAGTTTGATTTTCTTCCTTGCGGAAGTACGTCATTTGTTGACGGAGTGTAAACTCACGCTCTTGTGAATCCTCTGCATATGCATCTTTGAGTGCAGACCAAACGGCATGAGCAGTGTCTATGCCAACAACCAGTCCAAGTGCTTCTTCGGAGAGAGTTCCGATTATCCAACCTCGGAGAAGACGGTCTGCCTTGCGCCATTTGACGAATTCGTCAGTTATTTTTGGGACAAATTGTTCTAAGTTAGTGGTGTTGTTGGGATCTGGGGTTGTGAATTGAGTAGGGGCTGGGTCTTCATTTGTTAGATGACCAACCAAATCTTGACTTTCTGCAAGGGCTAAGGCCTGTTCACGCCACAATGGGTAGTTTGTAGGGTTGAGTTTTAGAGTGATAAAATTACCAACATTGAGGGATAGAGAAGTCGTGATTTTTTTATGGGTGGGTGTTCACAAATCAAAAAAAGGCTCGTGATACCAAGAAGAAAATTGAGAGAAAGATAAGTGCTTTGTTTTTCTTATAATTGTGAACACTGATTACAAGAGTTGGAAAAGAGATAAATATATAAAGAGCAATGTGCAACAGCTCTGCATAATTATAGCTTGATGAATCCTAAAAAATAGAGAAGTTTCCTTTATTTGAGGAGATAGGAATACTGGTTAGTTGACTAATTTGAATTGCTGCAATTATAGCCTTTAATCTCCAACAGCTCTCCATTGATTGTGCCATCAATATGAGATTTCACTTTGCTGCAGTCTTGCCTTTTTCCTTCTCTGTACAGCAAGTATCATAACTGCTGTCTAAGGACAGCTGCATACTGCTAATATATATGTGACACCATTACTACATGATTCGACAAATTACTCAACTTATTTTTCTCTTATTCTTTGACTCATTTGCATTATGAAACTAACCAAGTTGTTGACGATCTTTCCAAATTGTTGATGATTCTTTGACTCGTTTTCAGTGTTTGAACTTCAATTCATTCATGTATAATGTAATGTCCCTATAAATCAAGTAAATATCATGCGAACAACAAACTTAATATTATTTTTTTTTACTTAAACAACAAGCTTAATACTTGATTGGATAATAATTGACAAAATTATAAATTAGATAGTTTAATACTATAGGTCAAAACTTGATATCTGATTATACTTAATTATAGGTAAATTGTCTTTCTTTTTCCATTAAAAATTCAAGAATATTTTGTTGGGTTGATTGCAATGTAAGTCTCATATTGCTAATGAAAGAAAAAAGGTCAAGAAAATTATATTTGAGAAGTCTCACATTGCTTAGAAAAGTGAAGAGTGGAGGAGCTCATTGTTATATATAGAGACCTCAAATTTCTTGTTTCAACGCACCAGTCAGTAACACTTTAAGCTTATATATGACTTTTTTGTTTTTCTCTTGTACTTTTTTATTAGAGTGTTGTCTATGTGTTGTAACAATTTTCACATAATATTTATTCTCTGGTTGTCGATTTTGACAACGGCCGTGATTTTTTCTCCAGGTTTCCAAGTTATATTCTTATGTTGTTGATTGCATTCTTTTATTTTTTTTCTATGCTTGTTTTTCCAACATAGTTAACAAAATTAACATAGTTAACAAAATTTAAAGTCTTGTTATCTCATTGTTAGACTCCTACAATAGAGCTTCTTGTATTCAATTGAATCTCACATGTAAAAATCATTTATTTATAATTTTTTAATAATTCAATCCCTCCAACTCAATACCTTTAAAAAAAAATTATATGAGTCTCACCAATAACACATCTCATTAGTAACTCTACATCAATATAAATGGATCCCACAAAAATAAAATATTACCATTGATTATTATAGAACAAATATATATCAGATACTTTTTGTATTTTGCTCCAATAAATATACAATGATTAGAAAATAAATACCCACTATTAAAGATGGTAACAAAAATTAATACAGTACAAATTTTGGCAAATAAAAACTTTTTCAGAAAATATTGCGATCTTAATGATGAACACACAGAAGTAGTTTAAAAGAGCTTCCAATTCCTGCAGTTAAAGTAAAGAATTTGTCAATTACTCAATTGTACATACAAAGTTGATGATCAATGATTCAAATGATATTGACATTACACTTCTTTTTTTCTTTTTTTTTATAAAAAGTACACTGGTAAATAAATAGTACTCCTACTACTATAGAAGATTACATTAATTAATACTAGTAAAATGATAAAAACAAAATAGTTTAATTTATATGCCCCTTCAGTGTAAAGTTATTTTGCACATGTGTCTAATAATATACCGACACATCATATATGGTAATTAAAAATACATGATGTGTCACATTCATTAAATGATGTGGCAACGCGTCATTGGATGTATGTGTAAAAAAAAATTATACCGACGGTGCACAACAATTAAACTCAAAAACAAAATAGTTTAATTGATATGCACTGACGGTAAAAAATAGTTTTACATGATCGTCCAATAAATAACCATCATTTTGCCATATCATATCGAGAAAGTGGGGTAAAGTAAGGTGATGTGAAGGAAAACATGATTGATATTGATTGACAGTATAAAATTATTTTACACAATCGGTGAATATTAATTAAATCCAAAAGCAAAAGTTGAATGGTTGAAAAACAAAAGGTGGTTCATGTGGTTGGAAAAAAAACGAGGGGCCAAAAGTTGTTGACTTGACAGTTATTTATGCGCTATGCTAACAGAGTTTCGTGTCAAACTATGTTTGCTACAGTATTATTAACATTTTTAGTTTTTATTTTATTTTATGACGTTATCTTATCTAACTGTGTTGCTCTGAATACATCGCAGGCATCATCACCTTCTTCGCAGCAAAAGTGTCGTGGGTCCCAAACCACCGTCTTTTTATTCGAAACGTGTCATTTCTTCAATTACTTTTCGGGTCAAACTAACTCAACTGGACTTGGGTAACCCGAATTAATATTTGACTGTTAGATCATTTGTTCAAATCCCTACAATATTTGTTTTTCATGATTTTAGTTCTAGTCAATTTAATTATTAATAATTATTTTTTATGTGTTTTTTTATGTTATTTAGAATTTAAATAGACAATGATGTTTTTTAATAGTTTTTGTTACGTTTTTTTATCAGGGACGATTTTTAATATTCGAACAGGGCGTTCAAATAGTCGAGAATGATCATGTTGATTTATATTCATGGTATTTGATCAGTATCCTCAATTCATCTATTAAGAAAACTCGTTTGGACATGGGTTTTCACAATACATCAAGGAGAATGGGTCAACCCATATTTTTTCAACAACTCCGAAAAATCATTGTGGAACTTATTTTTTGCTTTGCCGGTCAGGTATGGTCTAACCCTTATCTTATATCTTAAATTAACAATATTCTTCTTGTGATAATACCTAAAATTGAGAAACCTAAATTGTTTCTCAAATTACACTTATTATTGCTTTATATAATGTTGTTTATAAAGTTATTTTTAAATTTATTTATAACAAAATTAAATATTTATTGTACTTGAAGGGATAATTTCACGGTATCAACCTAGTTTTAGTCCTCAAATAAATATCAATCATATTTAGAGGGAAAAAACATATTTTTAACTCTAAAAAAATTGAAAAAATGGTATATTACAGACAAAATATATATATATATATATATATATATAAGTTATACTTATAGATGATCCCCAACTTAGTCAATAAAAGTTTAATATTATAAGTTTTATATTATTTATATTTAATTTTAAAAGGTTATACTATTAAAATTGCTTCAAAAGTCTCTAAACAAGTTGGGTCGGCCCTTATTGATTCTTGAAATAGATTTTCTGATAAACACGTGTTAAACGTGTCATTAAAATTCTTGAATGTACCAAAATTGATAACAAATCTATAAATGTCTCTTTAGTTAATCATTTTGATCTTTAAATTTAACTATGTTTCTTGTCGTTTAGGTGAATTCTTCGGTATATATCTTATTTAAATTTAAATGTGTATCGGTACATTTATTGAAGTAGGCGATTATAATAAGTTTATAAATAGTGTTTATTAATTTTTCTATATTAAATATTATTTATGGACTTTAAGAATTGTACACATTTGTAGTGTATAAGTACATGTCCAAATAATAAGTGTACAAGAATGATCACCTTATTTTAGTCCCCAAGTGTGTTTTTTTATTAATCAACTTAATTCATAAATGGCAAATATATATATGGGAGCACTTCAAGTGAGAGGAGTGTTGTATTGTGAGAGATGAGAGGAACAAATATTAACCATTGATATAAAAGAATGGTCCGGATTAAATTTCAGTCTTTTAAGTGCAGGTTACTCTTTCGTAATACACACCACCCCCTTTCTGCGATTTTCACTTGCGGTCGATTCGTTACTCGCTGCTACTTATCCGATTAAAAAAAATCTGGAATTTAAGATTTCTTACAATGAAGCCCAAAATCTGTTAATTACATACTACCTTTTAAGTTTTACGGCCATTGGTAGAAAAAGCATATGAGAATCTCGTTGATTGCCATCGATGCACACAGGACCAACAAAAACAAAATCAAAATCAATCTTGTTGTTTTTAATAATAACAAACAAAAAATCGAAATCAATCCTCCATTGAATTAAAATTGGCTAAACCTTCTTTTAGGGTAAAACTGTGCAAAATAATTGAATGGTTATGAGTGGGTATAATGAATTAGATGTCTGGTAAATGAAACATGGAATGCCGCTGGGGAAGACAAAGAGAGATATTATAGCGTGCATTGAACCTTAATTATTAATTAAAGTTAAGATTTAATCAGGACCGTCCTTTTATATCCAATGGTTAATATTCGTTTCTCTCATCTCTCACAATAAAGCACTCCTCTTACTTGAAGTGCTCCCTATATATATATATATGGGGAACTATCAAGTAAGAGGGTTGTTATTGTGAAAGATGAGAGAGGGTTTAATAACAACTATAGGATTAAAATAAATGGTTTAGATCAATTGTCACTTTGGTATACTCTCACGTGCTCTCTTTTGCCGGTTTCTCTTCCTTCGCACACGACTAAGAAAACCGCCATTGGCAGAAATAGAGTTCGAACAAAAGCGATGCATATTTTATTGGTAAAATTCATAACGCATCGTCATTTTCATGTTCAGTGTCCTCATCTATTTTATCATTATCCAAAAAAAAACCTTGCAATTTGCGACATCTGTGAACAGAATTCGGATTAAATTGAGTTAATCCTTATAAAAAAATGCTACAAAATCAATATATACCTCCACTTTCGTGAAAATATGGTGTTCTAGAAACAATTTAATAGCCATTGTTAAGAGATGAGAGGGTTAAATCACAACCTTTAGATATTTTGTAGACATTTTATATATTTATTAGAAACAGTTTAATAAACATTTTGTCCCCTCTAATTTTATATTTATTGTAATTTTTGTCTTAATTAATGTGTTTTGCCATGAAAAATTGTAATGTTTTTCGTAAAAAATACTGAATTTATATTTCAAAAGAGATATTTTATTATTAAATTTAATATTGGGCAATAATTCACCTTTTTAAAGGAAAAAATACCTGTTTGGATCAAATTTACAACAAATATCAAAATACAACCCAAAAAATGTAATTAAAAAGGGGTATATATGTATGAGTTTAATAGAATAAAGGCACTAAAATGAAATTAAACCAATATGGTATAAAAAATAATTAGTAAGAACTGTGATCTCTGCTGATTCTCCTTCTTGTTGATTCAAGTTTGGTTGTACAAATTATGACCCTTAAGTTTTGATGATAACAAAGTATATATAACAATTTTGTACATTAATCGTTTCACTAAGTGTGCAAAATTTCAAGTAAAAAGAAAGCATTTTGAAGAGTATCATTTGAAGTTAGTACAATTAAGCACCAAAATCAAATAATTTATAAAAAGGACATATATGTTGAAATCCTTAAGCAATGTAATACCAATGGATCTCTTAAATTCACGTCACTACCTCGTACTAACTATAACTATGAAATCAAAGGACATTTCTATTCTCTCCTCAACGGCATTATTCTTCATCAACTATATAAAGAGAACAAAGAGAATTTGAAGGTGTTAAGTCTTTTGAATAAGAACAACATAGCAAAAAATATACTTAGCCATTATTTTGTCACACTCTTAAGTTTTAAACCTTGAATTTCATTTGTGTATCTGCTTGTTTAGAAGCATCTTAGTAAACACACATAGGAACGGATACAAAAACTAACCAAACGGGGGACTGACCATTTTTTTTAATAAATATTACATAAAATTTAATTGTAATTTATATAAATAGGGATCAAATTATACCAATATAAAACTATTTTACATTGATTTATTTATCAGAATTAATTTACACTATGATTATACATAGAAATTATAGTCTATTAATAATAATTATGTATAAAATAACAACTTTAAATATATAGTATATACAACATTAGGGGTGGGAGGGAGGGGCCAAAGCCCACCCTTGCCACCCCTTGAATCCGTCCCTGCACACAAACCTTGTATTTCAACCTTATTTGAATTTCCTTGAGGGACTAGGTTTAGTCGGCTGTCTTAAGAAGTCATTGACAGTTTGTCTTTGAGTTTGTATAGTCAATTTGATTAGTGGATTAAGATCTTTTGATAAGGTAAAACTACTCTCACTGGACTTAGCCTAATTAACGATGAACCAATATAAAAATCTTGTAGTGATTTGTTTCTATTCTTTTTGTGTTGTCTTTGTTTAGTGTGAAATTTTTTTAATCTAAATACCCAATTCAAATCTCTTTTTCTTGTGTTTCTTGAACCTACGATTCTAATTCATTTATGCATGGTTAAAACTATTATGATACAGTTTCACACACTCATAGGAAAAAATAAATGATTGGTTACCCAAAATGTGCTTGTTAACATTGTTAGAGTGGAGAAGAGAGTGAGAGAGAGAATAGTTTCATCAATGAGTATTGATTTTATTGATCATATGAATACAATTTATAGAGATACAAATTGTAGTGTATTGCTTGGTTAACAAGCTAACTAGAGTAACTAACTCAGGTTAGTTACTAACTAACCAACAAACCAAAAGTAGTTACAACAACATGTTATAACTAACAAACTAACAACTATCTTACAAAACAAGTAACTAACAGAAACAGAGGGACAGATACTCCAGCATCTGGTACAACATCTTGTGCAACTGATTGAATTGTTCTTCAACAAACATTTGTCACAAGGAAAAATATACAGTGTTTGTGGGAGATTTGTGCTAATGATAATCAAAATAATAACTATATGAACGGAAACCGACAATTAATTAAACCAAGCCATTTGGAGAGATTGAACTAAACCTTAAATTCAAAGACGAAACCAACTCTTCATATACATATGTCATCCTGAATTGTTTACTAGTCTATATATAAATATAAATATATATAATATAGTAGTAATATATAATTTCAATTATCTCTTTTGAATAAAATATAGTTGCCTCCTTTGTACACCAAAAATAGAAGTTAGTTAATTATGTAACTTTTTTCTAACGCGGTAGCTGGAAGTTGAAGAAAAGTATCTATCATATGAATATATTCAAACTTTTTATGTCTGGGTCAATTTTGTTAGGCTAGCTGTATAACTAGGCAAATGGTAAATGCATTAGATTAAATATGGTATATGGTCAAGGATATTCGTATCATATACAAAGTGCATAAATTAAAGTTTGTCTATGCATCGGCGAGCTTTTATTTTTGGGGCACAGAAGCAAAGAACAATGATCGACACAATTCAGTATGGAAATTTTGTGGAGTTTGATGCAAGTATTGTGTGTTAATATAATATTATTTATTTTGATTCTTTTAATCTCCAACGAATATAAGCCTAGTATAATTTAATGTAAGCTCTTTAAATGTGTAAATGTTACCAATCATATACCGTGATTAGAAGGACAGAAAAGAGCAACATTTGAAGATCATGTGAAAATATATATTTATTGTGAAAATTAATAATATGAAAATACAGATTATTTAAGTTGTAAAGAAAAGTTTGTTTTGTTGTGTGTGAGAGTCAGGAAGCATGTTCCAAAAGTAAATTAAGCTTTCTCGATGATTACACAATTGGAAGCAAATTACAACCATGTTTCAAAGAATCTTAGTGCCAAATCAATACACATATTAATTAATATGTATTTATTTTTTCACCGCAAAATCCGTCCTGACAGCATAATTTCTTTCGGTTGTCCGTTCTCGCATAATTGTTTCAGCCTCTTCCGATCACAATTCCGATGAATCGAACTGTGATTCTGCTAACCAAATCCAACGTCAATCACCACTATATCGACTAACGATTTATCATATTAAGTAATACTCCCTCCGGTCCTATATATAAGGAACACTTTGGTTTTTTTTTTTTTGTCATTTTTATAAGAAACACTCTTTAAATTTATTCTTTATTAAACAGATAATCTTTTTTATACCCTTATTAAATTGTATAAAATGTAATCTATTCAAATGTTATGCATTAATTACAGACACATTCTCAAAGCTAGTTTTGGAATAACACATAACATTTTAGAATTTTTAATAAAAAAAATAAGTCTCCGGCCTGTGTGTTTTTCTCAATGTGTTCCTTATATATAGGACCGGGTGAGTATTAATCAAAATGAGGGACCTCAAAATGATACTAATGATTATTTTATTGTGAACAAAGAAGATTAATTGAATTTTAATTATTATCAATAAAATTCGTATCACTGAACTGACATAGTATATATATACTCCCTCCGTTCCAAATTATAAGAGAAAAAATAAAAATCACATTTATTAAGAAAAAGTAAAACATGATAATTTGAAATATGTATTTATGAGTTTTCCTTGGAATAAGTTGTATGAGAAGATGTAAAAACATTCTTATTGGTTGTTGTTTATTGAGAAAATGGGACAGAAAAAAAATTAAATGCAATTATGAGATTAGGGAAAAAAACATTCTTAAAAATAGTTTTTCCCTTATAAGGATATTTTCCCTTATAATTTGGAACGGAATGAGTATATATTAGATAAATTACTCCATGTTTAAATTAAATGAACTTTTTGTAGATCTTGAGTGATAATATATTTAATACAGATAGGATTAAATGAACTTTTTTTTTTTTGGTATAAGAGGGGCATCTTATTATAATTTGATCGAATAGTTATGGGTGTGATTTGATTTACAATCAAAGAAACAATTAGCATGTGATTACTTGTGAGTACAGCATGTCTCCGTTTGCTCCGCCAGCTAGTTGTCCCCTTGAAGGCTGGATGGATGGATCCATTTCCATACCATAAAATGAGAGACAAATCAAAAGCATTGCTTTGCTAGCTAGCTAACGTGATTCACAAGGTTGCAATTGGATGCATATATGGGGCAGCAAAAAGAGGGTAACATAATATGCAGTAAAGACAACCATAAAAAAGTCACTTGTTTTAACCAAAGCAATCTAATCTCTTTTCTACATTCTATCATAGTTTTTGTTTTTGGGTGTGGTGTTATATGATAGATTTTCATACAATGCCAAATTAGGCCATTTATCTTTCACTTTTCACATATATGTTAGATTATTGTTATTAAATTCAATATATGAGCATTACTTAGTTTATAGGGAAAGTATATAATATGCGGGAGATGGTTTCAGATTTGGATTCATCACTATTCATTTTAAAAAGTGGAATTTTAATTACGGGTTTATAGGTATGAGTGGCCCGTACAATCCGGTGACTCATTCCAACTTGTATTTTACCTGAAATCGTTTAAGTGCAGATTCAATCCGAACCACTGTATTCAAATTCGAAGTGGTTTGGTTCGGGTAACAGATTTATGATTATAAACTCATCAACCTGCGAACTCCTCCCGTTTTAAAAAAATTGTTACATTTATTTTTTCGACAATATAGTTTAAGTTTTCTATGTATTAGAATTTTAAATTTTGATACTATATTTGAAGTGTTTCTGATAATCTTAAATGTGTTTCGATCCGACTTCAATTCCACATATCCGAGAGATTGTTCGTTTTGGGTTAATCCGTCACGGTTTTGTCCTTTGTAGAAAAGGTGCCCCGATGATTTGAAAGGTGTGGGTGTTGTATATAGACTATCCTCAATCTCGATTACCAAACGATGTGGAGTATTTTGATGTATCCGGTACAAAATGTTTAAAATTTAAATAGTAAAACTTAGTCTAAATTTTTTAAAAGATAATGAAATAGAATGTCATTTAACTATATATTGTTTTGGAAAAAATTTAAAAAGTTATATGTAATTACTTGGTAACTCAACCCAACTCACTCACCACTAAATTGGGTCGGTTTGAGTTTGACATAAAAAATACGGACTTTACGCTAAATTAACTTTACGCGAACACCCCTAATTTTGACCACAATATTACTTATCAAAAAAAATATTAATTAATATTATCTTCGATCCTAAATATATAAAAAATGCAGGGTCAATATAGTCAATAAAATTTGATTTATTGGGCTAGTCGGATAACACCTAAATAAAAAAACATTTGGACACACATAATTATGAGAAAAAAAATAAAAGAAGAATAAATTAAATAATTTTTTAAAAAAAATAAGTAAGCTATATGCATTTTTTATGTATATGTATCTAAATAACTTTTATTTAAGATTGTGTCCAAACAGATGTTACTTTTCTAATATTAAATAACTTTCATGAATGGTGTCAAAATTGCTTCTTTTTTTAAAAAATTTATTTAACAAAAATAACTCACATGTAGTTGTTTGGCTTAACTCACATGTTCTTTGGCTTAAAAAATAAAAAGAACAAATGTCATTTATTTTTTCTCAAAAACGGTTGCTTGCAAAAATTTCTGCATAGGCTGAACCTAATTGTAAGATGGTTATGATCAAAGCAGTTGGAAAGATATTATCAAAGTGTTGGGAGTACTAACAACTAGTTGTTCAATGTTATAGATTGAGCTAAACTCCCTCTTTTAATTTAATATTGACACTTTACTATATAAAGTGTAATTTAAGCAACTGGACCATTAATATAGTATGATCAAATCTCCCTTAGTTTAGGATTTGGATTTAATAAATTTGACTTGCAAACAAGAGATTACTTGAAAAGTGAAGTTAACTAACATTGGCGGTGGTTGAATTTATTTATATAATTGGGTTTCAAACACTCATATCATTTGCTTCTTTTTTTTATGAAATTATTTGCTTTGTTTTCTTATGTGTGTACACGTTATTAATTAATATTTTTTTTTGTACAGCATGGTTTATTATTTAAATTTAAACTTTGTATGGATCACTGGATCAATACCTTTGCCTTCTTCCTATGATTCCATTTATTTTGTACATTAATTCAAACCTATATATATATATATATATATATATATATATATATGGGTCCGTTTGATTCGCTAAAAATAAGGACTGGACATGACAACCGTAGTTGTACCGTGTTTGATTGTAAAACTGTTTCAGGAACTGGACAAACTGGGAAGCAATGGACAGGACAAAAACAGAATTTTTTGTACCTCACTAAACCACAGCACAACTTTTTGTCCGCAGTACAAGTTGTCTAAAATGCCAAAATACCATTTTATTAACAAAATATCGTATAAGACAAAAAAATGTTCAATATCCCAAAAGTTTGTTCTGTGCTGTTCTGTCATGTGTTGTGCTGTTCTGTCTTGTACTATTCTGTCCAATACTTACCCTTTAACAAATCAAACACACCCTATATATATATATATATATATATATGGGGTTTTCTAACCTAGACCCTAGTTAGGTCTAAGTTAGCAAGGTGCACCTTTTCAATTGGACCAAAATACCCATTCTTTTTAATTAATTAACCAAAATACCCATTAATAGACGCGGATCCAGTGTCGCGCGCGTACCGAAGGACCATGGTTACAGACCGTTGATTTCCATCAGACAGCCAATATCTGATCTCATCAAGACTGTCTGATCAATCCGACAGCCCAGATCATCCTGATCCATCAGATTCCAGCGCGTGCGCCACACTGGATTACACCCTGGAGAGAGAAAAATTTGCTTTTTAAAAGTAGGACACGTGTCACACAATGGTTGGCTGGACGTGATTTTTGTTCATTTAATACTTTGAACTCAATTATTTCGTTGTAAATTAATTTTTTATTTTTTTATTTTTATACCAAAATTCATAATTTTTTTTTTCTACAAATAGAGACTTGGTTCGTTTGATTTGGACACCGAAAAAAAAATGCAATTTTTCACTACCTTAATCTCATTTTTTGTCTACTAAATACGTTACTTGTGTGTTGTAATTTAACACGCACCACTCAACCAACTCACTGAAACCATTATACCAGGAAAATAGTAGATAATATTCTGGAACTTTTGGTATATTTTATGAAATTTTTGGAGACCTGAAACTATTTTTAGTTAATTAAATGAGATAAAACGGTAATTAAAAACTAATGTTTGCTTCTGAAACCATTTTACTGGTAGAATGGTTGCACATAGTTGTATTCTGAAACCATTTTACTGGTAGAATGGTTTCAATGAGTAATCTATTAATTGTGTTTGCTTCTGAAACCATTTATCTGGTACAATGGTTTCAGAGAGTTGTAATCTGAAACCATTTTGCTGGTAGAATGGTTTCAGTAAGTTGATTATTAGTTATTTGCTTCTGAAACCATTTAGCTTGTAGAATGGTTGCACATAGTTGTACTCTGAAACTATTTTACTGGTAGAATGGTTTCAGTGAGTAATTTATTAATTGTGTTTGCTTCTGAAACCATTTATCTGGTACAATGGTTTCAGAGAGTTGTAATCTGAAACCATTTTCCTGGTAGAATGGTTTCAGTGAGTTGATGTAAGGTAGTGAAAAATGAGATTAAGGTAGTGAAAAATTGGGTTTTTTTTTCTGTGTCCAAATCAAACGAACCAAGTCTCTATTTGTAGAGAAAAAAAAATTATGAATTTTGGTATAAAAATAAAAAATTAATTTACAACGAAATAATTGAGTTCAAAGTATTAAATGGAAAAAAATCACGCCCAGCCAATCAGACAGCGACACGTGTCCTGCTTTTAAAAAGTAGATTCTTCTCTCTCCAGGGTGTAATCCAGTGTGGTGCACGCGCTGGAATCTGATGGATTCGGATGATCTGGGATGTCTGATTGATCAGACAGTCTTGATGAGATCAGATCTTGGCTGTCTGATGGAAATCAACGGCCTGTAACCATGGTCCTGCGGTACGCGCGCGACACTGGATCCGCGTCCATTGATGGTAATTTGGTTAATTAATTAAAAAGAATGGGTATTTTGGTCCAACTGAAAAGGTGCACTTTGCTAATTTAGACCCAACTGGGTCTAAGTTAGCAGCCCCCTATATATATATATATGTGAGGAGGGGAATAACGGTGGATGTGATGTGATCCAAGATTATAATATGGATACTGTTCAAACTAAGCCAAAAAAAAACTCTCTAGACTCTATCAATTATTCATTTTAATTTTTTTTACTACTGAATTTAATTTGGTTTCTTCAGTTATTTTAAATCAAGACTTAAACTATCTCACATTAGAAAACACAATTAGTTAGAGAAACAAGGAGGGGTGGTTTAGGGTCAATTTTTGACCCAAAATAACCTCTCATAATTGTTTTTCATTTTCTTTTTTATTTAAATAAGTGATCTTCACATTGATCAAGTTTTTCTTTTGTGTTTTCTTTTTTGTGATTTCGCCGTCTGAGTGCGGCGTTGTGTTGTTCGTCGTCTTGTGCGATGTTTTTGTTGTCCCGTATTGTTGCGGTGTTCATTTGATTTCTATTGAAAAGATCGGCTTCAGTCAATTACAGATTCAACCAATGATTTGGGCTTCAACGCTGCAGATCCGGAGGCATGGATACTTCGGTGACTTTAACTTTATCATATTATTTGTTGTAGGCATTTTGCCGTTGTATGCTATTAACTCGGATGCTGTGAGTTTTGTTCGCAGATTCATCTTTTATGTTTTTAGCAATGTTGATTATGTGGTTGTATTTGATGTAATCTATCAATTTGAATGAATGAATATCATTTTGTTATTGTAAAAAAAAAAAACTATTTGGACACTTTAGTTCTATTCTATCTAAATTTTAAATTTGAACTTATTGTGGTTACTATTCCTCATATTCACGCAATAAGTGCATTAGAAGTGTTCAATTGTAATTAGACAACTCATTTAATTCAAATTTTAATTTTTTTAAAAAAATTACTAAGCTTGAAATCTAAATTGTTTGATCTCAATCTAACAGTCATCAATACACTTATTGCGTCTGAAATTCGAAATTTCTACAAAAAAAATAAAGTATATTCTTTTCTTTTATAGTGACTTGTGTCAACTCAGCCATAATTTTGTGTGCATGTTCTTTTTCTATTAGTAACAACAACAACAAAAATTAACCCCTTCTTTATTTAAGATTTTTTTTAAGAAGGTAAATTAGTCCAACCAAATTGACGCCAAAAAGAATTGAACCTCAGACCTCAAGAAGAACACACTCCTAGGTCCCAAGCCAATATCAATGCACCAACTCAAGTGAGTTCCTCTTTATTTAAGATTGAAAGTGTTAGTTTATTTATGTCTTTGGTGTTCTTCCATTCACTTCACCTAAATTCTCCCTCACTCTTGTTCATAAAAAAAATTACAAATATACTCCATATTTGGTCTCTCACAAACATAAAAGACCCAGATTGTTTTATCAAAAGAAAATAAAAACTCAAATTGGTCGTTCACAAACATAACAATGAGATATTAGAACGTAAAAAACGTCGCAGCATCCCCCAAATACAGCTCAGACAGGATTCCAACATATCTGGCAATTCTCCATCTAATATTTACATAATGAGAAGCACAAAAGCTTATGGTACATGGAATTGCTAATCATTTGATACAACGTGTGTTACACTTCCTATGGCTATTCCACCGGAGAAAGTCCAGTAATGATCTATACCGTTCAATTGTATTCAATAATTTTTTACTCAAATAGATGCCAAAGATTCTTTAGGATTCTCATGTCACTGTAGAGAATCGGCTCTTTTGCATTTGTTCATTCTGCATCTAGTCTTTCTTTAATGCAACAAAGGAGTTTGTGTTTTGTTATTTCACAAGCACTTTGAAGTGGTATAAGGTTTGAGCGTGAAAGTCAATCGTCTAATGATGATCATTTTTTTTGGACTAAAAACAACATTCGTTCATTCAAATTGATAGATGAATAATATTCATGTCTCCAAGTCTGCAACGTTGAAGACACCAAAGTCATTTATTGAAATGCACTGAGTCGAATCTAATCTGTCAATCTGAACCGAATAAACACCGCACCAAGACGGGATAACAAAACTGTGCAACAGAACGACGACCAACACAACGGCACTAAGACAAAATCACAAAAAGAAAAACAAAATATATGTGATAATCACTTATATTTAAATGAAAAGAAAATGAAAAACAATTTAGAGGGATGATTTTGAGACAAAAATTGACCCTAAAACCACCCCTCATTGGTGGATGAATAAAAGAATAAATTATGGTTGAAGGGGGCGGCAGCTGTTTCTTAAGAGAGGGTGGCTATTTTTGGAGTAACTTATTGGTTAAGCAATTTAAATACTTGTAAAAGTGTTAAAAGTGTTTATAACGGCTTATAAAATCTGTAACTGATAATATATGCTCAATATTTTCAACTTATTTTGATATGTTATCTGTGATTGGTTATAATCATAGAAACAACTTATTCATAACCTATAAAAAGGTTATCCTAAATTCATCTTTAATTATAGACACAACAAAGACATAATCAATTAAAATAGCTATCTACTACTATACTGAAAATGTATATACACACTTAAGTTGTCCAGGAAGAGTTGTAAATGTTACCATCTTAAATTTCTGATAAGGATAACAGTGTCGTGCATTAATGTCATTCAAATTGGGTAGAAATAGAATTTTAGTTTTTAAACTAAAAATTGAGCACATTCTAGTATTAACCTTTCAGAATCACCTTACTACAATTTTATCAATTAAACTCAAACCTGCAGACAGAAATGACATTACTAAAATATTGTGTATTTGATGTAGCAACTAGCAAGGAATGCTGAAACATTACTAAGACTCAACTACGAACTTCTATTGTCGGTAATAATCAGAAGGGTGAAGTTCGATGTTTCAAATTCAATGTTGAATCATCGATGTATACACAATCTACACAAAAAAGTAAACAATAAGTTAATATAGGAGATGGTCTACAGACTAAACTTACAATGCATTTAACATTTCATACACTTCAATTTCTCTATTTCACATCACAACTTGCAAGATCACAACTCTAAACACACATATAAGTAAATTAAAACCCCACCATCAGGTAAAAGATACCAAAAAAAATGTGAAAATGCAGGAACTTAAAAAAATGACTGCATGACAAGCAACACATCTTCATTGCTCAGTTTTAATAGAAAGATCTAGATTTCAAATCCAAATTTAAATTATTTTAAAGTTAAAACTTGAACTTAAAAACTACATCTTCCATTACTGACTGAGATATATATGTATGACTGCCCTGCAGCATTCCCACAATCTATATGCATATGCATCTTGTTCATATAGTATTAATGTTCCATTCTTACAATAAAACCATTAAAAAAAAACTACATCAACTTGAGAATTAAAGTTAAATAACAGTTAAGCCGGTAGGCTTGGTCTAGTGGTGAGGGGTTTGGGAAGTATGTTATAGATCATGGGATCGATCCCCAACTCATTGTAAATAAAAAATAAAAAAAAAAAAGTTAAATATCAGTTTCTTCAATTAAATGTTAAAACAGAAGAAAATATGAGATGGAATTAGTAGAATGATGAGACAAAAAAAAACTCAACATTCTGTGGATTCCATCTCTACGGTTGTCTGGCCGCTGCCCAATTACAACATATCCACCAAATTTCTGAAAACATTTTCATGTTTGTCAGAAAGAAGCAGTAGTGATAATCAAGCTTTTTCTATAAGCACTTAATCTTCAACAAGAAAACAACAAAATTGTTTCCTCGTCCAAAACAAAATCAGTGCTAAACAAAAAACCCCACTTGAAACTTTTAAACATAAGGGAGCAAATTGAAACCTAAAATAAACATAAGGGACTAAATTTGCAATTAAGCCAAAACATTATTAGCATAAGCTTTGGTTTGGTATGAAGCAACGATAGCATAATGTACACAAAATTCAGTCTCACATGATTTATGAATTGAATATACACTATTTTTATTTTTATTTTGTGGTGTATTCCTACACAACAAACTATACCTATACTGTAACCATAGTAGCTGCATCAAGGTAACAAGCAACAAAAAAAGCTATCTGAAAAGATAATTGGCAACAAAAGCCCATCAAAGACAAATAAAGGTATCCAGGATAATTCCATTTAGTCTCCCATATCAGCTTAAGCCTATTTTGACTTCAATTGTATAGATTCATCTCTAAGAGCAACTAATTGAGACTTAAATTACAAACTTAAAAAATGAGTCTTAATTGGTGTGTACACTATTTCATATCCACTACATTGAAATCATTGGACTTATTTTAAGACTCTACAAATGTACCAAATCAATGTTCACTTCACAATTTTAACTTAATGTAGGAGATGGTTGATGCATTCAACTTACAAGATATTAGTTATAAACATTTCTTAAGCAGACACATTCACCATTGCACATTTGTTACAATTCATGCACCTAAGTAAACAACGTAGACTATAGAGTAATAACTCATCAATGTCATCAAAATTATAAAACCCAAAAAAGCATGTTAAAATTATAAAAAAAAAATCAAAATTAACAACTAAATTTAATTAACATCTAAACATAAGAAAATGTGAGAAGGAATTAGTAGAATGAAGAGACAAAAAAACTCAACATTCTGTGGATTCCATCTCTACGGTTGTCTGGCCGATGCCCAATTACAACAAATCCACCAAAATTTCTGAAAACATTTTCATGTTAATCAGAAACAAGCAGTAGCTATAATCAAGCTTTTCCTATAAGCACTGAATCTTCAACAAGAAAACAACAAAAATATTTCCTCGTCCAAAACAAAATCAGTGCTAAACAAAAACCCCAACAATAATAAAAACAATTAAGTCAATAATCATGAAAAAAATTTAAAAAATTAAGGGGCTCATAAGTAAACAACACAAATGTTTTCCCATCATAAGTAAAACCGGTGCAAATGAAAAACTAGAACATAGAAAATAAAAAGTTTAAAAAGCTTTAAAAAAATGGATTTTTACTTTTTAGGGCTCATATCAAGTGTAAATTATAAAAGATCTGTCACAGTGGAAAAAACCCAATTGAATAAAAGGGACAGTAAGAGAAAGAGGAAGAAAACAAAAAAGGTAAGACAGAAACTGAGATACCAAAGCCAAACCCCTTTGGTGAAAAGGGTGTGGCGGCACCATCAAGTTCTGAGATTATTGTTGTTTTGTTGTTTGTTTGGTTTTGGGGGGTGATAGAGGAAGAGGATCCAAACTCTATCTATCTATCTATCTATCTATGAATCTATCTGTGTGTGTGGAATGAATTGGGTATTTCCACTCGAGGCCAATCTCATTTGTAATCACTGCCCTGTTCTTTCGGCTCAGCAAAACTGCTTAAAGCCTGAAAGTGGCGATGGAAGAATACAACTTAGACTTATATAGCATCGCCCATTTCTATTAGGGTTTCGCTTTTCCTTAAATTTTATTTATTTTAATTTTAAAATTCTCCAATTTACCAAAATATGGACAAGCGGTATAAACTTAAGTCCCCGGCCGATGTGTATGGAAAAGTATTTGTTGGGAGAGATCAACCCTTTAAATGCATCCCAGTTAGCTTGAGGTGCGAAGATACCTTTGGTTTAAAAAAAATTCTCTAATTTCTTTTTAAAAATAAAAAAGAGAAAGTTTTGAGTTTTCAATTCTATATTTTTGTACAAGCACCACCCTTTCCTAATAAAAAATTATATGAAAAATTACATTTAGTCCTTTAATCTTAATTATGATTTGGAATTTACAATCTTCAAAAAGTCTGGAGTGTGGACGACGTATTAATGTAATAATGTGAGACCTGGCGTTACATAGAGAGTTATAAGAGCAAAATTTACGGGTTTCATGTTGCTGATAGATTTTTGGAAGCTGGTTCAACTTTTTTTTTCTTGTCGATCAGATGTTATACCGTTCAGATTCTTAGGTATACCAGTTGGGGCTAATCCTATAAGAAAAGAGACTTGGAAACCAGTGGTGGAAGCTATGACGAGGAGGTTAAGCTATTGGAATAGTCGCCACTTATCCTTCGGGGGTCGCTTCACTCTTATTAACACGGTATTGGCTAGTATTCCTCTGTATTTTTTTCTCGTTCTTTAAGGCTCCTAGTTGTATTTTAAAACAGTTAGTGAGGATTCAACGAAATTTTCTATGGAGAGGAGGTATTGAAGATAAGAAGTTGTGTTGGGTTAAGTGGGAGCAAATTTGTCTACCTAAGGATCAAGGAGGTTTAGGTGTAAAAAATCTAGATTTTTTCAATGCGGCTTTACTCAATAAATGGAAGTGGAGATTTCTAGTTGATGGAGAAGCAGTGTGGTCTGACTTGTTGAAATTCAAATATGGTCACCTACCCACGAGACTGATGACCGAGGCATCGAATGTGAATGGATCCAAAAAATCTATTTGGTGGAAGGATGTGTTGGGTATTGGGATATTGGGTTAGGACGATTGGTTCAAATCCAATATTGGTTGCGGTGTTGGTAATGGCGATAACGTTGGCTTTTGGAAATTTAAGTGGTTTGGAAATCAACCATTTAATCTTTTATTCCCAAATTTATTTGCTAAAGAAACATTTCAGGATGCCTTGATTTCAGATAAGTTGAATTGGAATGGTGTGGATCCAGTGTGGATGTCGTAGTGGCGCAATACACTGTCTGGTATTGAAAATCGACAGTTGCTTGAACTTCATAATTTGCTTACAGGTATCTCGTTACATCCGAATGGTATTGACAGGTGGAGGTGGGCGCCGAATTCGGTTGGTATATTCTCTGAAAAATCTTGTTATACCTTGTTGCTTGAATTTCAGAACTTTGGTAGTTTGGATTCTAATGTGTTGGACGCCATTCGAAATTTGTGGAATAATGATGTTCCATCAAAGGTTAATTTTTTTGGCTGGAGGTTATTATTACATAAATTACCTATCAGGGCAGCGTTAAACCACAAAGGTATTTTACTCAATCTACATGATCTCCCTTGTAGTTTGTGATTTATGGACATTGAAGACTTCCCATCTTTTCTTTCATTGTTCTTTTATCAAAGGTGTGTGAAATGAGGTTTTTAGATGGGTAGGATGTAGTTTGACACCAGATTTGAAAGGATGAAATCACTTTATGCACTTCGGAAATATGATTAAATCTAAAACAGGTAATCATATTAGACACTTGATTTGGTTAGCTACCACTTTGTGCATATGGAAGCTTAGGAATAATGTGATTTTCAAAGAGACTTTGCCTAATGCCGTCTCTTTATTGGACGATATTAAAGTTATATCTTGGGTTTGGTTTAGTGGCTGATCCTGACGCCATTCTTTGTTGTCATTTTCTGAGTGGTGTCTTGATCCTTATGGTTGTTTTCAAAGCATACTATAATTTGCTTTGCATTGTAAGAGATTGAGTATCCCCTGTACTCCCTTATAATATTATTTTGCTTATAAAAAAAAATCACCAAAAATCCAATTTTTACATCATATATATTCAGTCAATTTCTTTTCAAAATTAAACGCAAAATTTGAAGTGTGAGCAAACGATAAAAAGTCAGTTGATTCTAGTAGATCATTAGAAAAATATGATGGAATATTTAAGGCTTAATTGCACTTTTTACCCCATAAATTTCACAAACTTACAATTTTGGTCCCATAACTTTCAAAATAGCAGTTCTAGCCTCTATCTTTTTCGCTCTTTTCCAAAATGTCAATTTTGACAAAATCAACGTTGACATGACAAGTCAGTTATGTGACTCAGCTCTTGTGTCAACTTCTTTTTGCCACCTAGTAATTACCATAATGTTATGAAATATAAGCAAGAGTAATAATATATAAGTATAGAGGAGAGAAGAAGAGAAGAGAGAAAGAATAGAGATTGTATTATTCTCATCAAGGTGTGTGTTTACATGACAATACAAGTCATATTTATAGGACAATATAATGGGCCAGTGGAATGGGCCAATGCTTAATGGACATCCACCAAATTATTCATAACACTCCCCCTTGGATGTCCATCGAGGATATGCCTCGTTAAAACCTTACTAGAGAAAACCCATTGGGAAAAAATCCTAGTGAAGGAAAAAGAGTACAACATCCTTTGTGTGTGAACTACCTCATTAAAAACCTTACCAGGAAAACCCAGTGGGACAAAACCATGGTTAAGGGAAAAAGAGTGCAGAACATATTTATATCTCCCCCTCATAAAGACAATTATATATGAGACGAAGAAAATCAAATAATCTTATGTAGTTGTAGTAATTGGTCAAAAGTTTTACTTGAAGCTGACTTTGTAGAAAGACATGTCTTATCTTCTTTATCATATAATCTTCTCCAAATATGTAGTTTGTGCGACATTATCTTCATGTTGAATCGTTGCAAGAACCCTTTAGAAGAAAACTCACAAATTCTTGTATATGATGAATCACACACTTTAACCAAATCACATTCTTGATTTATCTTCTATAGTGCTCAACTTTCCTCGTCATTTTGTTTCATGATATTGTTATTGTTGTTTGCTTCATAGATCTCCATGAGTAATTGTACTTCTTCATGTGAACATATAGTTTGTTTGTGGTCTATACCTTTACGAGGATTAAACAAATTACCTGAATATCTAGAATAACAAAATATATACTTGATGATATATTGACAACAAATAATAGGTCCATAATGTTTTGACCAAAATTGAACTAAAATGTGGTACTTCAGGACCAATTAGTTCTTCATCATTTACTCGAACTCTAAAATATTCTTCAAATACTTATTTTGTAATAAATGACAATATTTCAAGCTCTTAAGGAGTCTCTTGATGATATTTTTATCATCAACATAGATAGATAGAAAAATTCATTGCCAAATATTTTCTTAAAATAAACAAATTGTCATTTTCATATTTCTCACTTGGAAATATTCAACAAGAGTATTATACAACATGCATATATATTGCTCGAGTATTTAAGGAGACTTATTCATGTTTATTAAGTCACCTTTCCAATAGTTTGATATATGTGTCTCACGAAAATTAAATCCATTTGGGATTTTCATATAATTATCAAGTGAGATGATTTTCATGTAATCATCATTATTAAGTGAGCCATTCAAATACATATACTAAACTTAATCAATTATAAAGAAGTTCTGAATTCACTTAAGGTGAATATGCCTCTTGAAAATTAATGATAGATGTTTATCATTATTCTTTAATAATGAGTCAAACTTTAAATATTTGTATATTTTCTTTTCTCAAATAGTTTGAAATGTATGTCTCGTGGAAATTAAATCCTTCAAGGAGTTTTATATAATTCACACTAACAAGTGAGCCATACAAATATATCGTGACACATTTTTCAAATAAATTGAATTTTTCATGTGTTAATAAACTTAATCAAGTAAGACTTAATCAAGTAAGAGAAGGATTTTGATTTCACTTCAGGTGAATATTTCTCTTCACATTCAATGGCAAACTTTTACCAATATGCTTGAATAAAAAAATCAAGCTTTTAATGTTTGTATGTCAACATTTTCTATTCACACGAAAATTAATTCGTATCTATCATGTTTTACATCTTCAGGTGTATGGATTGCTGGTCCAAAAATCTTCACTTTGCAAAGTGATTTTAATTACGTAGCAATTGCGTTTTCATTTAGACAATCATTGTCTATAATTCTCAATAGAATTTAGTTCATGATCCTCATTAACTCTTTTCACAAATAGCGCTATATTATATATAAAAATATCATCAACGTTGACTTCTTTTCGGTTCCATCATATTCCATTAATGACATAATTTTCATTCATGACATAATTCGTCAAGATCTCTTTATTATCATAAATTTCAGGTACCTGAGAAGTTCTTCTGGAACTTAAAACTCAATTATGTCAAATACTCTTTTGAAGTTTTCATATCCTCACTTGAGTCATCTTTCTTTTTAGCTCCTTTTCTTATTTGAGGATTTTTATCGTTGGAACCGACTGATCTACCACACTTCAGGGTGGTTAATACTGATTTGCAAAATAAGATTGTCCAACAGGGACATCCATTTTGTTTGGAGCATTAGCAGCTAATAGTTGATTTCATAAATTTTGCAAATGATTTATATTTTGAACATTTGATTCAAACTATGAGGATCAATGTGAGATAATAACATTAATTTATTTCAAGTGATTCATTTGAACTTCTGGTTCATATTTTTCAGCTGCTTATTCTCTCCCCTAATATTGGGAAAATTGATTCATCACTTGAAAATCAGCCTACAGGGCTGTAAATAATTCTCCAATTTTTGGCTCAAGATGATTTATAATAGATGGAGATTCATATCAAATACATTTTCCCAATATTCTGTAAGAACCGTTTAAATGCATTCTATTGGAGCAATTGCACATACACAACACATCCAAAAATGCTTATATGGGAATCATGTTTATAAACAAAGTTCAAATTGTAAATTAGGGGAGAACTTATAATAACTAGTTGGCTTGATGCGAATTAGTATCTCAATATACATGTTTGAATGTTCCCAAAATATAAATTAGAAGTTATGATCTCATAAGTATCAGTCATGTAATTACTTTAGACGTCTAAAGAATGGATCTTCTAGTCCATTTTTTGTATGATCATATTCTATTTGATATCGATTTCAATTGACATACGATACTTATCAAATATTTTCTAAGAATTTAGAAAATGAGATCTTAGCAAAACTATTTGAGAAAACAAACTCACAAACTTCTGGTTGTGAGTAAACATGCATGTGACCAATTTAGTTGATGCATCAATTCAAGTCACAAAATATCTAAATGGTCCAAAATCTCAAATTATCAATTTCTTTTGGGAATTAGTAACCGATAAAAATTATTAGAATGAAGGAACTTCGGGCCCTTCAATATATATATTTATTTATTTATTTTTCGCGTCATAATAAATCCGGGATGACCTTTGTAAACTTCTGGTTTACAATAATTTGTGCTTCGATTGCACTAATATATTTATAAGTGTAGTATATAAACTTCTGGTTTATATCTTTCTCATTAGACTTATTTCCTTCAAAATATGTGTCATAGAGATATTCAACATCTCTTCATTTGTTTCAAAATAGGTGTCATATAAGTATAATTTTGCACCTTCATATAACAATATATACTATACCCAAATGTACATAATTGACCTATTTTATATTTTCTGTAACCACAACATTAATTACTTTCTCTATAATATTCTGCGTTTAAAATATGAGAAAGGTTATAAAAAAATTGATTGGCAACTAGTTAAGAGATATTATTGCCAAATAATTAAAAGATTTCGATAAACGATTGCATACCTTGAATACAATTAAAATAATTGAGATATGATCATATAATATTAATCAAGGGGAAAATAGGTGTACTATTCATATTGAAAAATAATGTCATATAAAAATATAAGTTACAAAGACATGATCATTGCATATAAAGAAAGGAAGGTTAATTTCAAAGAAATTAAGACAGTAACCAAAAATAGATATGAATGTCAAATCAAAATTATAACTAATATCCATTAATTAACAATTAAGGTGATTTAACCACATCACAAAACTTCATTTTTCTTCTCTTTAACATATCTCACTTAATCATTTGAGAAAATTTCAGATCATGTACAATTCTTTACACAAAGAAAATAGGCTAAAAAAAATTATTTGTGCATGTATAATCCTTAGTATAAAATTGAACAACACCATATATAAAAAAAATTATACTCAGGATAAGTAATCATAATAAATCATAAATCAGCCTAAAAATGCAGGTGATGCCATAGAAAAATCGATGCTAAAATTAATAGCAACAAAAGGAGATAAAATAAATATAGTAAAATATTGCAAAATTAAAAATATATCCAACAATTTTTCTTTTGTTCAATCACAAATGTGACTGATTTTTCAACATACTCAAAAAAAAATTATTTCTTTAATTTGCGTATATTAATGAAGATCTAACTTTGTTTGGATGGGCCTTAAGTTTAGAAAAGTTGGTTTAAAGTACCAAAATATTAGTGAATAAGTTGGTATCCGAAAAAAAAAATTGCACACTTGTGTTCCTCTTTTGTCAAATTGCCTTAAAAGTAGGTAAGTTAATTAGTTTCTATCTCTTTTGTTATAAGTATGACAATTGGTATATGGAAACAAAATCAATTATATAAAAAAAAACAATCCATAAGGAATATATATATATATATATATATATATATATATATATATATATATATATATATATATATATATATATATATATATATATTTAAATAAAACATTGATAGTTATATTTGGAAACAATATTAAATATGAAGATTTGTCATAATTTAGAATTTTTAACGGAAAAATCAATACGGCCATTGACCTTTGTTTTTAAGGTTATATTACTGCAGGCCGTAAAAACAAACGGTGTGATTCATGCTACATGCTTTCTGTAAAATTTACTTAGCAATTTGAATTTTACAATTTTATCTATTGAGTTCTTCAAGAACTATATAATAAATCACTATCAATTTACAATCCTTCAAGGATGTAGGAATATTGAATTCATCTAGAATTCATTGAAGCGAAAAAGAAGTTGTTTTATTAGTTCTTCAGGAACTATATAACACATAAAGTATTTTGATGTGCAATCCATTAGGGATGCATGGTGATAAATGATGATATTTCGTAAGTTCTTCAGGAACAAAACTAATTTTTTTTAAGTTCTTCGGGAACTAAGATTATGAATTCTTCGGGAATTCATGTATTAAATGTCTAAGTTCTTCAGGAACTGAGAATAGGTTCTTTAGGAACCAAGATTATGAATTCTTCGGGAATTCATGTATTAACTGTCTAGGTTCTTCAAGAACCAAGATTATGAATTCTTAAACATGTTTAAGTTCTTTTGGATGATCGAAGTGTCGATGTTTCACCATACAGGTGTCGGTCACGAAGCATAATGATGCTTCACCAGACTATTGTCGGTCACGAAACTCAAACATTATCCAACATCCAAAATACATATTATAAATAAATAAATAAATAAATAATTGATCAACATTTTATGTAATATTAATGATCAAAGTGTTATGCTTCACCATACAAATGTCGGATATCACGAAGCGTAAACAACATTGAATCAATTAAATACATAAAGGAATGATGCTTATTTATTTATTTAATTTTAATTATTATTATTTGATCTTTATAAGTATACAAGGTTCAAACGATTCATAATCATATAATAATCAAAAATAAAAACTACTTGTGATTTCATAAAAATAGAATAAGAATTGCGCACCTCAGTTGGTAAGCTCGTGCTGATAACGTGTTATGAAATATAAGCAAGAGTAATAATATATAAGTATAGAGGAGAGAAGAAGAGAAGAGAGAAAGAATAGAGATTGTATTATTCTCATCAAGGTGTGTGTTTACATGACAATACAAGTCATATTTATAGGACAATATAATGGGCCAGTGGAATGGGCCAATGCTTAATGGACATCCACCAAATTATTCATAACACATAAAAATATAAAATAAAAAGGAATGGAAGAAGTCATCTTCTCCGATGTTTGTTTTCCTGGATTCCTCAAGTTCTCATGTTCTTGTTTTTGGAAATATTACTCATTCTATCCAAACAGATCGACGACGTTGTCTCTACAAAAGACCGTCGCCTTGATTGCTCGCCATCTCACCGTTGTTGTGTCTTTTTTGTACCCCATTTTTTCCGGTTTTCATTTTTACAAGGGAGTGTTTAAAATTGAAGATGGTTTGGTCGTGCTATTGAGGGAGACACAAAGTTGAAGATTGAAGGATTTTTTTATTGAAATTAAAGATTTTTTTGGTGATGTTGTAATCAATTTTTAATATAAGCTTTGCAACTTAAAGGGATTGTTACTGAGAATTAGAAGAAAGCGGTAACAGAATCTTGTGTTGTTGAATTGTAGAATCAATAATCAATAGTTGGAAAAAATTTGCAGTATGAAGAACAAGAACAAAGAAGAGGACAAAGATTTAGAATTTTTTTGCGAAAAGAAGATGGAACTATCTTTAAGTGTTAAGCCGATCCCAACACTTTTAAGTATACTCAAGGTATCATGACCATTGTAATATTCTTCGCTTCACTTATTCCATTTCTCTTTATTTTGATTTTATTTTTTTGGTAATTATTAAGTGATAAAATAAGCTGACATGACAACTGAATTACTTAAATGACTTGCCACGTCGATATTGACTTGGTCAAAATTGAGTTTTTGAAAAAGAGTGTAAAGATAAGGGCTAGAACTGCTATTTTGAAAGTTAGGGGACCAAAATTACAAATTTCTGAAACTTAGGGAGCCAAAAGTACAATTAAGCTATTAATTTATCCAAATTAAATTTCATGGGAGGAGTGGAAGTGGCCCTCTTAAAAATGAAGCCTCAATTTTTTCTTTAGTAATAGTATTAGTAAATTAAGTGGATGTAAAACTTAATACATTACATTTTGTAAAAAAAAATAAGAACTTAATATATTACATTAAACTGCAATAGTTCAATTTTCAGGCCCAAAATCATTTTTACAGAGTAATAGTATTAATAAATCAGGGGTGTAAAATTTAATACAATACTTTATTGTTATTGATTAGAATATAAATCTTTTTATGTTAATATAAATCATTTCAGGCCCAAAATCATTTTTTCTATATTTTGAATTATAAAATTAAAATCTATGTTATTTTTAACCGTTTTACCTTAACTAGACAGTTATTGTTAGTCTTAATACGAGGAATCTGATATCATAGACTCACCTCAGTTGCTATTCATCCAACTTTGAACTATCAAGAAATGTAAATATAAAAAATGAAAGGAACCAAAATTTACCAGCCAATGAGCCAGACAAGTAAACTAGATGATCATTAGTCTTCCAAATTAATCCAACAAATGAGTGAACTTCGAAGGGAATTTTTTTTTTACATTAATCAATTCTTTTCAAGCATCCTGCAACTCGTTAATACTCTTTCCCTCCATAACGATCAGTGTTTGGTTCAGATCTTCTAAGTCTTGAAGTGACTCTTCCTTGTCCTTCAAATCCAACTGCAAAGCATCTACCTTCTTCAGATGCAGAATTGCAAATACATGTGGCAATGAGGCAAAGCCAAGGACGGGTTTATGGTTTTCCATCCCCCATCCAAACCCTACACTCCCGCAAAAACAAAAACCCAACCAAATTCTCTTCAGGGTTCAAAATTGGGTAACAAACCATGTCAAAGGCTTAAGAGTATCTGAGGAAAACTCATTCTAGATCAATGCAAATTCAGCGGCTTCGGATACGTGTAGGTCCTATTACCATGCCTAATGGCAATCAAAATAAATTATAGGAGACTAGGACTGCAAGTAAATTAATAATAGTAAAACAGAGATGCTTCATGTCACCATTGCACATATTCTCTGGCAAATTCCTACTTCATGCACCTAGGTAAATAGTATGCCACAACACAAAGTTCACACTGTAAAGACTCGTCATTGTCTCACCAAATTCTCACGATCAATACTTAATATGCAATTCTATACCATCCCTATTCCCCAAAAACCTTTCTTCAGTATTGATTATTATAAATCTGAAAGCTCTTAATTTATATCAAATCAAAAGAGAGAAGAAAAATAAAGAGTGCAAATGCAGCAAAACGGTTCCAAAAACACAGTATCAATGTGCATACTACTTTATGTCTTCCTAATTACAAAACCCCAAAATTTATGCCTTTTTAATAGTTGCATGAAAATAAACAATTAAACTAAATCAACAGCTAAACATGACAAAATGTGAGATGGAATTAGTAGAAATGTGAGGCATAAAAAACTCGACACCTGTGGATTCCATAGCTACAGTTGTCTGGCCGCTGCCCACTTACAACAAACCCCACCATGTTACTGAAAACAGAGATCCTTCTTTGAGAAGCAAAACATGTTTATCTGAAACAAGCAGTAGCTACAATCAAGACATTTTGAGTCTGCTAGCAACTTTCCCCACTAACCTGCAGAATATCATGTACATATCATATAAGAACATTTTTGTCACGCTTCATATAGGTAAATTCTCTAAAGATACACTTTTCAAAACGCAAGAAAAATATAGTAAAATCTTCTTTTCTCACCCTTCTCAATAACTATAAACAAGCAGTAGTTATAATCAAGCTTTTTCTGTGCGCACTGAATCTTCATTCAACAAGAAAACAACATAAGTGTTTCACCATCCAAAATAAAATCAGTGCAAAAAAAATCTGAACAAAACAAATAAGTTAAAATCATAACAAAAGAAAATCAGATGATTGAGGGGCTCATAGTAAATTTCGAAAGATCTGTCACTGTGGGAAAAATTCCAATTCAATTTAACGGACAGTAAGAGAAAGAGGAAGAGGAGAAAGAAGACAGACAGAATCTGAGATGCCAAAGCCAAACCCCTTCGGTGAAAACTTAAAAGAATGTGGCGGCACCTTCAAGTTCTGACCTTTGTTGGTTTCTTTTTCATCTTTGTTTTGATATTGACAGAAATTGGGTTCTGATTTTCCAATTGAATTGGGTATTTCCGACTAAAGGCCTCTCTCGTTATAATCATTGCCCCATTCATTCTAGCTTCAAAAAAACAACTGAATGCAAAGAACAGTAAATCTAACCCACGCTTTATGTAGAGCAAACTCATTTCTAGGGTTTCACATTCCTAAAAATTTAAATACTTCCAAATTATCAAATTAGTCATTTCCAAGCGTGCACACACCATCACATGCAGAATTGCTAACACACAGGCAATGAGGCAAGCCGAGAGCGGATTTTCCCTCCCCCGCCCCAACCTTAGACTCCTGCAAAAAAAAAAAAAAAAAACAGATTCTCTTCAGGGTTCAAAATTGGGAACCAAACCCCACCAATGACTTAAGAGTTTTGAGGAAAACACATTAAATGTAAATTTAGCAGGTTCGGAAGGATATGTGCCAGTGCAGGTCCTACTGCTATGCTAAACGGCAAACAAAATAACTTATAGAAAACTACAAGATTGAAAGCAAATTAAAAATAGCGAAACAGTGATGCTTATTGTACAAGCTTTGGTTTTGCGTGAAGCAGTCAATGCTGTATCCTAGTATCCCACATCAGGTTTGACTTTGATTCTAGAGACTGATCTCTAAGAGCAACTAATTGAGTCCTAAATGCAGACATGTGAAAATTATTATACTGAAAAATGAGTCTTATATTTAGTCTGTTACTTAGAAACCATTGAACTTGCTACACCTTCAAAAGTAAGCATACTTGTGACAGTAACTAAATTTTATAACTTCAAATAAAATATTCACTTGAACGGTCTTAATTCAATGTTCACTCCCCAATTTAACCTACATCGACAAACAAAACAAAAGGTCAATATAAAGGAATGGTGGATGCATTCAACTTCCAAGACATTATGTATAAACATTTCTTAAGCTGACATTTTCAAAATTGCACATATGCAATGGCAAATTGCTACTTCATGCACCTAGGTAAACAGTATGCCACAACACAAAGTTCACACTGTAAAAACTAATCACAAAATTCTCAGAATCAATGCTTAGCATAAAATTTTATACCATCTTCATTCCTCAAAAACCTTTCTTCAGTAATAATGAATATGAATCTGAAAGCTCTTAATTTTTATCAAATTAAAAGAGAATAAAAATAGTGCAAACGCAGCAAATTGAAGATAACAAAGGTGGAGGTGACAGTGTATCGGTGTCAAAAAAAGCGGCGCATATAAAAAAATAGTTCAAAGAAAGCGATTCACAAACAAAATATTTGGTTTGGGAAAAATTGTGCTCACGGTTCAGTATCAAGAACCGGTTCATTGAGCTATTAATACGGTCTGGTTCAGTTCGATGGAAGACTATAAAGGTTCGGTTTATTGAACTGTTATGGTTCGGTTCGACTCAGTTTTCAGTCTGAACTGAACCATGAATAGTCCTATCTGTGTAAACAAATGTAAACCACCTACATCAACAAATGTAAACAATAGGTCAATGTGAGAGAATGGTGGATGAATTCAACTTCCTAGACATTAGGTATAAACATTTCATAAGTTTAACATGCAATTTTATACCATCTTTATTCCCCAAAAAACCTTTCTTCAATATTGATAAATATAAATCTGAAAGCTCTTAATTTATCAAATTAAAAGAGAAAATAAGAGTGCAAATGCAGCAAATTGATTCCAAACACAATATCCATGTGCATACTACTATATGTAATCATAATTACCAAAGCCCAAAATTGATGTAAATTTAATAATTACATCAAAATAAACAATTAAACTTAATCAATAGCTAAAGATAAGAAAATGTGAGATGGAACAAGTAGAAGTGTGAGACAATAAACTCAACATCCACCATATTTCTCAAAAACATGTTCATGTTTATCATAAAACAAGCAGTAGCTATAAATATAATCAAGCTTTCTCTTTACGCACTGAATCTTCAATAAGTGTTTCACCATCCAAAATAAAATCAGTGAAAAAAAAAAATCTGAACAAACCCAATTTTTTTTAAAACAACTAAGTTAATAATCATACCAAAAGAAAATCAGATGTGAGGGGCTCATATCAAGTGTAAATTTGGAAAGATCTATCACTGTGGTAAAAAAACCCAATTCAAATTTAAGGGACAGTAAGAGATAGAGGAAGAGGAGAAAGAAGCAGAAGAGAGAATCTGAGGTACCAAAGCCAAACCCCTTTTGGTGAAAAGAGTGTAGCGGCACCTTCAAGTTCTAACCTTCTAAATGTTTTTTTTTTTCCTTTTCTTTTTTTGATATTGATAGAAATTGGGTTCTGATTTTCCGATTGAATTGGGTATTTTCCACTAAAGTCTCTCTATTATAATCATCGCCCCTTTCTTACTACCTTCAGCAAAATAGCTGAAGGCAAAGAACAGTGAATCTAACCCACACTTTATATAGACCACAACCCATTTCAAGGTTTTCACCTTCCTAAAGATTTAAATACTTCCAAAATTATCAAATTAGTCATTTCCAAAGTGTACACGCCATCACATGCAGAATTGGAAACACAAGAGGCAATGAGGCATGCTGAGAGCAGTAGGGATGGCAATTTGACCCATACCCAGAGGGTACCCGCAAAAATTACCCACAACGGGTAGGGTAAAAACCCGCATTTTGGGTACGGGCACGGGTAATTACCCGCAAAAATGAATGGGTATGGGTGCGGGTACGGGTACCTTAGTACCCACCCCGCCCCATACCCGCATAATATATATTTATTTATTTTATTTATATTAGTATATTATAATATATGTAAATCAATTTAAAACAATACAACTCTACTAAACTATTACATATTTTTAATAAAAATGTTTATTTATAACATAATATAAAAATAATGTGAATATTTAACATAAATATGGACTTTAACATAAGGTTGGTAATAATTTTGTTTATAATTTTCATTAGTCAATATTAAAATCTTTAAATTTTTTTTAATTCTATTAAAATTATATGATATTTTATAATTGATCAATTTATTTTTAGTAAAAATGCGGGTAACGGGTATGGGTGTACCCATAAGGTATGGGGACGGGGGCAAAAGTTGTTACCCACGCGGGTATGGGGATGGGTACGGGTATTTTTTCAATCCGCGGGTGTGGGGATGGGTACTATAGTACCCTACCCATTGTCATCCCTAGAGAGCAGGCTTTCCTTCCCCCACCCCAACCTTCCCGCAAAAAAAAAAAAAAAAAAAAACTCTTCAGGATTCAAAATTTGGTACCAAACCCCACCTATGACAAGAGTTTTGAGGAAAACCCATACTAAATCCATGTAAACTTAGCAGGTTCCGATGGATATGTGCAGGTGCAGGTCATACGCCATGCTTAATGGCAAACAAAATAACTTATAGGAAACTACAAGATTGAAAGCATGTTAATAAAAGTAAAACAGGGATGCTTAGTGTACAAGCTTTGGTTTTTTGTGTGAAGCAGTCAATGCTGTATCCCAGTATCCCACATCAGGTTTTTACTTCACTCCACAATTTAACTTACATCAACAAACGTAAACAAAAGGTCTATAAAGGAATGGTGGATGCATTCAACTTCCAAGACATTATGTGTTGGAAATTCTGCCTTCATTGTGGTCCGCCCCCATCAGCCTAATTGCGGCATTTCGGTTGCCTTCATTGCAGCCTCCAATACCTTCATTGTGTTATACCTTCATTGTGTTGGGTGTGAAGGGGTGGATTTAGTCCCACATTGCTTAGAGATATGGCCTGTGTAGTGTTTATAAACTCTTGGCAATCCTCACCTTACAAGCCGGTTTTGTGTGGATGAGTTAGGCCCAATATAAAATCTGACATGGTATCGGAGCCTATCCTAGATCTATTGTTTGTTGGGCTTCCCGCATCGTCCACGCTTCAGGCCCATTGGGCCCGAGCATGAGGGGGTGTGTTAGAAATTCCGCCTAAAAAAGTGCAATATCTTGTAGTTGATCTCCTATCCACAATTGACCCTGCATAGTCAGCATCAATATATGCTTCAAGCCCCACACTTCCATTTCGTTCAAACAAAATTCCTCTACCTGGGGTTCCTTTCAAATATTGAACAACATCAGGTCTAGTATGTGATAGATATATTAGTTTGCTGACCAATCTTTAATACATTTCCTTGTTAACCGCAACATCTTCTTCTGCATTCCCCAACTTTATATTTGGATCAATTGGTGTACATGCAGGCTTGCATGCTGTCTTGCCGGTCTCTTGCAAAAGGTCAGTAATGTATTTTTGTTAGGATATGAAAATTCCTTTCTTAGAGTGAGCCACTTCTATTCCCAAAAAATACTTCAATTTTCCCAAGGTCTTAATCACAAATTCCTTAGCTAAGTGTTGACTTAACATTTGTTGCTCCTCTTCATCATCGCCTGTTACGATAATGTCGTCCACATACACCAATAACACTGTGACTCTCCCTGACTCAGAGTGTTTAACAAATAAAGTATGGTCTCCTTGACTTTGTTTGAAGCCCAAACCAACCATAACTTTAGTGAATCTTCCAAACCAAGCTCGTGGTGATTGCTTTAGCCCATATAAAGCCTTTTTAACTTGCACACGGTGTTGGCAGCAATATCTTCACGATATCCAAGGGGGTACATCCATGTAGATCTCTTCTTCAAGTTCTCCATGAAGGAAAGCATTTTTTACATCAAATTGCTGCAAGTTCCAATTGTAATTAGCTGCTAAATATAATATCACCCTAACTGTATTCATTTTTGCAACTGGAGCAAATGTCTCTGAGTAATCTATTCCATAAGTCTGAGTGAACCCTTTGGCTACCAATCTTGCCTTGTACCTCTCAATAGATCCATCAGCCTTGTATTTTACAGTGTATACCCATTTGCACCCTACAGGTTTCTTTCCATTTGGTAGAGAAACTAATTCCCAAGTATTGTTCTTATCAAGTGCCTCCATTTCCAAATCCATGGCTTGTTTCCATTTCCTGTCAGACAATGCCTCAGATAAGGAAGTAGGTATTGTGGTAGTGTTTAGACTTGTGAGGAAGACTTTATGGGTAGTTGATAACTGTTCAAAGCATAAGTAATTGGATAGAGGGTAAAGTGGCTTGTTGGTGCAGGTTCTAGTTTCTTTCCTATGGGCAATTGGGAGATGCGAGTCTTTAGATTCTAGTTTCTTGATTTTGGATTTTTGTGTTTTATCGGGTTGGGTTCTTGTAAGGTTGAGCTAGATTCTGGTAGGGGTGATCGTATCCGAACCAATCCAAAAGTAAAACCGCAAATCGAACCAAACCGAAAACCGTAAAAACCGCATTTGGTTTGGATGTATTTGGATGGCTTTCTTACTGAACCGCAAACCGCAAACCGCAAAACCGCAAACCGCAAAAACCGCGGATAACCGCAAAAACCGCATTAAGTTACTATTATATATTTATATTCCAATATCGTAAAAGAAAATATATTTATATTCCAATATACATGCCCAATTACCAAGTCAGTCGACCAAATTAATCGAACTTCAAGTTGTTTTTATTTTTTGTACTGAAATTTTATTTTGGTGTTGTAATGTTATTTTAAATAAACAAATTTTATCGGTACCGTGATGTTATTTTGAAAATTCAATTTTTTTATATATTTAAAATTGTAAGTTACTATAATGTTATTTTGGATAAATAATTTTTGTTGGTACTACAATGTTATTTTGGAACTTCAATTTTTTATTTTTTTTTATGCTTAAAATTGTTCGGTACAATCGTTATGTTTTAAACCGCACCAACCGAACCGATCCAAACCGCATTGGTTTGGTTTGGTTTGGTTTGGATGACTTTTTAAAAATCAACCGAACCAAACCGAACCGCATGCATTTTTATCTCGCGGTTAGGATGACTTTTATGCTCAAAACCGAACCAAACCGCACCGCGATCACCCCTAGATTCTGGTACCTGAACAAGAGAAAATTCGGAAATTGAATCACAAGATTTTGAAGGGTCGAAGAAAGTTACTTCATGTAATGTTGGATTGGATTCATGGATCTGAGTAGATTCAGGAATGGTATTCTTTTTCCTTGTGTATACTAAATTCTTCCCATATCTTACATCAACACCAACATTCCCATCTTTTTCAGAATCAATTTCAGTCTCAACATTGTCACCTCTAGTTTCAACATTTTTAGGATCAATTTCAGTCTCAACATTGTCACTTCTAGTTTCAGCCTCAACTTCTGGTCCGAGATTAAGGTCAGGAAGTATAAGAGACTCATCTTCCTTACTTGTCCTCTCCCCCTGAAGATGAGTTTGAGCGAAGTAACTTTCTTGTTCGTGAAAGTTGACATCTCGAAAGACAAAGAATTTATTAGATGGCGGATGATAACATTTGTAACCCTTTTGGGTGGAAGAATACCCTATAAAGACACACTTTAAGGATCTAGGATCATGTTTCCCTCTACCATCACTATGGATATGGACGAACGACTTACACCCAATTATTCTAGGAATGAGATTACAAGAGGTGGACACATCAGGATAAAATGATGATAGAACCTCCATAGGAGTTTTAGAGGCAAGAACACTAGAAGGTAAACGATTTATGAGATACGATGCGGTAAAAACCGCCTCTCCCCAATACTTCTTGGGAACCTTATTTTGGAATGATATAGCACGTGTTTGATCTAACAAATGCCTGTTTTTTCTCTTAGCAATCCCATTTTGTTGGTATCAGAGCCTATCATAGATCTATTGTTTGTTGGGCTTCCCGCATCGTCCACACTTCAGGCCCATTGGGCCCGAGCGTGAGGGGGTGTGTTGGAAATTCCGCCTTCATTGCGGTCCGCCCCCATCAGCCTAATTGCGGCATTTGGGCTGCCTTCATTGCAGCCTCCAATACCTTCATTGTGTTGGGTGTGAAGGGGTGGATTTAGTAAAATCTGACATTATGTATAAACATTTCTTACTTTCAACATTGCACATACATATACTCTGGAAAATTGTTACTTCATGCACCTAGGTAAACAACAGGCCACAACACGAAGTTCACACTTGAAAAACTAATCAATGTCTCAAAATTCTCAGGATCAATGTTTAGCATGCAATTCTATACCATCTCCATTCCTCAAAACCCTTTCTACAGTATTAGTTATAATATGAATCTGAAAGCTCTTAATTTCTATCAAATTAAAAGAGAATTAAAATAGTGCAAATGCAGCAAATTGATTCCAAACACATTATCGATGGGCATACTCCTTTATGTCTTCCTAATTATAAAACCCCAAAATTCATCAATTAATAATTAAATCAGAATAAACAATTAAATTTAATCAATAGCAAAAGATAGGAAAATGTGAGATGGAATTAGTAGAAGTGTGAGACAAGAAAACTCAACATTTGTGGATTCCATCTCTATGGTTGTCTGGCCACTGCCCAATACCATATTTCTCACAAACATGCTCATGTTCATCGGAACCAGGCAGCAGCTAATAATATACCTATTTGTGTATCCACTGAAACTCCAACAGGACAACAACATAAGTGGTTTCCCCATCAAAAATAAAATCAGAGCAAAAAAAAAAAAACTACAACTCTGAACAAAACAAATACGTTAATAATCGTAACAAAAGAAAACCAGATGGTTGAGGGGCTCATATCAAGTGTAAACTTGGAAAGTTCTGTCACAGAGGGAAAAAACCCAATTCAATTTAAGGGACAGTGAGAGAAAGAGGAAGAGAAGAAAGAAGCAGAAGACAGAAACTGAGATACCAAAGCCAAACCCCTTTGGTGAAAAGAGTGTGGCGGCATCTTCAAGTTCTGACCTATTCATTGCTTCTTCTTGCTTTGTTTTGTTTTTATATTGATAGAAGTTGGGTTCGGATTTTCCTATTGAACTGGGTATTTCCCACTAAAGACCTCTCTCATTATAATCATTGCCCCTTTCTATCTAACAGCTGAAGGCATAGAACAAAGAATCTAACCCCCACACACATATAAAGAACCACCCATTTCTAAGGTTTCACCTTTCGTAAAGATTTAAATCCTCTATGTACTCATCCAAATGTTCGAGATTTATGTTTACAGACATTTATAAAAAAAAAAAAAATGATATGTTTAGACGTTGAGATTATTACTACTAAAGAAAGATAAATAGTGAAACAGTTGAATATACAAACATTTCACATTAAGATAGATAGGGACAGTCACATTATAGTAAACTACAAGATTGAAAGCAAATTAAAAATAGCGAAACAGTGATGCTGTATCCCACATCAGGTTTGACTTCGATTCTAGAGACTGATCTCTAAGAGCAACTAATGGAGTCCTAAATGCAGACATGTGACAATTATTATACTGAAAAATGATAGTATTATTTAGTCTGTTACGTAGAAACCATTGAACTTGCTACACCTTCAAAAGTAAGCATACTTGTGATAGTAACTTAATTTTATAACTTCGAATAAAATATTCACTTGCACGGTCTTAATTCAATGTTCACTCCCCAATTTAAGCTACATCGACAAACATAAACAAAAGGTCAATATTTAGAAATGGTGGATGCATTCAACTTCCAATACATTATGTATAAACATTTCTTAAGCTGACATTTTCAAAATTGCACATATGCAATGGCAAATTGCTACTTCATGCACCTAGGTAAACAGTATGCCACAACACAAAGTTCACACTGTAAAAACTAATCAATGTCTCACAAAATTCTCATGATCAATGCTTAGCATAAAATTCTATACCATCCTCAGTCCTCAAAAACCTCTCTTCAGTAATAATGAATATGAATCTGAAAGCTATTAGTTTTTATCAAATTAAAAGAGAATAAAAATAGTGCAAACGCAGCAAATTGAGGAAGATATCAAAGGTGGAGGTAACAGTGTATCGGTGTCATAAAAAGCGGCCCATATAAAAAAATAGTTCAAAGAAAGCGATTCACAATCAAAATATTTGGTTTGAGAAAAATTGTGTTAACAGTTCAGTATCAAGAACCTGTTCATTGAGCTATTAATACGGTCTGGTTCAGTTCGACGGAAGACTATAAAGGTTCGGTATATTGAACGGTTGTTATGGTTCGGTTCAACTCAGTATTCAGTCTGAACTGAACCATGAACTCCTACCTGTGTAAATAAATGTAAACCACCTACATCAACAAATGTAAACAAAAGGTCAAGGTAAGAATGAATGGTGGACTGATTCAACTTCCTAGACATTAGGTATAAACATTTCATAAGTCTAACATGCAATATTATACCATCTCTATTCCCCAAAAAACCTTTCTTTAATATTGATAAATATAAATCTGAAAGCTCTTAATTTATCAAATTAAAAGAGAAAATTAGAGTGCAAATGCAGCAAATTGATTCCAAACACAATACCCATGTGCATACTACTATATGTGCTAATTAAAAAAGCCTAAAATTGATGTCAATTTAATAATTACATCAAAATAAACAATTAAACTTAATCAATAGCTAAAGATAAGAAAATGTGAGATGGAACAAGTAGAAGTGTGAGACAATAAACTCAACATCCACCATATTTCTCAAAAACATGTTCATGTTTATCATAAAACAAGCAGTAGCTATAAATATAATCAAGCTTTCTCTTTACGCACTGAATCTTCAACAAGTGTTTCACCATCCAAAATAAAATCAGTGAAAAAAAATCTGAACAAAGCCAGTTTTTTTTAAAACAACCAAGTTAATAATCATAACAAAAGAAAATCAGATAGTGAGGGGCTCATATCAAGTGTAAATTTGGAAAGATCTATCACTGTGGTAAAAAAAACCCAATTCAAGTTTAAGGGACAGTAAGAGGAAGAGGAGAAAGAAGCAGAAGAGAGAATCTGAGGTACCAAAGCCAAACCCCTTTTGGTGAAAAGAGTGTAGCGGCACCTTCAAGTTCTAACCTTCTATATCTGTTTTCTTTTTCTTTTCTTTTTTTGATATTGATTGAAATTGGGTTCTGATTTTCCGATTGAATTGGGTATTTTCCACTAAAGGCCTCTCTATTATAATCATCGCCCCTTTCTTACTACCTTCAGCAAAACAGCTGAAGGCAAACAACAGTGAATCTAACACACACTTTATATAGACCACAACCCGTTTCAAGGTTTTCACCTTCCTAAAGATTTAAATACTTCCAAAATTATCAAATTAGTCATTTCCAAAGAATTGCAAACACAAGAGGCAATGAGGCATGCTGAGAGCAGGTTTTCCCTCCCCCACCCCAACCTTCCCACAAAAAAAAAAAAAAAAAAATCAACCAGATTCTCTTCAGGGTTCAAAATTGGGTACCAAACCCCACCTATTACAAGTGTTTTGAGGAATACCCACACTAAATCAATGTAAATTTAGCAGGTTCGGATGGATATGTGCAGGTGCAAGTCATACGGTCATGCTTAATGGCAAACAAAATAACTTACAGGAAACTACAAGATTGAAAGCAAGTTAATAATAGTAAAACAGGGATGCTTACTGTACAAGCATTGGTTTTGTGTGAAGCAGTCAATGCTATATCCCACATCAGGTTTTGACTTCACTCCCCAATTTAACCTACATCAACAAACGTAAACAAAAGGTCTATAAAGGAATGGTGGATGCGTTCAACTTCCAAGACATCAACGTTGGACATATACTCTGGAAAACAGTATGCCACAACAAAAAGTTCGCACTAAAAACTAATCAATGTCTCACAAAATTCTAAGGATCAATGTTTAGCATGCAATTCTATAGCATTCCTCAAAAACCTTTCTTCAGTATTAATTAATATGAATCTGAAAGCTCTTAATTTTTATCAAATTAAAAGAGAATTAAAATAGTGCAAATGCAGCAAATTGATTCCAAACACAGTATCCATGTGCATACTACTTTATGTCTTCATAATTATAAAACCCCAAAATTTATGTCAATAAACAATTACATCTGAATAAACAATTAAATTTAATCAATAGCTAAAGATAAGAAAATGTGAGATGGAATTAGTAGAGGTGTGAGACAAGAAAACTCAACATTTGTGGATTCCATCTCTATGGTTGTCTGGCCGCTGCCCAATCACAACAAATCCACCATATTTCTCACAAACATGCTCATGTTCATCAGAAACAGGCAGCAGCTATAATCAAGCTATTTTGTGTATGCACTGAAACTCCAACAAGACAACAACATAAGTGTTTGTTTCCCCATCCAAAATAAAAACAGTGCAAAAAAAAAAACTACAACTCTGAACAAAACAAATACGTTAATAATCGTATTAAAAGAAAACCAGATGATTGAGGGGCTCATATCAAGTGTAAACTTGGAAAGTTCTGTCACAGTGGGAAAAATCCCAATTCAATTTAAGGGACAGTTAAGAGAAAGAGGAAGAGGAGAAAGAAGCAGAAGACAGAAACTAAGATACCAAAGCCAAACCCCTTTGGTGAGAAGAGTGTGGCGGCATCTTCAAGTTCTGACCTTCTATTCATTTTCTTTTTCATTTGTTCATTTTTGTTTTTATATTGATAGAAGTTGGGTTCTGATTTTCCAATTGAATTAGGTATTTCCCACTAAAGACCTCTCTCATTGTAATCATCACCCCTTTCTTTCTACCTTGAGCAAAACAGCTGAAAGCAAAGAAAAATCAATCTAACCCATGCATAAATATAGAGCACCACCAATTTCTAGGGTTTCACCTTTCCTAAAGATCCAAATTACTTTTTTAATGAAAATTTTCCCAGGTTCTCATCCAAATGTTCAAGATTTATGTTTAGAAATTATATTGTATACTATATCTATCTATATCTCTCTCACTTTTTATATTTTACAACCTACATGCATTTCCAAAATTATGATGTCAACATTTAATCTCTCTTTAAGAACATAGTTTAGTAAAAAAAAAATTAAGGTGCTTTCGGTCAAAACAACAAGTGACTAAGTTTGAATAAAAAGCTTGGATGGACCACCAAAATAAACTAGAATTTATAAATCCAATATGTTAATTATATTCCACTTCATCTTTACTTTTATGCTCTACAAGAGTTCAAAAATAAGTCAATAACACAATGGAGTACTCAAGGAATCAAATAATAAAAAAATAAACAACAACCAAACATTCAACAACAATGGTTTATTAATGGTTAAGCAGAAATCAAATCTGAGATACATACACAATATCAGTATGCATGCTAATTCACCAAACTTGTACAATAGGACTAATTACTTCCGTATGGAATGTAAACATTTTCCTTTAATATGTTCTCTTTGCTATATAACATTACATCATTTTAGGCCCTGTCCTAAAATTGTTGATCTATTAAAGATCAGAAAATGTTGAAGCGCTACAACAAACAGTTAACAGTCTTTGAGTAGTGCATGCAAAATTCCACATGATACTGTTTTTGCCCAATTGTTAATTGCTTATTTCACATAACCTAAAATTGATAGTATACATGTTCATACTAATTTATGTCTTCATAATTACATCAAAATGAACAATTACAACAAATCGACCATATTTTTAAAAAACATTTTCATGTTAATCAGAAACAATCAGTAGCTATTATCAAGCTTTTTCTGTGCGCACTGAACTTCAACAAGAATAAAAGTGTTTCCCCATCCAAAACAAAACCAGTGCAAAGAAGAAGAAAAAAAAACCACAACTCTGAACAAAACAAATAAGTTAATAATCACAACAAAAGAAAATCAGATGGTTGAGGGGCTCATATCAAGTGTAAATTTGGAAAGTTCTGTCACAGTGGGAAAAAACCCAATTCAATTTAAGGGACAGTAAGAGAAAGAGGAAGAGAAAAAAGAAGATGAAGACAGAAACTGAGATACCAAAGCCAAACCCCTTTGGTGAAAAGAGTGTGGCGGCATCTTCAAGTTCTGACCTATTCATTGCTGATTCATTCATTCATTTTTCTTGCTTTGTTTTGTTTTTATATTGATAGAAGTTGGGTTTGCATTTTCCGATTGAACTGCGTATTTCCCACTAAAGACCTCTCTCATTATAATCATTGCCCCTTTCTTTCTAACATCTGAAGGCAAAGAACAATGAATCTAACCCACACACACATATAAAGCACCACCCATTTCTAAGGTTTCACCTTTCATAAAGAATTAAATACTTTTATTTTAATGAAAATCCTCTATGTTCTCATCCAAATGTTCGAGATTTATGTTTATAGACATTTATCAAAAAAAAAAAAGATATATGTTTAGACGTTGAGATTATTACTACTAAAGAAAGATAAATAGGGGAAAAAATGAGGATTAGATAAAAGAGTAAACGATTTGATATATTTAATAACAAATCGTGTTATTTGAACATCAAAATAATACATGTGATATCATATACATCTATCTATAACAAATTTATGTGAGTTTACTAATTACATCAAAATAAACAATTAATTGTAATCAACAGCTAAACGTAAGAAAATGTGAGATGGAATTAGTAGAATGATGAGACAAAAAAATTCAACAACCGTGGATTCCATCTCTGCGGTTTGTCTGGCCGCTGCCCAATTACAACAAATCCACCATATTTCGGAAAAACATGTTCATGTTAATCAGAAACAAGCAGTTGCTATAATCAAAAGCTTTTAATGTACGCACTGAATCTTCAATAAGACAACAACAAAAGGGTTTCCCCATCCGAAATAAAATCAGTGTAAAAACAACAACTCCGAACAAAACAATTTTTGAAAACAAATAAATTAATACTTATAACAAAAGAATATCAAATGATTAAGGGGCTCATATCAAGTGTAAATTTGGAAATATCTATCACCGTGGGAAAAAAACCCAATTCAATTTAAGGGACGGTAAGAGAAAGAGGAAGAGGAGAAAGAAGACGAAGACAGAATCTGAGATACCAAAGCCAAAACCCTTTGGTGAAAAGAGTGTGTTAGCATCTTCAAGTTCTGACCTTCTATTCCTTGTCTGTTTCATCTTGTTCTGTTTTGTTTTTATATTGATGGAAGTTGGGTTCTGATTTTCCAATTGAATTAGGTATTTCCCACTAAAGACCTCTCTCAATTGTAATCATTGCCCCTTTCTTTCTAACTTGAGCAAAACAGCTAAAAGCAAAAAAAAAAAAAATATCTAACCCATACAGATATATAGAGCACCACCCATTTCTAGGGTTTCACCTTTCCTAAAGATTTAAATTACTTTTTTAATGAAAATTCTCCCATGTTCTCATCCAAATATTCAAGATTTATGTTTAGAAATTATATTGTATACATCTATCTATATCTCTTACTTTTTATATTTCACAACCTACATGCATTTCCAAATTATACATAAAAATCAAATGACACCGTATTTGACATCAAAATTATGATGCCAACATTTAATTTCTCTTTAAAAATCAACAAAAATGTCTTCACTTCAAGTGAAGTAGTGAACATAGAACACGTATGTTTCTCTCCGCCTCTTCATAAATTTTTATTGTGATGAAGAGAATACTGAACTTTTACAATGTGTTTCATGGTTGAGTCCCTCATTGCCATTTGCAACTTTTGATGTGAAAAAATTATTAAGGATGGTTGAACTTTATCCAAATGATTTTGTAGATGTGCCAGAAGTGGTGGTGCGACATCAACTTCAAAATTATGTTAGAGATGTTTAATTTTAGCCACACCAATATTTTGTGTCTAGTTCCGCCCCTGCCCCGGAACCAGATTAGGCGGTCCAGTGGGCCGGATACCGGTGGTTAAAACAAAAAAATAAAAGTATTTAAGGTGCTTTCGGTCAAAACAACAACAAGTGACTGAGTTTGAATAAAAAGCTCGGATGGGCCACCAAAATAAACAAGAATTTATAAATCAAATATGTTATAAAAGATCTTATATATTTAATAACAAAATGTGTTGTTTAAAAATCAAAATAGAGACACATATGTTACATCGTATACATCTATCTATATCTCTCACTTTACATCTTTTACAACCTACACGCATGTCAAAAATATACATAAAAGTCAAATGACACCGTATCTGACATCAAACTTTTTATGTCAATTTATTTGTTTTCTTTAAGAACATAGCGTACTAAACTCTCGGAATGCACTTTCAGTCAAAACAACAACAATAATCAGTGGCGGAGGTTGACTAAAAAGCAAGATGGGCCACCAAAATAAAAACTATAATTAATGAATAAAATTTGCTAATTATACTCCACTTCATCTTTTCTTTTCTACTCTTCCAGAAATCGATAAGCGAATAACACAATGGAGAAATCAAGGAATCAAATAATCAAGAAATAAACAACTTAACACTCAACAACAACAATGGTTTATCAATGTGAGATGGAATTAGTAGAAATGAAAAAATTCAACACCTGTGGATTCGATCGCTATGGTTGTCTGGCCGCTCCATGTGCATACTACTTTATGTCTTCCTAATTACAAAACCCCAAAATTTATGTCATTTGATAATTACATCAAAATAAACAATTAAATTTAATCAATAGCTAAAGATAAGAAAATGGGAGATGGAATTAGTAGAAGTGTGAGACAAAAGACCTAAACATATGTGGACTCCATCTCCACTTGTCTGGCCACTGCCCAATCACAACAAATCCAACATATTCCTCATAAAGGGTTAGATATTGATAGAAATTGGGTTCTGATTTTCCGATTGAATTGGGTATTTCCCACTAAAGACCTCTCTCATTGTAATCATCGCCCCTTTCTTTCTACCTTCGGCAAAACAGCTGAAGGCAAAGAAAAAGGAATCTAACCCACACACATATATAGAGGCATCACCCATTTCTAGGGTTTCACCTTTCCTAAAGGTTTAAATTACTTTTTTAATGAAAATTCTCCATGTTCTCATCCAAGTGTTCAAGATTTTATGTTTAGAAATTTATCAAAAAAAAAAGTTTGAGTTTAGACATTGAGATTATTACTATTTACTACTAAAGAAAAATGGATAGGGGGAAAAATGATAATTAGATAAACGAGAGTAAAAGATCTTATATAGTTAATAACAAATTGTGTTATTTGAACATCAAAATACAGACACATATGTGATATTGTATACATATTTCAATATCTCTCTTATTATCTTTTACAACCTACATGCATTTCAAAATTATACATAAAATCAAATGACACCGTATTTGACATCAAAACTTTGACGTCAGCATTTAATTTCTATTTAAGAACATAGTGTACTAAACTTTTTTAAGGTACTTTCAGTCAAAATATCAACCAGTGACGGAGTTTGAATAAAAAGCTCGGATGGGCCACCAAAATAGACTATAATTTATAAATAAAATATGCTAATTATACTCCACATATTTACTTTTCTGCTCTTCCAGAGTTCAACAATAAGTCAACAAAACAAAATTTCAGAAAAACACATTCATATGTTAATCAGAAACAAGCAGTAGCTATGATCAAAAGCTTTTTTTTGTATGCACTGAATCATCAAGACAACAACAAAAGTGTTTCCCCATCCGAAATAAAACCAGTGCAAAAAAAACAACTCCGAACAAATTTTTTTAAAACAAATAAAGTAATACTCATAACAAAAGAATATGAAATGATTGAGGGGCTCATATCAAGTGTAAATTTCGAAATATCTATCACCGTGGGGAAAAAAACCCAATTCAATTGAAGGGACGGTAAGAGAAAGAGGAAGAGGAGAAAAGAAGACGAAGACAGAATCTGAGATACCAAAGCCAAAACCCTTTGGTGAAAAGAGTGTGGCAGCACCTTCAAGTTTCCGACCTTCTATATATCTTCCTTTTATTTTCTTTTTTTTGGTTTGGATATTGAAAGAAGTTTGGTTCTGATTTTCCGATTGAATTGGGTATTTCCCACTAAAGACCTCTCTCATTGTAATCATCGCCCCTTTCGTTCTACCTTCGGCAAAACAGCTGAAGGCAAAGAAAAATGAATCTAACCCAAACACATATATAGAGCACCACCCATTTCTAGGGTTTCACCTTTCCTAAAGGTTTAAATTACTTTTTTAATGAAAATTCTCCATGTTCTCATCCAAATGTTCAAGATTGTATGTTTAGAAATTTATCAAAAAAAAAAAAGCTTAAGTTTAGACATTGAAATTATTACTACTAAAGAAAAATAGATAGGGGGGAAATTGAGAATTACATAAACGAGAGTAAAAGATCTTATATATTTAATAACAAATTGTGTTATTTGAATGTCAAAATACTGACACATACATGATATTGTATACATATTTATATATCTCTTACTTTTTATCTTTTACAACCTACATGCATTTCAAAATTATACATAAAATCAAATGACACCGTATTTCACATCAAAACTTGATGTCAGCATTTAATTTCTCTTTAAGAACATAGTCTACTAAATTTCCTTAAGGTACTTTCAGTAAAAACAATAACCAGTGACGGAGTTCGAATAAAAAGCTCAGATGGGCCACCAAAATAAACTATAATTTATAAATCAAATATACTAATTTTTATCAAAAAAAAAAATCAAATATGCTAATTATACTCCACATCTTTACTTTTCTGCTCTTCAAGAGTTCAACAATAAGTCAACAAGACAAACTTTCAGAAAAACACGTTCATATGTTAATCAGAAACAAGCAGTAGCTATGATCAAAAGCTGTTTTTTGTACGCACTGAATCTTCAACAAGACAACAACAAAAGTGTTTCCCCATCCCAAATAAAATCAGTGCAAAAAAAACGACTCCGGATAAAAATTTTTAAAACAAATAAAGTAATACTCATAACAAAAGAATATCAAATGATTGAGGGGCTCATATCAAGTGTAAATTTGGAAATATCTATCACCGTGGGAAAAAACCCAATTCAATTTAAGGGACGGTAAGAGAAAGAGGAAGATGAGAAAAGAAGACGAAGACAGAATCTGAGATACCAAAGCCAAAACCCTTTGGTGAAAAGAGTGTGGCAGCACCTTCAAGTTTCCGACCTTCGATATATTTTCCTTTTCTTTTCTTTTTTTTGGTTTGGATATTGATAGATGTTTGGTTCTGATTTTCCGATTGAATTGGGTATTTCCCACTAAAGACCTCTCTCATTGTAATCATCGCCCCTTTCTTTCTACCTTCAGCAAAACAGCTGAAGTCAAAAAGAACAATGAATCTAACCCACACACTAAGAACATAGCGTACTAAATTTATTTAATGTACTTTCAGTTAAAACAACAACATCAACAACAATAACCAGTGGCGGAGATCGACTAAAAAGCTCAAATGGGCTACCAAAATAAACTACAATTAATAAATAAAATTTGCTAATTATACTCCACTTCATCTTTTCTACTATTCAAGAAATTTGCTAAAATGTTGATCTATTAAAGATGACAAAAATGTTTTAAGGGCTACAAGAAACAGTTAACACTTAACAGCCATTGCATGCAAAATCCCACATGATATTGTTTGTGTCATATTGCTAATTTCACATAACCTAAAATTAGAAGTATATTTCAGATCATTTACACATACTACAGAAAAACCAGAAAACGGAACATGCTCAGTTGAATATACAAACATTTCACATTTCCAAAGAACAAAAAAACACATGTTAGCATGCAATTTCTCAACACACAACCACGAAAAAACCAAATTAAACATAAAACAAAAAGGGAATAACACGCGTTAGACTTGAAATCGAAGATTGAAGTAGAAGAATAAGCGAGATAACAGTACCATCAACGAAATTATAGAGGGTTACCATGGAAGAAGCGAAGAAATGGGGAATATTGTCGCCGGAAAGGGGAGGGCACGGCAGCGCCTGGGGACTGAGAGAGAGAGAGAGAGAGAGAGAGAGAGAGAGAGAGAGAACAGCGGAGGGAGTGACTTGACTGGGGTGTTCTAGTAATTTTATATTTGGTGCATTTTTTTAGTCATTTTTTATAATAATGTTTTTATAATAATGTTTGTTTGCGTTTGATTCGTAAAACAGCAAGGACTTTACAGAACCGTATAGGACAGAACAAGATAATAATTGACAGGACAAAACTATATAGGAGAAAGATAGGGCGATAATATTTTCATATTCGAAAATAAAATGAGTATTTTCGTATATTTTATAGTTGTATTGTGGACAAAAAGTTGTCCCGTGGTTCGGTGGGAGACAAAAATTCTTGTTTTTGTCCTCTCCCTTATTACCTGAAGGCTTAATTACTTAATTGGTCCCTTAAAGATATTTATGGTTTCAAATTGGTCCCTTAAAGAAAAAAAGGGCCAAATTGGTCCTTAAAGACCTTGCCGTTAAACATTTTGGTCCTTTCCGTCCAGAAACTGTTAATTTTTACAGGTGGAGAACTGGATGCTTACGTGGCTGCTCACATGGGTGCTTACATGGCTGCTTACTAGGTAAATCATTTAATTTTAAAATAAAAACTTAAAGTTAAAATTTAAAATAAAAAAGATTATAACTTCTCTCTCTTGTTCTTCATCTTCATCATCAACTTCATCAAACAAACCCCAAAAAAGAAACCAAATCCTCAAATTAGAAACAGAAATCCCTAAAAACACCCAAAAAAACCCCAAATTCACTCAAACCACTTTCTAACCATAAATCAAACCCCAAAACCTGCAAAATAAAAAAATAAAAACAAAACAATTTCAAAATAAAAAGCTTAGATCCATTCTGATTTCTTATTCTTTGCCACAAATCCAACTCAAAACCAAACCAAAATCAATATAAACATATGCACAACTTTGCCACAAATCCATTCTGATTTAATTTTTTTGTCTCTGTTTCTCTTATTGTTTATGTTTTTTCGTTTGATTTGTGATGGATGTGGAAGATGGTTGTTGTGATTGTTGAAAGTGGAAGATGATTGTGAGTGAATAGGTGAAAATGGAGGTGTTTATGGTTACTGGTTTTTGTTCTCAGTTTCCTTTCTTTTTACTCTTTCAATTTCTCTGCCTGTGAATTTGTTTTTGAGTTTTTTTTTTTGTTTTTAAGTGTTTCAAAATCTGGATTTGTGTTGATGAAGTTTATGAAGAAGACGGAAGGAAGGAGATGAAGAAAGGAAAATAAAACAAGGTGTTGGTAGTACATTATTAGATATAATAGATATTCAAGATCCAATGGTTTTTCTTTTGATAAGGAAATCCAATGGTTAATATTAAAAAATTATTGAAGTCTATGGTGGAGCACCTGAAGTGTTGGTCCACCTTATACTTTTGGGGTTAAAAGTTAACGGAAGAGACTAAAATGTTTAACGGCAAGGTCTTTAAGGGACCAATTTGACCCTTTTTTTCTTTAAGGGACCAATTTGAAACCATAAATGTCTTTAAGGGACCAATTAAGTAATTAAGCCTTACCTAAAATAATTCAGTCTCATACCCAGTTTTAAATCAAACAAAGTACATCAAAAGTTGTCCCGTCCGGCGTCCAGTCCCTTGTTTTTTAGCATATCAAACGCATAGTGATTATAAATTTCGTCTTTGATGTGCATAAGTGAGATGACCAAGGTTTGCCCCCTATATATATAATAATGCAGTATTTCCACCAACTAAGTTAACTTTACGAGATTCTTTGTTTTAGCTTTTTATAAGAAAAGCTAGCCCTCTCCAGACCTTTTTGTAAGAAACACTTTGAAAAAAAAATTGGTCTTTTTTATAAAAAAAATTATCAATTTTCAAATGTTTTAAATGTTTAATTTCACTTATACTCTTATTTATTACGAGAGATAATATTAAAAATAAGGAAGTGAGTTGAATGAAGAGTAATTAAATAAAGGTATACATGGAATCAATTTAATTTACAAGAAAATAATAAATGAAAATAATTATGTAAAATGTGTTTCCTTGGTCTATGTAATTTTTTCAAAGTATTTCTTATAAAAAGGACCGAAGGGACTAATTTATTATGAATATTATTAATGGATATTATATAGGTCATTGGTGATGAAAATTCAAGATATAGTACCCGAAGACTATTTTATTTATCATTACTACTCGTGGACAATTTTAATTCCAACTAGATTTTAGCCCAAATATGATGATTGTTGGCTTGATAAAATTTGAAGTTTGACCACAAAAATGTATTTTCTCTTCAAATTAAAAAGTGAGAAAAATATATGAACTTCAAAAATTTATTCAAGCCTCAACAAGCGTACCAAAGAGTCAAACAATCCAATTTAGTTAGATCAAGAACTAGAGGCAGTGAAACATAATCAATCATAACAAAATGCTCATTACTCAAGAAAGAAACAAACCAAATAAAGGCAAAATAACAGTGTCATGTCACTTATGATGCCACAGAAATACATTTGATAATAGTAATAAGTTCAACATGTCTTCTTCCATGGTAGGGATAGTACAAATGATTTCATTATGAATGCAGTTTGATTGTCAGCAAAGATCACAGCTTAACTAAATGTTGGGACTTCACAGCGTACAAAACATGAGGATGCAGGCTACCAAGCTGAGATGCAAAAAGTTTCTCTCTGGCTATATATGCCTTGTGTTTCTTCTCATCATCGACATCAGTTCCCCTTTCCGGCCGGTTTTGTTCCCCTCTTGCGTTTATTTGATTGGTTGTTGGCGAGAAACTGTATTCCTTCTTGCAATGTTGCTCTCCGTTTCTCTTTATAGTTCCATAATTCCAAGGTTGGGTATCCCCCACTAGGATTATATTCATTTATTTCTCTCAAAGCTACCACCACAGCATTATATGCCGCTTTACCAAAGCTTTTTTTCAGCCCCTTCAATTTTTTATCGTCCTCGTCGATCACTAGCTAAAATACCATATGCATAAAACCACATATCCAAGTGTAAGCATTAAAAGTTCAAGAAATTAGGAAAGCATAAAATAAATTTGATAGCATCAACTTTGTTTAGATAAAATTGGGACAAGAAGAGCATAGTTTTGCATACCTTTTCCTGCCCATCAACAAAAATAATTTTGAAAGGATGCCAATTGGGGTCCTTTATATTGTCTTCCCAAGAAGAGCATAGTTTTGCAGCTCGATTTTGAGCTTCAGCTTCATCTGCATTGTATCGTTTCATCATAACTTTGAAGAATGGTCTAGTGTCGAGCTCCCCCATTCTCTTTACACCAATTTGCTTGTCGTCGGATGAAATTTCTTTAATGACCTACATTACACCATATAAAAATATAAAAGTCTTTAATATGTTAAAGAAATAATGGACAGTAAAAAAAATCAAAACATTAAGTGCATGATAAAAGTAATGTAAGTTATGTAACAAACAAGTGAATATGGACACAATCACAGTTTAGTTCTGTATGCATAATCAGATAAACCGATAAAAAGTAAAAACATTTGAGTAGAATTGATTCAACAAATGAGTAAACGCCATACAGGATCTTATATGTGGCGAAAAAACACCTACCTTAATAAATTCTTTTCGAGCATCCTGCAGCTCGTCGTTACTCTTACGTTGCATAGCAATTAGTGTTTGGTTCATTTCATCTAAGTCTTGTAGTAACTCATCTTTTTCCTTTAATTCCATCTGCAAAGCATTTAACTTCTCTGGAAGCTCCTCATCTTCATCTGCAAACTCTTTCAACAGGCTTATTGAAACTTTCAGTTGCTGCACCTCCAATTCCAGCTTTTGTTTCAGAGTTGCTTGCTTTTTAAGCTCAGTGGTTTTAGCATACAGCTTTTCCTATTTTAATATGATGAAGAATGAAGCCTCATTTTAACAAAAAGAATAAATGAATTCAATAAAACTAAAATTAATTTTGCAACTAAAAGCATTCTATAGTCAATCAAAAACAATAAAAAGTTACGTTCGGTTTATGTTGTGAGCAGGCCATAACTTAATTTTGGAACTATACAATTGAGTTTGACATGTTTGATCGCTCTCAAGCATAATCGATGATGTCTCAATAATTTATTTATAACTTTCCCATAAAAAATACTCTATCAGATCCTATTTATTAAAAAAAATTACATTTTAGATTCAAGGATATCTCGCGATAATTCTTTTTAAAAAAACCTTATGTTCCTTAGTTTTAAAAAAATAGATTATATAAAAGCTATTAGGATTAACTTTTCTTTTTGCGGGTAAAAATAATTTTCAAAAAACCTATTACAAAATACTATTAAAATGATAAAATAGCTTTTTAAAGAAAAAAATCTTAAACAAGTGAACCCTTAGCTTTTTAATTTAAAGCTAATATTGATTATAAAAGAACAAACATGCACCTAGTCAAAAAACAACATGCAGAGAGTATAAAAAGGAATAAGAAATACCTTGAAAGATTTTTCAGCTTTCCCAACCCATCCGAGAGGGCGGTGTTGCACTTCAGATTCAGAAGTTTCCATTTCGTCATCATCGCTCTCTTCTGATTCTAAAACATATTCCTGCTTATTTCTTAATGAAATCCTTTTTCTTTTGCATTGATGCTCAGATCCATCAACATTTTGGTGCTTCTGATCCATCCACTTTGTAAAAAGTTGCTTCATGTCTTCAACTGTACTCTTCATTCCAGTAAATTCAGAAGTAAGGTGTTCTACGGATTTTTCCAGAGATTCAATTTTGGAACTCATTCTGGTGAGTTTGGAAGAGAAAGGGACGTTGAGACTTGAAGGTGAGTTTGTTTGTGACTTGTGTGAGTGAGTGCGTAATGGAAGCGTCAAGAATAAAAGTAAAGAGGACTATGAATTTATAGGAAAATGATGTAATAATAAATAGGGTTTTATTTTTGGTTAAAACGCATGTAAAGGTTTAGGGAAAAGAAACGTTCCTTGATGGGATCATTAATTACTAATTCATGGAAATAAAGAATAAGAAATGGTCTTTTTATTGATTTTGTTGAAAAAAAGAAGTTGAAAAGTTTTGGTCTTTTGGTAACAAAGTAGTTAGCGGGATCATTAGAAGTTTTACCGGCACTTAGCTCTGTTTGGTAAAAAATAATAAAAAATAGGGGATATCTGATAAACTAACTTATAGCAGATGAGTTTATAGTGGATAGCTTATTGAATTTGTAGTGTTTGGTAAAATTAGTAGTTGAACTAACTTATAAGTGTGAAATAACATAAAAAAAATAAATTCAAGTAAGATGATAGGAGTAAAATTGAAAGAAAATATGATAAGTGATAAGCTCGTAAGCTACTTGAAATAGCGTTTGAAAAATAAGTTATAATCTTTTTTTTTTAAATTGTTACCAAACAGAACTTTTATCTTATAAGCTAGCTTATTGGTCTTCCTAAACATAGCCTAAATCATTTTAACAATGAACTCTCTCTCCCATATTATACAAAACAAAATAAAAAAAATTACAGCTTCTCAAAAGAAAATAAAAATAAAAAAATTACACATTTTTAAAAAAAAGTAAAATATGAATTGAAGTATGATTTTTTGTGTCTTCTTTAAAATAAGTTTTATGCGAAGATGTAAAAAAAATATTGATTATGAGAGAATGAAGAGAGAGTAAAAAATCAGTTACAAACCAATTCTTTCCTTCGCTTCATTGCCACTAATGATCACTTATGTAACACTTATTATTTAGGCTACGAAAATCTCATTTTTGAGACATTAATATAAGGCTTAATTACTAAATTGGTCCCTTAAAGAAAAAAATGTCCAAATTGGTCCCTTAAAGACTTTGCCGTTAAACATTTTGGTCTTTTCCGTCCAGAAACTGTTAATTTGTACAGGTGGCAAACTAAGTGCTTACGTGGCATACAATGACTAGGCAAAAAAATAGGTGATTGTGTATTTAAATTTCCTTGTTGATTTTAATCAAAAAAATAATTAGGGTTCATCTTCATCTTCATCCATTCTCTTCTTCATCTTCATCCATTCTCTTCTTCTTCTTCTTCTACATTCCAATTCTCTTCTTCTTCTACATTCCAATCAGCATAAAATTAGAAAACCCACCCACACCAACAACCAACCATTTCTTTCTCAACAACAACTACAAACCCATAAAAACAACTCAAAATTAGCACAAAATTAGAAAACCCCAAAATTCCAAGATCCGGAAATTGAACAAAATTAAAACCCAAAATATGGAAATAAAGAAGGTCCACGCGATGATGATGTTGTTGAGAATCAATTTTTGAGAGATTTATCTCCGATTTATAAATAGAAGACATTGAAGTCGTAGATCTTGTATTTTATTGGTAGTTTTGTTTCTAAGTGTGAGTTCCATGTTGTCTGGGAGCCTTGCTTTTGGTTTAATTTCTTCTAGATTTTTTGCGGTTGCAGCATGCTATTTGGTTTTCTCCCTTTGTTTTAGGCACATTTGTTTTTATGCCTCCTAAGAAGAAGAAGAGGATTGGAATGTAGAAGAAGAAGAAGAGAATGGATGAAGATGAAGAAGAGAATGGATGAAGATGAAGATGAACCCTAATTTTTTTTTTTGATTAAAATCAACAAGGAAATTTAAATACACAGTCACCTATTTTTTTGCCTAGTCATTGTATGCCACGTAAGCACTCAGTTTGCCACCTGTACAAATTAACAGTTTCTGGACGGAAAGGACCAAAATGTTTAACGGCAAAGTCTTTAAGGGACCAATTTGGGCCTTTTTTTCTTTAAGGAACCAATTTGAAACCAAAAATGTCTTTAAGAGACCAATTTAGTAATTAAGCCTTAAAAAAATGTCATGCTAAACAGTATCCCTGGTGCACTAGTTAAGCATACTAAAAAACAAAAAACAAATAAAATGTCATAACTTTTTACATTTTTAAAGCATTGAATACACAATTTACAAGATAAAAATTTCATATTCATATCATTAACAAGTGCCTCAGAGCACTTAAAAAAAAAATCATGTTTGGTTAGTATTAACTAGTTTAGACACTTGTGTTAGCATGGGTTTGAATTTAGTCTAAATTAGTTAGCATGGGTTTGAATTTCGTCTGAAATTAGTTAGCGGCTAAAATTGAGCTACGTAGCCCAATTGGTAGTGGGAATGGATTGAACACGTACTTGAACCCCAGGGTACGTGGTTCGATTCCCACTGAAGGCAAAAACTCTACTATTGAGGGGGTAGAGAAGATCGTGAGGTGACAGCCAGGATTGCCTACTAAATACGTAGAAAAGGGGCCCGGGCTGTTACAAAAAAGGCGCCTTTTTCACTTGGTAGTGGGAATGGATTGAACACGTATTTGAACCCCAAGGTACGTGGTTCGATTTCCACTGAAGGCAAAAACTCAACTAGAGAGGGGGGTGGAGAAGATCGTGAGGTGACGGCCGGGATTGCCTACTAAATACGTAGAAAAGGGGCCCGGGCTGTTACACCGACCACACTTAACCACCCCTCCATGGGAACACACACACCATTTACTTTTACAGTCATTTACTATCCTGCAATTTACTTTTCTGCTCTTTAATTATTGCAATTTACTTTTACCTGCACAACTATCTCCAAACACCAAAGCGAATGCAAATTCATTCCTAAGCGAAACTAGTAATTTTGGCACAATCCATGTGGAGAACGATAAACTTATCACTTTTATTACATGGTAGCGATTCTGTGCACTTGCAGAACCACCGTTAGCATCCTTCTTGATCTGCCAACCAAAGTAGTCTATTGCAAAGGGGTAAAGTTTTTGTGAAACATTCTAAAGATTTTAACATAAGACTTAGTAAATATTTATATTTAAAAACTAAATAAATTAAACAAAATATTGATTATATATCGAAGAGGCGAAATCCTAATTTGATGTTTTAAAGATAATAAACATCTTAATTATATTTTAAGTGAATTCTGATATTTTTGTGATCTAACAAGTGCTCTTGGGTGATTAATATAGACAGGAACAAAAGTTCATTCATTATATATCTCTTCACTTAAATTGGTTAAAAACTGCAAGTTTATGAGAATGATCCAAGAACATTCTCCAGTCTGCACTTTTTCTCACGTGCAAAGCTATATCTCAACAATAAGCACTTAATTGATATCATATAAACAAGAGACAAATAAACACTTTTGCAAAGGACTTTATTGAAGAGAATATCTACATGATATAAGTCATTTAAGGCAAAGATTAAAAGATAGCAAAAGAAAGGTTTCTATTTGGTCATGTTTAAGGAATAAACATGAACATGTCTTGACTATTTATTTCTCAAGCTCACATTCTCTATTCAGAGATTATTTGAAGACATTTATGGACCAATGAAAAGAAGACAACAATTTTGAAGTGGTACTTCTCAAACGACTTCATAAAATATATTCTACTATGTCATTGATCTACAAAGGAAAACTACTTGTACTTTTACAAGTACACTTGAATAATAAAAGGATAAGAAGACCAACTATCATCTTATGATCTCCATGGATATCTTGAGGCCCACGAAACAAAACAAGCAAAGCATACCTCTCTATTTGATCTAGGCCAAGAATCAGTAAACTTCTGGAAGAACGATCTGAGAACGTTCCAGAATCAAACATATTTCCTGCACATGTTTAAAAGATTCGATCCAGCTATATCCAGCTGTTGTTTTTAATCTTCCAAGGCTCCTACAGTGCTTGTTCGTGGAGAACAAGTTTATATTGCTCTGAGATGCTCAAACTCACGCTCCTCATGACGTCATCATTCTAAGAACATTCTTATGAAGCATCTTCTTTCTCATCAAATATTATTTGATTAATATTTTGATCTGAATTTTAAAAGACTAACGGCTAGTCTTTGGCTCCATTTCAACTTACTTGGAGACCACAAAACTCAGAGCATACAACATCTATAAATAGCACACTTGGGTGCTTTGAAGACTTGAGAGCTCACACTACAACATTCATTCTATACTTGTCTTTATCATACAAGGTACCAAGCTCTTCTTTTATCACTCAAACTCAAGATCTCCATTCTCATCAGTACTTCTGAGTATTTTGAGTGTTTTGATTTGCTTCTCAAATTAACCTTTGAGTTTTCAACAAGCAAATATCTCAAAAGTTTCTACTACAACTATCAAAATCTAAACTTGTCTTTTTCGCACAAGTCATCAAACTCTTCCACTCTCACTCACAGCTCTTTAAAATCACATACTTGGATCAATATACTATTGAGTGAACTGAGTGCATCTGTTATAAGTTTCTCAACCTGATTGAGTTTTATTTGTAAGCTTGTGATCCAACAAACTCTATTGTAAAAAAAAGGATTGACTCAAGTCAATACGTAACTATTGATTGAGTGACACCTCTGTATAGTCAGAAGGAGACTGAGGTAGTTATTAAGATTCTAGGGCTTAAGGTTATTTGATCTTGGTTTAGATCAAGGAGGTTTGTAATTTGAGATTACTAGTATCTCAAGATTATAGTGGATACTCACGGAGCGTGAGAACTGGACGTAACTCATACTATTCGTGGTGAACCAGTATAATTGTTGTGTGTTGATTCTCTCTTTCCCTATCTTTTACTTTGAGCAAACACTAAGCACACAATTACTTTGAATTCGTTTTACTGCTAACCAGATCCTTCTGAGATCATTCTAACGATTTCTTTTGAGTTGCAATTTTTATAAGGAAAATTTTAATAGGTTCACAATTCAATCCCCCCTTTTTTGTGAAAAACTTTGCTACTTCAATTGGCATCAGAACTCTGCCTCTAAGGTTGAGCACCTAACAAGTTCTAGAGGAAAAGATTTAGGAAGGAAGTAATGACAAAGTATATAAATGAAGGAGGATCCTCAACTAGACCACATTTCTTTGAAGGACAGGATTATTACTACTGGAAGGATAAAATGAAGTTGTTTCTAAGATCGCAAGACAACAACATGTGACATGTAGTTGAAGTTAGAGAATATGTTCCACCACCAGCTAAAGATTCAACAACTCCAAGGACTTCAGATAAATGGACCACACAAAAATCCGATCGGGTACTTTTAAATACTAGAGCAAAATTATTTATAAAATCTACTTTGAACAGGGAAGAACAGGATAGAATCATCATGAAGAATCAAGTCATGTGAAAGAAATAAGGATTGACACAGGTGTCAGAAAATTCGAATTGTTTGAAATGAAAGAAGATGAAACCATAGATCAAATGTATGGAAGATTCACAATCATTATCTATGAACTCAATTCTCTTGGAAAAACCTATACTGCACACGAAAGAGTAAGAAAGATACTAAGGAGCTTACCAAAGGATTGAAGGCATATTGTGATAGCTATCACTGAAGCAAAAAATATCTCTGAACTCAAATTAGAAGATTTGATTGGATCTCTGAAAGCTCATGAATCAATTATTCAAGAAGATAAACCTGAAAAGAAGAAGATGGTTGCTCTAGAGTCACAAACGATGGAACACTCTCAGAACAATCTAATTGCAGATGATGACATTATATTTCAAGAAGATGATGAAGAAGAATTTGCACTTATCTCAAGAAGAATTCAAAGATTAATGACGAGAAGAAATCAGATAAGGAACTCATCCCAAAATAGAAGAAATAACATCAAGAGGGAAGGTGACATAAGCAAGATTCAATGTTATGGATGCAATCAATTTGGACATTACAAAAATGAATTTTCCAAAGTTAAAGCAAAAGCCTCCATTCAAAAAGGAATCTATGGTAATGACCATTCATATTTTATTAAATAAACTTTTGCGTTGAACAATATAAATTGCGTCCATGGTAAGCAAAAGCCTCCATTTAAAACAATATGATATATTAGGGGTGGACAGGACCCTCTGGACCGAACCAAACCGGTCCAACCGAACGGTTTTTCCTGTTACGAGCCGGGCTAAAAATGGGCTTCGGGTTCAAAAAATGGAAAAAGCAGTTTGTAACAGGTTTACCTGGTCGGGTTCGGTTTTTTAAATCAGGCCCATGGGTATCCGAATCGAGCTGTAGTTGAATACAACATTATTAAATTAATACTCCTAGTAGTTAATGTTTTTCTTTGAAACTGTATCCTAGTATTTAATGTATATATATTCTTCAGGGACTACAAATCAATATATTCTATTTACGATGCAGGAATTTAAATTTATAATAATTCATAATAATAGTTGTTTTTCATTTCACTTTAGTGTGTTAATTTTTTTTTGATAAAGGGGAAAATAAAAGGACAACAACACAAACTAACGAGGACGCTGCCTCAAGACACCCGTTGCATCCGCAACCAGCACATGCGCTATTTGCGGAGGCGGAGAAGTCCATAACTTAATATTAACATCTGACTGAGCACCATATTTAGCCAACCAATCAGCACATTCATTCCCTTCTCTAAGAGTATGAGAGAAAGATAAAGACCAATTACGCGTCCGGAGGATACGAATCTGACCAAGAACAATTGCGTGAGGGTGAAAATTATTGTCATCTTCAAGGATGAGATCAATAGCTGACTTAGAATCAGATTCCAAGTTAATCGTACGGTAGCCTAAGCCCCAAGCCAATTGAAGCCCTTTGAGAATAGCATAAAGCTCTGCCAAAAGGTTAGAAGCATGACCACAAGAACCGGAGAAACCATGCATCCATTCGCCAATATCATTGCGGATAAGACCACCAAAACCAGCACGACCCGGATTTCCGAAAGAGCTACCATCCACATTCAACTTCAAACACGGAGCCGTTGGTGGAATCCAAGTTACTTGCCGAGTGATGTGCGCCCTATTGGGTATGTTCAAAACCTGCAAAAGAAAATTGTGAGAGTTAGAAATACAATTTACTATCAACCAAATAGGCTTCCTATTAGATTGAAAAATTTCCTCATTTCTAGCTTTCCAAATTTCCCAACAAGTGGTGACAAAAAGGGACCCATCCGGTCCAGTAGCATGAAGGCGAAACCAATCACAAACATCAGTGACAAAAAAATTAGCCAAATTGGGAAAATGACTAGCCATCCAAACAGCCCAAGACAGGGGGCAATCCCGGAGAGTATGAAGAGCAGTTTCATGCAAATTGTTACACCTAGAACAAGACGAGTCCGAAGTTAGGTGACGAAACATACGAACTGAGTTAGTGGGAAGAGAATTGTGAGTGATAAGCCATGCAAATAGTCTCATATTCTCAGGCACTTGAAGCTTCCATATCCAACTCCAAGAAACAACAGGGTCATCTTGATGCACTAAATGAGAGTCTAACCACTGATAACCACTAGATGCCGTATAGATCCCATTGGAGGAACCATTCCAAATCAGAACATCATCATAATTGTCGTCCAAAGAGATGCTTCTAATGTTATCCTTAATAAGACTAGGAAGAATAATGTAGAGTTTTTGAAAGATCCACTGACCATCTTCCACCACATCATTGACTTTGAGGGAAGTGTCACTAATATCGACATAAGGAACCAAGTTACAAAGATAATCATCACCGATCCACTTATCATACCAAAAGGAAATCTCTCCACGACCAACCCTACAAATAAAACCATCTTTAAGAACATCCTTCGCTTTGACAATTGCTCTCCAAACACACGAAGAACCCTGAGAAACATTAGTGTACCAGAGGTGGGTATCACCAAGATATTTACCAATAAGCATTTGGACCCATAGTTTTTGAGGACTATTGAGAATATCCCAAACATGTTTCCCCAACATAGCTGTATTAGCCTTTCTCGTGGTCCTAATGCCAAGACCGCCCTTAAGTCTAGGCTTAGTTAAAGTAGACCAACCAACCCAATGACAAGAGTTACGACCCCACACAAAATTACGAATAATAGAGTCAATATTAGTACAAACAGAACTAGGGAGCCAAAGATTTTGCATACTATAAATAGGCATAGCAGTTATCACACTTCGAGCAAGAGTCACACGACCGGCCCTACTAAGCAAGTTGCTCTTCCAACCAGCAAGACGACCATTGATTTTATCCAAAATGTAATTGAAATCAGAGATTCTCACTCTACCCGTTAACATAGGAAAACCAAGGTACTTACCAAGATTGTATGTATGCTGGAACTCAACAATAGATTCAAACTTCATAACTTTGGATCTAGGAACATTAAGAGAAGGGAAAAACCTGGATTTTTGGATGTTTACCTTCAAACCTGAAGCCCTGCAAAAATTGTTAATAACATTTTGAACTAACCTTACCTGGGAGGCTTTAGCTTCGGTAAACAAGAGACAATCATCAGCAAAAAGTAAATGAGAGAAGGAAGGACCATTTCTCGATATCTTCACGGGCAACCACTGTCTTGTGTCAACCTTGTCTTGAATAAGAAGGGATAACTTCTCCATACAAAGGATGAAGAGATATGGTGACAAGGGATCTCCTTGCCTCAAACCCCTTTTAGGAGCGAAATTATCTAATTTTTCGCCATTCCACTTCAAAGCAAGAGAAGAAGAGGTGATGCAACACATAATAAGATTAATAATAGTAACAGGGAAACCAAATTCTTCAAGAGTTAGTTTAAGAAACTGCCAGTCCACCCGATCATAAGCTTTCTCAAAGTCAATCTTGAAAAGCAAGCAACCTTTTTTGCCTTTTTTCTTATGCATATAATGCACAATCTCTTGTGCAATAATAGCATTATCTGATGTGCCCCTTTTAGGAATAAAACTGCTTTGAAGGGGGCCAACAATTTTATTTAAGAAAGGTCGAATGCGACTAACTAAAACCTTAGAGATGGTTTTAAGAAGCACATTGCAAAGGCTGATGGGGCGAAAATCCTTAACAGTTGAAGGGACGTCAACCTTTGGGATAAGGACAATCAAGGTCTCTGCTAACTTAGGATCAATAACGCCAGTACTAAAAGCCTCAGAAACAAGATGCCACACATCTTTACCAACAGTATCCCAATAAGTCTTGAAGAAGATAGGTTGAAACCCATCAGGGCCTGGCGACTTGTAAGATTCCATGGAAAAAATGGCTGCTTTAACCTCCTCTAACAAGACCGGCTGAAGAAGAATATCATAAAGCTCTTGACCAATTTGAGGAATCTGAACCAAATTAAGACCATGAGGATGACAAGGGTCATTAGATTGGAAGAGATGCTTGAAGAATTTGGAAGCTTCTCTCTTTAAGGTTTCTGCATCAGTACACCAAACTCCTTCAATATTGAGCCCACATATCTTGTTCCTTCTTCTCCTGATCACCGTCTGGGCATGGAATACTAGTATTTCCTTTAGTGTGTTAATTTAACATTGAATACTAGTATTTCCTTTTAAGACTCCGTATTATTTTTCCTTGGAACTCTAAGACCATGTGCAATGGGAAAAAAATTGGTGTTGAATGAGGGTTTAATGTGTTGAATGATTGGAGGAAGGGTGTTGAAGATGATGTGGAGGAGGGAAGAGTTGTAAACTTTCAACATAGTTGAACCTCACCAAAGCAGACACGCGACCTCATTTTATTAGCCAAAACAGGCGCGTGAGATGCACGCGCGGGGGTTTCCATGCTCTATCAGTTTGCTTTCCTTTACACTAAATAACCAAACAAGACAAAAATCTTAGTATATCTCTCGCCTCCTCTTTCCTCATCTTCATCTTCTTCTTTTTTTCTTTCAAAAATCTCATATGGACTTATTTCTCACTTTTACTATATGTTTAAAATTTTCTTTTTGCAGATCTAGATCAGTAGATCTGATTTGTTATACCCAGATCTACCCTTTGTTGCTTCAATACTCATTCAATTTGTTGATACTAATTTTTTTATTTATTATTGATCTAAACTTTTTAATTGGATTTTCTCTGTATTTGAGTTGTTAAGACCTTCTAGAATTTTTTGGATTTTTTTTTGTCGAAACCGTTTGAATCCATCCGTTTGACCCGAAACTTGTTTAATGATAATGACCATTATCATTTCATTCAATTGCGTTGAAAATGTCTGATTATTATACGAAAAACATGTTTTGTACTTGTTTAGTTTCAAATATTAAGTTTTTAATTAACCAAATATATTATTCATTTCATACTAGTATTTTGCTAACAAATTTTTTTTTATTAACCCTCAGGTTCCTTGATGAAGGGAGCCGGAAATTCAAAGTTCGTCTGCTAGGTAAGTAAAATTTGACAAAAAATTATTTCTACTAGGAATCAAATTCGAGTTCTCATAAATGATCAATTTTTTGTGTTTTTTATTTATAGAATAAATGATCAATTTTAATGTTAGCAAAATACATGTGTGATAATGTATTTTTGAATAAAATTATTATTAGTATTTATTAAATAAACTATTTTTACAGCAATTAAATGGTGTTTTGATTATACGATATAATTACTCAAAAATATAAAACAGAAATTACAAAAGGTATTTCCAAAATTGAAATAACTCTGTTTCAATTTCAAAGTTTCAAATTTGAACTTTCAAAACAAAAAAACCGCGAAAAAAGAAAAGTAAATTGGCGAATAATGTCCATTTCCGCGCGGAATGAAAATCAAATATTGAATTAAAGCAAAGTCTCGACCGTATATCACTATCTCCTCATAAAAATATAATCAAACGGTTATAGTCGTTCCACGTCATCGATCCGCGTATAACCTCATTAGCCAATCGTAAGCGAGAACCTTTCCCTATATAATTAAATCACCGCAAAATACTTCATTCATCATCGATCATCTTCTTTATTCCAATCCCAATTTCCAATCTGAAACCCTAAATTTCGAAATTCCCAAAACGAAATCGCAATGGCACCAAAAGGAGAGAAGAAGCCAGCAGAGAAGAAACCAGCAGAAGAGAAGAAATCAACAGTAGCAGAGAAAGCACCAGCGGAGAAGAAGCCAAAGGCCGGAAAAAAGCTACCAAAAGAAAGCGGTTCTTCCGCCGGAGAGAAGAAAAAGAAGAGAAGCAAGAAGAGCGTTGAAACTTACAAGATCTACATCTTCAAGGTTCTGAAACAAGTTCACCCTGATATTGGTATTTCAAGTAAAGCTATGGGAATAATGAACAGTTTCATCAATGATATTTTTGAGAAACTTGCTCAAGAATCTTCTAGACTTGCTAGGTATAACAAGAAGCCAACTATTACTTCTAGGGAAATTCAAACTGCTGTTAGACTTGTTTTGCCTGGTGAATTGGCTAAACATGCTGTTTCTGAGGGTACTAAAGCTGTTACTAAGTTTACTAGTTCTTGAATTTGTAATGGTTTAGTTGTTGTTTATTTGGTTTTTACTTGTTGGATCTGGTTTTAGGGTTTATTAGATGTTTTAATTAGTTTATTTTTGTCTTTTTAAAGATTTAGTTGAAGAAATTGATCTAGTGGTTCTTTGTGTATGAAAATGGTGGAATTGATTATATTTGACTACTAAAATGTTTGTATGGTACAATGATTCATGTAGAAGTACTTATTTGATTAGTTTCTGGAAAGTTTTATGATCGATGGAACATATGATCGATGAACAAATGGCTTCTACCATGCTAGAGATAGTATAAATTACTAATGTCACAACTAATGCAGTTTTCTGCAAGATCAGTAGCAATTGTATAGTGAAAATAATCAGTTTAAACATCATAATTACTTAAGTTGAACAAAATGTTAGAGTTGCAGCTTACTAAAATTAATTCATGCTACAAATTAAGCAAGAAATTACTGATTATTCATCATCCTCATCATCACTTATCACAATCAATTGCCCTTTTCGACTCCTTTTCGGGTTGTGCAATTCAATCTGCATAAGAGCACGAGAGTGTAAGCAAAATACAGTATCGGCATATATCCATTATATTATTACTTATATAGCAAAGTCATATACAAACCTCTCTGTGGTATTCGTTCTCCCTCTTGCGTTTATTTGACTGGTAATTCAGCAGAAACTGTATTCCTTCATCAAATGTTTGCTCTCATATTCTTTTCATAGTTCCATAATTCTAAGATTGGGTATTCCCCACTAGGATTATTTTCATTTTTCTCTATCAAAGCTGCCACCACACCATTATATGCTGCGCTGCCAATTCTTTTCTTCAGCCAATTTAGCTTGTTATCTTCATCGTTAATTATTACTTGCTATAATAAAAAACAGGGTCTATCAAAATAGCTACGTAGCTTGGACACGACACTAATACATGTGATTACATTTAATTATGTTATTTTTTAAGTGATGATCGGTGTCAATGTGTCGGTGTCGATCCGTGTAAATGCTTAATAAAACAAGATTACTATGTGTTTAACCAAAACATACCTTAGCTACCCCATCAACTAAAACAACTTTGAATGGATTCCAATTTGGGTCCTTTATATTCTCTTTCCACAGTGAGTATAGTTTTGGACCTATAATTTCAGCTTCATGCTTATCGTACCTTTTCTCCATAGCATCAATGAATGGTTTGGTATTGAATTCCCCCATTATCTTCACACCAATATGGTTATCGTTAGTTGATATTTCTTTAATGATCTGTAAGATACAAAATCAACTAGTCTTTAATATAACCAAAGAAATAACAATTGATTACTAAACTTCAAAGAGAAGAAGATATAAGCGGGAAATTAACACTTACATCAATTAATGTTTTTCGAGCATATTGCAACTCGTCATTACTCTTACTCTCCTTAATGATTAGTCTTTTGTTAGATTCTTCTAACTTATGAAGTGAATCCTCTCTGTCCCTTAAATCCATCATCAAAACATCTAACCTCTTCCTAAGCTCTTCAATTTCTAAGTCCTTCAACAGATTTAGCGATGCATTTAGGTTCCGAATCTCCAATTCCAGCTTTTCAAGCTCAATTGTTTTAGCACATAGTTTTTCCTATTTTATTAGGATGAAGAATGAAATCAAATTTTAGTAAACAGAAAAAACTAGTAAACAACATAACTCTTCAACTAATTGTTCCATCATGAATCAAAACCGATAAATAAAGTAAAATAAAAAACCGGCTAAGAACCTTGAAACGTTGTTTATCTTTGGCAATCCATCCAAGAGGACGGTGTTGTTCTTCTTCAGATTCAGAACTTTGCATTTCATCACGGTGCTTCTCCTTCCACTCATCAAAGAACTCTTTGATATCTAAAACAATAGTCTTAATATAAGAAAATGCAGAATGCAAATAATTTATAGATTTTTCTAGTGATTTAATTTTGGAGCTCATTTTTGTGGACATAGACAAGAAAATACGGTAACAAGAGGTAGTATGGAAGTACTATTTTATAGTCATAATGTTAGTTATTTAATGTAAGTACTAATGAGGTTTTCCCATTCCTTAATTGCAATAGCATCTTTAATTAATTTCACTTAACCCAACATAATAACGTTACAACTTACATTTGTCAAAAAAAAAAACGTTACAACTTACAAGAAAGCAATAGAAGAGTCCTTTGAGTTTCTGATCAAGTGTGTCAGGTATACTTTGCAAATTACTTTTAAAAAATACTACAGTAGGAAAATAAATATCAAGGAGGAGTACTATCCATCCATATATAACTTGAGAAAATAAAATACTGAGGATTTTACATTACTAACCTTTCAATTTAGGCTTCCACGTAAGCATTATTGAGGACAATTATGACTAATCACTTACTCTTCACATTTCACCTCACAAGGACTTCAAAATTTTATCCAAATTAGTTTTTCTACTCAAAGTACCGAAGTTTAATATTTTTTTATTAAACTTGCCTGAACTGATGGGACTCACATTAACACTTTCCAATACATTTTCTATATACAAACTTTCTTACTTCTTTGAAAACAAACATTAGGACTCTTTTAGTAAGTCACTACTGATCTCTAAGAGTCAGATACTCCTAAACTCTTTTATATCTTCTACTAATCTTCTTCAACTCTATTGTTTTCAGGTTCATCATCTATTTATCTTCTGAACACGAAAGCAAGTAACTATATTTTACTACTTTTTAACTTATTCATTTACACTTAATGCATGTTATCTCATAATATGTTTTTCTTTCTTACAAGTGCATGTTTTATGTGTTTTCTTTCGATTCCTGTCACCTCCTACTTTATTTTTCCGAAAGTTACATGTTTTCACAAGTATGTGTTTCATGTTTTGTTACACAATGTCCAGATCTGGTGAAATATGCCATGTTATACCTTTAGGTTATCTCATAATATGTTTTTCTTTCTTACTAATGCATGTTTTGTGTGTTTTCTTTCGACTCCTGTCACCTCCTACTTTAAGTTGACAAAGTTACATGTTTTCACAATTATGTGTTTCATCTTTTGTTATACAATGTCCAGATCTATGCAAATATGGATGTTATACCTTTAGGTTTTTTTTTTTGTAACAAGTTCATCTTTACCACTTGTTTGACAGATCCCAAAACAATGTCAAGAGGTGTGGATAACATCAAAGACATCAATGACAATAAAGAAGTCTGGAAAGTTGCCGTCAAAGTTGATGATATCTGGACTACTACCAGATACTCCAAAGAGTATGCTGAAATGATTATTAGAGATATTCAGGTCTGACCACTTTATTATTACGATTTAATGCATATTTTGAGAGAAGGACATACAATAATATTTAGGTTACATCATAACAAGGTGATTCTATTCACGTTATGATTGGACCTAAAGAGTATAAGAAAAGGACAGACAAACTAGCTGAACTCATGAAACTAAAAACATTTACTATGACCAATTTTAGGGTCCAACCCAATGATGATAAGTTTAAACTTACTCCTCATGCTTATAAGATGCTATTCATATCTGGGACATCAATTCAGCCAAAAGATATTCCCAACATGCCCGTTTCAGCTTTTAAGTTCAAGAAATTTAAGGAAATCCAATCTTTGAAATTTGCTGAAGATATCTTGGTTGGTAAGTCATTGTTTTCGTCACAATAAGACTTTTAAAACATATCATTATATATATGTTCAACTTCAACTATAAATGACACACTTTGTTATTTCATCAGGTTCGTTGATGTGCCCTATCAGGTTCGTGTCAGTAATTTCTTTTGTTTTTTACAATTTAAAAATTCTACCTAATTTTAATTTTATTATTATTTTCAGAATTACGCAGAACTAGATCCTTTTTTTGTCGGTGAATTTTTCAATGAACTTCAAAATACATGGAAATTGGTCGATGGTAATGGGAAGGAACACCAAGCTGAGTTCAATATGTCCATAACACAACCTTTGCTTACAAATGGTTGGATAGCAATAAGGACCTTTTATAAATGGAATGGAAATCAAAATATTACTATGGTGTACTATGGTGAAAATACTTTTCTATTAATTCCTATTGATTTTTAACAAATATTCCAACATATGATTTTCCAGAATTTCATAGTTTAGGTATGAAATCTGGAAACTATCGATCTTTTGAAATTCCAATGGATCTAAAAAACACAACATCAAATGAAATGGTATTTTATCATTATTTTTACTACTTTTTCCTGTGGTTAACAATTTATGTAAAACTTTTGATTATATACTAAACATTTATTTTTTTTCCATAGGTACTATCTGATAATTTTGCCCAATTTCTCTCAATGACTAATCATTCTACAGTAAAACTTTGTGGACCTTTAGATCAAGTAATCCTTTGCAATTTACAAATCAACAAGGAGGACGATTTAACTGCTAAATTTGTCGATGGCTGGTCTACTTTTTGTGAAGTGAACAAGATTGTTGCCGAAAATCTTCTTGAGTTTAAAAGTGATGGAATTATGCAAACAAATGTACTTATTGTCAATCATATCTAATATAATAATTAGGGATCAACATTTCTATTTTTTATTTCAATGTATTGTTTTTATCTTTCATGTTATGTTTTTTCATATTTCTTTTTTTTGTCTATTGCAAATTATCTATCAATCAAAAGACATTATCAAGTCAAACTTTGTGTACCAAAAATTTGTATTAACACTTGCAATTTACTTATTTACTTATTGAATATAACGAACACAGTATTATAATTCAATTTCGTCATGGATTGAGTACCTTTTCTTTCGTTAATAATATTATTGCAACTAATATACTACTATTTAAAACTTATGTCATTACGCAAAACAAATTTAATTTTTGTCACTTTAATTGTATTCAATTACTCTTATTATTCAAATTGTTTCAGACTAATTTATTTTTTCATGTCATGTTCATTTTAGTATACCTTTTTTATCAATTTCGTTACACAGTTCTATATAATCTATTTTCATATAAACAAACCCATTTAATAGCTATTAAACTATACCAACCATTGTTGTTTTATTATTTTATTTTTTTCCATATGTCACAACGACCAATTTCAATTTTATTTTAAATATTATATTCCATGTCTAAAATTAAATCTACTTTTTACTTTATTTAATATAAATTAATGACTGCAAAAATCACATTACATTAACGCGCGGAACGCGCGTCCCGTGCGGATGCACGGGTAAGTTCCTAGTTAACTTTGGATGAAGGGAGTATTCATCTAAGTCCCAAATTGACTTGTTAAAAAAAAAAGTAGAAAGTTGTTAATACGAATAGTTAGTTTGAATTTTTTTCAAAACCATAACTTTAGTGGCTTACAATGTTGGCGATGAGGATCGAACTTAGAACTCCGTTCATACTACTCAAATCCCTCACCACAAAAACAAATCTAATTGTTTGTCATGTGAGAATTTATATTTTTCCCTGTACAAAAATTATAGGCTTAATTAGTCTATTGGTCCCTTAAAGACATTTTAGGTTTCACAATGGTCCCTTAGAGAAAAAAAAAGTCCGGATCGGTCCCTTAAAGAAAAAAAGGTCCGGATTAGTCCCTTAAAGACATATATTTTTGCCATATTGATCCTTTCCGTTAAATTTTAACTCCAAATATAACAAAAAAATTCTAATGGTTAAAGTTTTAAAAATTAATAAAGTTTTTGGTGGACCACTTATATTTAATAACATCCACAATTAAGTCTACTAAAACTAACGTTTTTTTGTAAAAAATTGACGAAAATGACCAATTGAGAAACGAATGTGTCTTTAAGGGACCAATCCTGACTTTTTTTTCTTTAAGGGACCATTGTGAAACCTAAAATATCTTTAAGGGACCAAAAGACTAATTAAGCCAAAATTATATTAGTTGAAACTGTTTGGAATTTTATCTGTGGAAAAATTGTATGATTGGGTTGACAATTTTATCCTTGTTAAAATTGTATCAAGAATCATAGGATTATAGTGTCATAGATCATACACATAGGATAGAAAGAGAGCATAATAATGTTCATGAGGTAAAAATTCATAAGAGTTCATATTTGATTGATAAAATATAGTAAATTGTTTACATTAGTGTTCTATTTATATGACTCAATTAACTAACTAATTGAGTAACCAACCTCCAACTAATTTCTAACTAATTAACTAACATCAACAAACTCTAACTATCTTAACAAATTGCAAGCCGAATAATAGAATATTTTGTGGAGAGATTGTGGTTATTGGTAGTATGAGAAGGTTGTCAATTTGATCTTGTTAAAATTGCAGTAATAAAATATTTTGTTGATGTTATAAATTGGAAAATCGATGTGAACACCATTGTTTACGAGTTAGGTGATGACAATATTTTATAATTAGACAGCGATGAGATACATTTTAAAATGATTTTGCAATCTAGGTGATAAGGTCCCCTTTATTTTGGGTTACAAACGAACAAGGATTTGGTTCCAATTGGTCGAGAATATTCAACGGTGCGGCAGTGGACAGCCCAGCAAGGGAGCAGCGTGTCTGTTGAAACGGAGAAGAGAGAAGGCACATAAGGACGGAGGGAGAGAAGAGCGATGATAGTAGCATTGGCATTGATATCTAGTGTAGTGGTGATTTTGATCAATTTGTAGTGAATGTTGAAGCAGCGCAGGAAAGAAGGAAGTTTCAGTTACTCTGTGAATAGCAAGTTCTAGAACCAAACAGTGGATAGGGCTGAGATCATGCAGCAGGCACCGCAGCAGAGGCTGCCGCTGAGGATCCAAATCGCAAGTTAACCATAATTGCTGCATCAGGGTGACAAGCAACATAAAAAAAGTTAACTGAAAACATAATTGGCTACATAAAAGCACATCAGAAACTGTTGTAAAACGGTTTACTGACTTTATAAAAAAAACAGAAAAACGAATTTTCAAAATTGGCAACGACACAAATTATTGGCTGAGTCGCGTACTAGGTCGCTTTCTTTAAGACGTTTCGCGGAACTACTCGAAGAAGTGCACTGTAGTATATCAACCGCGAAGTCCCCAGGATAAAACAGCCGTTTTCAATGAAAATACCGATAAACTACTGCACTGTAGTATCGGTCAGAATAACACCAAATATGGTACGAAATATCGAACCACTCTATTGATATACGAATATCAATTCTACGGTTTACAACCGTTCAAATATTGAAACAACAAAAATTTAACGAAGAAGAAAAAATAGAGAGGAAAGAAAGCAGTTTCTCAGAATTCAGAGAAAAAGAAAAGTGATTTAAACTGAAGAAAGTAAGTGGTATTTATAGGCAAGCAGGGAGCTGGAATCAGAGGATTTTCAGGAGCTGAATTAGCTCAGTCAAAGTTCCAATCGTGGCACAAAAATAGGGACACGCGGGACACATCATTGTTGACCGTTTAACAGATAGAAATCCGTTCAAGACTTGGTCGAAGCACATTTAACATGTGCGAATTAAGGGACACACATAAAAGAAATTTAAATTCAAAAATCTCTTTTTTCTTAGTATTAAAAAATTAATATATCACCCAAGCCCAAGCCCGGCCCGAACCGAACCGAGCCGAGCCGAGCCGGCCGGTCGGACGGACGGACGGCGGCGGCGCGCGCGCGCGTGATATTCGACATTGTGTGTGGTCTCCCTTTCTTACAAAAGTGGGTACCCCAAGGGCACACCCTTGGTTGCCAACTTGTGATATATAAACACTACCAAGTGGTGTGATTTTTCCAATGTGGGACTCAAAAGAGTCTTTTTTCAATTCACACTACACATGGTTCTAACAAATGTGTTTACTTCAATACCAAGTTTCCTCTTATTCCTTCATCATGTTCCAACAATCCCCCACTTGAATTTAAAAAAGTTGTTTCAGTCATAACGTTAAACGTTCCAGTAAGATTGTGCATAAGCGAAGGTGAGCTAAGTCTTGGAACCTTCACGTAGCCAGTAAGAGCCTGATTAAGCAAGAGTGACGTTTAGTCTTGGAACTCTATCTCAGATTTTCCTCAAACCAGCACACAACCTTTCGTAAGGTGTTTTCTAAGGCCCGTGCATTAATGGCCCTGCACGTCTATCCCAGTTTCATGAATGCTCTAGGAATTCGCCCCGAAATTCCAGAGAAACCGGCCTCAGTTCCACATTCATATAGGTGATTCTATCAAGAGTACTCCTGATGTACTCCACTCCTATAGAGTATAGATTTCACTAAGAGTTTTGCTAACTCAACCTTTCTCATTTCAGGATTCATGCTTCTCCATTTGCATGTTCATCTCATATTACTCACAACTTGTTGTTTACCCATTGGAACCTAATTCTTGGGATCTCCAGTCTTTTAGGTTGGGTTACCATCATAAGTAATTCACTTCATAGGCATTAGTCCCATCTTGACAGATGTATTTTGGACTTTCTCTCTAGCCAGTCCTTTCGTCAAAGGATCTGCTAGGTTATCATTAGTGCGTACATGATCCACTCTCACAGCACCTGTAGTGATGAGCTCTCTCACTGTGCTGTGCTTTCTTCTAATTTGACGTCTTTTACCGTTATAAAAACGATTCTCAATTTTAGCGATAGTTGCAGTACTATCACAATGGATCAAGACAGCAGGCATAGGTTTTTCCCATAAGGGAATCTCAGATAACAAGCATCTCAACCAGCTTGCTTCTTCACTAGCAGTTGCTAGTGCTATCATTTCAGATTCCATAGTGGACTGTGCCAAAATGGTCTGTTTCTTAGACTTCCATGATACAGCTCCACCGGCTATACTAAATATAAAGCCACTAGTAGCCTTGGAATCATCTGACAAGGTGTTCCAATCAGCATCACTGTACCCTTCAAGTACAGCTGGAAATCTCTGATAGTGTAATCCGAGATTCATGGTCCTTTTCAGGTATCTCATGACTCTCTCAATAGCGTGCCAATGCTCATCACTGGGTCTGCTGGTAAACCTACACAAGAGTCCCACGACATAGGCGATGTCGGGTCTAGTACAATCAGTGGCATACCTAAGACTACCAATGATGCTCGCGTATTCTGTTTGTCTTACGCTATCACCAGTGTTCTTAAACAGTTTTACACTGGGATCATAAGGTGTGCAGGCAGGTTTACAGTTAAAGTAACCGTATTTCTTTAGGATCTTTTCCACATAATGTGATTGATCTAGGGATATCCCCTTCTCAGACCTAGTGATTTTTATTCCAAGAATCACACTAGCTTCTCCGAGGTCTTTCATATCAAAGTTGTTACTCAACATTGATTTCACATTATTTATGGCAGAAAGGTTTGAGCCAAATATCAACATGTCATCTACATAGAGACATATTATAGTGCAAATGTTGCCATCACATTTATAGTAAATGCATTTGTCACTCTCATTGAGTCTGAACCCATTCAATATCATTAAGTTATCAAACTTTTCATGCCATTGTTTCGGAGCTTGTTTAAGACCATACAGAGATTTATCTAACTTGCAGACCTTAGTTTCTTGTCCATGTATAACAAACCCTTCGGGTTGTTCCATATAGATTTCTTCTTCTAAGTCACCATTTAAAAAAGCAGTTTTAACGTCCATTTGGTGTACAATTAAGTTATAAATAGCTGCTATTGAAATAAGTACTCGAATGGACGTTATTCTAGTGACCGGTGAAAATGTGTCGAAGAAATCTATATTTTCTCTTTGTCTAAAACCTTTGGCTACAAGGCGAGCCTTGTATTTTTCAACCGTGCCGTCGGGTTTTAGTTTCTTTTTCAAAATCCATTTGCAACCAATTGGTTTGCAGCCGGGAGGTAAGTCTACTAAGTGCCATGTTTTGTTAGATTCTAGAGAATCCATCTCATCATTAATAGCTTCTTGCCAAAGATCTGCATCCATCGATGACAAGGCTTCTTGAAGATTTGCTGGATCTTCATTCAATGTAAAGGTCGCATAGTCTGGACCATAGTCTTTAGCAACTCTTACACGTTTGCTTCTACGAAGTTCATTTTCTACTTCGTCATTGCTATCATCATTTGGTATCACTGGTAAGTGACTCGACTCAGGAATATTATCCTGTTCAGTGCCCCCACTATTTCTTGATTTAAAGGGAAATTTATTTTCATAGAAGTCTGCATCATTAGATTCTATGATCACTTTTTCATTTAGGTCGTAAAACCTATATGCTTTACTGTTTGCTGCGTAACCAATGAATACACATTCATAGGCTCTACTAGCGAGTTTAACTCGCTTCGGGTCCGGTTTACGGACATAGGCTAGACATCCCCAAGTTCTCAAATAAGACAAGTTTGGTTGTCTTTTCTTCAATATTTCATAAGCAGATTCGCTTCTTTTAGATTTGGGAATTCTATTCAAAACAAAGCAGACAGTCAAAATTATTTCCCCCCACCAATGTTTAGCGGCACCAGAATTTAACATAATAGCAACTACTAATTCAGTAAGAGTTCTATTCTTTCTTTCTGCTTTACCATTCATTTCAGGGGAATATGGTGCAGTCGTTTCATGTATAATTCCGTGTTGTTTATAAAAATCATTAAATAAACTAGAATTATATTCGGTTCCCCTATCACTACGAAGTCTTTTGATTTTCGTATTAAATTGAGTTTCTATTTCTTTCACAAAAATTTTGAACATGTCAAAAGCATCACTTTTATTTTTCATTAAATAAACAAAAGTATAATCTGAACAATCATCAATAAAAGTGATAAAATAACGTTTGTTATTCCTAGTCATGGTTCCATCTAGTTCACATATATCAGAATGTATAAGGTCCATTGGTTCAGATTCTCGTTTTACTGATTTATGTTTGCTCTTTGTTATTTTTGCTTGACTACAAAATTCACATTTTTCTATTTCATTAAAACTAAGTTTAGGAATTAATCCTAAGTTACTAATATTCAAGATTGAGCGTTTATTAACATGACAAAGTCTAGAATGCCAAATATTAAAATCACACAAAGAGTAAACAGAAGGAGAAATTTTATTCATAACATTAAAATCAACATTGAGTTTAAACATGCCATCAGAGGCGTACCCTTTCCCAATAAAAATACCATTCTTAGTGATGGTGTACATATCAGCCCCTATAGTTTGATTAAACCCAGCCTTATTCAAGAGGAAACCAGAAACAAGATTCTTCTTCATCTCAGGAACATGAAGGACTTCCTTCAAGATAAGAGTCTTTCCAGATGTGAACTTCAGAACCACATCTCCAACACCAGCAACATCAGATGTATGAGCATTACCCATCTGCACCTTCTTATTTTCAGCATTCGTGTATGTTTTAAACATAGCACGATCATAACAGACATGGCGGGTAGCGCCAGTATCTATCCACCATCCATCAGTACCACCGACCATATTAATTTCGGTGATCATAGCAGCATATGGCTCATCAGCCACATTCACATTAATATGTGCAAGATTAGCCGGTTTAGGCCTCTTTGGATTCCTGCACTTCTTTGATATGTGACCTGTTTTCCAGCAATTGAAGCAGTAAAATGGCTCAACAGCGTCATTTCTAGGAGGTGGTTGTTGCTGATGTTGCTTAGCAATATGGCCCCTAACCGGGTTACCATTCTTAACTCGGTTTTGAACGCGGCTCTGATTCTGATTTTTCAAAGGTTTGCCCGTAGGCTTCAGAGCTGCACCGAATTTCTTTTTATTGGTGTTAGAAACAACCAATATCTTTTCTTCCTCTTTCATATCCTGTTTCCGGGATTCTTCTTCTATACGAAGACGGGTAATCAGACCCTCAATGGAAAACTCCTTTGTCTTATGACGGAGCTGATTCTTAAAGTCTTTCCAACTGGGGGGCAGCTTATCAATAATGACAGAAATTTGAAATTGCTCATGTAAAGGCATACCTTCAGTTATTATCTCATGAGCAATCTTTTGCAGTTCATGTGACTGCACTTCCACCGACCTCTCATCAACCATCTGGTATTTCAAATACCTACTCACAGCATACTTCTTCACTCCAGCTTCCTCAGTATCATACTTCTTACTCAGAGCCTCCCACACATCACTGGCTGTGTTATAAGTTCTGTAATAATCATACAGATCATCCTCCAATCCATTAATGATATAGTTTTTGCAAACATAATCATTATCAATCCAGAGCTGCCTATCTATTTCTAGTTGCAGCGCTTTCTCTTTAAGCTGTTCTGCCGTGGCCTTGCCTTTATCTTTCTCGGCAGAGACAGCATCACCGTTGGTGTTAACGGTCTGTTCATTAGTTCCAGAAGCCGAAGCTTCAGCAGGAACCACAGGAATGAGCTGTTTCAAAACGTAGGCACATTTTTTAAGAGTCAGGAAGAAAAACATTTTTTGTTGCCAACGTTTGAAATGGTTACCCTCAAATTTAAACGGCCTTTCGGTAGCACCGACAGAAGAATTACCAATAATCTCTTCGTTTGCCATGATATTTTCGAAACGTCTTAAAATTGTTGTAAAACGGTTTACTGACTTTATAAAAAAAACAGAAAAACGAATTTTCAAAATTGGCAACGACACAAATTATTGGCTGAGTCGCGTACTAGGTCGCTTTCTTTAAGACGTTTCGCGGAACTACTCGAAGAAGTGCACTGTAGTATATCAACCGCGAAGTCCCCAGGATAAAACAGCCGTTTTCAATGAAAATACCGATAAACTACTGCACTGTAGTATCGGTCAGAATAACACCAAATATGGTACGAAATATCGAACCACTCTATTGATATACGAATATCAATTCTACGGTTTACAACCGTTCAAATATTGAAACAACAAAAATTTAACGAAGAAGAAAAAATAGAGAGGAAAGAAAGCAGTTTCTCAGAATTCAGAGAAAAAGAAAAGTGATTTAAACTGAAGAAAGTAAGTGGTATTTATAGGCAAGCAGGGAGCTGGAATCAGAGGATTTTCAGGAGCTGAATTAGCTCAGTCAAAGTTCCAATCGTGGCACAAAAATAGGGACACGCGGGACACATCATTGTTGACCGTTTAACAGATAGAAATCCGTTCAAGACTTGGTCGAAGCACATTTAACATGTGCGAATTAAGGGACACACATAAAAGAAATTTAAATTCAAAAATCTCTTTTTTCTTAGTATTAAAAAATTAATATATCACCCAAGCCCGGCCCGAGCCGAGCCGGCCGGTCGGACGGACGGCGGCGGCGCGCGCGCGCGTGATATTCGACATTGTGTGTGGTCTCCCTTTCTTACAAAAGTGGGTACCCCAAGGGCACACCCTTGGTTGCCAACTTGTGATATATAAACACTACCAAGTGGTGTGATTTTTCCAATGTGGGACTCAAAAGAGTCTTTTTTCAATTCACACTACACATGGTTCTAACAAATGTGTTTACTTCAATACCAAGTTTCCTCTTATTCCTTCATCATGTTCCAACAGAAACAAATGAAGGTATCCACTTCAATGACTGCTACCTAGCTATCTAAGGATAATTTGATTTTGTATCCGACATCAACCAAAGCCTATTTTGATTTCATCAACTCTAGAGACTAACTCTAAGAGAAACTAATTGAGGCTTAAACTACAAATTATAATACTGAAAAAATTAGTCTTTTTTGGCATGTACACTGTTTCATATCCATTAGCAATGAACTTGCTACAACTTCAATAGCAAGTATATCTGCTATATAACTTAAAAAAATAAAATTGAATGGAGGGTGCTACTGAATAGTACAATCAAAATGTTAAATTCCCAATTGAACTGAATCAACAAATGTAAACAAAAGTAGGAGATGGTTGATGCATTAAACTTCCAAAACATTTGGTATAAACATTTCTTAAGCAGACAATTTCATCACTGCATAATTGTTCCTAGACTTCATGCACCTAAGTAAACAACATAGGTTATCAAATACATACAATAAGCCACTTCACACAGTAATGACTCATCAATGTCATCAAGTCTCACAAGATTCTCAGGATCAATATTAACATGCAATTGTATGCCTAAAAGAACATACCCTTCTTCACCATTGATTAATATATAAATTTCAATTTTTATCAAATTATAAGACAACAAAATGAGAGCAAAAATGCAGAAAATTGATTCCAAACATGCATACTACTATATGTTCATACTTATAAAACCCCAGATTTTTTTGTCAAAATTAAAGAAACTTCATCAAATTGAACAATTAAATTTAATTAACATGTTGACCCAAAAAAAAAAAATTAATTAACATCTAAACATAAGAAAATGTGAGAAGGAATTAGTAGAATGAAGAGACAAAAAAACTCAACATTCTGTGGATTCCATCTCTACGGTTGTCTGGCCGCTGCCCAATTACAACAAATCCACCAAAATTTCTGAAAACATTTTCATGTTAATCAGAAACAAGCAGTAGCTATAATCAAGCTTTTCCTATAAGCACTGAATCTTCAACAAGAAAACAACAAAACTGTTTCCTCGTCCAAAACAAAATAAGTGCTAAACAAAAAACCCAACAATATGTAACCAAAAAAAAAAACCAACAATAATCAAAACAATTAAGTTAATAATCATAAAAAACAATTAAAAAATTAAAAGATTAAGGGGCTCATATCTCAAGTGTAAATTTTGAAGTCTATCACTGTAGGAAAAAAAAACCCAATTGAATAAAAGGGACAGTAAGAGAAAGAGGAAGAGAAGAAAAAAGCGAAGATAGAATCTGAGATACCAAAGCCAAAACCCTTTGGTGAAAAGGGTGTGGCGGCACCATCAAGTTCAGATCTTCTATATATTATTTTTTTTTTGTTTTTTTTTTGATATTTTGGTAGAAAATGGATTGTGATTTTGTGAGGGAATTGGGTATTTTCCTACTAAAGGCCTCTCTCATTATAATCATCGCCACCTTTGTTTGTACCTTCAGCAGAAAAGCTGAAGGTGAAGAACAATGGAGATAACCTACGCATTATATAGAGCACCACCAACCATTTTTAGGGTTTCATTTTTGGTAATTAATTCATTTTTGTCAAAAAAAGTTCACCTAATTTTTTTATTTTTTTTTGACAAAAATTAAATTATTGCATTATTTTTTAATGGTATTTTTAGTAAAAAACATTCATTATCTTGTTATTTGAACAAATCAATTTTTTTTTCTTCCTTTGAGCAAAGACAAACTAAACAATGTGACAGATCTGATAGATATTTAGGTCTCTTAATTGTTTGATTTTGAGTTTAAAATTTGACTGGTGCATGGAAGAAGTCAACCATTAAATAAATCTCAATTAAAAGATTAGTCTATACAATTGAATATATAAAATATCTTTAGTGTACAAAAAACAGACAAATTGGACGACAATCATCGTGAAGCCACTCCCACGACTAATGTGAGCAAGACATTGATCATAAATCATCAAAATAAACTAATGCTCAATCATATAATCATTTTCATAAAAAATGTTCCAATAACATGGCTAATGCTACGGTGGATCACCTTCACAACTGGTCCATCGTGGACAAGTGATCTACCGAATATGAATTTTATGAAATTCACTGTTGGATTGAAAATTTATATCGTATAGATCATCCATAAATTTTTAAATTTTTTTTGAAAATCATTTGATATGTTATTGAGACACATCAAGATTAAACATCTTGATGTGTCTCAATAACATATCAAATGATTTTCAATTTTTCTAAATTTTTCTATGAATGATCTATATGATAGAAACTTTCAATCCAACGGTGAATTTTGTAAAATTCGTATTCGTTATAATGTTATTCATGACTGGTCCACCATGATCACTTGATGAAGTGATCCATATTAGAATGACAAATGCTAAATAGTGCCCCCGGGGCACTCTTTAAGCCCTTAAATAGTAAGCTTTTATAGAATTTTTATCGAAATGCGTAAAGTCAACGCATTGAAAATTGTAATGTTTAACTTTTTGAATAAAAAGTTTCTTTAAATGGAATGCTTAAAGAGTGCCCCGGGGGCACTCGTTAGCAAGACCCTATTAGAATTTATCCCAATAACATTTCTTATTGGAAACATGGTTGATCGAAATGATAATATTATCCTTGTATTTTTGTCTCATAAAATATGTTCCAATAACAATTCTGTTTTAAAAATTACAAGTCTCCCATCCCTCTCTCTCACACGTAAAACTCATTTTGAAAACGGGGGAACTAGAAAATTTCATGCACACGCCTTTCCTTCGTATCCCTCCCTGAAAATGCGATGCAAACCACAACCACTCTCATCTTCTCCTCTCTATGACTGGTCACCGGCGACAAGTCACTTACCAGGCCACTCTCCCTCCCTAACGAAGCTTTCTTTGTATTTGTTTTTACAAAATTGGAACTTGAAAGGTAAGGCTTTTTTGGACTGTTTTGTTGATTGAATAGGTGATTGCAATTTGCATATTCCCTTTTGTTTCGATTATTTTGTTGATTGTTGATTGAGTTGTTGAATGAGTGATTGCACATTCTCCTTTTATTACTTAGATTGTTTTGTTGAATGTTGATTCTTTTGTTGAACGGGTGAGTTGAATGAGTGACTGCACATTTTGCCCTTTTGTTTAAATCTGTAGCAAAAAACTCATCACGAGCAAATGAACTTAAAACGCTACTATACACTGCTTTGACCAAAGGACAGTCACAAACTAAGAACCATCTAACACGAACACCTGATACGACACAAATACAAACACAGCTTAGGAGGAGGCATGACATGTATGGTTGACAACATTTGCATAAGCCAATCCACTACTAGCATTTCCACTTTCCATGCTCCTTGATTGATATTTAAGCCTTAAGGTATACAAATTTATTTAAATGAATGACAACTTTAAGGGCACCTTTTTGTTGAGACTACAAAAGTCTATTTAAATGAGATACCAAAAACAAATTAATTTTAGATATTGAATCTCTAACAGCATACTGTATTTAAAAAAAATTCAATTATCTCAACTATATCACATGTGTATTGTTAATTTTTTTATGTCATCCACTATTACATCCACTTCAAATATTATTTTACGAAAACTCATTTCATTTGGCTTTGGCTATCATGAAACACTTAGTCATATCTTTCACGGTGCACAACTAAATTTTAAAGGTAGATTAAAATGTTCTATAAGATATTATTATGGTCTATCCCACACTTGATTATTTTACCCTCTCTCCATTTTCTCGTCCTTTCCTGCTCTTCTGTCACAACAACTGTGCCTCCACAACTTTACACTGTTCCACCTCACTGTGAAGCCTCCGCCACTTTGATCTTTATCCTAAAAAACTTGTAATTTTTAACAAGATTTCATAGATCTGGACATTGGTACTCACATGAGATGTTTGATGATTTATTTTAATTTTACGAATTTTTGATAATTTTTTATTAAAAATAAGAGGTGTTCCACCCTTAAGAGGTGTTCCGTGCGGTGATGTTTTTGTTATGGAGGAGCTCTTGCTCCGTCCACCGTCATGGTGCCACCGGTGCACATGATCTCCGGCCAATCGCACGGAAAAGACGGTGATGTTTAATTTATCTCTGTTAAGCTTAAGAAACTAAGAAGATACTGAAATAAATAAATAAATAAATAAAGAATAAAAAAATGTAAACAAAGAATAAAAAAAATGTGCACCATCGTTGCCTAGATTGGGAGGATGGAAGAGGAAGAGAAGAGAGTGGATTATGTGTGTAGGGATTACCAGAATATTTCGTGGACTTTATTATCTAATGGTATGGAATGGTCTTGCACGATGCACTATTTAGGTGACTTGTTCACATTAGAACTCGCCTTCTAATATAGCTGAAATTCTTGTCACTGGAGGGAGGTAGATGGAAATTCATTTAAGTCACTTTATAATCTCAACCTCAATTTTTGATTTAAAATTTATCTATATATATAAATGAAAAATAATTACACATTTACAAAAGATAGACAGACAACAAGCCGCGCCGCTAAACATTTTTGTATAGCAAAACCTAATCTTTGAAAAATTACATTATTCATAGACCTAGACGACACAACGTTGCTATGCAATATGCATGACCTTTAGAATTCTTTTCAAAAGGTTTACAACCTCTGGTACTAGAAAGCCAAAAATGTCGAAAGCAAACGATATAAAAAAGTGTTACTAGAAGTGGCTTTGAAGAGTACCCGTCACACAGTAAAATCTTCAACCTCAATTGACAAAAATAAATACTTCTTTTTTGGGTACAAGTTTTAAAAGAACGAAAATCTGAGAAATAAAAATCTAGAAATAGCTTTAAAATGAAAATATGTTTTTATTTGCTTCCCTTGAAAATCATTTTTGATAGATAAGTTTCTGTTTTTAATTTTTTAAAAAGTGATTTTCATTTCGGTAGTTAAACACAAAATAGTTTATGTTCTCTACACGCACGATTTAGTTGGATCACAAGACCTAGAGGGTCAAAACAAAACATGCTGAATAAAGAACAAATAATATATAGTCATGCAAGTTTAACATCAATATATGTCTTCTCCCATGCTAGAGATAATATAAAGGCAGTTTAAGTTTGGGCAAGACAGTGCTAATTGTCAAGTGAAACCAACAAGTTTAACATGATCATAAATTGCTTAAACTACGCACAACCTTGGGTTTGCAGCTCTACAAATATGGATACATGCTAACCAGCCGCTGTGCACAATTATTCTCTCTGACCATGCAAGATGTTCATTCTTGCCACCACGACCATCATCATCAACATCATCATCGATCATTCTTTCTGAAATAAATCCATTGTAACATGACATAGTCATTAAAACAGTAGCAGTAATCATATGGAAAGGGGGTGATTATAGATCACTTATAAATTTCTTGAGAAAAGATCCAAAGATTAAAGAAGTAACTTAGGTGGCTGTTACTTATAAGTAACAAAGGTACAACAGTTGGTCATCGATTTCTTTTCCAAATTTTTCTAGCTATAATGTTCATGAGAAAATTTCAGTAACCTGAATATAATGTTCACGAGAACATTTCTTTCTTGCGTTTCCAATGGTTCAACAAAAACTGCACTCCTTCTTGCAAAGTTGCTCTCCTTCCCGCTTTATAGTTCCATAATTCCGAGGTTACATATCGGCCACTGGGATTATATTGATTAATTTCCGTTAAAGCTGCCACCACTGCTTTATATGGCTTTTCACCCAAATCTTTTCTCAGCCCATTCAGCTTTTCATCGTCATCTTTAATGATTTCCTGAAACGAAACATTTGTAGAACCGGATAACCAAATAGTTCCAATCAAGAGAACATAGTCAACCAAAATATTCACTGTCCTCATGAAGAGGTAATATAGAGATATAAAAAGTTAACCATGTTTGATTAAAAGTGATATGCAATGAAGCAGGTAGACTTTAGGATAATTTTATGAGACCTAGATATATTAACATAAACTAACCTTTTCTTTCCCATCAACCATGACAACTTTGAATGGATGCCAATCAGGGTCTTTTAGATACTCTTCCCACAATGAACATAGTTCTGTAGCTTTGTCCTCGGCTTCCTCCTCGTTATATCTTTTCTGCATAGCTTCATGGAATGGTCCAGTGTCAAGTTCCCCCATTCTCTTCACACCAATATGGGCTCGAGTTGCTATCTCTTTAATGCCCTACAAGATTGAAAAAATATTACCACTAAATCTTTCAAGCAATATTAAACAGTAAAATGTATAAGAAATGTTTCAAAATTGCAAGAATGTTCAGAACACCGGGTCCATCATAAAAGTAATGTAAGAATCAAGAAGTGGACCTTTCAAGCAAACATTGGACAGTAAAAAATATAAGAAAGCTTTAAAGATTGCAAGAGTTTTTGAAACATGAAGTCCATAATAAAAGTAATGCAACAAATAAGCAGTGAATAATGAATATTAACCACAATGACAACTTGGTCCCGTATGCATAATTATATTATGGGCCATTGACCAAATCGAAAAAAGTAGAGGAAGAGGAGTGTTATATATATAAATATATACAGACAAACACAAGCACATATACCATGGTTGCATTTCATATAACACTTTAAACAGGCAAGTAAAAGCATAAAAAAAATAAGACCAGGCAAATGAGCCAAAGAATTCAAGTATCAAAGAATTGGAAACCTGGCCCCCTTTGCACAGATGATCTTCCAAATTGATATAATGAATCAGTAAACTGGAATGCAAAGATCTATCCGGAAAAAGTACTTACATTAATCAATTCTTTTCGAGCTTCCTGCAGTTCATCATTACTCTTACGCTCCTTAATGATTAGTGTTTGGTTCAGTGCATCTAAGTCTTGAAGTGTCTGTTCCTTCTCTCTTAAACCCATATGCAAATCATCCACCTTCTTCAAAACTTCTACATCATCATCATCTTCTATGTGCTTCAACACACTAAGTGATCCTTTTAGTTGCTGAATCTCCAATTCCAGCTTTTGTTTCATATCCAGTTTTTTCTCAAGCTGAATGATTTTAGCATGGAGTTTCTCTTTTTGTATCTGTATAAATATATTATTCAAAATTTCAAATAGCATAATTATACTCTGAACCTGACAAGCACACTTTTATCATTAACAAAATTAAAAAAAAGGCAAACAAACCTTTTGATCTTCAGCCAGTTTCATAACATTTTCATCAGCTTTCAATTGCTCCAGAGAAGCCATCTGAAGAGAGCTATTTTTCGTTGTATTCTGCAAAGACAATAAATGCCAGCAAAGTCAAACAAAGCTTTCTACAAGCTTCTGAAGCAAATTATTATTTTAAATGACCACACACACAGTATATTATGTCAAATTTTCTAGTTTATAGGCTCCTTAAATGATAATTTCTTTATCCGCTCCCCTAATTACTCAAATCTGTCAAAATATACTACCAGAAACGTGCTTCCGGTAAAATGCCGCAATTTAGGGGGCTGGCTGAGCAATCATCTTAAGAAATATCCTTAGGCTATGTTTGAATATCTAATAGCTATTCCAGTTTATTGAATATTTTGAACATGGAAAGGAGAAAAAGACTTGTTACTACCATACCCTTAAATTGGAGAGAGAAGAGTTTTACTGGATGGGACAAAACAAATGCAATTAATAAAATTCCATTGCATTGCATCCTATTTAAACAATCCAAACAATAGAGCCTAGGGTAATACCATTTTCCATTCCAGCTCTTTCTGTCAAATCAATCCAGACATAGTCTTAATGGTGGTGAAAAGAGTAAACGAAAAATGGAAAACCCTGGGTGTGAAATCATTGGCATATGACTCTATATCGGCGACTCTTATTCTCTCCAATTCCTCGAAGTTCATATCATTAAATGCATAACATATAACCACGCACATTGGAGTTCATAATTTTAATTAGAGTAAAATATTACGGTTAATTATTGCAAACATCCATTTCACATCACCTGTGACTTAAGTAACAAGGGACGGTATCACTACCTAGATTAAGATCAGAAACACAGACAGTCAAACACAAATACAGTCTATACAGAGATTATAAGCTGCTATTGAGAATTGAATCATGATATCAGTGTCAGATCTTGACATGAATTTATAAGGGGGCCAAAAATGTACCTACATATAATATATTTATTTATGAGAAAAAGGAATATGCACTGACAGTGTAAAATTATACCAACCATGTTTTCCGCCACATCACCCCCACTTTCTTGATATAACATGGCAAATTGATAGTTTTTTATTGGATGATCATGTAAAACTATTTACACGGTTAGTGCATCTCCATTAAACTCTATTTATATAGATAAGTCAACATGAAATGAGTGTTGCCGTAATGGATTGGTCTCTTTACTTTTATGCGAGATGCTGGGTTCGATTTCCATATTTTGCATTTTTAAGCCTTTAATTTTTATGTTGCACAAAGATAATTAGTGAAAATACAAAAATTAAATAGAAAAGGATCGAACCCACACATTCTGCCTGCTGTAAGAACAAATCTAAGCTACTGCGCCAAGGTTTATATTGTGATATTATGCTGCATATTAGTATATATATATATATATATATATATATATATATATAAAAAATCTGGGGCATGCCATGGCTCACTTGGGCTCCTGAGAAGATCTGCCACTGCATGAGATACTTTCCCTTTTAAAGTAAATACACCAGCAATCCAGACACTAACTTGTTTAGTTGTTTTGGATTCAAACCCTTCAACGACGACATACCACTCAACCAAAAATCGGTTTTATCATATTGCTAGTATTTTCAGAATTAATTATCCATAGATTCAAATTAAAATGATTTTCCAACCAATCATTCCATGATCATCAAACATGATAAGTAAAGTGGAAATCGATTAATCTTGGTTGATAATTCATTCATTCAAACCATTGACACATCTAAGCATCAATCATTTGGACAATAAATAATAATCAATATAAAATTTACAGGAATCCCAATCATAGTATGCTAGAGAGGATGGAGCAAATAAAAAACACCATACCTCTTCAATCTCTTCTGCCAACTTTTTTCTTTCACTTTCATTATGTGCTTCACGCTTTTCCAATGCAAGTCTCCGTGTCTCGAGCTCTTTTTTCTGAGTTTCCAGTTGCATTTTAAGCTTTTCGTGATCATTAAAAATTCTTTGGAAATGATCCTTAGCACTTGACTGTATTTTCTTTATCTCTAAATACAAGGAATCATTGCATAAAACATTGTTGTTAGAAAAGATCACAAAATTTCAAAATAATAATTAATTCTTAAAATTGTAAAATAAAATTTCAGCATATAATATTTTTCATAAATCAATTGAACGATGCCAAATTTTATGATGCAATCATTGCGATGATCTTAGCAGTATGTGGCTATTTACAGACTTGTCAGATCCCCCTTAATTTCAAATTCAGACTCAACCCTTTGGTTCAGAAACCACCAAATACTGGCAGTTGTATGTGTAACCAAAGCATCAGTTGCAAGTAGCACTACATGCTTGGACTCCTAGAACTAGACACAAATCAGAAACACGTAAAACGAAAAACCCACAACCACAACTTAACACAAGTCCTGATCCAAATTAGTGAAACTGAAAAGTAACTCAGGCTCAATAAACATATACCTTCATTATAAGATTGAACGAGCTCATCTTTTTCTGTCATAGCAGTAATCATTTTGTGCGCAGTCTCAGTGCATCTTGCTTCTATCTCATTTAAGTGCTTGTTTTTTACTTGAATAATGTTGTGCAAATTGGACACAAGTTTATCCTGCCTTCGAGCTTCTTCTTCCATAAGTTCTGGTATGGTTTTGAGATCGGCCATCTTTCGCAGATGTTCCCCAATGATATTGTTTGCTTTGTAGTCATCTGCTCGGGCAACCCATGCATAAAGACCCGACTTCTGCTGTGAACTAGCTATAATTAACCAATCCTTTTTCCCATGATGTTCTAATGCATATGCTTTTTCAAATGCGAGTGCATTATCGAAGCCAGGCCAGTTTTTATTGAATTCCACAAGGGCAGTTCCAGTGTGACCTCGGAAATTCCATAGAGGGTTGACTCGAAATGGATTGAAACCCCTACGTCTGTACTCATCCCTAAGCTTGGAACCACTCGCCCCAACAGTGCGTCCATCTGGTGTCCGGCTAGTGGGAATATTAACTACAATTCCAATCCAAGGCCACACAAACTGTTCATCAGAATCAATAGGAGTGTCACTTTTATCAGCTGGTTCTGATGGAGTCTCATCTATATTCATAAGATCCTTTTCCAAATATTTCACTAAAGCCAAATGAGTAGCCTTTTCTCTTGCCTTTCTCTTTTGGGAACTACTCTGACCCACCCCAGAAGCATGTTGCAGGAGTTCCTTGTACATATAATCCCGTTTTCTTTTCTTAGGGCAGTATGGACAAGTGAACTTCTCGTCTGAGGTTTTCACATTCTGACTTCCATTTTTCAGTTCTTCATAACATTTATCTTCATACTCACTTATCTCAGAATCACTTATATCAGTATCCTCCTCAGAGCTCTGAGACATTATAGTTTCTCCCAGGCTTATACCACCTGAAATACAAATTTAACTGTTAGTACTTAGTACTGATTGCTGTTATGTTGCTTCAATGATTATTTCCTTTAAGTATCTTATTCCAAGCCTAGGTAAAACACGAAAGTGGAACAAAATTTTCAATAACAATTGCTCCACCATTGCTTTGAAAAATTAGAAATGACTAAGTTCCTTCAAACATGGGACTGAAACTTTTTTTTTTGTGTGTTAACTCTCCGGTTCCCACTGAAGGGCCTTGGTAATCCGGATTTCGGCTAGAAGGAAAGTCACATAAAAAAATTGTTCCACCTAAGAATCAAACTCAGACTCTCCCGAACAATTCGTCGGGGTGGTAACTAGGACGAGACGGAATACTAGATTAAAGATCATACATACAACCTTAACACAACCTCAAGAAATACCTAAATTCAATGTAATAAAAATTTAATTTCCAAAACCGGACAGACTTCGGATTAATAATAACATGCATTAAGTCTCATAAAGCCAACATGGGGTTTAAATTAACCAACATTGAAGCACATAAACATTATTCCATAATCATGCAGTAATCAACAATTGACAAATTATTCCTCAAACCAAAAATTAAAAACCAAAAATGCACAATCCATGCTTCAAGTCACATATCCAACCTAAAAATCAATAATCAATTAAATTTAGGGAAATTCTCAAAAATGAAATTAACACCTTGAAACTTTAAAAACTGAATTCCTCTACATAAAATTCATCATAAACTTTACCCACAGCGTGAAATTAAACCCAATAAACAGAGAAAGGTGATGCATGTGAAAAATTGAAAATGCGGAAATGGATTTTGACGAATTGAGTGAAAAATGCGGAGAGAATTTCACTTACTGAAGATGGATCTGGAAAATTGTGTGTGACCTAACACTCTATGAGAGAGTTAGGTCTTAAGAACACAATGATGAGGGTTCTGAAATTAGGGATTTGACAATAGAATCTCTTTCTGCTATGTTTTCATCTACTGTATAATGTGACTCTTGTACACACTCACTCACATTAGGGGAAATGTTATTGTGTGCTGCGGTCTTTGTTATTTTCGTGGTCTTTACTTTGATGATGTGGTTGTGTTGGATATGGGAAATGATGATGCCACGTGGTGTTTTGAGGAGTGGATGATGATTTGGTGGTTTTTGATTGGAGAGTATAACGTAGAATTAGTGATGCGGTTGCATGATAGTGACACGAATGCTTATATAATGTCCTCGGGACGTGACATTTGTTATTACCTTTTTCTATGAGTGTGGAAAAGAATAGTAAAGTAGGAACGTTAATTTAACGTTTTTAGTCAGACGAAATCTTTAAATTAATGAGAGGTACTCATTATTGTTTTTAGAAAACAAAGGTTTACAGTGATGATTGACGTAGAATTTTGTATAAATAATTACGGTTTGATATCTTATAACTACGATCGAGATAAGACTAGAATTATTTGATGCTAAAATTGACTGCGAATCGGATTAAATGATCCAGACTCCAATACATCGGATACTGATATACTGATGGTGAAAAAATAAAAATAAAATAAAGGATTTATACTCCCTTTAGTTAAGCCACTTGCAACGGTTGTACAATGGATTTGGGTAATCAAATTCATTTAATTGAAATTACGATGGTTATGGTAGAACCAACAAATGATATTAGGATTAATTAGTTATGAGGTTTCCACTATACGCCAAGTTTGGAGGTAGGGGTGTTCGCGGTTCGGTTTGGTTATTAGACAAAAAGTTATCCGATCCAAAGAGAAAATAGCATGCAGTTTGATTTTGGGATGACAAAAATAACTACGATCCAATCCAATTTTATGCGGTTTATTTAGGTTTGGTTGGTTCGGTTTTTAAATGAACAATACGTAAATACTTGTAATATAAAAAATATATTTTATCTAAAAAAAATTAAGAAAGCAACTACAGTTCATAAAACCATATTTTTACGATTGTAAGAGGAAATCAAAGAGCATTATGTAAAAGAAAAAGAACCAAAGATATTTGACATAAACCAAACAACGATTATGTACCATGAATCACAAAAGAATGAGTCTTTCTTAAATTGAACTCTTTCTCATGAGAAAGTTGAGATGTTATACCATGATCAAAATAAGTGTTAAAATATCAGAAAAAAAATTTAAGAATGATGCTATATTACGAGATCATGGATTTGGAGTAACTACAAAATATCTAAAAAAAATTATTAAAAACCAACATATAATAGGTTAATGAAATATATCATACTAATAATAAAATGGAGAGATCAAATTACACCGGTGTAACATTTGAGTAATGTTACACCGCTCAATAACACAACGTATATAAATTTTACAAAATTCACCGTTGGATTAAAAATTTATATGGTATAGATCATCTATGTTAAATTTTATAAAAATCTAAAATCGTTTTGATATGTTATTGAGATAGATCAAGATTAACGTTATTAAATAAAAAATGCACAAACCATTAATCTTAATTAGTCTCAATAACATATCAAGTCATTTTAGATTTTTGTAAAATTTAACATAGATGATCTATACGATATAACTTTTCAATCCAACGGTAGATTTTGTAAAATTTATATTCGTTAAAGCATTATTGAGCAATGTTACACCGGTGTAATTTGATCCCTCCCCATAAAAAAATATTAAATTATATATATGTGGTTTGGTTCGGTTTCAGAAAAATCAATCCAAAATTTGATCCGATCCAGCGATTTTTACAAAAGGACATCCAAATACACCCAAAATTATTCGATTTTTTGCGATTTTCGGTTTTTTTGGATCGGTTTGCGATTTTTAATTAGATTGGTTTGAATTTGAGCACCCCTACTTGGAGGTTAGGAAGCTATGTCTCGTAGAAGAGAGTGACTTAGTTAGAAGGTTTGCTGTTTGTTGATGGCTGGATGGTGGCTATAAGGTCACGAAAGAAACGATATTCTATAGCGTAGTGCATCATTCAAAACTTAAAATTAACCATAAATCGAACCAACTCGAAAATAGTTTCACACTTGATTCGATAACTAATTTGGTTAACTTAGTTCATAAATTAAATGAATTAAACTTGAGTTGCAAATTAAGCTCGTTAATTTTTTTTTTACATAAAAAATAGTTATAAAACTTGGGAAAAAGTACCAATGATACTATATCCACAAGCTAGGATTAAGTACAAATGATACTTGACCCAAAATACAACTAACAAAGGGCACCAAAAATCTCAAAAGTGTTTCACCATTCTACCTATGGTTAGAAATCCATTTATACAAAATACAAGATCCCCCTTTTTCTTTTCCATTAAGCACTTCTATAGCATTGTAATTTGTTGGAAGTTATTAGAGATTAGTTCAGAATCAGCATATTCTATTTTGTGCAACTCATAACACTGACTGTAAATAATAATTAGTTGTTTCCTTATTTAGAATTAGCATTTATAGGAAGAATAATTGTCCTGATTCTCAGACTAGATTAATGCTTACTGGTCTGTCAATTGTATTCTATATATACCTTTAATATATTATTCACTAAATTATCAAAGAAATACAGATTGTTTATTTATTTATGGTATCAGTTGCAGGAAGAATTCCTTAGGGTTTTTTCTTTTTTGCTTCCGTTTTTCTTTTTTCCATCCCACATAATGTCTGATGACTTGTCTGATACTGAGTCCCAGTCTTTACCCAAACATTCTTCACTTAAATATGAAATACTTGGAGCATCACTGATCTACCTCATGACAAAAGGGCAGTTGGGTGTAAGTGGGTCTTTACAGTGAAATTCAAGGCTGATGGAAATGTGGAAAGATACAAAGCAAGGTTAGTAGCAAAAGGTTTTACACAAACTCATGGTATAGACTACCAAGAGACTTTTGCCCCGGTTGCTAAGATTAATTCCATCAGAATTCTTCTCTCTTGCAGTAAATATCAACGGTACACTACATCAATTTGATGTTAAAAATGCCTTTTTGAATGGAGAATTACATGAAGAAGTATATATGAGTTTACCTCCAGGATTTGAAGAAAATCTTGGAAGAGACAAAGTCTGCAGATTGAAAAAATCCTTATATATGGATTAAAACAATCACCAAGGGCCTGGTTCGAAAGATTTGGAAATGTTGTTAAGAAACATGGTTTCACCCAAAGTCAAGCAGATCACATATTGCTCTTTAAACATTCACATGAAGGTAAGATTGCTATTTTGATAGTGTATCTTGACAACATTATCATGATATGAGATGATGTTAACGAGATAAGTGATCTAAAGAGAAGACTTGAAGCAGAATTTGATATCAAGGACCTTGGAAAATTAAAGTATTTCCTCGAGATGGAGTTCTCAAGGTCTAAAGAGGGTATCTTTCTCAACCAACGCAAATATATACTTTATTTACTCACAGAAACAGGGATGACAGGGTGTAAGGCAGTAGACACACCAATGGATCCCAATGTAAAACTGAAGGCAGCATCTGAAGATGAAGTGGTAGATAGAGAACGCTACCAACGATTGGCCGGTAACTAATTTATTTGTCTCATACAAGGCCTGATATAGCCTTTGCAGTAAGCTTGATAAGTCAGTTTATGCATGCACTATGACCTACTCACTTTGAAGCTATTTTCAGAATATTGAGATATTTGAAAGGAACTCCAAGGAAGGGGTTGATGTTCAAAAACAGAGGGCATATACAAGTGGAAGCTTACACAGATGCTAATTGGGCAGGTAATATAAATGATAGGAGGTCTACTTCAGGGTATTGTGCCTTTGTAGGTGGAAACTTAGTTACACGAAGAAGTAAAAAACAAAATGTTGTAGCTAGGAGCAGTGCAGAGGCTGAATTCCGCTATGTGGCCCATGGATTTTGTGAAGTGTTATGGATTGAAAAGTTCATGGAGGAATTGAAGGTCTCTAGCCCAACACCAATTAAAGTTTACTGTGATAATAAGACAGCTATTTCCAATGCCCATAATCATGTCCTACATGACAGAACAAAACATGTTGAAGTGGACAAGCACTTCATTAAAGAAAAACTTGATAGTAGTGAAATTTGTATGTCCTATGTACCTACCACAAGTCAAGTAGCAGACGTTCTCACAAAGAGTCTTCCAAAGAGACAGTTTGATGATATGGTGAGCAAGCTTGCAATGAATGACATATTCATGCCAACTTGAGGGGGAGTGTTGGAAGTTATTAGAGATTAATTCAGAATCAATATATTCTATTTTGTGCAACTCATAACACTGACTGTAAATAATAATTAGTTGTTTCCTTATTTAGAATTAGCATTTATAGTAAGAATAATTGCCCTGATTCTCAGACTAGATTAGTGCTTACTGGTCTGTCAATTGTATTCTATATATACCTTTTATGTATTATTCACTAAATTATCAAAGAAATACAGATTGTTTATTTCTTTATAAGTCCATCAAAACCACATCAACCGCACCGCCAACACTTTTGAGTTGAAAATATAACAATTTCTATCTCTCCAAATCGACCACACCAACTCTTGCCATACCAATAGAAGGCCCTTGGTACATTTGTAATATGCTTCTTGAACTTCATATTTGAGTTTAATTAATGGATATTTTCTTTTTACACTGACGTCTAGAATTCTCTATTTCTTTATGTGATTTATGTGATACCAATAAAGTGAGTGTAGTGAGATGATTTGCTAGAAATAATTTTATATTGTTGGCAAAGACGAAGCTAGAAGGGTGACAAACAAAGGTCACAATCCCCGTTACTTTATTTTTTATTTTTTTAATATCAATGTTATTATATTATTATTTTAATTCTATTTTATTAAACTCACGAAATGGTCCCTTTTTATAATTCAATTTGTTTTGCAAAACCCAAGCACACACTTAGTTTGGACAATCGAGAAGGAAATGTTATGTTAATGGTAAAGATAGTAAAGACCGATAAAGAAGACTAAGCGAGTGTTTGGTTTCACGTTAGAAACCCATAAACGTGCGTTTTCTTCTTTCAACGTGATTCTGCAATTTAATGGCTTGTTTGGCTAAACTCAAAATTGGATCTCTTTCACGCGATTTCCTTCTCAGACGTGCGTATTTTTGAAGCCAGGATTCCTAGCTTTTGCGTCAACGAAACGTGATTCAGACTTTTTGGGTGGCAGGTATTCTTTTATTTATTACCCATAAATTCTTCAATTTTCCAACACAAACAATTATTCATGGAAAGAAACATACGCGTCTTCTTCCTCCTTCATTACTACACATCAACTCAACTTCAATTTCTTCTCTGAGAAAGGATTTCTTTGCATTTGTTTTCAGATTTGGTGAATCTGCATATGACCTTTTATTTATTTTTGCCAACTGCTGTCATTACTCATGTTAGATTGGTGTTTGTTGGATGAATTTATTGTTATTGTTTCTTCTCTCTCTCTCTCTCTCTCTATATATATATATATATATATATATATATGATACGATGTGTATGAATTATTTTTAACATACTCCCTTTCATTGTTCTTCCAAGTCTGAAGGTGAGTAGAAATTTTATTGATTTTTTTTTTGTTGTGATGACTTGCTGCAGTAGTAGTGTTTCTTCTTCCCTGTTAAAGTTTTTATCACATGTAATATACCCTGTTTTATTGTTATCTTAAATAATGCATAGTATGTGTTTGATAAAATGTCTCTAAGAAGAAAACAAGGTCTTGCTTTATTTTAGGTTTTTAAGTTATGTTATTATTGGACTCAAATGTTGATGCATTTATGTTTCTAAGTTCTGTTATTGTTGGACTCAAATGTTGATGCATTTGGGGTGTGGAAGAATAGATTTGCAATCCTACGCCGCATGTCGAAGTTCAAATATGAAACACAAGTTCAAATAGTAGTCGCAACAATGACAATACACAACTTTATCAGAAGAACTGCTGAAGTGGATAGTGATTTTAATCTTTATGAAGATGAAAACACAGTCATTCACCATGATGAAATTCATAGATCAAATAACTTGGATCCGTCACAAGTTTTCAATGTAGCTTCTTCGTCAGAGATGGATCATGTTCGAGACTTAATTCGTAATCAAATTATAGAGTCTAGGGGTGTGTTTGGTAACACAAATAAGCTAGCTTATAGCTTATTATATGAGCTTATAAGCTTGTTTCAAAAAATTAGAGGTGTTTGGTAACAAGCTTTTTGTACTAGCTTATAGCTTTTTTTCAGATGCTATTTCAAGTAGCATTTGAGCTTATAGCTTATAGCTTTTTACACTTTATTCCATTTTTACCCTTTAATTTAATAACTACCCACTTTAAAAAATAAACTACCCACTATCAATTATGTAATTTTATATTTAATAACCACTTTAAAAGCTAATTTTACCAAACACTTTAATTTCAATAAGCTGGCTTTTCAGCTATCAGCTATAAGCTAGCTTTTCAGCTATCAGCTAGCTTATAGCTTATTTTTACCAAACAGACCCTAGGTTAAATAATTAGTTTGTTATAATGTTGAACTTTAAATTATATTTATCTATTTGTAATTTTTATTTAAATTCATTTTATTTAATTATTATGCTAATTTAACATTTTTAAGTTTATGCCTTTATTTAAATATTATATTTAACTAATTAATTTTTGGTAATTTTTGTTTTATGAAAAAATACACTAAAATTCAATTTGGTAATTATAGATACAAAAGCAATTTTGTTTCAAATTATCCAAACAACATCAAATTTTGAGAATCACTTTTACATTAATGTATCCAAACATAAATCAATTCTGTTTAACTCAATTCTACCAAAATCAATTCTGTCAAACTCAATTCTGTTAAAATCAATTCTACCTGACGCAGAACCAAAGATACACTAAGCCAACTCCACCAATTTCATTACTACCACCCTAGGAAAATTCCAATTCCCTTAAATGCAAAGATACACAATAAAAGATAATTATTATAATAATGGCATTCCATTGATAAAAAGTAAGCAATACTATGAGTTACAAGAATAAGGAAGCATTGTTGATATACACTACAGACAAATGTAAAAATAAGGCCAAAAAAAAGAGAGAGAACTATCAAGAGTTCCATACTACAAATTATAGAAAAGCAAAGACCTCAGAAATATATCACTCAATGCTCTCCTTTAACCCTCACATCTCCATTTGGTAGTACACTTTGTGCTTGCGCCAAACGTTTCAACTCCTACACATGTGGAATAAAGTCGAGATTTATGTTAACGAAAAATAACAAAAATAGCATTTTAAGTCTTATAATTGGCTCAATGATTCAATTTGGTCAGAGTTCTTTTTGGTATCATTTGAGAAACTTGAAGGTAGAATGGTAAATAACCAATGTAAACTAGTTAGGCATGCAGAACAAGGGACATCAGGAGGCATCATAATACCACATGGATAGGAGGAATTGGCTATAAGAATAGCAAAATTTCCCAGGTGGAAAGGAGAATTGAGGTGTGATCTATAGTGAGCATTATAAAAAGTGGAGGGGGAACCCACTTGGGTTGGTGCATTAGTATTGACTTGGGACTTGGGAGTATGCTCCTCTTGAGGTCTGAGGTTCGATTCTTTCTTGCACCAATTTGGGTAGGCTAATTTAGCTTCTTCAAAAAAAAAAAGTGGAGGGGGGAGGCAGGACGAAATTGAGAGGGAAAGTGTGGGAGGTTTGTAAACTCCATAATTGTTGCATTATCCTTTTTCTGTATCTTGGAAGTTATATCTTTCGCTTCTCCTTGGATTGATGTTGCTTGCTTGTTTCGATTATGAGACAAGGAAAGAAGACTACCAGAAATACAAAGTCTGATTTATATTCGTAATCAGAACTCAAGGTGATGCAGAGCATAAGCAGACAGAAACTCATCAGTACAAGAAGCTTCAAGGAAGGAAGAAAGGGAAATAAATTAATTGCTACTATGGCAACCAGACAAGGCAGCAATCCCTCTTGTTCGGTACCAAATTACTTGGTCCATACGACCGAGCTCATATCCCTTAGGGGAGAGAACTGAGACGAAATCAGTCGTAATACAAGGATAGCAGAGCAGGCGAGGATGACCGAATGTATAGTCTATACACTTGGCATAATAAGGGTCTGACGAGACTTTCTATGACTCAGGAAACATATACAGCCATATAACTTGGTCCATTGAAATAGGCCTCTAACAGCTAAATGTCCTACCCATACAGAAGGCAGAAGAGTAACCATGTCCCTCCTCAGTACCTTATATTATCATTGTCAACAATGAGGGAACATTTGGTGGGGACCATGCACAAAAATTTAGGTTTGGGTCTGACAAAAGGAGAGGGCCCAACCCTGGAAAAGGGAGGCATATAAAAGGCTAAAGGGTGGTTATCCTCCAAATTAGGGCATCACCAACCTTGAACGGATACGGTGACCCAGACTTGTGTTTACAAATGAGATCAAGTCCCTCATTGAAACAAGATGCAGAACAGAAAGCAAAGGATGTAAAAATCATATATCATATCTAGAATTTGGTAAAAGACCAATCAGATCCTACATCATACAAAATTTATTAAGGATTTTAGATAAGGGATCTAACAAGTGAGGGCGTGATATGTACAAAGAGCTAATGTTGGCTATACAACCCATATATGGATCCATTCATGTATGAGATTTAAAAGGTCAAAACTAGCCCTTCACACACTCGGCACAAATACACTTGCTCCCTATTCACACAAATAAGGCATAATCAAAGAAAGTTATGAAGCCACAACCATCAAAGGACAGCAAAAACTAAGGAGGAAAACCATAAAGATTTCAGTTAGGGTAAATTGCAGCAAAAAAATGCTCTTCAGATTTGTGACTTTAGTGAAAGTTATGGGCTAGACAGGAAATTTTCTTCATCTGCCCAATACATCAACCATTTATAAGCAGACATATTCATGTTTAAATCTATATACAAGTGATAAACTGGGAACAACCTATGATGTAGGAAGGTCATTCTGGCCTACTTTGAAATAAAAGACCGAATAAGTAACACTTACAGCAGCAGAAGCAGCACGACTCTCTCTAAAAGTTTCAACCTCATCAGGGAAGTTCTGCTCCAATTCCTCCAAAAGATGCTTGCGCAAATTCTGCCACAAACAGAAATGCTAAGTTGGACTAAAGCAGCTCATTAAATATATGGGAAGACCAAAGAATGTAAACAAAAAGAGCACACTTATTAAATAAAATCAAGAATTAGAATCAACCTTTAAAGCATCAGTTTTTCCTTTGGTGATCTGATTCTTTGCAATACAGTTGTTTAAAATATCTCTGGTAAATTCATCTGGATTCTTCCCATCATCGATTAAACTAAAACCAGAAATAAGTCAACGATTATATTCAAATTAGAAAAAGGAGCATATTCTGTCATTTAAAGGAAAAGATAAAAGCACTTAACAAGGCAAAAGACTCACTTTACAACTTCCATAGGAACCTGAATGTTGCACTTTTCCGCCAATTTGACCATGTTGTCAAGCTCCGCAACAAGACCATTGCTGGAAAATTTAAGTAAAATATTATCAAATTGGGACATTGACAAAAAGTAAAGCAGGAATAATTGTATTGTAGGGAAGGGATTGAAGAGAAATACATGCGTTGGAGGAGTGGCATTTGAAAGGCAGCATTGAAGGTAGAGACTGTAAGGTACAGCTGATGGATAAGGCCTAAGGTTTTCTGAATGGAGTTACTGACCTGGTTCAGCTTCTGCATAGGATCATCAGCTCCTGCTGCAGAAGCTGTTGTTTCATTAGTTTGAGAGATCAGTGTCCCATTGCCCCCTGCGGCTGGACTTTGTGATGAATCCATTTGTGTTTCTCTGTAGACTGGAACTTTTTAGCAGATGTTCAATACAGAATGCAAAAAACTAACAAAAGCAAGAGACTAAGTATAAATGTATAATTCTCTGTAGCCCGGAGACTACGGAGCAATTTTCTTCAAAGTGGTTTATACGGAGCTGCTGTAAAAATTCAAATAGAATGCAAGATCTAACATGTGCGTATGGTCAACAGCAATAAGTATTATCATGACCATCCCAAAAGAGAGTCATAATGAGTTAAAACAAGTTTGAGAGTCAAATCGTATCCAACGAACGATGACGACTAGAGAATTAGGGTGTGTTTGTTTGTAATATTTTAATTGCAAAACACATACAATGTTTTATTAAAAATAATTAGGCAAATCATTCGTATAAAACAAATTGTGACTACTAAAAGTCTAAAACTAACTCTTTTGTAAAAAAAAAAATGTGAGTCTAAAACTAACTAAAAAAACAGAAAAAAGCTGCAGAGCCTTAGTGTTATACATTAGTGAATATGAAAGCCAAAATTGCATCAAAACCTAGTCCTACAAGCTGAAATCAAAGAAAAATAACAAAATCAAACTACTACTTGAAAAAAAAGAGTCATGGTGGCTGATTATACCAGAGTAAATGTAGAAGACAAACCTTGTTGAAGAGATGCTATTAGTCAATGACTGGATCAAAAACCATATGACCCCTGTTAGCAAACACTAGTAGAAAAAACACTTTTATTGTGTTAATATTATTAGGCTTTCTCCAAAACTAGTACATGAGAAGCAAGGCAGGACAAACTACAGCCTGAAACAAGGATTTAAATACGGTGATTTGCGTTTTACTTCAAATAACAATACAATATACATGGTTCTAACTCATCAAGCCAGTAATAACAATCATGGACTCGCTAACGTAATTTCCAACTTTATGGATCTAAATCCAGTAGCCAAAATCAAAGACTGATAATTTCATGATCAGGCATCGACACTCAACAATTCTGTAACTAAAAATCAACATAAAGAGCAAAACGTATTTGAGAAATGGAATTATGATAAATATAAAATCACTGTGAAGAGCTTCAAATTTAACCATTTTTCATTACTTCCATTTCCTGACTGTTGAGTTTGTATTAGATTAAATTTGAAATATCCACCCTACGTTTTACACCATACCAAATTTACTTTTAAAGTTAAAAATGTAAACTTTAGTTCAATTTAAATTAGATTCTACAGAAAGCAATATACAGCACCATAAGGAAAACAAAAGTAGATCCGCAAACACACCCATCACCGTTTCATACATAGATAACAATAAAGAAAATCGAAATCCTTAAATTTGAAATCCAAATATAGATAACAACAAAGAAAACATAAACAAATTTGAGAGTAGAATCAGTACCTGTTTGTGTTTTCAGTTGTAGGGAGAGGAACGAGCTGAGAAAAGCTTCAATTTGTTTCACTGAGCTTCAATTTGGGGCCTAGGGTTCTTGCCATCATTTCTGATTATCGGTGCATCTTCTATTTTCTTTTCATATTTTCTCTCCGTAAAAGTGGATATCTAATTTTTTTTCTCTCTGTAAAAGTGGATGTCTAATTTTATTTTTTTGGTAAAGTATTCTCTAATGTTTATAATGCAAAGCCTATCAGTATCACTTATATAGTCATAACTAGTCGGATGCCCGTGCGTTGCACGGGTTCGCCGGAACGTGATTTCTATACCAATCATGGTTGTTATGTGCCGAGGTAATTAGTCATAAGCATATGGAAATTTCTTAGGGGGGATATCATTTATATACCAATCATGGATGCTATTAGCCGAAAAAGTTAGTCATGAACATGCGGGAATTATCAAAGGGGGACATCATTTAAATCGCAATTGAAATAGTATCATGTCGCAATTAAAACAACGTAAATGAAGTACAAATTCATATCTGAAAACGACAAAAACAAATTAAAAGTCAATTGTATGCGGAAATTTTCGAAGAGGGATATCAGAAAACAACAAAACAAATTAAAGGTCAATTGGATCACAAAAACTCGAACCAACACGGGTACTTTTCTTGATGTGGACAATTTGCTCGTCCATTAGTTTAATATACTTGGCTTGTTGAATAGCAAAATATGACTCCCAAACAATAGCTTCTTGTGAACAATGTTGTTTCCATTGAACACATGTCAGAGGTATTGGACAACCATCCTTCAATCTGACATAGACATAATGACCGGGAATAGCTCCAACACAAATAACCAGCGAAATTTTATAAGTGGCACGCATAGATCATAAATGTCTATATTGTAAGCACAAAAAAATTACAAACCATTGTGGATACTTGTGGCGCGAAAACTAAAAAAATCATATTCACGACGCGCAGAAATTACAAACCTTTGTATCAATAAAGCATAAAAATTACGAATCTATGTGAATGTTAAAATATCGTAGTATCATGAAACTCTATATTGAACTCACATTGAAGTCTCATACTGAACTCATTCTCTATTTAGTAGTGCTAGCATTAAATTTCACCCAATAATAAAAAGTGTCCTTAGCAAAAAAAAAAACATGTTTCTAACATTTATTTCAAAAAAGAATAAAGACAGTATACATGATTGTATATGATAGTTTCCTCCTTTCAACCAAAGAATGTGATTTACATATCTGGCACTTCCCCAAAAAATTTACCAATAATAAGCATTGGATTATGATAAAAATCATGGCAAAATTAAGATACAGATTTTGATGATCTAGTTTTATATGAAATATCTTCTTCCCCAAGTAAAAGTGCCTTCAAAATCGCCTCGCCTAAGCCACTATAATGTACAATCAAATGACCACCATCTACAACTTCATGATATTGTATCCATGGTAACTTCTCTGAAATGAATCTTTGAATTTGAGAGGGTACTACTTTATCTTCATAGCCCTGCCAAATGTGAACTGAACTTCTGTTATTGTGAGGGAATGGATTACTAAGCTTCATTGGGTCAAATTCCCAATTTCCAAAGGCAATCATCCAATCACCACTGAGTGTGTCAAAAACAACCTGGTGCCTCAATTTATCCTGTAAATAGGAACATACAATCGTCACACTGACCATCACAGAAGAGGATTGCCGGATTGAACTGAGTTGGAATGTGGTTGGTTCAACCGGTTCATTGTTTTCATTTTTATTAATTACTTGTTTATTAAGTCATTTGGTTCAAACGGATGAATTGAATCAATTAAACCATAAATAAAGGTTTAGTGATTCGATCTCTAGTAGCCAATAAGAAGTAATCTGCAAATCAAAAAATTTGAACAGAAAATCTAAAAACCAAATTGGAGATATAAAGAGATGCAAGAAGAGAACTACCTCTTATAACAGATGATTAAAACCTTCAAGCTAGATCAAAATCCACCCTTTATTTGCAAAAACACAATCTCATCAAATGTTAGAAAATAAACCATCAAATAATCTGGAAATTTCAAATCTTCTAGGGTTGATTCCTCTTACCTTAGTTTTTCCAATACCCAAAAGAATAAAGAGAGAAGGTTGATTCCTCGTACCTTAAAGTTTCTTAGCTTGAATTTTGTCACCCTAAAATAAGTGTGTTTAGGATATGAAGTTCAAAATAAAAGCATCAAACCATATACCACATTTCAGAAAATGCAAATTAAATGGTGACTATAAATCAATCACCTTCTATATATGGAAAAAAAATTAAGCTTATAACCTACATCACAAATAATAAAGAAAAAGATCAAAATCATTTTTTTTTAAACGAACGTATCAAGATGAAGAAGAAAAGAGGAACTTGAAATCACAAGCAAATCATTAAATGGTTTGTGAAGTGGCATCACATGTCAACTCCTAAGATGATCAAGGAAAATGTTAAAATCAACTCCTAAAACTTTACCTCAGTTTTGAAGTGATATTCGGAAAGTAATGTTTTTATACTGGATTGACCAGCTTCTGCACAAACCTAAAACAAAACAGCAAACACAGATAAAGAGTTAAAATTTGGGGAGGAAATATTGTAGTGAAATTGTCATTTTCCCGCAGTAGCCAATGTATCTCAAAAAAAAAAGGCCTAACCGAAACAATAAAATGAAATAAATTCCATTTTTATTTGGAGAGTAATTCAATCTTGATCACAAGCCAAATCGTGGACACTGCATTACAATGTCATTTAGATCAAAGCCTACCTTTCCGTAAGACAACGACGTTTTTCTTCAACTTTGTTAACATACTGAGATTTTCCTCGAGGACATCGATAGCTGTCCAACAAAACAACTGACTCAGTTCCTCTCAAATATATCAAAGTAAAGATGGTGATCCTATTTAGAAAAAATAAAAATAAGAAAAAAAGAGGGGCTGAATGTAACTGTTTCATAGAATATAGACACACTTTTCTAGCAAAACAATATAACACTCATTTGGCCAGTTGGATCGTATATAATCCTTACCTAATTACGTTTCTAAGATGAATAGCCCTAACTCCTAACCCTAAAAAGAAAGGTACGAAGTTGAAATCCCCTCAGTGTATTTTTTGACTGGTGTCACAGCCACTTTCAGTCTTGTACAAATTTTATCTGTGCATTTGTCCAAGTGTCCGGCATCTCGGTTCCAGTAGGTATACCTGAACATTCTTATTTTAACTTATGACTCAACCAGCTAATCAGTTGTCTTTTTAAACTCAATTACTTTTTCTCTTATTTTGGCACATTCTACTTATTCTCTCTGCCCACCCATTCTCAAAACAATTATTCTAATGCACTAAGTTGACCAAATTTCATTATAAACAGTTAACTAAGCAAAGAACAAATTAAAAATCATTGTTTTACCAAGTAGTTATTCATTTCAATGACATCCATTGAAATGAATACTCAAAATTTATTATCCTTTCATGATTCATCCATGATTCATCATGCATATCAAGTCATTCCAACCGACGAACTAACCCTATTAGTCTTCTAAGAAAGTGTAGTTGTAGTTGCCTTTGTGAAGTACATGTAGTAGTATACTTTAAGAATCATGATTGCAACGATGAAAACTGGTCCAGCAATGAAGATTCCATTTCTCAAACTTCCACAGGAGAAGTTCTAAGCATAAAATCAAACTTTCACAGTAGAAGTTCTGAACACCATAATTTTAGCCACAGTTTAATATCACTATATCAGTGTGATGAGATGAAACATAAATCATTGCTCAGTAATTAATTCATAATAATTATTACCACAGGGTGTTAATGGCCTCCCTAAGCACATGCACTTTGTCACACCCATACGCAGTGATTCACTTGAAAGAAGAAACAGGAAAGTGCCCACTCCATAACCAGTTGCATCATCTGAACTATAAACACAATATGTTTCATTTGTTCCTGGGGTTGTGTGAATGGTTCCCTGTGAAGAAAGAACATAGAAAAGAGGCTAAGTTATTTAAGAAGAATAATCAAAAGCAAATGATTATAGCGCACCATATTCTAATTAGCATTATATTTTGTTCCAGCAGACAAATATCAGGAAGGTCCTATTAAAATGAAATATACTTCTGCAGAAAACACGATTAAATTCATGCCTGTGTTCTGCTGCATCTCATTTTCCTTTTCACCACTATTCGGTCCAATGCACTCTCTGCCTGCACTGACACGCATAATTAATTAAGGAGTGAAAATATAAAATTTAATCACTGTCTTTATATGGATAAAACATTATGCAAAAATTTATTAAAATAACCTGCAAAGTGTAGTTATTTGTGGACTTAAAAAGTCCAGAACCAAGCTCCGAACTATTCCACTAACCAGAATGTTGGCTGTTAGACTCTTCCTACAAATGCTGAATAGCCATGATAATATAAGGTGAAATTTGTTACAAAGAAGTACGGCGGCTTAAGTCCTTCACAAACCAACTTATTGTTCACATTAGACTTATAATGATAAAAATAAAATAAAAAAATTAAAAATCTTATGTGAACTTCTACCGATGGCTTGTATACCGCCTCCATTAGGAGATCCATTAGAAGCCAACCTACTTTCTCGATCAATCTGCCATTTGTAATCTTGCATTCTTTCATTAAGAGCCGCTTGCTCATAATTGGACCTTTCTCTTGATTGCCGAGCATAAGTCAAGACCTGCAAAATAATTAGTATGCAGTGAATCATTTGCATTTTTACTATGGCTCAACTGTTTGCCAATTAAATGGAGTCTAAGAGTTGTGCAAGCCAAAAAAAATTATCTATATATACAACTATCAGCAGAATTGCAGCCACAAAAAGAGTCTGCATAGGAAAATCAACAATAGGAGACAACCTCAAGTTTAATTCACAATCCAAACAAACTAAATCCATGAAGCATCAACACTAGCACATATTATGGTTTTTGTTACTTGTTATGTTAGTGATATGAATATCTCAATTGTTTGTTGTTTTTGTTACCATATTAGATCAATGAGAAATTGTGCATAGGGATTTATTGTCAAACAACATTAGAAGCCTGGTGCTAGAAATTTAGGCTGCTATGCTAAGATCTTAGACAGAACACAAACTTATAATAATATAATAACTACTATCTAACAATCCACAAGAGCATCAATTTAGGGACGAAATAGTATAATGGCAAATATCAGAAGTGCGTACCTTCAAGTTCAATGTCATTTTGATGAGCTTCTAACCTGTTGTAACAACAAACAAACACACCTTAATTAATCAAATAATTAAAAATATGATCCAAACCCAAAAGATAATCTCAAATTAAAATGAAAATCATACATCAAACCACAAAGTTTTTGGCTAGTGAAGATGTCAATACCAACAAAGTGACACTTAACATGTCCATGTTTTCCGGTTTTGGATTTTGAAACTTCAACCACTTGTGTCCAACACAAACAAACAAACAAACACCACAAAACATAAATCATTAAAAATCAAAACTTAACTTTGTTTTGCACAAGATAACACAAAATTCATATGGGGTTTGATTAATCTGAACCAATTGATAATTTCTTTATCATTGGAATGCTTTCTACAAAAATTAAAATAAAATAAAAAACGAAAAGCAGTATGAAAGAGAGATGAGATTGTTCTATGTACCTGATTGACATTCAAAGATCCAATTTCAGGGAAGATTTGAAATTTGGGGTTAGGGTAGATGATTTTCGGCCCACCTTAGAGGAAGAAGAAATGAAGAAATCAAAATGCAAGTAGCTTATTAAATCAGTGAGAAGCAGGAATGAAGAACCAGGAATAAGAAAAAAGAATGAAATCGAAAGATTACCAGAGAGGCTTTTGAAATCGAATGAATGAAATCGGCGAGGATGCTTCACTGAGTGAGAGGCGCGCGGAGGAAGAGAGGCGGCGGACGATTTCGAGTGATTTGTAGGTGTGGTGGTGGAGGATGTGGTGGTGAAGGACGAGATGGTGTGGTGGCTCGCCGGAATATGGGATTCGTGATGACCAGCCGCCGGTATCCGGCGATGAGACGGTGGTGTTCTTGTTGTTCTTCGTGAAGAGGCTAGAGAGAAAGAGAGAGCACCAGAGAGAGGAAAGATAGAAGAAAGAGAAAGAAAGTTGAGTAAGTAAAAACAAAAATTGAGAAAAAATATATATATCTCTTTGAGCCTGTGATGTCAAACCCATTGTTTGGGTAAACCATCAAACATTGTTTGCATTAACCAGAAAATTGAGCCCCAATGAATGTAGAAGAATATGCAGCCAATAAGAATTTTGGAAGAACAATCATTACATCATGTGATAGTTGACATTGTGAAGGAAGTGAAGTAAGTAATAACATAATATCATAGTTGACTTTGTGCATCAATTTCCAAGAAACCTAATGCATATACAATCCATGAATGTCAACCTAGCATGTGATGAAACATACTCCTACATGATGATACAAGCATTACATGAACAAAATCTTGCAGGCAGACACGTGGAACAGGATCATTGGGCAAAGATAAGCACATGGTGGCAATACACAATTGGACATGAGGCAATGGTGTGAAGCATTGATTGGTTACCTAATTAGGGCTTCCAATTAGGGTTGCAAAGTTTATAAACCTTTATATATACTAGTAACCGGCCCGTGCGATGCACGGGTTCATATATAACAATCATGGTTGTTGCCAACCATGGATGCTATGAGTCAAAGTAAGCTAGACATAAGCAGAAAAATTTAAATCAAATTGGTTCATTCAACATCTAATAATTTAATTGTAATATCATTATCGCTACATTCATCATTTGATAGAGAGCTCCACTATAAGGCACAAAGCATGATCATCAAGATGAACCATCTCAAAAAGCAGTAAAATTCAAGTCTGATTCACATATTACAACATAAGTTCCTTGGACTATATATATTATGTCACATGTTGAACACAATTGCTTTATATATAGGCCAGATGACCTAACTGACAAATGCGAAACATCCCTGAATATAGTTTCCCTAGCATATGATTAAATTAAAGTTATGATAACTTTCGAACACAATACAGTAGAGGAACCTTCACCTTCAGATGCACCTTTCCTATAACTTATTGCATCAAATATTTCACCAATCTCGCGAGCATTATTTATCTCCACCTTCCTTGTCCATGCCACACTCCAATTATCCAGCATAAAACTGTCCACATAGATAAAAAGTTCATGAATAAGAAGTAACACCAGTTGATCATATCATTAGAACAACAAAGGGGTCAAGGAAACATAGGTTGGAAAAGCTAACAAAAATCTCATACCATTTTAAAGCAAGTAAAAATAATGATACAAAGTTTGGATAAAAGATGCAACTTTAGCAAATATGCAGAAGCAGAATATACTAACCATATTTAAAAGCTACAAACAATTGAAGGGGGTAAGGTAGAAAACAGCCCTACAATCCGAATTAATTTTTTTGACAAATTAAGCCCAAAAATAAAAATTGTATAAGATTTATTAATGTCTTAAATCTTAACAAAGATTTATTATTGTCCAAAAATAACACATGGAAAACAAAATGATAGAGATAGTAATCATACTAATAATATGTCAATCTTCCTTGAGATCATTGTGGTAGCATATGGCAGAAAATTGATGAGGATATGCAAAACTACAAATAAATCAGAAAAGTGGATGAGAAAGTAAATAAACCATGAAGCTAAAACAGATATGAAGTATACAATTTATATCTAGGGAAGCCAACAGGTTGAAAGAACACCCGTCGAACAAAATTTGACACCATGAAAAGTGTAGGAAATGAGCGAGCCTACAAAATTGATAGAAAAGAGAAAAGAGTACATGAATCCACATTGTTTACCTGAACAAAAGGAACATCAAAATGCGCATATACTCCTCCAAAATCATTTGGTGATGAACCGTACCTGTGATTGATGCTTATTAGTTTTAGGTGTAGGTTGGCTAAATATAAAATACACATTTGTAACCCAAAAAGAACATGAGTCGTGAAAGTGCAATTCAATGAGGCAATCAATCAAACTTGTAAAAGGAGAATTAATTAAAGCTGTAAAATTTACACAAAAAGTAGTAAAATAATAAAATAAATGCATCGAAGAATGAGAAAATAACTCACTTCAACATATGAGAATTATTTCTATCTTCGATTCCTCTAATCAGCCTTCGATGAATAAGGTTTTTTCTAGGCAATCTCATTATATCCTATGAAGCCAAATTCAATTTGCACAAACCGCATAAATTATCATGGTGTACATTTTGTTATAAGATTAAGAACCAATGAGAGAAATATTTGTACTTACACTATCGAATGATTATTACAAAGGATGGAATAGGTGTGATAGTCCTCGGTAGGATCAAACCATAGCATATGTCTCATCTTGCGATTACCAGTCCCATTCTTGTACACATTTGTGTCAATCTCCCAGAAACTAAAAATCAAGTTCATCTCTTGTTGGCCCTGCACCCTTTTCTGTACACATCTGCAACAATTTCACATTCTTATAAACACCACACCAATTGGATTCATATAGTAAACCCAAAAAGGTACTCATAAAAAAGTACATTTAATAATACTATAGTTCAATGATGTAATTATATACCTGTATCATTGTCTAAGGAGAGATACCAGATCTGTCCATATGTAGAGGTAGTAAAATGGTCATGGGACAACATTATGCTGAAATTATCTTCAAAAGATCCTTTAGACATAGCTGCTTCAACTGAATGATAATAAGCAGCTATGATTGCTGCAATGAAAAGAAGAATGAAAAATGAAGAATAGGACCCTGCATCCATTTTGATTTTGGTTAGAAAAAAAAAGAAGCTAGAATAAAACAAACAAAGCAGAAAACAACAGGAAAAAAATCAAATAAATAGAGTATAGAAAGTAACAGATCGAACCAGAGGAAAGAAGGAGAAAAAGGCTTCATCACCTCCATCGCCAAGCACCGCAGTGTCACCGCGAACTGCCACCGCAACTCTCTAGATCGGAACTCTATCTTCCTCGCGGGTATAAATACTATTACATGTTTTTAAATCAAACCTGTAAATCAAGAAGTAATCTGCAAATAAAAAAATCTGAACTGAAAATCTAAAAACCAAATTAGAGATATAAAGAGATGCAAGAAGAGAACTACCTCTTATAACAGATGATCAAAACCTTCAAGCTAGATCAAAATCCACCCTTTATCTGCAAAAAACACAATCTCATCAAATGTTAAAAAATAAATTATCAAATAATCTAGAAATTTCAAACTTGACATATATATTACCGTGACTTGAAACTACAACTTGATCAAAATCCACCCTTTATCTGCAAAAAACACAATCTCATCAAATGTTAAAAAATAAATCATCAAATAATCTAGCAATGTGTAATTTAGTATCAGTAAATATATATTACCGTTCAAACTTGACATTTCAGAGGCTTATAATATCATCCCATCTAACATTAGGCACTAAAACAACACGTTGATAAAAAAGTTAGTAACAAAAAAGACTAATAAAGAGGAGTTACAAATTACTACTACTGATTTGAAACTACATGTTAAAAGATATAGAAAAATGTGAATTGATATGAAACCGAATTTCGTGAAAAACTGGCAAATAACTTGCAAGAATTTGTTTTATGGTTGATGCTTCCAATAAGCCGTATTTTTTGGTGCCTCTGCTATATCTCATCCTCAGATCCAATGCCAAACTTTGAACTACTTTAGTCACTGCTAAAAAATTCAACTAACCACTAATAATCCAAAAATATAAGAATAGCAGAATCAATTAAGGGATTAGGTTTGCTTATCTTAGTTAATATGATATATTGTTTTTGTAACTCAACACCATATTTTCTATAGTAAGTTAAGGTTAACAACACCAAAATTTTCTAACTCAGCATTCAAAATTTTTTAACTCAACATAACAATACAGAGGATTGAGTATATCCATTATCTATATTTATTCAATCAATCAATCAAAGAAACAAATCAAAATTTTCCAAGAACCTAAAACCTAGAAAAATTATAGATTTAGAATAATTGTACCTGTCTGTCGCATAGAGAAAGCTTTTGTGGTGGTGGCGCGACTGGCTTTTCCGGTGATTTTGATTTGAAAACTCAGCCGAGCAGAGAGAGAGAAAGGTTGCGGTCGGTGGTGAGAGGCAAGCAGTGTGGTGCCAATGGTGGTGGTCGAAGCTTTTCCGGTGTCGGCCGGTACTCTCTCTTCCTCGCCGAAACTTCCTCCCGCCGTCAGATCTTCTCTCACTCGACCACTTCCTCACTCTCACGAGTGATTCATTTGTAGGTGGTGGTGGAGGTTGTGATGGATGCTATGGTGAAGGATGAGATGGGGCAGAGAGGAGAGATGAAAGTGTGAGATTTGAGAAAAGAAGGAGAGCGTACGAGAGAGAAAGGAGAGAAGAGAGAGAAACAAATTTGACAAATGAAAAAAAATAAATATGAGAGAATAGAAATCTATACTTATTTGGGCCTACTGTTACCTTGTGTTTATAGGAACTCTCCAATTGGTTCAAGGAGAGGTCTAATAGAATTGATGCAGACTGAATCATTGCAACCACATGGAAGATTCTAGTTGCCAACATATGATTTTCTAAGCATATAATAAGTGTCAATTAACAATTGGATAGAACATTAGGGTTATCAAAGGACAAGCAAATTAGGTTAGATCAAATGGAAACCTAGAGGTGGCAACTTATGATTGGACAATATGCAAAAGTGTATAAGATTCATTGGGCAAAAGATTAGGGTTAAGCAATAAGGGTTAGGACATATTTTCCTAGCAACCAATACATGGTAGACTTGGAGACTCATCTTCAAAACCCTAATCAAACCCTAATTTGTTTGGCCAATTGATGACTACCAACAATGCAAATTGTCCAATTGTATCTTGCCAACATATGGTAGTCTGTATCAATTATATTGGACCTTTCCTTGCACCAATTAAAGAGCTCCACTAAACACAAGATGGCAGCAAGTAAACTAAGTGAAGCAAAGTGAAGCAAGTAAACTAAGTTTTTCTCAAAACTTTTTCATTTCTCAACTTTCTTTCTCTCTCTGATACGCTCTCTCTCTCTCTCCTCTTCATGAAGAACAGCAAGAACACCACCGCGTCATCCCCGGATTCCGGCGGCTGGCTATCGCGAATCCCATACTCCGGCGAGCCACCACACCATCTCGTCCTTCACCGCCACATCCACCACCATCACACCTACAAATCACTCGAAATTGTCCGCCGCCTCTATTCCTCCGCGCCTCTCACTCAGTGAAGCATCCTCGCCGATTTCATTCTTCCGATTTCAAAAGCCTCTATGGTAATCTTTCGATTTCATTCTTTTTTGTTCTCACCGATTTCATAAGCTACTTGCATTACTTCTCACTGATTTTGATTTCTTCATTTCTTCTTCCTCTCAGGTGGGTTCAATTCCTCAAATTTTGATCTTGCATGTTTGAAATCTTCCCTGAAATTGGATCTTTGGATGTCAATCAGGTACCTAGAATAATCTCATCTCTCTTTCATACTGTTTTTCGTTTTTTATTTTATTTTAATTTTTGCAGAATGCATTCCAGTGATAAAATTGAATTTTTATCAATTGGTTCAGATTAATCAAACCTCATATGAATTTTGTGCAAAACAAAGTTAAAGCTTTGATTTTTAATGATTTATGTTTTGTGGGGTTTGTTTGTTAAAAGACATAGAGAAGGCTGTTGTTGGAGAATGTCATGTTTTAAAAGATTTAGTTGAAAAGTTAACACATAATCTTGTGGTAATTGCTTAACACACAACTGAGATGGACAAGGAGAAATGGATGGAGGTACTATATATATATTTGATCATTGTATTTTGCTATGATTTTAGAAAAGTTATTGACTCTAACTGTATTTTATGTTTTCAGATCCAACCTGATAGAAATCATGGGGAGTCAACATCACTCATAACTCTGGTAATATTATTTAAAAAAATTAGATAAATTTTGTTGGTTTGGTTGGTTCCTTCATTAATAAATATTGATCACTAATCTAATAATACTTTCCCTTTATTGTTTAGGAGAAGCCTACTAGACAGTCTGATCATGGAAGCAAAATCCCCTCTGAACTTATGAAGCAAATTATTAGCCTTTTCCCCAACAAGTTAACCATATTGCTGCCTAAGGTATTGTCTTTTACTAATTTAAAATTCATTCATTATCATGTATTGTTACTATTAACTAGCAATATAATTTAACCATGAGAGTCTTGTATTATTGGTTGTAAGATTATCAGGGAACTTTATCCCATAATGGACTGTATAGAGTTATCAAGGGATTTTATCTAATAGTAATAATGATCATAACAATTAGCCATATTTCATCTCTCTTTCATACTGTTTTTCGTTTTATTTTTTTTTTGTGTAGGTTTTGATATGTGATTTCTTGAATCCACCATGGGAAAAGAGTGAGTAACATGAAATTTGATTTGAGGGTAGTTTTGATTCAGTTTTAATTATTGCTTTTGACCGTGTCGCTTCTACCGTCGTTTGCAGTTGATATTCAAACACCGGGTGATCTTATAACTCTTACTGCTGCAGCTGCAACAGGTAGTATTTAATTTTGATCTTCATTTTCTCTCAAATTAGAATTTCTGCTAGAGCCTGACAAAATTGATTTTCTTCAATATTTTAGGGTAGGCTCTTGGTGGAAATAGATTATATGCTAGCTTATAGTTCTGGTGAAGCTTCTTTGAGGCTATTATGGAAATTTGGACTGCTAGGTATACTTTTTCCCTTCCAGGTAGGTGTTAATTATGCAATGAGTTTTTTACTCTGTCATGAAATGAATATTTATTTAGATCGAACACTACAGGCTGCTTATTTTACTCACCATGGATTTCGAAGGAGGGACAAAAGGACCAATATGCTTTTGGTAAGTGGTAACTTCATGCTTCTTCGTAGAGTTTTCAAAAACATGCTTGTCACATTGCATATGATCCCTGCATATGATTTTCACATAGAATATGCAATATGGCAAGTTCATTTTGTTCCACTGGTATGTGTAAATTGCTATAAGCATAAATTCCAATTTATTTTCCTAATATTTCATAAATTGATCTTAGCTTTAATTTCATTGGTTTGACGTTTTCTTATTGTCATTCAGGATAATGCGCTGATGCCTGTGCGGCCATTGCTGACTCGGACTTATTTGTTGGCGGGTTGACTGGTATGAATAAATGGCCTGTAGATATAGATCGATATTTAGCTTTTTCTTTTTCTTTTTTGACTGTGGAGTTTGATAGATTGTTGGATTTGCCACTGATGAAAATTGGAAAGGAACTGTTAGATGGGATAGTGATTACTCCTTTCTATTTCACTTTAAATTGTTTTCAATTTTAACATGTTATACTATACACAGCCCAATGATTGTTAAATCTGAAGATTTTCGTATTTTCAGGGACTAAGACTTGAAGGCGAGGAAATGTCTTTTTCTCTCATTGTATTATTCGGCAATTGCAAGTACCGGGCTGCATATCACCGCATATAACAATATAAGTCATATATAGAGTTGATTCATGTCCTAAAACTGGCATCTCTTCCTATATCGACAAAGATCTACCTAGGAAGAGGCGTCAGATTTATTCGTAGTGATTTTCAGGAAGAATGTTAGATTGATGCATTTCTTTACTTAAATACCTTTGTTGTGTTTGCTACAATCGCAATGTGTTCAATGTCTGTTGTACTGATAAATGTTTTTTTTTTTGTTGATTTGACCACATTTATCTTATTGCAGAACTCTTAGAATTAAAAACAGGTTATTATAGTTTGAGACAAATTAAAGCTGCTACTAATAACTTTGATCTAGAAAGTAAGATAGGCGAAGGAGGATTTGGTCCTGTTTACAAGGTAAATTTCGATAAACTGTATGTTAAATTTACTCGAGAAATATATAGTTTTGAAAGGTTTTCCTCAATTATTATTATTATTATTATATATATATATATATATATATATATATATATATATATGGAAACATGATACTAACTAAAGGCATTGCTTATTTGCAGGGTTTACTGTCAGATGGTGCTGTCATTGCTGTTAAACAGCTCTCTTCCAAATCAAAGCAAGGAAACCGTGAATTCGTTAATGAAATAGGTATGATATCGTCTTTGCAGCATCTGAATCTTGTGAAGCTTTATGGATGTTGCATTGAAGGAAACCAATTGCTGCTTGTATATGAGTACATGGAGAACAATAGTCTTGCTCGCGCTCTTTTCGGTAAGTGCTTTATGAACTACTTATGGTTGTGTCTATATGTTCCTGTTAAGTTAAAATCAAACTTTAAAAGAAATTTTTTCTTCTAGGTAAACCGGAACAGAAGTTGAACTTGGACTGGAGCACGAGAATGAAGATATGTGTCAGGATAGCAAGAGGTTTAGCTTATCTTCATGAAGAATCAAGGTTGAAAATAGTTCACAGGGATATTAAGGCGACCAATGTCTTACTTGATAAGAATCTGAATGCAAAGATCTTTGATTTCGGTTTAGTCAAGCTTGATGAAGAAGAAAATACTCATATCACGCGAATAGCAGGGACAATGTTAGTATTATGCCACCATATTATAAAGTTTTGAATCGTAGACTTGGTTTATCATTAGTTGGCTTGCACTCATGGTTTTAAATTGCGGCTCACAACCACAATTGTGGCCACAAATGTAAAGGTTTTGAAAGTTTTGGCAAACACATTGTGACTGTAATTGCGGCCTCTTCAACTGCATTTGTCTGCAATTTCAAAGATTGCAATGCAACTGCAATTTATAACCATGCTTGCAATATTAATCACAATCCGTGTATTTCTTGCAGCTATAATCATGTACATATATCGTAGAAGTTGGTTCATTTTACCTTTTGAAATCACTGACACAAAGGTGTTAAATGTTCTTATCAGAGGTTAAATGCAAAAGGTATTTCCACAACCCTTTGAAGCCTTCAAAGCTCACATGGACTGCCATGTACAGAAAGCAGCACAAGAAGGTGATTTCTTAACTCTTTAACTGTTTTGTTTTGTAGATTGAACAATGTTGCAATGTCAAGATAAACCAAAATTAAGATCATGAATATGTTGAAATCAAAATTTTCAATGATACATTACAATTATTACTGAAATTTTTACAATAATCTATGCAGATTTTGTGCTCTAAACTCTATCCAAAAACAATTGCATTTATATTCCTTGACCTCTCTAGGTAATATGAATTTTTTTATTTATTATTTTTCTGAACTCATTGTTTAAATATTTGTGCAGTTTCAATTTCTTATTCAAAATATATACACATAAAAATATGAATAGAATGAATTGTATTGTGTATGCTGTCAAGTTTGTTTGGGTTTGTGGATAATGTTTTTGTGATTCCTCTATCACCATATAAGTAGATCACTTATAGGTTGATACTTTTAATCACTTTTAGTTTCATTTAGATAGAAAAAAATATTTCCAGTCTTTGAATTCCTTACTTTAGTGACAATTGGTAAGGTACATAGCTTTGATTGTGTTCAAAAACTCTCTTTGATTGTGAAAGTGAGCACTCAAGGTGAAAGAATCAGTGATAACTGATAATTTTTTAGCTTATTTATTCAGGTATAACAATACTTCATTTTAGAAAGCAAAAATGTTAGCTTATTAAGTTTGCTTATTTAGAGGTGTTTCTCCATGGTGTATATATTATGAATTAGAGTCCAACTTTATTACTCAACACTTTCCAAGCTTTATGACTTTTATCAAGTTGGACTAAGTGTCATTAGAGCATTAAAAGCTTGCTTATACTAAGGACTAAGTGTTAGTGTGTGTATATATATACACGTTTCTTTTTTCTGAACCTTATACTAATCATCTTTTATGACACTATGCATTTGATTAATTTTGTTTTCGTGTGCAAAACAGACTCTTCCATGGCGTGAGTTTTGTCAGAGTTCATTTCGAGAGCGAGTGTATCATCTGATGTTAGTGAACCTGATGTTAGTGGACACTGCTACTATGAATGCCTACAATGGTGGATGGGTTGATTTTTGTAGAACACGTAGATTGGTTGAAGGGATGCCGGTTAAATTTATAGCCACCAAACCCCTTGACAACCAGGTTATTTATGTTAAGGTTGCTGCTGATTTTTCCATGCAAACTACTTTGGTGCAGCAAATGATAGATGGAAAGTTTGTTCCTTCTGTGGTCGCGGCACAATTCTTTGCAGTCACACCATGATTTGAATTGTTCGAGTTGTGTTGTTTTCTTTGATTCACATGTATGAATTCATGGTTTATTATGTGAATTTTGATTGGAGTGTCATGTTTTATTTTCATAGTAACGTTGAATGCTTAAGCTATGTACTTGGTTAAACTTTTGCAATATGGCTTTTGCTCTTCTTTATTATGTGACTTTTGATAGTAGTGTCATATTTTATTTTGATAGTAATGTTGAATGGATATGATGTGTGATGCATTAACCAGAAAATTGAGCCCCAATGGATGTAGAAGAATATGCAGCCAATAAGAATTTTGGAAGAACAATCATTACATCACGTGATAGTTGACATTGTGAAGGAAGTGAAGTAAGTAGTGACATAATATCATAGTTGACTTTGTGCATCAATTTCCAAGAAACCTAATGCATATACAATTCATGAATGTCAATCTAGCATATGATGATACATACTCCTACATAATGATACAAGCATCACATGAACAAAATCTTGCAGGCAGACACGTGGAACAGGATCATTGGGCAAAGACAGTTTTAAACTTTATGTTTTAAACAATGTCATATTTACAGCAACATGGATTGATAAGCGTCATGGTGAAGTTAATTTAAGAAAAAAGATGGAATGATTTGCTATCATGTAGATAAAAATAGCACTTTTTTTTTACAAAAGATAAAACCAGCACTTAAATCTCGGAAAAATTATCAATTTTTACCAAACACTTAAATATTAGGCTTTAATAACATGTTCTAAATTTTTAAGATAATCGCTAAAACAATGAGTTTAATAAAACAATGAGTTTAATAGAGATGCTTAAAGTATAAGTATATAGATGGAGTGAGGAGGTTAAGTATCCTATCTCTAGAGAGGTCTTCATTGTGGCCTTGGTTCATCTACTTGCCTCTTCCTCGATCAAAGAATTAACATGATCCCATATTATTTTTCTATACTTTATCTTAACTACCGTATTTTGCATGCTTTAACTTAATATCCATATGCTTATGACTAACTCTCTTGACTCATATCAACCATGATTGACATATAGATGCTTATGTTTGCCCCCTTTCATTGTTTACAACCATGATTGATATATACTGGGTGTTCCGCAAAACCCGTGCAACGCACGGGCATCCATCTAGTTAAGATATAGATAAGATGCAAAAAGGCTGAAATCAAGAGAAAAAAAATATTTTCGCCGTCTGTGGGGATCGAACCCACGACCACGTGGTTAAAAGCCACGCGCTCTACCACTGAGCTAAGACGGCTGGTTCGAAATTAAATATACTAAAACATTATTATTCCATGAAGCATCACTCAAATCAATTTCATCTGTAAATTGAAAGACATAACATACATATATGGACATATGCATTTTTTATAGCTACTTTTTAATATTTACTTAGTGTTATACATTCCTGTGAACACATAGAGACTAAAGTTTGAACCTGAGATTCTTCGTTTATTTACTTCAAAGAGGTGAATATTTAGCCACTAGACTACTTAATAATTTTGTTTTACATATATCCACTAACATTTTCAATTACAATGTTCAGTGAGTTAGTTCCCATAAGACCAGGCCATGTTCAAATGTTCAATTGCATGCAGTGTATCACAGTATCCTTTGCAATTAGCTTCAAAAGGAGTAATGAACATTGACATAAATGATAAATAATTAGATTTCTTAATCATTTAACTCGGAGTTTGATACTTGAACGATGATTACATTTTGGAAGAGATTAATTTCTTAAATGAATTCCAATAAACTTTTCTTTAAGCATAGAAGGATAATTTTTTTTCTTTTTGACAAAAAAGAGTAAATGTGTATAGTAATCTGCACCTAATTGACATAGGTTATTAAAGCAAAGAGATTAAATATATTACTTTAGTACGAGTATGCATACATTTATTACATGGAAAAGTATGATACTGTATCGCATTTAAGGTATATGTTTTCGCCAATGAATTTGACAAAACCACGGTACAATAACTACATTTTGAAGTTTCAACAAAATCAGAGCGCAAATGCTCAAAGTAATCCATCACCAATCTAAATATACACTCAACATTGTAACATTTTAAACTACTTTTACATATAACTCACCATCCATACTTGTGCATTTTCTATTGTACTCTCTTTCACATTCATAGAATGATAGAGCCTTATGAGAAAGAGATGTTGGAATTGGAAAACAAAACTTTTGTTACTAACATTTTGGCATGAAAATCTATACATCAAGTCAGCAACTATACATGCCATAGGATCATATTCATAAATATAGGAAGCACAATATCTATATATATATTCTTTAACATAATGTATAGTTATATATGTATAATGTCAGAGGTATATGTAATATGTCCAAAAATTTCTTCTTCTACTTATGAAGATCGAAGAGGAGAAGCAGATGAACTTATATTAGAACTACCTTCTCCGGTTAGTGATTCATCGACACTTTTTCCAAGCTGATCTAAACCGCTGCTGCTTGAACTAATACCATTTGTTTTGTCATTGAGATCCTGAAGTTGTTCCAATGATCTCACCACCTCATCAATGTTTGGTCTATATTTTTGTTCTACCGACATACATTGCATTGCAATCTGAGCTACTTTCATTGCTTCACGCGTCGAGTATTGACCTTCAATACGAGCATCCATGACTTGAAATATTTTGCGTTTACTGATAAGTAAAGGTTTCGCCCATTCAACTAAATTATGCTCCTTAGTTGGCCTGTTTTTATCCAATACACGTTTGCCTGACATAATTTCTAAAAGAACGACTCCAAAACTGTATACATCGCTCTTTTTGGTCAGGTGACCTTCACAAAAAAGACAATGGAAAAAAGGTTAGGATATATTTGCGATTGCGAGGACGAAAAATATATTTAAACCTATGATAAAAAATGTAAGTAGTATGCAAAAATAACTTGATGATACTGTCTTGAAAAAGGTTGAGATACCTGTTGCTAGATACTCAGGTGCTGCATAACCAGGGGTGCCCATTACCCTTGTAGAGACATGGCTCTTACCACCTTCCGGTCCATCTTTTGCCATCCCAAAATCGGAGAGTTTTGCATTATAGTCCTATTTGTCGACAAAAAGGAATTTTACAAAGCAAGTCTAATTAGTAATCTCTTTAATCAACCAGGCAAGTAAGATTGTTGGGATAATTCACTTACAGAATCAATCAAGATATTAGAAGTTTTGAAGTCTCGATATATCACTTCGACTTCATCACTGTGAAGAAATGCAAGTCCCTTAGCAGAATCAAGAGCTATCTTCATTCGGATTTTCCAAGAGAGTGGCTGAAAGTAAGAAGCTCCTACTCCATAAACATTAGGTAGAAATGAGATTTTGAGAGGTTTACTATATTAACTACTAAAGAAAAACTTGAAAAAAAAATATAAAATAGGCGACAAAATTAATAACATACTTCTAAACAAATGATTATCCAAACTTCCTTTTGTCACAAATTCATATACCAAAATCCGGTAGTCATCTTCTAAGCAGTAACCAACCAATTTCACAAGATTAGGATGACGAAGCTGTCCAAGGTAATTGATTTCTGTCTATAAAGTATAAGGTTAGTGTTGGTTCAAAAGATAACATATATAAAAAGCGCAAATTGTGCCTATGTCTTCGACTGTAGAGTGACTGCAACGATTTTCCATTATTCAAACTCAAGGTAACGAATTGCAACTTATGTTTAAATACTACAAAATGTCCTAAATGAATTTCATATTTTCCTAACTTTAAAATGAAACGAAATTCTAAACTATTGAGCCTAAAATGACACTCACCAACCATTCAATATGCCCCTGACTGCTTTCTTGGTTAAGCCTCTTGACAGCAATGACAAAACCAGTACCTGGTTTAGTAGGGGCTAGTGTGTGCTCATCGATCCAACCCTTAAATACGGAACCAAATCCACCTTCACCGACCATACTATCTGGACGAAAGTTCCTTGTCGCGGTTCTTATTTCATTGATTGTGAAAGACTTCAAATTGATGGATTGCAATATCTCACCCTCAGTCCTAGAAGTTAAAAGCAAATGTGGAGAAGATGCCTTTCTGCTTAAACCGCTCGAAACATCCTCTTCTCTTCCACCAACCTTTGAATTCAAACCTGTTAATCTCATAAAGAAAAACATAATTAACTTCTTAGGCCATGTAATGGTAAGCAAATTGCCACCAATAATTTCAATAACACTAATTCTATATAGTAAATTGAGGCCAATGCAGTAGAAGAAAATAAGGTACAATAGCATTACATACATTACATTATATCCTATTTCTCAGAAGTGTATTAATTAAAAGGAAAATTTCTTACATTTTCTTGAAGATAAATTTCTGTATTATTGATTTTTTTTCTCTCTCACTCTTTCTCTACCTTTCACCTATAAAACCAACACTTATGAGATCATGATCGCTGAGTTCAAGAACTGCACGGATTAAATTTTCCAAACTTAATTTTATAAACACAAGTTAGAGAGGATCTTTGATTACCCCCTAAGAATTTCTAAACAAATCTTCCTCAACCAAACCAATATAGTTTTTTTTTTTTTTTTTGAGAATGTCTTAACCGCAGGGTTTTGATGGCATCTGATGCATTAGTGTTGATATGATCGCACCTGACCAATATAGTTTTGTCCCATTTTGATATTTACTTTTGTTATACTTTCATATCTTCACTACTAAACACAACATAACTCATCACATATAATTATTTTGAAGCTAGTCTTTTAATTTTTTGTGTTTAAGCCATTCATTAATTATTTTATTTTTCTTCCATACCAAGCAGCAAAATTTATTCAAAAAAAAAACACATATTGAATCATTAGAAGAATCAGAACTCAAATCCAAACAATCTCTAATTAAGCAAACAAAGTTCAGATACAAGTTGATCAAGAAAGAAAGTTAAAAAAAGAAAAAATAATATTAAGATACCATTATGTGTAGGACTCTCAGCTTTGACCTTTGCACTAAAGCAGCAACCCATCATCATAGAACTAATTCAACAACACAGAACTGTTGGTGATGGACTCTTTCAGTGAAACCAGAAGAGAGTAACTAGAAGTAGAATTTTCAATATTTGATAGAGAGAAGTTTGCATAAGCAAGCAAGGTCTTGAAAGAGAAGAAAAGCAATATAGTGTGAAAACAATGATTTTTTCCACACATAAAAGGTTTGGTTTGGTGTCACCAAAGGACATAACTGTAAATTCAACACCACTATTGTTGTGTATAATATTATAAATTATGTTGAAAAGTATGTGGTGTGAATGAGGTCATATTTGTGGGATTCTTTGAAATTTCTTTGTTAGACCATCGAGAACAGGTTTGTTCTGGCTGCTACTTTAATTGGTTGTTTTTTAAGATCAAGTTGAAAAAAGAAAGAAGAGGGCACAACAAGAATGAAATATGTATTTTTGTCTCTCATGTATTAGTGCATTTTAGTATTTTAGAATTGAGAGTTGAACCTAACTCAACCTTACAAAATCAGCTTGTAAGGTGACGATTGTCTCTACTTTATTACACATATTCAGACCATTTTGCAACCGATATGAGATTTCTTAACACACCCCTCGCGCCCAGCGCTATTGGGCTGGAGGTACGAATATGAACGATGGATGACCCAATCAGAAACCTAATAGCAGACGGCCCAGCGGATCGTGGAGGAGGTTCTGATACCATCTTAAGAGGATCTATGATTAATTGATCATCACATGCTACTATGATTATGATTTATGTTATTGTTATGATGTGCAATATATTGATTAAGCTACTTCAAAAACTATATGCAACCTATTTCCTATTGAACCCTCTTAGATACTTCCATTGAAGATACTTGTATAGCATTTCATTTATGTGGTGTTTCCTATATGTTGAGATTAAGAGCACCCAACTCCACTAATTGTGTCATTGGAATCCTGAACTTGTTCCAATGATCTCACTACCTCATCTATGTTTGGTCTATATTTTGGTCTTTCAGACAGACATTGAATTACAATGTGACCTACTTTCATTGCTTCAAGCGACGAATATTGGCCTTCTATACGAGCGTCCATGGCTCGAGAGATTTTGCGTTTGTCGACGAGTAATGGTTTTGCCCATGCAACTAAATTATGTTCCACAAATGGCCTGTTTTTATCCAATGGACGTTTGCCCGACATAATTTCCAGGAGAACAACTCCAAAACTATATACATCACTCTTTTTAATTAGATCACCTTTACAAAAAACAATGCGAAAAAAGGTTAGGCGTAAAATTGTAGGTTTTTAATTTTCTGTTGTTGCAAGTTGTAATAAACATTTTAAAGTTTCTTTTCGGCTTGAACAAGATTGAGATACCCGTGGCTATAAACTCAGGTGCTGCGTAAATCGGTGTATACGCCTTTCCCGATTCGAACCTTTCATCTTCTGATCCATATTTTTCCAACCCAAAATCGGATAGTTTCGCATTATAGTTCTGTAGTCAACAAAAAGGAATTTTACAAATGAAGTCGAATTAGTATTTTCTCATCTCCAAACTAGTAAGATCAATATGTAATTGATCACTTACCCAATCAATCATGATCTTAGAAGTTTTGAAGGCTCCATGTATCATTTCAACTTCGTTACTATGAAGAAATGCAAGACCCTTAGCAGCATCAAGAGCTATCTTCATTCGGATTTTCCAAGAGAGCGGCTCAAAGTTAGAAACCCCTACACCATAAATATTAGTAGAGAGGAGTTTTTAAGAGTTTAAGATACTAACTAGGAAATGATAGCAGGAGGAAAATTAGTAACATACTTCGAAACAAATGATTGTCCAAACTTCCCTTGGTAAAAAATTCGTATACCAAAATCCGGTAGTTATCTTCTAAGCAGTAACCGATCAATTTCACAAGATTAGGATGATGCAGCTGTCCTAGGTAATTGATTTTTGTCTATAAAGTACAGGGTAAATTAGTTTAGTCCTATTACAGTGAATATCAAAATTTTCATCTGTCACAATCTATTTTGCTACAAAAAACAAGTTTCATAAACTAGTTTGATATTTTCCTAACTCCAAAATGAAATTAAATGAGACTCACCAACCATTCACTTTGTCCCAGCTGGTTGTTTTCTTGGTTAACCGTCTTCACAGCAACGACGGAACCAGTTCCTAGTTTAGTAGGGGCTAGTGTGTTTTCATCGATCCACCCCTTATATACATAACCAAACCCACTTTTAACGACTAGACCACTTGGACGAAAGTTCCTTGTAGCCGTTTTTACCTCATTGAATGTAAAACACTTCCAAGTTATTGGATTCAAGTATCTCACTGTCAGTCATAGAGGAACAGCATCCCTTTTTGCTTAAACCACTCAAAACATCCTCTTCATTCAAACCTGTTTATCTCAGAACAAAAACACGAATTAACTTCTTAGGCCGGCCTTATTCTCGCAACAGTTTTTCTACCAATAATTTTGATAACATTCATCCTATTGTTCAAGTTATACAGTTCTCTTTTACATTGATACTTTTATATGGAAAATAGAGGCGCCAACCAACACTTTTAGATCGGCAAGACAACCGGTAACAAAAGAGAAATAACCGCAAATTGTGCCTATGTGACTACAAAGCTGCTGTAGGGTTTTCAGTGTCACAAGCCACATATATAAATATACGGTTCTGATTACAAGAATACCGCAGACACCCCCCAATCGCTCCCCTACAGCAAAACAGTTGGGCCTAACTAACGTTACTTTGGGACAAAGGCAAAGGGGAAGGGGCGGGGCAGGTCGCCACACTCACTCTGTTCACTCGGCTACCCCGTCGCCCCTTGCACGCTTTCTGTGCCTATGAGCAATACTCAACAAACACAACGGAAGGAAACTGAAAAGGTACAGTGACATTATTGACTATAGCAATCAATCATGTAAATTAAAGGAAAGTTTCTAACATTCTTGAGTAATATTTTTCCCTCACTCTTTCTCTATCTACCATATATTCATCTATAAAACCAACCGTTACACGAGATCACAATTGTCGAGTTCGAAAACTGCATGATGAATTAAATTTATTTTAACACCATTGTCATGGCTGAGTATACCAAACCAACATGCGAAATTTATTCTTAACAAATTTAATGTATATAAAGTATGATTGAATTGAAGACAGTGAGGGGATCTTTGATTAGCACCTCACAATTTTTAAACAGATTATACTCCATCAAACAAGTTAAGTTGATCAAGTAAGAAAGTTAAAAAATGAAAGGGAAAAATTGAATAAAATTTATGATACATACCATTATGTGTAGGACTCTCAGCTTTGACCTTTGCACTAAAGCAGCAAGCCATGAACATGAGTGATAGATAGAACCAATTTTCAGCGAAACCAGAAGAGAACACTTGTCACTTGTATCTTAGACAAAAATGACTTTAAAATATAACATAACATGATTTTCTTATTTTATTTTTATAAGTGGTCTATTGGATTAATACTTTAAAAAGTATTTAAAATTTCAAGTTGACCGGAAGTATAAATTAATATTTACGATTGAAATAATGACTTAATTGATATCAGTTCGATTAAAATAATAAAAAATAAATATGTAATTCATGTTGAACCAACATCAATCGTGTCAATATTTAATCGTAAAAATGAGAAGTTATAAATTTTTACTTCTAAAAAGTATTGTCAATAATCCACGTAATTTTTAATAGTTTTAAATAGTGGTCCATCTTAGCACTCATTGTACTTATTATAATTAGCGGGCCAGACAAGCGCGCCGCGCCTGTCTGTGTTTAACTTATGTCAAAAAAAAAAAACTCTTATGTTATGAAATTAAAAATCAGAGATTAATAAAGTTTTGCAATTAAAAAATGTACCTTATTTAAATTTCTGCAAGAATTGTGATAGTTGGAAGACCTTAATAAGAAAGAACCATTGTGTTATTTGAATTTAAAATGAAGGGTAATTTGGACAATATAAAAAATTCAGCCCAAACTCACCTATCATTCTTATATATTGTTATAGATAATAAAGTTTTGCAATTAAAAAATGTACCTTATTTAAATTTCTGCAAGAATTGTGATAGTTGGAAGACCTTAATAAAAAAGAACTATTGTGTTATTTGAATTTAAAATGAAGGGTAATTTGGACAATATAAAAAATCCAGCCCAAACTCACATATCATTTTTATATATTGTTATAGATTTAAAATTTGAATTTAAAATGAAAGGTAATTTGGACAATATAAAAAATCCAGCCTAAACTCACGTATCTTTTTATATATTGTTATAGATAATAAAGTAGTATGTGGTGCTGTACCAAAAAAAAAGTAGTATGTGGTGTGTAAATGGTGTTTTTGATTCAAGTTCTTTGTTAGATCATTGAAGGATCGATAAAACTAAATCAGGGTTGTCTTGGTTGCTATTTTATTTATTTTTGGTACATGAAAGCACAAAGTCCAAGAAAGAAAAACAAACTACAATTCTATGTGCAAGTTTTTAGGCATGCAATCTTGGAAAATGTCATTAAGAATAATATTTTGCAGCTCTTTGGAGGAGTCTCTAAAGTCATAACACCAAAAGAGCTTTAAGTAAGACTATGATTGCTAGTCAATCCACACTCGTGTTTTTTTTTTTTTAATTTTTTTTTTACAATAATCCACACTTATGTTGTCTATTGGTGTGTGCTTAAACTGAATTTGCCAATTTAGGTTGATAATGTCCTGGATATGCTGGATTAAAATGGGACTCGTCTCGTTGAGCTTGCAATTCCGTGTTACCAGATCAATGAGTAACTTGGAATCACTTTGTACGATGAGATGAATGACTCCATGTCTTTGTGCCAACTCGGTCCATTCTTGCCTCTTTCGGCATATAGGGCATCACAATACGAATCATTTGAATAAATCCCTAAATCCAACAACCATTTGAGTTCCATAGTAAGCCGCCACACCAACAAGATTCACAGTCTTCTTGTAAGCCCCATCACAATTAAATTTTGATCCAATTTTCAGGGGGTGGTTCCACCCAATGTATATGGTTTGATATTTAATTTGTTGTTTTATAATCAAGTTCAAGGAAAGAAAGACACACAACACAACAAAAGTTTGCCTTTATAAAATTGATTTGTTTTTTAAACGACCTTTCTTATATAAAATTGATAAAATAATTATGTATGTTTTTAATTAATTAACATGGTAGGATAACAATGTGGGTATATATTGGACCCATAATTATGTGTGTTTTTTATTCCAATACTATCTTATCTTAATTAAGCCACTTCAAACAAATGATTATCCAAACTTCCCTTGATCAAAAACTCATACACTAATATCTGGTGGTCATTCTCTAAGTAACCAATTTTTCACAAGATCAGGATGATGAAGCTGTCTCAGTCAGGTAATTGATTTCTTTCTATAAAGTATAAGGTTAATGTCAAAATAGTAATCCTGATTCAAAATAAAACATATAAACAAAACACAAACAAATAACACAAGGTTTGAATTTGATCAGTTAGTTTAGTCAATTGTAACTATATCTCCGACTGCAGAGATGCACGGGAAAATCAGAGTAGCAATAGGGATTTTTTTTGTTCTAGTGACTAGAATTTCACCTCTTAAAATGAATAAGCAGGTTCGAACGTGAGACCCTGCATATTGGCTATTGCAATATCTCTGCCAACTGAATTATGTTCAGGAAATAGTAATTTTCTATTGTTCAAGTTTAGAGTTACCGTTAAATTTTGTTTGATATGTTTTAAGACTACAAAAATTTCAATAACATTAATCCTATATGTGCAGGAGCCCGGGTTCGAACCCGGGACACTCCACTTATTCACATGAATGAAAGTTTAGGACATAACCACCAAGTCAACAAAACTGTTTTTAAATTCTTTGTTAGACCATCGGAGGATAAATTTAAACCAGTTGAAATAGGGAAAAATTGAATGACATTAATGATACCATTATGTGTAGGACACTCATCTTTGACCCTAAAGCAGCAAGCCATGATTCAAGAACAAAGTTAGAACTGTTGGATTAGACCCCTTCTTGTCTAGCTCTTGTTTTCAATGCAACTAGAAGATCAGCTACATAAGTTTGCATAAGATAGCAAGGCCTTGAAAGTCAATACAAAGGCCAGGTCTACTCTTACTGTTAAGACTTTTTCCCCAAGTAACTGAGTTTGCTTATTATCTTTTGTTGAGTGTATAATTGTGTTATTTGGAGTTTGTTTGAAGTCTCACATTGCTTAGATTCGTGGGCTGTTGAGTGTATAAATATGTGAGGGCAACCTCACCCTATGAGCTAGCATTTGAGGTTTAGATCCAAGCATATTTAATGTCTTTCACACTCTCATCTAACTCTAGATCATCAAAACAAGATTTAACTCATGTTTTTCTAACCTTCCCCCACTAGACCATCTGGATGAAAGTTCCTTGTAGCATTTTTTAACTCATTGAATGTGAAACACTTCAAATTGTTGGATTTCAATATCTCACCCTCAGTCCTAGAAGTTTTTACCTCTACCAATAATTTGAATAACATTAATCCTATAATTTAATTAAGTAAAAAAAAATTAATCCTATAATTTAAGTTATATATACAGTTCTCTCTTACATTGATCATTTTTCATGGAATATAGGGCCTAAACACAGTATAAGAAAAGGTCTAACAACATTTTATAATATATCATGTAATACATTGAATTTCAAAATATAACTCATCACATACATATAATTTGATACAAGTCTTTTTGGTTTACTCAAATTAAAAATGATCTTTAAGAAAATAGAGCTAAAACATTTATCAAATAAATGTTTAAGAGCTCCCCACTCTACCAATTGTGTCATTGGAATCCTGAACTTGCTTCAATGATTTCAACATGCATATTTGGTATATATCTCGTTGTATGAGACAGACATTGAATTACAATAAAAAATTATGAAAATTATGAAGATCATTAATCTTTAATTTCAAGAGAAGACATTTATCATTGTTGATGTTTTGAACATTTTTATCATCATGGTCCACCGTGGACCGTGTCCATATTAGAATTTATCCGGTTAATTTGGATATAATTTTGGAATTCCCTAAAAAAATTACATTACTTCACAATATCCCCTCATCAAAACACACTCTAAGAGTAACCCATAGATAATTTAAGTGGATATGCATTGTCACATTACAATTGTGAAACTTTCATATTGCAAATTTGTGGTTCAAGTTCAACTAGTGATTCATAACCTAATATGCTTTTTACTAATTCTGTAACATTGTGATAGACTCTGACTACAAGAAAAAATAATTTGTAATAGACATTTAATTACCTTTGAAATAATTTTTCCACAGAACCAACAATCCTAGTTATGCCTTCCCTTTTATTTTCACGAACTAAACTTTGAGATATTTTTAGAATGATAACTAAGCTTGATGACAAAGAAATGTTGGAATGGAAGAAATCAACTTTTGTTGCGAACATTAAGCCATATATAACCATTTGTTTAGATATAGAGACTGATCAAAGCTTCCCTTGCCATCAAGTACTGTATCATTAGAATCCTATATTTTGTTCCAATAAACTCACCACTTCATCCATCTTTGGTCTATATTTTGGATCACGAGACAGACAGCGAATTGCAATGATAGCAACTACACCCGCTTCATGCAACGAATACTGGCCTTCTAAATAGGAATCCATAAGTTGGAAGATCATGTATTGGTTGATGTGGAACCGCTCAGGCTTGTCCCCTAGTTCGCATCGTGGCCAGTTTTTAGCATCTGCACATTTGCCAGACAAAATTTCCAGCAGAACAACTCCAAAACTGTATATATCACTCCTTTTGGTTTGGCGAACTTAAATAAAAAGACAACCGGAAAAAAGGTTAGGAGTTTTGATGTATTAGTAAGATGCAATAATCATTGTTGATGTTATACCTAGGAATGGATTGACCAAGCTTAAGGTAAAGAGACTTGGACCACCAGACAAAAACTATATGCTACTAAATTTTCTTAAAACAATTTGGATGTACAATAAAAAAGATTTTCATTTTGCTATTTTATGGTTAATAAATTGTAAATATTGTCCATATTAAATTTCAACAGAGGAAGCTGGAAGTATCAAGGGAAAACTAAATTAAAGCCTAAAAACTAAAGACTATCTTGGTTGCCTTGCCAGTACAAATAAGATTTCGGTAACAAACTATTCGGATTTCTACATATAATTAACATCTAGGTCCAAATGCTCATTCACTATGTGCACGGCATGATCATATGGTGAAATAGGTAAATGATGTGCAACAATAACTTACTGATACTAGCTTCGAGAAGATTAAGTTACCTGTGATATAATACTCAGGTGCTATGTATCTGTAGGGTTGAGACATCGCTATATATAACGTCAAACTCGAGTTCACCTCACCAAATTTATCTCTAATTTTTTCCAACCCAAAATCGGATAGTTTTGCGTTATAGTTCTGTCATGCACATAATAAAGGAATTTACCAACCCAAAATCGGATAGTCTAACTAGTAATGTAATTACTCTTCATCTCTAAGCTTGTAAGATCAATAATTCCACTTACAGAATCAATCAAGATATTAGAAGTTTTGATATCTCCATGTATCACTTCGACTTCATTACTGTGAAGAAATGCCAGACCCTTGGCAATATCAAGAGCTATCTTCATTCTGACTGTCCAAGAGAGTGGCTTCATGTTAGAAGACCCTGCTCCATAAACATTAACAAGATAAAGATGATATTTTGAGGGGTTTAATATAATATACTAACTAGTAAAAAAACAATAATGAATATCATACATACTATTAAACAAATGATTGTCCAAACTTCCATTGACCAAAAATTCATATGCCAAAATGGGGTATTGATCCTCCAAGCAATAACCAATCAATTTCACAAGATTAGGATGACTCAGCTGGCCCATGTTGTTGATTTTTCTCTATAATCAAAAATCAAGTAAGAGGACAATGAATAACATGACAATAAATTATAAATATCTAATTTGCTACTGATGCTACTGATAGGAAACAAATTTTCTAAACTAACTTGATATTTTCAAAATTCAAACTAGTTCTCAAGTTTTGAACCAAGTTTCCGAATGAAACTCACCAACCATACACTGCGTTTCTGGTGGTTCACACGGTTAAGCTTCTTCACAGAAATTTCTAAACCAGAATCTTTTTTAGTGGGTGCTAATGTATGCCTATTGATCCATCCCTTTACACAACAAAAGTCATCTTCCTGCTTATCTGGAATCGCGTTCCTTGTCGCAGTTTGTATATCCTTTAAGGTAAAGCACTTGAAAGTTGTAGAAGTTTGAAGCATAGATAAAACATCATCATCTTCTCTACTGTCAAGCTTTGAATAATTCAAACCTGTCCATTGCAAAATAAAATATAAATTAACTACTTAGGCCAGCATAAAAAAAAAAATTATTCAAAATTTTTTAAAATTCTGAAAAATAACAAGGACTAAATCTATATGCATAAAAATTTTGTATGAACCAAAACAATACATTTTTTATAGCGACAAAAAACAAAATTTTATAATTATATAAGGAAAAAAAAAATTAACCCTAAAAAAATTGTTTATAGGAACTATGTGCAAGAAAAATGTTTATAAGAATGTTATACCAGAGGTAAACCGTGTATAAGAAAAATGTTTATATTGAAAATTGTTTATAAGAATTATTTATAACTGTGTTTGGACTGTTTTGCTCAGGGGTTGTTGGCACGTGTATATGGTACTGGCGGTTGATTCATTTGTTAAGTTTGAACCCTTGTTGATCTTTGCCGATGCTCTCACTCTTCATCTTCTTTTGTAACAGGGTTGTTCCACCTTATTTGTATAATCACGATGTATTCCCATTTGGATCGTAATTGGGTCAGGTCTAATGTTTCCTAATCTCTGTATCTTTTATATTTATTTAATATATGTTTCCTTTTGCATAAAAAAAATTACCATTATATGTAGTGAACCTCGCACTGAAGCAGCCACCCATGAAGTGATCGAGAATCTTTCACTATGAACAATGTAGAGTGTACGTTGTTGATGATCCACTTCGGAATGAATGTGGACTATAAGTATTGTTGATGGCAGAGTCAGTGGAATTCTTGGAAACTATTCATGGAAACTTCTTTATTACACCAAGTCAGGAACACATTATTGGAAACTTCTTTATTACACCAAATCAGGAACATATTTTCTCTTTATCTCTTCATATCACATTACCAATTTATCATATGGATTCACCGACTACCAATACCATCAAAATAAACTGCAAGAATTTCTTTAGGTGCTCCCTAAAATTATTGCATGCCCAGCTCGTTTCCATTTTTATTCTTCCGCAACTTAAATAGCGGACATTTATTGACACTTTTACCATGTTTTGCACAAAATGAAGAAGCTAATGAACAGGGATTAGAAGTGTCTTCTCCATTTAAACATTTATTGACACTTTTACCATGTTTTGAACCCATGTTGCTTGATCTATATGACCAGTTGTTTAGATGTAGACACTGATGAAAGCTTCCCATTCTACCAAGTACTGTATTATTAGAATTCTATAGTTGTTCCAATGATCTCACCACTTCATCAATGTTTGGTCTTTTTTTTGGATTAGTAGACAGACATTGAAATGCAATGCTAGCTACTTTCATTAATTCACGCGGCGAGTATTGGCCTTCTAAATAGGAATCCATAAATTGGAAGAGCTTGTGTTTGTTGATGTTTGAACAATCATTTGTCATATGAATTATAAATAATCCAAGGAAACAATTTAAGTCATTTTGTTACATATCAGATTTGCCACACAGATACTACAGGAAACAATTTTGTTACATTTTGTTACATCAAATTAGTTTATACACTGCTTCAAAAAAAAAATTAGTTTATACACGGTTGATATTGATTGACAATATAAAATTAGTTTACACTGTCTGTTACTACTTCTGTTGCAAATAAAAATTGTGTTCTAGTTCTAGACATGAAAGTTGAAAGGGTCAAATGTGCCAGAGGACTGAACAGGCACATCCACCGTACAAACAAATCTATCACATGATCACTGTACAGAATCATTTGTTAAGATCAAAATCATCAAACTACTTTGCATGCACACAATCTTTGCCTGACAAAAACAGCATGAACCTATCTATAACTTGGTCAAAAAACGTTTACCAACCCAAAACAAAACACAACCATTTGTCTCTATTTATGTTCTATAATCCTTTAAACATCTTCAATGCATGCCTTGTGTGTATTAGTACTACTGCATTCCTATCACACACAAATCATAGAAGAAATAAGAAAACAAAAAAGGCATTGTTTTCTGATATTCTAGCTTCTAGCACACTGCTAAAAATGTCAACATATGAACATGAGTTGTTAAACATTGAGGTCCCTGCATTTCCTATTCTTTTTTTATGATTAAATTTATGTATGTTTTTTCTGAGATGTATTTGTTAATATATACTTGTGGACTGTTGTACAGACTTTTGTTCTCAAAGTACATATGCACTGTCAAGGGTGTAGGATCAAAGTCAGGAAAGTACTCAGAAAAATTGAAGGTAAAGTTTAAAAAAATTAACTTTATTTTCAATTTCTATATTTATTATCTTTAAGAAGTTAGAATCATTATGTCGGTACATACTTCTTCTGGTAGATCAGATACATTAATTATTTAATAAATTTAAAAAGATGAATTGTCTTTTATAAAAATGATTAGATGGAGTACTTTGTTTTTGCGGCTACAAAATTGATTTTGAATTAATGAATATATAAGTTAGCCATTTTCTAATGATTTTTTCAAGACTAATTTTACACACTTCTGAATTTGTATCAGGTGTCCTTAAAGTAGACATTAATGCAGAAGAGCAGATAGCAATAGTCACAGGCATTATCAATCCTTCAACTTTGGTCCAAAAGTTAGCAAAATTGGGTAAACATGCAGAAATTTTGAATGAAGATTACAACGAAGATGACACAGATCATGATGAAGAAAATGACAATAATCAAGAATACATAATAAATGACCAAAGTGCTTTTGAAAATAAGTATATGATTCCAACTATCTATGGAAAAGATAACTATGGACCTGAATGGTATTATAATCAGGATATGGATGCAAAAACCATGGAAAACAGCTTTAATCAAAATTTGGCAGTGCCATCACCAATGTTTTATGAAAGTTTTAACAATAGAGCAAATGAAGATGTTACCAGAACCAATGAATACCCCAAATGGCAATGGCCTGCAATATTTGAAGATAATTGTAGTGGAACCAGTTACTCTGGGTTTGGAAATCAAGAATGGCCACATAACATCTCTGGAAAATCATATATTAATGAATATGGTTATCAACATATCAACCACCTCTGATGGCTAATATACATGGACACTACCATGGTTATTATCACCCTTCAAATTAATTAATTGGATATGCTATATTGTGCTATTGAGCTTAGACTAAAGCATATCCTTTTAAGTAACACTCATGTCTAAAGTTTCATATTCTGTCATAATTTATGTTTTTGTTCTTTGATAATTTCATTTAAATACTTAAGGACCCTTTTAATAATTCTCCAACATTTTTTTTTGACAAGAATAATTCTCCAACTTTTTTTTACCAACAAAAACAACAATTTTCATTCATTCAAATCGATAGATATTACATCAATCAAAATTATTATATATATTCAAAATCGCTAAAAACTAAAAAGGATGAATTTGCGAACAAACTCACAGCTTCCGAATTAATAACATAAAATGGCTTTATCTTTAAGCCTACATTTGATATGACGAAATACAAGTATCCGGAATAATTTTCCAACTTATACTCCGAGAAAAGTAACAAAATATGCAACTTTTTAGTACATGAAGAGTAAAATATGCAACTTTAGTCTGTAAACTATTAATCTTCATCAATTAATCCCTACTATTAAAATGTCAAGTACTAAAATTGATCTACAAAATTGACAGGTTTATTAACATTTTATTTCTTATTTCTTAAAAATTCCGAACAAAAAAATTAAGAGCAATCCTCTTGTATGATCTTAAAAATTTAAATATGTTGAAATAAAAAGATAAAATTTAATCCTCTCTCTGTGTGCCGCCGGCAACAATTTTCTTTGTTGATTTTTCTTGGAGGGGTGATTTAAGATTAACTTTGATCCGAAATCACCCCCTATTGATTGTTTTTTATTTATTTTTTGTTTAAATAAGTGATACCTACATGTTTTTTAGGTTTTATTCGAGCTGTTCCCTTTTGTAATGTTTTTATCTGGTGTTGTTTTAATCCATTCTTAGTGCAGAGTCTTTGTTTCGATTTCCCGTCTTTGTATGGTGTTTGTCCCGTCTTGGTACGGTTTGTTTTTGTTCAAATTTGGAGGTTTATTTTGATCCCAACTTAGTGCAAATTCAATGACTTTAACATCATCAACGTTGCAGATCCAGATACATGATTATTCCAGACATTTGAAGTTGGTCATATCAATTGTAGGCTTTGTCTTAGACATTAAGCCGTTTTATGCTATTAACTCGGATGTTGTGAGCTTCTTTGCAGATTCATCCTTATTAGTTTGTATTGAAATTGAATTTGTAATGATTTTGATTGATGTATTTTCTATGAATTTAAATGAATGAATATCGTTGTTTTTGAGTAAAAAAAAAGATAAAATTTAAACCAAAATATTGTAGTTAATGAACCCCTCTTATGATAGAATCGTTCTGGAGAACCCGAGTCTGATTTCTGGTAGGATCAATTCTAGACCTCGCGATCCATCTTTTGATTATTCCTCTGAGAATCAGATGGTTAATATAAAAAAAATAAAAAATAAAAAATATTTGGAGGATGCATTTTGGAGGAAAGTTTTTTTCATTCATTTTAGTCGACTCGAAATGTTAGTTGCGCGTAAAGATGACCCGGTTTACACCAAAAAAGCATTTTGGAGGCCCAATAAAAATATAGCATTGTTTTGGGCCACTTTACGGCCCAGACAAAATACTTAGCGGGAAGTTAAATTCGCGCTTCAACCCTTCCTCTCCTTACAACCTTTCTATTTTCTTTTCTCTCTGTTCACTCACTTTTGCCGTTATTTCAACGCTCATCATCGTTCAAGCTTTCTTTCTCCTCCATCGTTCTTCTCTTCAAGAGGGTAAGCCCGTTACAATTTTTTATTTTTTTTTATCTTTCTTTTCTCATTCTTTTGCGTTCTTTTATATTTATGTAATGATAATCATCAAACATGATTATTTTGTTGTTGAAAAAGATCAAACATGATTTGTTACACTGATGTACTTGAATTTGTGATTAGGGTTGAAGATTCTGTTGTTTGTGGCTTTGGTTTTATAATCTGATTTATCATAGTAGTATTCCTTTGTTTGGAAGTGAAATCGAAGTTTGTAATAATGTGTTTTTTACTTCAATTCTTTTTGAAATTTTGATGTTGTGAAAAATAATTGATGAACTGATAGATTAGTGTTTGATTATGACCTAATTTTGGGATATTTTTGTGGAGTGTTTTATTTATTACCAAGTTGATGCTATGGACTTGCAATTAGACCTAATTTGTGATTTTTTTTTTTTTGACTAATTGATTTGTGAAAATTTGATGTTGGTTGATTGGAGTTGAATATTAGTATTACATTTTGGGGGAAACGGATTTAATGCTGTTACTGCGTTAATGCAATAATCGCCAACGACCGTCCTATCAAAAGTGAACGGCCGAGATTAAAATTGTAAGAAGTCAAATTAAACTGAATTTGTTAGAACCGTTGGATTATGTTTCTACCGCCGAGATTCTCTACTGCTCTGCGTGAAAGTAGTACAACAGACAACCTCAGTCCTATTTTGGTAGAGTTTTGTAATGTTAAATTTAACTTTATATTCTAAATTGATGATGTTGCCATTTTAATGAGGTTTATTGATATTCTTGAATTTGTGAAATATTATGAGTATTGATAAAGTAAATTAGAATAATTTATTGAGCCTTATTGGAGAATCACATGATTTGGTTTATAATATGGTTTGTGAAATTGTGATTGCTTTTGAGCGGTTCCTTGGATATCATGGCTCCCAGATTTCCTATACGAAGAGAGCAAAAGAAGATGAAGGCAAGTGACTCATCCTCTAGCAAACCTAACTTTGACAGTGACCAATTTCACTCTAAGAAGTGTGAAGAGATGCAACTATGAATAAACGAGGTATACTCTCGCAGGCGAGGCCAACTTTGAGGCATCTTAGGGCTCAAAACCAAAAGCCAGATTCAGATGAGCAAAAATGGGATTGTATTCTCCATGATATGGAAGTCTTATGTAGAATGATGCAAATTTGTATGGAGGATAATCAGAGAATAGAAGACGTCATGAGAGATTTGTGGGAAGACCTCAACCTCAATGTCATGCCCCCGAGGAAAAGGACAGCCGAGGAAGTTGCTCAGTTTGTGGATTGGAGACCTTTTGGAAGGCATCTTGTAGCACTGGAAGAGGGGAGTCAAGAAGATGATTCAGAAGAGGAAGATGAAGATGAAAGTGAAGAAGACAGTGGAGAATACGAAGGGTATGAGATGAAAAAGGCTGTTATTCTCCATAACAAGGGAGCCCTATCAAGAATGCATCAAGTGTATACGGAGAATAGACAGAGAATGAAAGACATCGCAAGACAGATGTACGAAGGTCTCAGACGCAATGACCCGCCCATAACTGACTTGAAAGATGAGGAAATTGCTTGGATGGTGAATTGGGCGGAGACCTTTTGGAAGACATGCTTCAATACCTAAAAAATAAGGGAACCAAAAAGATGACCATGTAGACTAGATGACTTGGATTATAAGCCACTTTTATTTGATTTTGCATTTTAAGTTTTAACTCTTTGCTTGGTTATGCTTATTATTTTTTTTTAAGAATGTTGATTAGGATCTAATGTAGGAGTTGCTTAATGTTATGCTTTTATTTGCCAATTATATACTCCCTCTGGTCCTTATTATAAGAGAAGTTTTACTTTTTAGGTTCATTCTAAAACTAATATATCTAGACTATAATATTGTCCAAATACATTAATTTTACAATGAACTTAAAAAGTAAAATTTCTCTTGTAATAAGAACCGGAGGGAGTATTAAGACTTATGGTATTGACCTATGTACACTGAAACGCATTACTTCAACATGATCAACACTAGGAATGTCAAATAGGCATCTATAGGCAGAGATAGAGTTATTTGCTATACATTGTCATGTTGGATAAAAACATTATATGTGCCTGGTTCATAGCGTAGGAGCATTCTTTAGCAGGGTATTTTGTGTATAATGTAGGATAAACGTTCATAGTCGTTGGCATTATAGATGTCGAATATAAATCTTTTTATTTATTTAAGTCATTTTAAGTAGTTTCGAATATATTTCTTGTTTGTCAATTTATTTATTTTTTTTATAAAAATGAGGGCCTAAGCCTGAAAAAAAAGGAAATTACCCTAAAATTAAGCGAGGAGTAGCTATCCTTAAAACATCCGCTACTGATAAATGTCTAATGTCATTAGGACAAACATCAAAGAAAACACATCCAATATTCATACAATACTCTCGATTAGCTAGAGCATTTGCATATTGATTAATTTCTCGGTATGAGTGTTGCACCGACACCTCCCAATCCAAAGCTAAGAGTCTTCGAATTAGTTTCTTGTTTGTCAATTTAGTTCACAAAGAAATATCAACACATTAAATATTAATGTCGCACTCTCACTTTGTCCAAAATTATTATTTGATTAATAAACCAAGCAAATGACATTCATCAAGTCTAGAGTTCATTTCTCGTGTGAACTTAACTCTGTTGATAGGGAGATATTACATTTTAATAAGTAAGTGGAGTGTCCGAGACATTGCTTTTAAAAAAACTATAACTTGATTTTATTGGTTTTATAATTCAAACTCTGCTATTCCTGATGCTCCACCAGATGCTGTAAAGTTCCTCTGCTATGACAGTTAGGAGACAGTTAGCTATTAGTTGTTAGTTGTTGAGTGCAGTTGCACTTGTGTTAGTTAGTAGTCTGTACAATTATATTTTCTGTTATTTTTGTTTGTCCTAGGTAGTTATGCAGTTACTTGCTTTTGAAGTAACAACCTATTGTATATAAACAATCTAGGCCCTTTGTGGAAGAATAACATTTTTACTTTTCCTTTATTCAATTTCTGCTTATTCAATTCATCTTCTCTCGGATTATTCATTCTTCTGTGTTCTTTATTTTGGGTTAATTCCCCAACAAAGTGGTAACTAGAGCTTTCACGATCCAAGAGATTTTGATTTAGATCTTTCACCAAGAAAGAGAATCAAAGGTTGTCGTGATTTCAATCATGGCTGGGAAGAGTAATTTCCATGCGAATTTGCTCATTCTTGATGGAAAGAATTGAGATACGTGGGTCAAACAGATGAATGTGATATTCATTGTTCAAGAAGTGGATGAACAAGTGAATATAGTTCTTGATCCATTACCAGCAAATCCAACAGAACAACAAAGAACAACATTCAAAGAAGCACTAAAGAAAGATAACAACGCTCTATTTCTCATTCATCAATGTGTTGATGCAAAGGTGTTTGAGAAGATTGCAGATTCCACTACCTCCAAGGATGCTTGGGACATTTTGCAGAAGAGTTATGGTGTTGATGCAACGGTCAAGAAATTGAAATTGCAAGCCTTGAAGAGACAATATGAATTGTTTGAGATGAAGAGTCACTACAAGAAAAGACATTTTTTGCAGCGAAAAAAGTCGCTGACAAATGTATAAAGTTGTTGCAAAAGAGCTTTACCCCAACAAAAAAAAAGTCGCTGCTGGTTGTTGCGATAAGCTCCGTTGCAAAAAGTTTTGCAGCGACACTTAATATTGTTGTAATTAGTAATGTTTTGCCAACAAGAATATTTGCCGCCGACACACAACATGATTGTTGTTATATCTAACTTGTCTCGACGATTAAAGTCGCTGCGATAAATATTTTTTCCCAACAATATATAGTAGTAGTTGTTGGTTTGAGATACGTAAATATAATTTTTTTTTATATATATATTGTGAAAATTTTAATTCTTATTTACTTTTTATATGATTAAATTTTATTTGAATAGCAATTATGAAGTTTTGTCTCATAATTTCGATACAGTCTTCTTGTTGTGTTAAGTATTTTTTTTTTTTTTATAAGCACTTGATGTATTGAGTATAATATCTGTTGTGCTCTAACTCGTCAATGGCAAATCCTGCATTAATGTTAAATATTATTAACACAAGAAACAAAAAATAATTTTTATGAGATTAAAATTACCATAACACAAAGATTCTTAGGAACAACTGAGATTTTGGTAACAATTTTAAGATAGAAATATGAAGGAAAGAATTGCTGTAAGGAAAAAGAAAATTGAAGAACAATTGAATAAAATCAAATTACTGTACCTTCTTAAAGTACACACAATTGAAGAATTTTGAAGTATTGAATTTGAAACATGATTTGAGATTACCATTACTGAATATGGATTGGAAAAATATTAACATAGGCAATGTAATTGGAGTTGCAAACTTGCAGTGTTCAGCGAAATTAGAGGGAAAAATATTAACATAGGCAATGTAATTGGAGTTGCAAACTTGCAGTGTTCAGCGAAATTAGAGTTGCAAAACTTGCAGTGTTGAGCAGATTAGGATTTGTAAAATAGTGACCTATTTAAAACCGTCTTCAATTTAGTGGGAGCATTTTAGTTTTTTTTTTTTAATAATAATGTGTAAATAAAAGCCTCCATAATCTATACTATGTGTGTATCCATATTCACGTAAAGTTGTGAGTGGGTAGTTGAAAAGTAGTGGTAGTATAGTAGACTTTAACTTCATCTAATTTTAGTTAGTAATTTTAATATTATAAAGTAATTGTGAGTAATAATATAAGAATTGAATTACTTACCAAAAAAAAAATATAAGAACTGAATTGGGCTCTTAAAATTTAATTGACATATAACTAAAGTATAAAAAAAATTAGTAGTATTTAGTCAAAAAAAAAAAAAACTGGTAGTATATATTTTTTGTCAAAAAAAAAACCTAGTAAGTATATATTTATAAATTAAATAAGTTTTTTTTTCACCTTGAACATAGTTTAGTATTGATAGCGGTATTGATACGTGCAGAGATCGAAGTTCGAATATGAACTTTTTATTTATTCACCTTAAATGTAAAATTTTAACTACTAAATTGCTTGACAAAATAAATAATATCATATAATCTTAACATAAATTGGTTTATTGAAACAAAAAATGAAACAAAAATTTTAGGAGATGAAAATATTCCGTTTTTATTTTTATGGACTAAAATTAAAACTCACTACATTTTTTTTTGACTTAAAACTTATTAAACTTTATATTTATCCAGATTTGTTTTTGTACTATATGTACTATTTTTTAATTAAAAAAAATTAGAAATGCCCATTTTGTTTATTCCAAAAAGGAAAATTGTCCACTAATCTGACCATAGAACGTGAAGAGAATTATCCGGCTAGCAAGCATGTTTTGCAATTGCAGCAACCTTGCAAAATTATTGGGAAATGGCTATATCATTAACAACGATTTTTTTTAATTGGTTGGTACAAGTCTATTTATCCCAGCGATAGATATATTGTTATAAAAAATTTACTTATCTCAACCATATGTAATCATCGTTGCTAATTCTTTTTATTTGCCAACAACAATTGAATTGTTGGAAAAATGTTGCTGCCAAATCTCTTTATTCTTGTAGTGAGTGATGAGACAGTTGCAGATTACTTCACAAGATTGGTGACTCACACCAACCAGATGAAGAACTGTGGAAGCAATCTTGCAGAAGAAGAACTTGTTGAAAAGGCACTCAGAACTTTAACTTCAAAATTTGAGCACATTGTGGTGACAATTGAAGAAAAAAAAAGACTTAAGTGAAATCAAGATTGAAGACTTACAGAGTACACTTGAGGCTCATGAGATGAAGCATGGTGGGAAAAACCATGGCAAAGAATATGAACAAGCTTTGTTTGTTAAGTTCAAAAGGTACCAAGATGAAAAGAAGAAGTGGCAGAAAAAGAAAGAGTCAAAGAAAGGGAAAGAATGTGATGAAGACAAGCCTGAATTCTCAAAGGAAGAAAGAGGAGGTTCTGCCAATTCAAATAAGTTTAACAAGAAGCATATTCAATGCTTTAACTGTCAAGAGTTTGGTTACTTTGCAAGTGAATGCAGAGGTCAAAAGGTTCCAAGACTATGAAGAAGCAAATGTGGCACATGATGATTCAACATCAGAAGAAGATGTGAACTTCATGGTGACAATTACTGATGAAGAAGAAACAGAGGTACACATGATTGAGAATGATAGTGGATCAGATCAAGATCCATTAGTGATGATGGCTACCACAAATGATGAACTTGGTAAGCAAGAAGTATGTTATTTGGACACAGGTTGTTCAAATCACATGACTAGTAACAAGAAGTGGCTGATTAACTATAATTCTTCAAGAAATCAACAATTCGATTTGCTGATTGTAGAACAGTAAAATCAGAAGGAATTGGTGATATGTTAATCAAGGGAAAGAATGAGAATCAGACATTGATTACTGGTGTAATGTATGTGCCAAATGTGCATACAAATGTCCTCAACATTGGACAATTGGTTGAGAAATGTTTCACAATGACCTTAGGAAACAATCAAATGAATGTGTACAATGAGGAATGTAAGCTGGTATTGTGTGCAACATTATCACAAAGCAGAACATTTCAAGTCAAATTTGAGAGTTCAAATTCACAATGTTTTGCTAGTGAAGCTATCCATGAAGCAGCTTGGTTATGACATCTAAGGTATGGACATTTAAATTTCAAAAGCCTTAGTGATTTGAAAAGTAAAGATATGGTCCATGGATTACCAGAAATTAGAGTGCCTAAGGATATGTGCAGAAATTGCTTGGTTGGCAAACAAGCCAGAAAATCTTTTGCTGGCATATAGTGGTGAGAGCTAGGAACAAGCTTGATGTATTACACAATGATGTATGTGGTCCTTTTACTGAATCATTAGGAGGAAATAGATACTTTGTATCTTTTGTTGATGAATTCAGTAGAATGATGTGGGTGTATCCCATGAAAAGTAAAGATGAAGTGCTGGTAGTTTTCCAAAGGCTTAAAGCAGTAGTTGAAAAACAAGCAGGAAGGAAGATAAAGGTATTAAGAAGTGATGGAGGTGGTGAGTATACATCTCATGATTTCAGAAAGTTTTGCAAAGAGGAAAGTTAGTTATTAGTTGTAGCATCTTCTCATCCAGATGTTGCACCGGATGTTGAAGCATCTGTCCAGTTCCTCTACTATGACAGTTAGGGGGCAGTTAGCTATTAGTTGTTAGTTGTTGTGTGCAGTTGCACTTGTGTTAGTTAGTAGTCTGTATAGTTATATTTTCTGTTATTTTTGTTTGTCCTAGGTAGTTATGCAGTTACTTGCATTTGAAGTAACAACCTATTGTATATAATCAATCTAGGTCCTTTGTGGAAGAATAAGATTTTTAGTTTTCCTTTATTCAATTTCTGCTTATTCAATTCATCTTCTCTTAGATTATTCATTCTTCATTTCTTTTTCATTCTTCTGTGTTCTTTGTTTTGGGTTAATTCCCCAACAGAGTTATCCATTCTTTAGTAGGGTATTTTAAACTCGGCGCATCAATTCAATTGTAGTTTCTTAGATTGTGACCTGATCGTATGGATTCAATTAATGATCAATTATTAATTATTTAATTTTACAAAAACAATTCATTTTAGAATTATTAACTATAGCATTTTTTTTTTGGGTAGAGAATTATAGCATCTTTAATAGAGACACCACTTTGAGTTTCATATATTACTAATAAATGATCATTATAATGTTATGTAATAATACTTATATAACTAATACATATTTTGTTCAAATGATACAAAATTATGAAACTTTTAAATATTTACTATACACAAAAAAAGTCCATATTAAATTGATGATGCACTACCTTAAAAAACGTACTTGAATAATTTTTTAGATACCCACTTTATCATGTCATAGTTGCTCCAATAATAAGAAAAAATAAGGTACAAATTATTAGCTATGTAACTTCCTTATATCTTTATTGGAGATACTTTTGTGAGTATTATAACTCATCGAAATTAAAAACTTTTTTTTTTGTGTCAAATAGCTTAATAATTAGATTCACACGCTTTTAAGCACAGAAATATTTTTAGTATCAAATAGCTTAATAATTAAATTCACACGTGTTTAAGCGTAGAAAAGTAAAAAATTTCAAGTTCAAACTCAGACCCTATATAGATCAAATGTCTCAATTGAGTTGTGTTTAAGGGATTTGAAATTAAAATCTTTGCCAAAAAAGATTAAAAAATAATTTAAAAAAAATTGACACCTAGAGTTTGGATCTAGGTATACATTTGATCAGCACATGTCCCCCTCCACTTTACACATTTCACTTTGTTTCCTTCATATGCTCCTCACAATTTATGTGTTACACTTCAATATTATTCACTTCCCACCTCTCTTTTGTTCTTTTGTTTTTTTATTTTCACAACTACACTATTGTGTTTCAAAGGTTAGGTTGGGTTGGTCCAAGCTACTATACTGAAGTTTGATTGGTGTATGTTTTCATGTTTGTTGAATTTAGCGTATAGTTGGTAGGTAATAATTTGTTGAAATATAGGATCATCGAATCTTAAGATCAAAGAAGTCAATGTCTCTTCTAATTAACTTAATCTATTTCATAAAAAATGATTAGAGGGAAAATCTTCATATAATACTATTAATTTTTTTGCTATGTTAACTAATAAAATAATTGTCACTTATGATTTACTTGTAAAGAAAATTGTTATTTTATAGTACATCTTAATTATTTTATTTTGATTTACGCGACTTACATTTGACCTAGTAGCTTGTAGATCGCAGAAAGATTAGTAATAATAACTACAGACATTTTGAGTTGTTGTTCGGTGAGATTACTACAGATATGTTCGTAGACTTGAATGTTTGAGAGGACTTGCTACCAATTAGGTTAATTATGCCTCAACCGTTTTCACGTTAGCTTTTCTGCTACCACTACACGTATAACTTTTCATGTTTGAATCTCTCTAGCACAAAATAAAAAATTTCGGTAACTTAGCTCAGTTGCCGGTGACATTTTACTATATATACTGTATATATGTATGTAGGTAGGGATCAAAGTTCGAACCCCGATAATTCAACATATCCATTTTAAGGATGAATTTTTTTTTTTTTTGGTGAATGGAAGATGGAATTCTTAGTCACTGGATTATTTGACAAGAAAAATGAAAGCAGATAAAACAAAATATTAGATCTGGAAAAAGTCCAAATTATGAAGAATTTAATATGCGGTGCGAAAAAAAACCTCTCCCAATATGAATATGACACTGAAATAGACGTATATCATTTCAAAGCAAAAATAAAAATAAAAAAATAGTTGAAGACAATATGTAAAGAGGCTTCTAAATGGCCATTTTCCTTCGTAGAGTTGCTAATTACATGTTAAAAGTCATGCAACATGCGTAGTTTTAGAATTCTGGAAGTATATACATACGTATTTTTATTTATAAATACTCCATACATACGTTGAGCAATTTTATTTTAAAAATTATAATATTGAATTGCCTCTAGAATATTCTTTGTTTTTTGGCTGGATTAATAATTGATCGCATATGTCCTGTAAAAATAGTTCAGCAAATAATTACTACAAAATTTATTAAATGGACCGAGATTTGAACTCTAAATTAACCATTTTCTTAGGAGCATTAGATAAGAACGTAAACAACAAAAGAAAATAGAATTGAGGTTTGAGAAACCTGTTATAACTAGAGTTCGGGTATACAGGCTAGTCCGTCCGTTTAATCCGCCCCGCATAAACCCGCATATTAAATGGGGCGAACAAGCCCGTCCGTAAATATAAACGAGTTATAATATTAAGCTCGGGTTCGGTCCGCATAAGCCCGTGGGTTAAACGGTTAACCCGCGGACTATTACAAAAAAAAAAAAATCACTTTTCAAAAAATAAACTAAATTAGTAAAATATTGATATAATGAAAGCTTAAAAAAATATATTATTAATAATTTTATGTTATAACATATAAATTGTAACTAACAAATAAAAATAAATAAAGTTTGTGATATAATTGAGTTTATCTATCTTCTCTTTGTAACGAATGCAACTAAAATCAAATTCAACTGATTCTTATCGTCATTTTTGTACCGTCCATTTTAGTGAGAAAAACTTTCTACATGTACCCAAAAAAACATAAAAAGATTAAAAGATTCAACTTAACTAAATCACATCAAGGTAACCAAATTATTCAAAACATAATAGCGGAAAATACCTACAAGAAAAATAACTACTCATTTGGACATGTATCTTTTAAATACTACCAAATGTATATACAGCTAAGACAAAGTAAAAAATAGTGAAAAAGAACAAAAGATTATAAGTAGAAGAACATGCCTGAATCCTGATGTTTTGTGTTGTTGTCTACTTGATTAAAATTGGAGTGTGTTGTTGCTTTTTATAATTAGAGTTTAGACTAAGTCTTTTTTTTTGTTGTTAAAAAAGTTGAATTTGGACATGGACCAAGTTATTTATATCTGATAAATTTTGTAATTAATTATATAAAAAAAAAAGGCGGGCCACGGGCTAACCCGCAAACCCGCGGATTTAACCCGCACAACCCACGATTTTAACGGTCCAACCCACACGGGCAAAAATGTAAACGGGCCAAAAAAAATTGGTCTTAAATTCGTGTGGGTTGCGGGTTAAACGGGTCGGCCCGCGGACCTTGGTCCGTAACCCGGCTCTAGTTATAACTAGAACTAATTACTTATTAATTAATTAAAACATATGATTAATTGTCCCTGTGAGCTTAGTTCAATTAGTAGGGACATCTCATATATTATGTAGAAGTACGTCGGGATTCGATATTATGTAAGAGTAGGGATTCGAACCCCGGATACTACATTTATTCACATTTAAGGTAGAATTTCTAGCCAATAAATTATTAGACAAAAAAAATTATTTATGTCTATTAAATTCAAATATATTCAAATCCTGATAAGTTAGTTTGGTAGTATAGACTTGAGAGTATACTTTTCTTCTTAAGTTTTAGTTTCAAATTCTTTCTATGTAAACAATTTCTATGTTGGATACTTGGATAAGTGAATATAAAGTTTTATCGAGACTTTAATTGGGTCTTGTTAATGATGGTGAAATTGATATATAAATCAATTAATTTTTATTGGATATTGAGCTTTAAGAAAAAGTATTAAAATATATTTAAAAAATAACTAAAAATGTAAGTAAAATATTAACATATATCCTTAATATATATATATATATATATATATATATATATATATATATATATATATATAGAGGATGTATATTATGAGAATGATATATTTATATGAGAATGATGAGAATGATTTAGAGCCATTAGATTAAGATGTGTGGCTGAGATTAAAAGACAACCCATGTGCCTTGATGTAGTGTATCAACCAGAGACTGGGTTTTCATTTGTCCTTTACACGAGTTTGCACGACAACCACCACAACCCTTCTGTCTTCTTCTCTATCCTTCTGTTTATGTCAAGAAATTTTTGAGCAATCAATGTGTTCAATCAAATACAAATTCACGGCAGAAATTGTTTGTGCAACCTCCATCGACCGCCGCCATCTCAAATTCATGACTGTCGGCGTCATCTGCCTTTGATTAAAAGAGTTTAATTTCTATCACATTAAAATAACCCATGCATTTACATCAGGTTCATAGATTAGATTTTTTTAATCCTAAATCCAAGATTTCAATTTGAAAGTGAATTCACAAGAAAAATAATTAAAAAGACAATCTTTATGGATAAAAGGGAATAAGTAAATTTCAGATTTCAATTCGATTGAAAGTGAATTGCAAGTTTCAATTTCATTGAAGCATTTCAAAGTAATTTTGAATTATGATGTATTTGAGATTCATGTCGGAGAACGACGGAGAACCTGAGCATAAGCGAGAGAGCACACACACCTTATTCTCAAGCCGACGAACGGCGACAATAGAGGAGGATGCGCCGCCGTGCGTCGAGATACAGAGGAGGGCGGAGAAGCAAATGGATGGATGCAGGAAGATGAAACACGCAGAAGAAACAAGAGAGAGAAAGCGGAGTGACAAAGAAGAAAGAGAGAAGTTGTTTGTGATAGACTATAGTGTGACATGATACACTTTAAGTGTTTTAATCTCAACCTTTTATTTTAATCTAAGGGCTCTAAATCATTCTCATATAAACATATCATTCTCATAATATACATCCTCTATATATATATATATATATATATATATATATATATATATATATATATATATACACACACATATTAAGACCCCATTATAAAATTATTTCTTAAAAATTATGCATATAAGTTCTTAAGTATTTTAAATTTTTTTTTAATGTAAAAGCTATTTTTAGTTTCATCAACATGTACCTTAAAATATCTTAAAATTAAACAAACAAAAAATCTGCCTTAAAGCACCACCAAAATGTAATTGTCCATGTTTTTTATTTTCTATTTAAAGTTTCTTATAGCATTTCATTCATAATAATTAATATGGTTAATACATATGTCAGTACATCAATGAAAATATTAGAACTAGCTAAAGATGTAACTATCCTCGCAAGAACATGAGCTGCCTTATTTTGCTTGTCTCTGAGAAATGGTTACAACTAAGTAAACTAAACTAACCATCGAACAACCGACATAAACCCAACACGCTTTGTAAATATGGTGGTTTCATACTCTGCTATATACTAAAGAAGGAAATTCACTTACAAAAAGGAGAAGGAAATTTCTATGATCATGGAATTTTGTTGAGTGTCGGTATTCTATGACAAAAAAACAAAAATTTAATTTTACTTTAAAATAATTAAATATAAAAAATTGATATGAAATTAAATAATTGAATAATAAATATATAATTTAGTTGACACAACTTAGGCGTCGAAAAGTGTTCATCAATATATAGACAGTTAAATAAATGTTTGCTCCTCGTAAATATAATGATTTTTTATTTTATTTTACAGAGACTAAAATGTGGATACACGAGTTTCGTAAGTGTAGTTCAGTTGACTATTACCTCAAGTTTGAATTTCAAATTCTTGATTTTATATTTAAAACTAGTAATAGATTCGTGCGAGCTCAAGTTTGAATTTCAAATTCTTGATTTTATATTTAAAATTAGTAATAGACCCGTGCGATGCGCCGATATTTTTTTAAGTTACACTTTGCTAATTAAAATTAAGAAAATAAAATATTGCATTAAGACAGTCATTTGAAAACACGCAGAAGACTTTCATTAATATTTAATGATTTATTTAGTATATATAATAGCAATTTTTAGATTTTCATCAGTAATAATTTGTTCTGTATATGATGGTTTTTTGGAAATTTATGTTAGTTATAACTTATCCCGTGTAAAATAGTTTTTTTGAAATTTTTATTAGTTATAATTTGTCTCCCATTTGATAATTATTTTTAAATTTTTATCAGTGATGGTTTAAAACTTATATGATAGTTAAAATTTATGTCAATTATAATTTATCCCATGTAAAATAGTTTTTTTGAAGAAAAAAAATTAGTTAAAATTTGTCTCATATATGATACTTTTTTATGAAACTTATATTAGTAATAATTTTTCCCATATATGATAGTTAAAATTTATATCAGTTAGAATTTATCCGTGTAAAATGTATAGATTATATTTTATTTCAAAAAAAAAATGTATAAAGTGAGAAGTTATAAAGAATATAATTCATGAAATTTGAATTCAAATTTCAAATTGTTCTTTGGTGGAACTATAAAGAGTTGAATATAAGCATGACCCATTGGATAAGTGTATGACAAAGTTGAAAATATGACAATGACATATGACAATTGCATTTAATCTTTGACATAAAAAATAGCTTAGTTCGCTTGTTTTCAAAAGCAACCAAATTTGTTTCCATGTAATCATGACTTGCCAAAAAGCAACTTTGTCTCTCACGAGTTTACAAAATGGCTTGGTTGGCTCACAATATGGCTCGGTTTGCAACAATATTAGTTTAGTTACACATATTTTGGACACCAAATATCCTTACTTTAGACACATGGCATCATTTGAAGCAAGGTTATTTGTGAGTTTTCCATAACAATCAACTTTCTTATATAAATTAAATATATAAGTTAATTTTTTTTTTTTGGTTTACAATGTTGGCAATGAGAATTGAACCTATGACCTAACGCCACTAGATCAAACCTGGTAGCTTTAAGTTAAGTTATTTTTATATTAATAAAAAATGTGACCAATAAATAAATAATTAAATGAAGTCGTTGATCCTTTCCTTAATTATATGGAATCTCTACCGGATTTCCACTAATTCACATACTATTTGATTTTCCTTCATACTAAATAAAACCTTCTACTTCAAGTCTACAAAGAGAGAAACTAAGATACAAACAAACACAACCAATCAAAGTTGAAAATATCAAAGAAAAAAAAAAGTGGAAAAGAAGAAAAACTCTATTAAGAGATGGGAAACGCTATTGGAAGAAACAAAAAAGCAAAGGTAATGAAAATAGATGGAGAAACCTTCAAGCTAAAAACACCTGTTAGAGCAAACGACGTCGTTTCATAAGTGAAAACACGAATTTCGTAAGTGTAGCTCAGTTGACTGTTACCTCAAGTTTGAATTTCAAATTCTTGATTTTATATTTAAAACTAGTAATAGACCCGTGCTATCGCACGAGTCGTAATGTTACGCCGATATTTTTTTTAAGTTACACTTTGCTAATTAAAATTAAGAAAATAAAATATTGCATTAAGACAGTCATTTGAAAACACGCAGAAGACTTTCATTAATATTTAATGATTTATTTAGTATATATAATAACAATTTTGAAATTTTATAAGTTATAATTTATCCCGTATGCGAAAGCATATTTTTTTACCAATGTATATATTTTGTACTTATAAATAATTTTTTTCATATTTGAATCAATATCGTATTCTGTCCCGCGTATGATCTAATTAGTATATATGATAATTATTTTGAATTTTTTATCAGTTATAATTTGTCCCGTATCTGATACCAGATTTTATCCAATTTTTGATTTTTTTTTTGGTACAACAATATTTTATTTATTTATTACATTATAATTATTTAAGTATAGATTAATGTAAATTTTGATATTAAAGTTATCTAGTATATGGTAGTTAAAATTTTTATGTCAGTTATAACTTATCCCGTGTAAAATAGTTTTTTTGAATGAAAAAAATTAGTTAAAAGTTATCTCATATATCATAATTGTTTTGAAATTTTATCAGTGATAATTTGTTCCGTATATGATGGTTTTTTGGAAATTTATGTTAGTTATAACTTATCCCGTGTAAAATAGTTTTTTTGAAATTTTTATTAGTTATAACTTGTCTCACATTTGATAATTATTTTTAAATTTTTATCAGTGATGGTTTAAAACTTATGATAGTTAAAATTTATGTTAGTTATAACTTATCCCGTGTAAAATAATTTTTTTGAATACAAAAATCAGTTAAAATTTGTCTCATATATGATACTTTTTTTTGACATTTTTATCAGTAATAATTTGTCCCGTATATGATAGTTAAAATTTATATCAGTTAGAATTTATCCCGTGTAAAATGTATAGATTATATTTTATTCCAAAAAAAATATGTATAAAATGAGAAGTTATAAAGAAGGGTCTTGCTAACGAGTGCTCCCGGGGCACTCTTTAAGCATTCCATTTAAAGAAATTTTTTATTCAAAAAGTTAAATACTACAATTTCCAATGCGTTGACTTTACGCATTCCGATAAAAATTTTATAAAAAACTTACTATTTAAGGGCTTAAAGAGTGCCCCGGGGGCACTATTTAGCATTTGCCTATAAAGAATATAATTCATGAAATTTGAATTCAAATTTCAAATTGTTCTTTGGTGGGAAAATAAAGAGTTGAATATGAGCATGACCCATTGGATAAGTGTATGACAAAATTGAAAAAATGACAATGACATGTGACAATTGCATTTAATATTTGGCATAAAAAATGACTTAGGCTCTGTTTGGTAACACAAATAACCTAGCTTATAGCTTATTATATGAGCTTATAAGCTTGTTTCAAAAAATTAGAGGTGTTTGGTAACAAGCTTTTTGTACTAGCTTATAGCTTTTTTTCAGATGCTATTTCAAGTAGCATTTGAGCTTATAGCTTTTTACACTTTATTCCATTTTTACCCTTTAATTTAATAACTACCCACTCTAAAAAATTAACTACCCACTATCAATTATGTAATTTTATATTTAATAACCACTTTAAAAGCTAATTTTACCAAACACTTTAATTTTAATAAGCTAGCTTTTTAGCTATCAGCTATAAGCTAGCTTTTCAGTTATCAGCTAGCTTATCAGCTATCAGCTAGCTTATAGCTTATGTTTACCAAACAGACCCTTAGTTTGCTTGGTTTCAAAAACAACCAAATTTGTTTCCATGTAATCATGGCTTGCCAAAAAAACAACTTTGTCTCTCACAATTTTACAAAATGGTTTGGTTGGTTCACAATATGGCTCGGTTTGTAACAATATTAGTTTAGTTACACAAATTATTTGTGAGTTTTCCAGAATAATAAACTTTCTTATATAGATTAAATATATAATTTAAGTTATTTTTATATTAATAAAAAATGTGACCAATAAATAAATAATTAAATGAAGTCGTTGATCCTTTCCTTATTTATATGGAATCTATACCGGATTTCCACTAATTCACATACTATTTGATTTTCCTTCATACTAAATAAAACCTTCTACTTCAAGTCTACAAAGAGAGAAACTAAGATACAAACAAACACAACCAATCAAAGTTGAAAATATCACAGAGAAATAAAAGTGGAAAAGAAGAAAAACTCTATTAACAGATGGGAAACGCTATCGGAAGAAACAAAAAAGCAAAAGTAATGAAAATAGATGGAGAAACTTTCAAGCTAAAAACACCTGTTAGAGCAAACGACGTCGTTAGAGACTATCCTGGTCATGCTCTTTTAGAGTCACAAGCAGTTAAACATTTTGGGCTTCGGGCTAAACCACTTGAACCAAACCAAGAACTAAAGCCCAAGAAAATATACTTCTTGGTTGAGTTACCCAAACTTCAGCCCCAAAAAAAGCCCGAACCATCACCGAGGAGGGTTCGATCCAGTGGTATACGTGGCATGAATGCTACGGAGCGGCTCGATTTTTTAATGCTATCGAAACGCTCTGTTTCGGACTTACCTTCGGTGAATCGGTCCAATTTGGATGGTGTGACTGGTTTAGTCCGTGATGGGTCCACAAGGGTGAAAATGAGACTTCCGAAAGCCCAATTGGAGAAGTTGATGGAGGAGAGTCACGATGGAGCTGAGGTGGCGGAGAAGATTGTGAGTTTGTATATGGGAAGTAATGCTTCCGTGAAGGGTGGTGGTGGAATACATGAAGACAAAATTGAGCTTCACAATCAAAGGTCACAAAGGGTATGTATATTTTTAATTGTCACAAGTTATTTTGTTCATTTTTATATTGTTGATTACATTCTATCAAATCTTTGAAAAAGTTGTTTACTTGTTAGATTTGAATCATCTCCAATTTGTTATATTTTATTACGTGCAACTCAGTCTTTTAATTAATCTATGATTGAGAATTTTGCAAAATCATTTTTTGTCAGTCAATCATTAGATCAAATCCAATAACTAAGAATTGTACTGGAGACAAAACTCGAGAAGACGCACACGCGAGGATCTTGACCGATACTTGTTTCGATGTTGCATGTCCATCGTTGCCTTGTTGATTACATTCACAAAACTCTTTAAAACACTCTTTTACATCTAACAGTAAAAGGTGAGTGACCGCCGATAACAAGTGGCCTGATAAATTTGAACGGACTCTATAATTTAGTATTTTGTTTGAGAAAGCCATGAGATAGCACATGCTAACAAAAAAAATACTCCATCAAATACAATTAAAATGACTATTTATTAATGTCACTTGAATTAATAAAAAAATATGTATTAAAAAACTGATTCAAAACACAAGGAATGTGGAATGCTAAGAATAGAAAAATACATATGAACAAAAAAAGAACATAAGGAAGAGAACCAAGGAAACAAAAGACTGTAGCTAACAACAATAACCAAAATTGACATCAAGGAATATCACCACCTAAACATATGAGAGGTTGAACACTCTAATTATGGAAATCAAAAGAAAAACTTTGAATTTTTACTTTCACCCACAACCGTGTCAAAATTTAAATATGGAATTTTTCTCTCCCGACCCCTACATTTCTTTTATACCCCCCAAAAATCTCATTTCGCCCCTCGCGGTTTGAAAATTTTTTGCCAAAAAACTTCGGTTTATATTCACCGAAGCCAAATGATGAAGGTTTTAAGTTTTTGCTGATATATTAGACTATTTCGGTAACTGCAAATCGAACATTAGCATTTTCGGTACACAGAAACCGAACGTCAGCTTGCTCGGTACCTGCGAACCGAAATGTCCTAGATTTCGGTACGTTGTTACCGAAAATTTCATTGGGTCGCTAGAATTAGGTCATTTTCGGTAGAAGTTTACCGAAATAATTGTTTCGGTACCTGCAAACCGAAATGTCCCAGATTTCGGTAAGTGCTTACCGAAGTTTATCAGCATGTCAAATTCCTTCGGTTCGTATAAATCGCAGTATCCCCAAGGGCAAAAACGGAAATTCAGGGGTAGAAAAGAAATGAGGACATTTCGGTACGTTGTTACCGAAAATTTCATTGGGTCGCTGGAATTAGGCCATTTTCGGTAGAAGTTTACCGAAATAATTATTTCGGTACCTGCAAACCGAAATATCTCAGATTTCGATAAGTGCTTACCAAAGTTTATCAGCATGTCAAATTCCTTCGGTTCGTATAAATCGCAGTACCCCAAAGGCAAAAACGAAAATTCAGAGAGTAGAAAAGAAATGAGGGGGATCGGGAGAGAAAAGTTCTTAAATATGTACCTTTGATATGATTTTGTTGAGTATTGACCCAGGGCCGGTCCTGAGCAAAGATATTGGGGCCAACGACCTAGGGCCTATGTGTGTTGGGGTCCGAATTATTTTATATACTTATTGTACTACACAAAAGAATTGTCTTAATTTTAGTTAGTCTGATCGACCTGCGACAACAAATTAAATAGTAGAAGTTTTACGATCTCCTATAACATCCTCTTTTTTCCATTTTTGTTTTCAAAGAGATTAATTTATGTTCCACAAAGCAGTGCTATTATTCTGTACTTTTGTAGTTTATTATCCTTTTTCTTCTATTCTACAAAGTTTTATTGTAGTATTATTATTAATAATATTATTATTATTTTTGTTGTATTTTTTTTTTTTGAGTTATCAGATACTAATAGCTGATCAATTTCTATTTCTATGTTATTACTTTTGTGCTATTACAACTATTATATTAAATAAAAATAAGTTATTTTTCACGTTTTAGGTAAACCTAGGAATGACATTGTGTTGACCAAAACCCAAATTTATTCTGAAACCTTTATGCAGACCAAATACATGTTAAACATAATGTGCGAAGACATTCACACATTACTTTACCATGAAACACCAAACAATTAAATTAGTATTTGTCAATGCACAACTAATTTTTTACCTGTTATCCAATTTAATCGTTTGGTGATATTCAATGATAAATTTTATAAAAAGAAAATTCAAATTTAAATGTCCAAGTTTTGACATTTTCAACCTCAGCAATCAAATTACTCAACCATTTTATATAAAAAAGAAGATCCATTTATGAACGGAAGTATATAACCGGGAAAAAGTATTTATTTACTTAAAATATGGGTAACAATCAACCTTATCTTGCTGATGCCAAGGAGAAATTTGAGGAAATAAAATTATAATGCAATGTTTTTAACTACGTGGATGAATATTTTGAATCTTGTCATAAGCTTTTTATGTTGTTTATGACGTTTCTTGTTAAGCTATATAACATGGTAACATGCTTCGTGCCTATTTATTCTTACCTCATTCATTTTTTGTTGACAATCAAATCCTGTAGAATACATAAGCAGAAGTCAAATTTGAGAATGAGATCATTGCAAAAGTCCATAAATGCTGCTAATTTTTAACATTGTTGATCAAACGTTATAGTTAATAGTTATATACTAAATTAAAAAAATAAATGGTTTGTTCAATGTTACATGTATCAAACAATGACGAGTGACGATTACAACAAAAAGTATATATGATAACAAATATAAATCGCTATTATTGTTTCTCTTTAAATAATTACCCCTTACTTTTATTTTCAAATTTGTTTTTGTAGACTTGACAGAGTAAATGTGAAAATGCGGGATACCGAGTCTTCAAAATAAATAAAACTTAAAATAAACAAGAAAAGTAGGAATTGGAGTTGGGTGTAGTCAGAAAATAGTGACTAGTCTTGTACCAAAAAAGAAAATTGTAACTAGTCGGATATGGACTGTTTGATCAAGATCAGATAGTCTATATTTTAAGATTGGATTTTGATTATTATAAATAATTAAAATCGAAGGATAGTCTAATCTTGATCGGACAATTTATATTTGCTAACTGCGTGCAGTCACACCATGCAATCACACTGCAAAGAATCCAAATCTGAAAAATAGACCATTGCAGCGTGGTTTGATTAGACTATCATGTTTGTAGTTTTCTAGTAATTTGTTTAAATTTCCATGCAAATAGGTCGTATCTTAATTCACAATCATATACTTATATTGATTACGTGATGGGAAATTAAGTTTATGTTATTTCTTGAATTTGAATTTTCAGAAACGAGTGACTTTCAGTCCAGTGGAAGAAGGAGAAATTCATGAAGAAGCAGCTGCTCAATAATCACTTGTCAATAGTAGTTAGTTACTTAACCAGAAGAAGCAAGACATAGCACTAGCAGCACCACCACAACCCATCTGTGTTGGAGCTTCATAAGCAAGTTATTTTTGTCCTCAAATATGTAGGACATGTACTCATAGTCATGTCTAAGCATTGCTCATATTAGGTATGATGTTTAGGCATTGCTGACCCAAAATTGACTTTTTTTCTTTCTGGTCATGGAAGAGCCAAAGAAAGATCAATTTGAGTGGAAGATTACCTATGTTTGTACTTTGTATAAGGATGTTGGAAAGACAATATAGAGGTGAAATTATATTATTTTAAAATAGATACTTATGTTACCATGGAATGAATACAATGATAGATTTGATTATAAATTTAATGTACTAATCTTAGGTTTATTTTCTAAACATTAAAAATATAATTATTATATGCTGATGCTGTAGCACTTAATAGCAAGCAATTGTTCTGTTCCTTCATTTTACAGTAAAATTCCTTTCTTCCTCAATCTTGTGAGTGTTGTTCCAGAAAATCACACCCATTGGATTAAAAACATGTTTTTTCAAGAAAAATGTAGCACTATCATATCATTTGGTGTAATCGAAATATAAAGAAAGGAAAATTAGAGAAGGAACAAAGGGTGAAATAACCATGTTTTCTATCATTTTGGTTCAAAGTTGAAAAGAGAGAAGTGAAAAACCAGTACAATGATGTAACACAAATAGAGTCCCTTAAATAACTGGCTGGGGATTCAAACCTGAATCCACACCAAATTTCTAAGTTAGATAAAATTAATGGTGTCCTTTAACCTCTCCAATTTCAATAATAAAATGCCCTTTACTTAAGATACTCACACACAACACATCACCCTCACATCCATAAAGTTTTAACAATCTGATTTCAACAAATTTCACATCATTTATTTTTCATGCAAGGCACTATAACACCACATCGCAGAAGCATTACATTGAATTGGCATTAATAATAACAAGTGTTAATTATTTCAAACTTCAAACATGCAATAAAGGGTTATTCAACCGGCACAGATCCTCTCCCGTATACAGTGTCTCCAGTTAAATCTCAACCACATAATTTTTTGTTGTTGCAAGAATGGCCAAGATGCAAACTTTACTCCTTCCCGTGAAAACCACACAGGAGAGGATCCCTTCCCGTTATTCAACCTCATTTTTTAGCATGATAAGATCAGGTACTTGATCATAGATCTGATGCCACTCACTGCAAAATTCCTTGTCATAGTCACAAATTTCAAGCACATGCTTATTTAGAAACGATACTGCCAAACTTATTTCTAATGGCTTCCCAGAAAGCAGGGATAGAGATGTCATCAGGTACTTCCTTAAACGATGGGAGGTAGTTTACATCCACAATCACATGATCATGTGTGCCTTCCTGAATTACAACATCAAAACCAAAGACTGTGAGATTAAGCCTTCTCCTAAGCCAATTTGCAGCATCTGTAACTAGCTTAATGTCAATAGACTTGTTACTGGCTCCAGAATCCACGATGACGCTTTCGGCGGTTGGTAGAGATTTCAAGCTATCAAACTCTAGAGGTTTGAGATCATTACCAGTAGATGATTTTATCAAAATATCAGCATTTGGTATTGATTTTTTGACAGCATAGAAAATTTTCTCGCCCAAGACATAGAATTTGTACAAAGTGGATGAATGATCCACATACTCCTGAATAACAGCTGGAAGAGGAACGTTTAAATTTTTAAAATCGTCAACTCTGAAAATTATTGCCATCTTATGAGCATCACCAACACCACAAGCAACTTTAGGTTTCACTATACATGGAAGAGAGAGTCCTGCATCAGCTAATCCAGCCGCAAAATCAACTTCCCTAAAATTATCAACCTTAAGAAAATGGGCCCCTCTAATCAAATAACCACCTTTAGTATTCAATTCTAACAAGCCAAGTAGAACTTGTTGAATTTCAAGCCGATCCAATAAAGGAAAAATGTTAATCAGCGGATCAACCACACATAAATCCTGATGCTGATCCAAATATCTTTGCAGCTCTTGCATATTTTGCGTAAAAGTAAATTTATTCTCTTCAACAGATACAATTTCATCAGTGGCTTTATGCAGGACAATGTCAACATCCTTTAATTGAGACGATAAAGGAAGCTTGGCCGTAAGAGGCACAAACATTAACCCATTTTGTGTAGGACACAAAGGAAACGCACCCCGTTTTGCAAAATCTTCAACACGCGAAGGCTTCATTACATAACCGACAGTCAAGAAACTATTCCCGGTTAACTTTTTATTTAACCGACAAATGGTAAATGGCAACTCCTCCAAATTTTCTATATTTAGAGTGTCACATGAACTTTCACTTCCACTTTCACCTCCAACATTTAGAACAACAATCAACCAATTATAGCTTCTAAATTTCGTTAATAAGAACTCTTTCTTGCTAGAAACTAGATAAATTATACTTCCCGGTTGATTATCACACCATGGAGGCAAAACAACTTCATTTACAGGATCATTAATGATAAAGCAATGGAGTGAGTATAAACTAGCTATTCTTTTCAGAATACTGACCTTATCGTGTTGAAGTTTGATACTATAAGCGATTCCGATATGAATTTTGGAAAGAAAAAGTGTTTTGATGAGAGATTCAACTCCTGGCTTTAGTGAAGATACATTTTTATCATCAAAATCTCCTTCAACAAAGAGTACTGATTCATCGAATATCACACCTTTGACTAAACTCATATCTGAGATTGAATGCAGCACTACAAAATTACAATTAAAATGTGAAATAGTTATGATTAAATCAAAGACATTATTAGAAACAATGCATGTTTTTGAAATTGGGTTTATGGTGTGATTGAATTGAAGAAAAGCATGAGATTATTAATTGTTATGATAAAGCAAAACCAAAGAAAAAAATGAAATGGAAAAGACTTAACCCTAAATAGATAGAAGACTTACGAAAGGGAGAAAATGGGGAAGAGCGAGATGCGTCGTGGAGAAGGAAGGAAGGAAGAGAGGAGAATTGCGTTTAGTGAAAGCCAAGTGAAGTGGTTACGGCAGAGAGACGGCTTGAATTGTCATTACAATCCCATCTGAGTTATTACTATTTTCCTTTTTTTTTTTTTTTTTACTTTTATCAAAATAACAATCTTATTCATATTAATCAAGAATCAAAGACGGCGAACTCAAGTGATTAATATAATCCTATAAAATAAATTGTTCAGGAGAACATAGTTCGATTCATGACCTTTATGAATGGTTCAACCTGAATGACTATTTAAAAGATATTTAAAATTTGGGTCTTGTTAACATGTGCATATATGGCACATGATAAGGTATCTTAATATAGAAATTTAGCATTTAATGATACAAGACATTTAATGCTTGAAAAGTTAAAATGCACAAATTCTAAAGCATAATTTCTATTTTTATTACCTTTACATGTGCCATATATGCACATGTTAACATTCTCCTTAAAATTTTAATGAAGATGATTAAAACAACAAAAATTTGCAATTTGAGAAAGCAAAACTCAAAGAAAAACAAATAAAATGGCAAGAATAAAATTATTCGTACACCACTAGACTACTTAACAAAAAAACATCACTCTGCAAATTTGACGAAACATTTATGTATAGTTTAGTATTTTCCTTTTTTTTTTTTGACGCAAAGTATTTTTCTTATTAAATCTATACCTATATATAAAAGAGGATACAAAAAATTTTGGTTTGGACTTTTCATAATACCAACAATACCCTTGACCTTTTTTTATTAGCAATAAAAATATTTTATCTATACCTATATATAAAGATGATACAAAAAATTTTGGTGTAATTTTCATAATACCAACAATACTCTTAACTTATTTTTAGCAGTAAAAATCTTTTAATAACAAACTCACCATAACATAAAGTATGTTTTTTTTTTTTAACAGCAAAAATCTTTTATTAATAAACTCACCATAACATAAAATATGTCTTTTTTTTACATAAGTTTGCATTATAGAAAATATGGATCAGACATACGGACGCAAAACGCGCCTGTCTGGCAGCTAGTAACAATAAAACAAACGAGAGCTACCTGATTTAGGTCTCGGGCCAAAAATGCTCAACCTAATTATTTCATGGGTCTTTCAACTAAAAAGCCCATATCAAATTATGGGATTTGCTTTTTGTAAAAAAAAAATAAAATATGGGATTTGCTTATTGCGCCTCCTAAAATTCCTCACGCGTCCTTAGAAATTACCAAACTAACCCCCGTTTTTTAGAATGCGAGCACTTTTCGCACTCTAAGTAGCGAGTGACAATATTTTTAACTCAAACCCAGCTCTTGTGCCCCCTAGATAGCAAACTCTTTTTTTCATGATTTTTTCATCTAGGGTGACGCAAACGTTGAGTTTGAGGATAAAATATTGTCACTCGCTATATAGAGTGCGAACTGAAACACATTTCGCTATTTAGAATGCGAACTTAGTTTACACTTTTACACTTTAATTAGTGTACCTTATAAAAATGTGAACACTATCTTATATGATATTTTAATTTGCCACTGGAGCGGTTGTGACATTATTGACCAATCACGCACACCGTAATATTGAATCGTTATTTTATGTGATATGATCAAGTTTACATTTATACTTGCAATAAACATGTATCAAGACTACATGAGTCGATAAGTTTTAGAAAAAATAGAAAATTAGGTGATAAATGGTTCACACTTTAACTTGCAAACTATGTTTCATTCAAAGTTATTTCATGAGAGATAATAGAAGAATGGTTCAATTACATAATATATTAAATCACTTTAACTTGCATACATGTTTCATTCATAGTTATTACATGAGAAATGAGAGATGAATGGTTCACAAAATTTTATTTTTATAAGGTTCGTATTCTAGAATACGAATGCAGTTTGCAGTTTACTAGAACGTTTAATTGTTTCTAGTATATCAAGATCTTCAACATCTCAAAATATAACATTTTCGAATCAAACGAAACGGTAAATATAACATTCTTAAAATATATCTTCATTTAGCCACACTATAAATAGGAGGTTTCCCCCAATATGATCGCACCCTCAATTTTCTCACTTGCTACATATTAGCACACTGCCTTACTTTGGTATCAAAGCATCTTTTGCAGTACCCTATTAGATAATATATCAGTGCTTTAATGATGTAATAAACTTTGGTTGTAATTGAATTTTAGACTTAGTAATAATTTAGTTTCTAATAAAATCCTAGCATCCTACAAATAAAAACGCTAAATAAATGTTACATTTGAGTTCTTATTTTTAAAAAAATGTTTAAAAAATAAACGCTAAATAAATGTTACACATTTGAGTTCTTTTTTTTTAAAAAAAATGTTAAAAAAATTTGTACAAATAAAAAGCTAAATAAATGTTACACATTTGAATTCTTTTTTTTTTTTTTTAAAAAAAAGTCCTTTCCAGAGTTGCAATAAAGAAACAAGAAAATTTTGCTTAGTTCGATCGCTTAGCATTATGCATGCATAACTATATAAGTATAATTTAGTTTGTTGTTTCATGTCTAAGAGAGAGCGCGTCATTAATCTTGCCACTAAATTATTCTGAAAAAAAAAAAAAAAACAAAACAAGTGGGATAAAACAAGTGGGAAAAAAAAGATTCTTTCTGCTCAACCACTGCTCAACCAAACGGAGCATAAGTGTCACATATGCACTTACATTATGATGTTAGTACATCAAAACTACTATTACAACACAAAATAGGAAATAGGATAAACAATACATATAATATAAATTAGATGGGGATGGCCCTGGTGACTTTAGGGTATACAACAGTGGCAGGATGACCCATTATTCTGCGACCCTTCCTGTGCTTAAAGACATACACAAGAGCCCCCACCGGCCATTCCACCACCGCCGCCGCGACAAACGCCACAAACCCAAGTGTAGGCCCCACCACCTTACACCTACAAGGGTTGCTTCTTGTGCCACATTGCACGCAAATTGGAACCCCCATTCCAACCATTTTCAATTTCAATCAAAATAAATTAGCTAGAGAGCTACTAAGTATTTTTGTTTGATGCTTAAATTTGTTGAAGTTATCGTTCTTCTTGTGTTGGAGTTTATGGGACTTTGTTTGTGTTCTTAACTTTTATAATGTTTGGGTGTGGTGATGTGTTAATGCTACGTGTCTGCAGCTTAAGATTATTGGTGCACGTGTCGTCACTTTCTTTGGTTGTTTGACACGTGCTTTGCCTCTTTTCTTCCTTGCGTTTTTTGATAAGCTTTTTAATTTTTATAGATACCCAACATACAAGTGACAAGTTCCCACATGATTGCAGTAATAATCAATATATTTTGATGAGAAACAAATGATTCAAGCAAGTTCACATGTCGGCAACAAGTTAAGTACACGTACGCATTCATGCCAAGTTCCGACTTTATTTAAAATCGAATTTTTAGGTTTTTTTATTTTTTATTTTTATTTTTTTTATCTAAAACATTTGATTAAGATCGAATTTTTAAATTATTTGATTTAATATCTTTAAGGATGCGTTTCATATGCAAAATATTAATATTAAATATAATAATATATGACAAAACATTACATTATAATCACGGACGGATCCAGAAGCTAATCACACCTGGAGTCGAAAAATAATAAAATAATAATAAAAATGAATGTAGATTTTTCTATTACACATGTCCGTGTAATTTTTTTTAATGCTATCGTATTATATTTACAAATTTCTTTTTTAATGATGACCGATGACTAATCGCCTCTGGGAAATATGTGGGGCACAAAAAATAAGTTTTTCCCCTCAATCGAATTTTGTTCATACGCAGCAGTCAAATATGAAACTTTTGACCACTTATTTGAGAGACCCAAAACTCTTACCACTCGAAGCAACTAATTTTTTGTTTATTAAAAGGTTGTGTTTTTAATAATTCAACACTTATAATTGTTCGGCAATGTAAATATTTTTACACCGTAAATACATATCAGTTAAATTCTTAATTATATAATGTAAATGATAAATAATAGATATATTTACAAATTATAATATACTAATGGTATGTATATAGATGAGGGGGAGGGGGGGGGGGGGGGGGGGGGGGGGGGGGGGGCTTGGCCACTGCTTGCCCCCTCTAGGTCCGTCCCTGATTATAATCTTTTAAAGTATTGAATAAATTTTGTGTTGTATGATATTTGGTGGACAAAATGTTATTTTGATATTTTAGATAACTTGTATAGAAGATAAAAAGTTGTCTCGTGGTTTAGTGAGACAAAAATTATAGTTTTTGTCCCGTCCATTGGCCCCAATTTGTTTAATACCAGAAATCGTTTTAAAATCAAATACAGCTAAAGTTGTCAATCTAGTCCCTTAATTTTTAGCATATCAAACGTATCGTAAGACATTTCTCATGCACGCAGCTACTAATCAGGTTATTGATTGATTCAAACTTCAATGCGAAGGAAAGTGAAATCTTAATATTTTGGTTAATAATTTGCCTCTTAATTAGTTTCTCATCCAAAAATAAAATGATAGTAAATCAGGTGGTCTCCCAAGCGACATTAAGAGACACAGATGGTGCAGATAAAATAGGATGGCGAGGAACTACTCATCATTTTACGAGTGCTTATGAGTTCAACGGAGAAATGCACATCAAATAAGTGGATCTTGCTTGGTGCAGTGGCTTATTGTGAGATTTAGATGGTCCATATGGATCATTCAAAATATCGTCACTTGTGACTCTCTGCATATTGATTGACATGATTACAATGAGATGAAAATATAACAGGGCCACCCTCATTGTGATTTGTCGCATACAAGAGCTAATTAACATGGATTACCAGACTCAGTTTCAACACACGTGTCCGGAAGACAACATATGAAATTGACTAGCTAATTATTTATGTAAAATTCTTTCGATGATTTGACTTTGGAGACGCCTACACATCTTCAGAGTATCCTCTTTGACGATATTTTAGAAGCTTACATGTCTAAAAATGTGTGTGTAATTTCATAGTTTCATTTTGTTTTCTTCTTTAGACTTTAGCCTCTTCTTGTGAAAAACATCACCAAACTAAGTTTTTTGTTTACTCATGTTTTTTCTTTTTTTTCCTTTTTTAGTTCCTTAACTAGTGCCCCCGGGGCACTAGTTAGCAAAATCCTTCAACTTATACCCAATGAATATTCATAAAAAATATTTATAATGAATAGCGTAAAAACCCGCATTTTGGATATGAATAATTATCCGCAAAAATGGCGGGCATGAGTGTAGGTACATGTACTCAGTGGCGTCTCCGAGTTTTTGGAGGCTCTGTGCGAAATATGAAAGTGGACCTTTAATAAAAAAATCGTAATTTTTTTTTTATAAAAAAACCATCATCGATTTAAATTGCAAATAACATAAAATTATAATCATTCTTGTAATTAACATAAAAAAGATTCATAGTCTAACAATAACAACAAAATACATTATAGCAATTGAAGTAGAACCAAATAGAAAACATTGAAGTTGAACCGATAAAAAAAGAAAAAAAAGAACGTAATTAGCAATTAAAACAATCCAAATAGGACAACACATTATCAAACCAAATAGGACAATAAACATTAAAACATTATCATGTTGAAACTAGGAATCTCCTCTCCACTTTATAGAAATAAAAGAACATCCCTATCAGTAATTAACTTTGGGAGAAAAAGAATGATGAGAATTGGGAAACACAATTAAAATAGAAAAATTGTGATTTTACATTGCAAATTTTAGAAACTCTAACTTGTAAAATTTAGTTTTTACCTTTGTTTCAACTTTAATGGAGTTTTTGAGAATAGAAGGAAGGAGGTTAACCGACGTTAATACCGCCGGTGATGGTGGCAGGTCGACGCCTAGTAGTGGTGAATTAATGGAGTTTTCGAGAAAGAATACGTAGAACGCAAAACGCAATATAAGCTTCTCTTGTTTGCTATTTTTTTTTTCCTTAAGAAAACGGGTTGGACCGGGCCTTACTTCCCTTACAACATTTTCTAACATAAATAATTAATTTTTACATCCCCTAACTTACTAATACTACTACCATATATATTTTTTTTGTGGCCCTCATTTTTAAGAGACCTTGTGCCACGGCCCATGTCGCACATAGGCCTAGGCCGCCCCTGCATGTACTTTAGTACTCACCCCGCCCCATATCCGTCTAATATATATTTATTTATATTATTATATACCAATACATATATACATATATCAATTTTAACATTTTTAATAAAAATATTTATTTATAATATAATGTAAATACAATATGAATATATAAACAAATATATGAACTTTAGCCTGAGATTAATAATAATTTTGTTTATAATTTTCATAATTAAACACCTCTTTGAATTATTTTTAATTCCATTAAAATGTTTACTAGTCATCGGTGAGAATGGACTTCATTATTCACAAATAAACTAATTGAAGCCTTTGCCCAAATGTAACAGCAAAATAATGAAATTCCACAAATTAAGCATCTAATACCTTCATCTTTATTATCTGTGAAAACAGAATAAATTCTCATAAAAGTGTAAAAAGTGTGTTTGTATGCAGCAATGCAAATAAAAAACCAAACATTATAGAGAGTTAACTTAATTAACTTACAACTTATATGCTATTTTATTTTAACACAATCAACATGATCCTTCTTTGAAATGAATACATTAATAGACAAAACCATTATTTCAACTTGAATATATCATTATTAGTATTACTACTTAAATAATTTCATTCTCATGTTGATACCTTCACCATGGTCATATTCTATTTTGAATTTGACTCTGATAAATTTGATAAAAATGGGGACTTGACTCATACATGAACGGTTGTCAAGTAAATGAAAGTAAGGGTACCCTAGAATTATCAACAGGTAAAAAAGGAGTGGCTCATTGCATCCTACAAAAAGTTTAGAATAGTACACTTTTTTAATTCTATTCCCTCTATTAGATTCCTTTCTTAATGTGTTATCCCAAGCTAGGCTTTTCTTATATACAATTATAGCCACATTTTGTTTTTATAAAAAATATGTAGAAGTCAAATATATATGAAAATTCACAAATTTAAATTATTATTTTTAGATGAATCGAAATTGAGCTCGGTACTCAAGATTTACAAGACAAACACATACACTGCGCACCAACCACTTGCCCTAGATTCCAGACTCCAGAGGTTACAAATTTGAATTAATGAATTGAAAGAATATTGATAAATCCAAAGTTATGTCATCTAATTAAAAAAGGCAATGAACACAACTTTCTGTTTCCTCTCCTTTTCACTAGCCTACTACTACTAAATGACATTGTAGGAACTTAGATGTCATTAAATTAAAAGCTTGCTAAAAGGATTGTTTGTCTTTGAAAATTATGGAAAAAATCATAACTAAAAGATATTCTATGACATGTGAAGGCTACAATAAATTAAGGTCCCAATAATAATTGGGTCACATAAGAGGAAGAACAGTGCCAGCTACGTACTTTATTCAAAGTGAATGAGGCATTCTATTCTTTTGTTAGGAAGCTGCATAGTGCAAGGTTAATTACCACTCAGCATATTTTCTATATGCTGTATAACTTAATTTGCTCTATTATACTATTTTAATTTTAATATGGAATAAAGTGTGATTTGGACTTCATGTTAAAATATGATTTGAAACTAATAACTAAATTTTAATTGATCAGCTAGACTTAGAAGGAAAATAGCTAATTGTTAACAGATGAAGTCCTTATTCATTTCAATTTCTTTCATCTGTGATTAAATATAAGTTCTAATTTTTTTTCTTACCACAAGTATCTTACCACTGGACTGTCTAATCTGGTTTGGAGGTCGGTTCTGACATCAAGTGGTTACAGATCCCTCCCGATTGCAGTTGTGGGGATCGAACTGTGGTCCCCCTATTAAATCCAACACCAATCACTACTGGACTAACTAACGATTGTTTTAAGTTCTAAATTTATGTTGCATGAGTTCAGGAGTTTTCATCTTCTTTTATTCTAGTCACTTACATAATTGTGAACTGATATAATAAGCTTTATATGTTTGATGATCTTTTTTTTTTCTGTTGACAGAATATATTTGGTGATCTTATCCCTGATGAAATATCAAAATTAAACAACATGATGGAAGGACAAAAACTAAAGTTCAAGTGATGTATATGAATATCTGATCACCATATCTCATACAAAAGCAAATATTCTTAAGCACCATCAAAAGTATAGGGAATAAGGAACCCAATATATTATATTGACATAAATGCTAGTGGTGTATGGAACATTTGTTATATATACAAAAACTTATACCGTACTCAGAAAATGAAATTTTCTCCCTAAACTCTCCAAAAACTGCTACAAGATTGACCTATTTCTATACCCTCAAATTGAAAGAGTAAACATAAGGTCCACTACATTTACAACAACCACATGTAGTTCACTACCATAAATCCTCAAATACCTAAAGAATTGAACTAACAAAACCAAGTTTTGTTCACCTTTCATATTATACCATAATGGAAATTTCCAAATTGATCAAACATACCTAATGCATGACATTTACTTTTTCTCATCAATCATGCACTTAACATGAGGTAAGAACAATAGAAACTTTCCTACATCATTCTTAACATATTCAATCTCCTTCTCTCACTCTCTTTTATTTCAACACTTGGACTCAAAAGTAGTAAATCTCAATCAAGGACTTATTACTACTCAAGAGAATGGCTTCTCCAACTCACAATTGGAGAACTCAAAAGATTACACTAGTGCTACTTATTATTTGTATTTCATTTTCCTTTTCATTTGAAGAAGCTATAATAACATCTCCAAAGAAGTTAGATTATCCAGTGGTTGGTCAGCCAGCAGATTACACCGAAATCAAGTGTGGATCATGTCCGTGTGGATCTACGTGTGGTGACCAATCTCCTCCACCTCCACCTCCACCTCCATCTCCGCCACCACCTTGTGAACCACCAACACCACCACCTCCTCCGCCACCACCTCCTCCACCATCACCACCTCCTCCTCCTCCCAAGTGCCCTCAAAATTGTAACCCCTTGCTACCACCACCGCCACCGAGGTTCATATATGTGCCGGTGCCAGGTCAGGTAAACCAACCTAAACCATATTGGATATATTATTACTCTGGAGCTGAAAACAGAGTTGGGAGTTTGCTGGTTTTAGCTTTGGGACTATTAATTGCAACAGTATTTGGATGATATCATCATGAAACTAAAGCTAAACTTGTTCAAATAAGTTTCATCTGATTAATGTTCTATTCTCTTATTCTTGTTCACATTTTTTGTATGTGTTTGAATTTCCATGCACTTATTATGTCTGTCCTGGTAACACACAGGAAAATTCAATATGTCATTCATAACAATTCAAAGTTAGCCGTAGTAATTTCTTTTTTTACTAGTACTTGTATATATTTCTTTTCAGTCAAGATATGTAATAATGTATGATGAACATGCCTTTGCAAAAGAAAACATTTAAAACTCCCAAAACCATTCCTACGTTAACACACTTCAACTTTTTCATATCAACACTAACAAGACCTAAATGAGAGAAAAACAAAACATATGCATATTCTCAATGTCATTCACATTGAAGGAATCCTAACCTTATTTCCTATGAAACACAGACAAACGGACACTACATGTCAACACTGATAATATTTTTTTAAAATAGCATAATTCAATATAATCATAAGTGTCGGTGTTATGTTGGAGTTGGACACCGAGCATGTCTGATACCGAGACATGATACCGAGACGCACCTAATCCAAAGAGTGTATTCATGGGTGGTAACCTTTTGTTCATCCTAGCACTCCAATTCCTAAAAGAAGGCCCTTGAGATGCAAGGATATTTAAAATTCTAGTTTTGCATCACATTCACCTTCTTCCCCAGCTGAACTCATTCCAAACACTAACAATATTATGATTCTCACCCAGAATACATGTGAAGGGAGAATGATCCTGGTTGTGGAGATTTCTCTCCAATTGCCTTCTCTAGTGTTATATCTTATGTTACATCGCTTTCTTGAAGGGTAAACTTGTAAAAACAATATTAATTGTTAACAAATTTAATTAAATACTGTTGTGAATTCGAATAGAAAACCACACCAATAACCTTTGATGTGTGAGACAAATGAATTCAAGCAACCAAATCAAAAATGGATGAGCAATTTAAACAAACAAGCTAAAACTACCAAAAGCGATAAAACACGAATAATTGTTTACTCAGTTCGGTCCAATAATGACCTAGTCTGGGGGAGAGAGAGCTCTCCATTCCACTATCGATGAAATAACTTGATTACAAGAGATAATACAAGAGTTAACAAGAATTTAGTAATTCCCTACATTCTACCCTTTTCCCAAATCTCTACCCGTGACCAAAAGATTTACCAATAAGTGTTTCTAAGGCTTTACAATGATTCCCCAAACCCTTTGAGTGACCCAAGAGACAAAACCTAGCTCTCTAGAATCAAAATTGGCTCAAACACCCTAAAAATCACTTTCTCTCTCTTCCTGGCGGCTGCAGAAAAATATAAGCAATATATATACTACAACTGGCACATAGGGCGCAACTTTCTGGCGCATGAGGCGCAGAAGGCAGAGACTGCCCCCAAACCTGCGCATCATAAATTCATAATCTTGTTTCTGGCGCATGGTGCGCAAGTTTCGGCAGCACCACCATTTTTCCTGTTTTCTGCATCATTGTTTTCATGCTTTTCAACATCCAATTCAAAGGCAAATTCAACAATCTCCACCTTGCCATTAAATTGATGGTGGTGCCAACTTCCCACCAACCATCGTGCCGCTCTACAAAATTACACCACCCCTCTTCGGCCCCAGAGTCTACCTCTCTGTTCTCCAGAATGATGCTTGCCTCCAATTGCCCTTGGATTTTTAGGACAACTGTAAGCGTGAGCTGTACAATATCATTAAGATATTCTTGCTATAATTGCTAATAGATGTTGTAGCTAATCATAGGGATCTGATTAGTTGACACCCTATGTATATTATAATTAGGAATATTTGTTTTTCCTTAGTTAGAATATTTCCTATTTTGTATAGTAAGTTGTAACTATATATTCCACCTCTTAGGTGATGAAAGATATACACAAAAATTATAATATAGTAAGTTGTCACATGGTACCAGAGCAGGACCGATCCTGCCTGTAGCTGGAAAACAATCGAACCGAAAGCCGTATTTCGTAGCTACCTTTTTTTTCTCTCTCTCGTATCCCTGTTTAGTTTTTCAACGTAACCCTCCATGGAAACCATAGACAGCCCCACCTCACCCAAACAAATCAACACACCCAAATCAGAGCCCTCATCCATGGAAAAACAAAACTCACTACCTCAAATTATTGTTCACCAAGATAATTCTGTTTTCCCAAACAGTGTTATCCTAGATGAGACCAATTACCCATTATGGTCTCAACTCATGGAAATGCGTATCGGTGCTCGCAACAAAGGTGGGTACTTGACCGGAGAAACAAAAAAACCTGCACTCGGAGATCCTAGCCTTGGATCATGGATTACGGAGAATCACAAAGTAAGAAGTTGGCTGATTGATTCAATGCAGCGATTTATTCGCCTTTCCACTGCGGATGAAATTTGGGATGCTGTATCGAAAACCTTCTACGATGGATCTGACGAAACTTGCCTCTTCGAATTGAATCAACGGTCATTTTCAACCAAACAAAATGGTCGACTTGTATCGACCCATTATAATGAACTTGTTGCTATTTTTCAGGAAATTGATCACAGAACTGTTTCTCAAGAGGGAATTGTTGAAGGTGTAGTCCATCTGCATTCCGCAATGGTAAGGCTTCGAGTTCATATATTTTTGAGTGGCCTTGATTCTGATTTTGATCAGGTTCGTGGGGAGATATTACGAAAAGATCCAAAACTTGACTTAGAGAGTACGTATGCATATGTCAGACCTGAAGTTCAACAAAGGCAGACAATGGGAGGCTCTCGTCCGATCTCTGAGAACGCTGCTATGCTAACCAATCAAACTCGCCATCCTGCTTCTTCGTCAAAGCATCGAAACACTCAACCTACCGTAAAGTCCAACGACTTGTTTTGTACTCACTATGGCGAAACAAATTGAAATTCTGGTACACAATAGACAAGTGTTGTCCACGATGTTCAGACATTTGTCGTAACACTTGTCTTAGCAGTAAGAACAATAAAGCAAGACATTAAAAATAGATACTGAAAAGCATAAACAACACACATAATTGTTAACCCAGTTCGGTGCAACGTCACCTAATCTAGGGGATACCAATCTAGGAGGAAATTCACTATCAACAGTATTAATTCAGAGCTAAACTCCCCTGTTTACAACTCCTCACTTAATCCCTACGTAATGCAACTTCTACCTAGGAACTCCTAGATATGAGACCCCGTCTCACTCCCCTCAACCTTACAATAACAACAGAATGGAGACACTCTCATTGACAAAGATGAAGACACACTTCAATGACATTAACACCTAGCCAACGACTAAGCTCACAATTTGGAGTTGCTTAAAAGCTTCCTCCAAGTACAATTCTCAACTCATTACCTACAGGTTTCTGAGTGAGGACATAATGACCATCTCACAACCCGAGTGGTTCACTTTACACCAACTCTCCTAGAGAGTGGCTTAAAGACATGAAACCCTTAAAAGACTACATCTTTGATATTCTATTTTAGCTTCAGTATAAAACAGGGTTAAGAACACCCTTTATATAGAAGAAGACTAGCTTGGGCTTCAAGACGAAATTAGGTCTTCAAAATTGCAACAGCAGCAAATATATTTTTGAAACAAATATTATATTTTCTAAAAGTTATTTTTTTCCTTTAGAAAATAGAACTAGGGTTCGGCTGCCTTCAGAAACAATGGACCACGTGCGCCTTGTTGTATAAGTCACCACGAAATAATTCTTCCAGCAAATCTTCAAAAGATTGAATATAAAACAATAATGCTAGCTGGCGCGCAATCAGTCACACAGGTGTTGTTCCAATATGTACGTACATCTGTCTCAACACATGATGTATGCACATATGTCTCAACACTTGGCTAAAAGATGTTTTTGCAAAATGTAGCCAACATACAAAAACCCAACACAAATCATTCAAAGTAGTGATGTTATGAAATCATTGGTTATCCTGAATGGTGGGATTTTACAAAGAAACCAAGAAAGAAGATTGTTGGGAAAGCTATGGTGACCTCTACACAGGAGAACGAATCCTCACAACCAACAGCAAATGTTGCTCACTTAGATATTGTTTTTTTTTTGAAGAAGCTAAATTAGCCCACCCAAATTGGCGCCAGAGAGAATCGAACCTCAGACCTCAAGAGGAGCACACTCCCAGGTCCCAAGCCAATACCAATGCACCAACCCAAGTGGGTTTTCTCACTCAGGTATTGTTGGTAAGATATATGTGGCCAATGCATGCAAGATGGAGGTTCCAAAAGCTTCTTGAGTGATCACCAAAACACAATTGTCACATGAGCATTGAAATTATTGCATCACACATGACATAAGATACTAAGTGCAAAGATCATGACACACTTGTCATATCACTATTGGACTACACATGATAGGCCCACACATGCTTATAGGTGTCAAGAGATGATTGACCATGATGGATTAGGGTTCTTAAAGGAGTTAGGGTTTCTAATGACATCATGCATGATGTCATCCAATTAGGGTTGCAACTTCTATCTTTTATAGTAAGTAAATATAAGAATAGATTAACATTTTGTGGTTTTTATTACGATCATTTCTCTCCCGACCCCCCTCATTTCTTTTATACCCCCCAAAAATCCAATTTTGTCCCTTGCGGTTTGAAAATTTTTTGCCAAAAAACTTCGGTTTATATTCACCGAAGCCAAATATAAGACCATTACGGTAACTGCGAACCGAACATTAGCGTTTTCGGTACACAGAAAACGAACGTCAGCTTGTTCGGTACCTGCGAACTGAAATGTCATAGATTTCGGTATGTTGGTCGCTGGAATTAGGCCATTTTCGGTAGCAATTTACCGAAATAATTGTTTCGGTACCTGCGAACCAAAATGTCCCAGATTTCGGGAAGTGGTTACCGAAATTTATCAGCATGTCATATTATTTCGGTTCGTATAAACCGCAGTACCCCCCAAGGACAAAAACGGAAATTCAGGGAGTAGAAATGAATTGAAGGGGGTTGGGAGAGAAATCATCTTTTCTTACACTAGACGTAATGGGAATAAGGCAGTCCATACCTTGGCCCAATTAGCCATGACCGAGTCCAACCATTTTTGGATGGAAAATGTTTCGCCATCTATTAATTATTCATACCTATTGTTTTATTGGACATGATCCATTAATAATATTTTTCTTACCCCTCCCCTTTCATCAATTGGCTTCGTAGAAAAATTTACTTCCTTCAACACCTCCAAAGCGAATAACTAATGTGATGTAGTCATGGTTGTCGCTATTGGTGCTCAGGTACTTCGCATCGTGTAAGCGCCCACCAAAAGTGAAAAGGGAGAAAGTCGCGCATGCACAACAGCGATTGGGCTCCAATCCCTTCTCAACTTGTGTTTTTGTTGTTAGTTGGTGAGGTCAAAATGTGATTGTAAATTCTGATTTTTAAATAATTATATATTTTTTTTAATTAAATATTTATTATTGAGGGCTGCAGGCCGCCAATAATGTATAACAGCTGACCAAGCATTATTGAGGGTTGCAGACCGCCAATAATGATATTGAGGGTCTTGGGCCGCCAATAATGCTTACTAGCGAGCGTTTTTATGAGGGTCTAGGGCCGCCAATAATGCATACATTATTGACGGATTTTAGCTCTTCTTGGAGGCTTTTGGCCCTCAATAATTCATTTTTTTCTTGTAGTGTTTCTAACCCGACCTCCCGCCTTTCTTTTCTACCCCAAACTGACATTTTTGCCCTCTGGGGTACTTCGGTTTATACGAATCAAATTTTTTTTCCTTGTTTAAAAATTTCAGTTAATATAAACTGAATTTTTCATACAATTTTTTTTTTCTATGTAAAAAAAAAAGAGCAGTCAAAATGTACAACAAACAGAAGCAATTCAGCAAAACTTACAAAAATGAAGAGCATAAATTTGCAGCGTAAATATCATACATATTTTTAATGCAAATTGAAAAACACGATTAGATTGAAACATATGTGATAGCCATCAAAACTAAGAAACCCTTAAACTCAAATAACAACTAAACACCGACACAGAAAAAATGGAAAATAAAAAAAAGAAATGAATATGAAAAGAAACAAATGAACATTCCCAACCCTATTTAGGGCCTAGGTTTTCTTTGTAATAAAAAAGAAACACTAGGCCCTAAGTAGGGTTGGGAACAGGTCATGCTTTGACAGGTATGAGCCCGGCTTACGATTTTTCTTCAAGTGTAAGCCTGGCCTACGGCCTATCAAATGTTTTTTTTTGCCTGACCTGAGCCTTTTTAAAGTCTGGCCTGACCTTGTAGCCTATTTAAAAGTTTGTGTTACATAAAGGCCTCTATATAGTCTTTTTAAATGGGTCAAACAAGCTTAAAGCCTATTTCACATTTATAGTTTTATAATTTCTACAATATTAAAAAAAAAAACTAATAAAATGATTAGAACAATAATTAAAAGCTAATAAAATAACTGATAACTCTGTTATTACACACTAAAAGTAACTTAATTCAAAGGATTTTGAATGACAATGGTTCTAAGCTTTGGAATAAATGAGAAATTGCATTGAAAATAGAAGAGAGTTTGTGTCACAATAAGAGAGGTTTTGTTGATGTATTGAGACTTTGTCATTGAGCAGCATGTATGTTATTAGCAAGTGGCTCTCAATTCAAAAGGCTACTTGGTGACCATTTGTCTTGCTGCTACATGCGTTTCACGTGAGCAAATATTAAGTGCCACACAGCTGCTTGTTTCTTGCCTTGATATGCTCCTGCTCAAGGTTGTCAGAATCGGACCGGTCATCGAACCGACTAGCTCACCGGTTTAAGGTTCAATTGGTCGGATCGGGTTCAATCGGGGTCGAATTGTTTTTAATTAAATATATATTTTAATTAATATATAAATAAAAATATATGAATAATTGCTCACATTAAAAAGATAAAATATCACAAGTCAAAATAAAATAAAATTTATAATTCAAACCAAATGAAAAACATATGAAAAACAAAAATATTTCCTATTCCTACGACGTAGTTGTTTTGTTTCAGATTTTTTTTAAAAAAAAAAAAGGTTAAAACGACGTCTTGCCTGTTCTTTTTTAAAAAAAAAAAAAACTGTAAAACCGCTTGAACCGCCCGGCCAGTTCGCCGGTTCACGCGTTTTTTTGCCGGTCGGTTTCCTATCCGTTTTTTGCTCAAAACCGAACCGTTTTCATGACCGGTTTACGGTCCGACCGGTCTGTCCGGCCGGTCCGATTTTGATAACCTTGCTCCTGCTTCTTGCGCATAACGCAATTGATATTCATTTTGCCAAGTGGGTTGCTGTCTCTTGCGTTAAACGCAAGACTTGCTGCATTAAACGCAGCTGCTGCCCTGTTTCTACTATATAATGTAACGGATAAATAGATTCTAAGGACGAAACCGATAGAATCAAGTCTCAAGAGTAGGGATTCCAATTATCTAGAATAGAATCCGGTACCAAAGAGAGATTATGCAAAACATAATATTGAATGAGAAAGGTTTTTAGAGAAGAAGATAATTTGTTGAATATTGATTGATTGATTAAGTTTCAAATGAGGCACAATGCCTTTAAATACAACCACAAGGGCAATAAAGTAAAATGACATAATATAAACTATTTATTTAAAATAAACTATTAAACTATACTTAATTCCTGTCACAATACCCTCCCCTTCAAACATCCTTGTCCTCAAGGATGAACAATCACAAGTGCCGTGTTTAAGAGGCAAGGCTTTCCATTTGATTAAAACTTTAGCATTTCGAACATTTCCCTTGTGAATCATTTTCCTATGCAAAACAGCCACATATTTTCTTCTTTGACGGGCTTGCAGAAAGCTTTGGGTAGTGGCAGATGCAAAATAGACATTTTCAATATCAAGAAGTGGTTCATCAATAGTAAGAGTTGCCTTTACACATACATCCCAATTGACAAAGTGAATAAATTTATCCATCTTCCATAAAAACCAAGGATGGTAATGATAGGCTTCGTGTTCATGAACAATAGTAGCAACACTCATAACTAGAGCTTCAAAGTTTGGCCACCCAATAATGTGCAAAAAGGCTAGATTAAGTATTTCATAAAAATTGTCATGCATGGAATCTACTGTAAGAGAAACTTCAGAGCTCAAATTGAGAACATTTTCATGTATTAGAATACTTATCACCTTCATGAGTGGATAATTCGAAACTCTAACCAAACCCTCCAAATCAGAACTATAAACACCAGCTTTAGAAACAAAACCAAATATTCTGACCCCTGCACTATCATCAAAATAACAGTGAATATTTGCGAAAACAGAACTAGGACCATCATAAAAAAATTCACTGCAATAACTGCAAGTGTCAGCAAGTTGTGGTTCAGGTGGCAACACTTCTGGAACCTTGATGCATAATCCATCTAGTAATGGTCCAGTTACCTTTGTTTTTCCACACTCAACAGCCTCCATCACATGTTGGATTGAATTCTTCTGTTTAGCAATCAGTTTCTCACATGCTCTTTGAGTGGACACTTGAAGCTTTCTCTGGAGTAAAGAAATAAATGCAGCTTGCAGCATGAAATTTGGAAGACCAATCCACTTAACCTCTTTCAAAACCTTAATTTCTTCAATTAGAAAATTCTTTATAGGATCACTTTCAGCACAGTTTTCATAATTACTTTCATATAGATTAAGCATTTCCAGCAACCAAGCGGCACAAAGCATGTGCTTGTCATCAAAATACTCTTGAAAATCACTAGGGGTAGTAGGCATCCTATGCATGTCTTTGAACAAATCAAAAGCAACAAACTGATCATTATTCATGCACCTGTTGATGATTGCACTCCAAACAGTTGGTAGAGAAGTTAGAGAAGTTATGTGGCACTTTGGCATTTCATCAAACAGTTGGAGGGAAGTTTGTAAGATTGAAAAGTGCTTTCCGGTGGTGACCAACAAAGACAAATTGAGGGACGACATTGGAGTGACAACCCTGTCGGGTGGTTTCGGTGGCGGTGGGAGCTCACAAATGTGGCTCAGAGGTTGGAAATCTCTGCCCGTAAGGAGAACAGAGTGTGACAGTGGTTGGTTGAATGACATGAAGTGGGAAGTCTCTATGGTATCAGATACAGGATCAACACTAACCTGACGAGGTGAGAATTTGGCACTACTAAGGATGTCGTAGCAGGGAAAAGAAATTGCAGAGCTTGTTGATATGTCAATGGCCGGAAGAACCATTTCCTCTTGTTCACCGACAATTATCGGGGCTGGCTCAATAGAAATGACATCTACAGATTGAGATTGATGGAAGTGTGCAAACTCGTCGTCGACAACGTTCACCGCTACTTTCGACGTGTCATCATCATGCGCAACACTTTCTTTGTGACAATCGATTTGAAGATTATTGTCCTCTGAGGAAGCTTCAGGTTGAAATTTCTCAGACAAACCCCTTTCGACTTCTTCATCCATCTCTATAACTTTGTATCGTATGCCTTTATGCTTCAATGCATGATCTACAGTAAATGGTTCATTGCATACAAAACATAAACCCCTTTCCATCTTTTCTTCAACTTCAAGTGCGCTCAGAATTTTCAAAATTTTCATGGGATTATCGTTAGTAGCCATCAAAAACGCTGAATTGAAGGCTCAAGATACCAATTGTAACGGATAAATAGATTTTAAGGACGAAACCGATAGAATCAAGTCTCAAGAGTAGGGATTCCAATTATCTAGAATAGAATCCGGTACCAAAGAGAGATTATGCAAAGCATAATATTGAATGAGAAAGGTTTTTAGAGAAGAAGATAATTTGTTGAATATTGATTGATTGATTAAGTTTCAAATGAGGCACAATGCCTTTAAATACAACCACAAGGGCAATAAAGTAAAATGACATAATATAAACTATTTATTTAAAATAAACTATTAAACTATACTTAATTCCTGTCACATATAAGCAAATTCAACTCAGTTTTGAAGGGGACGAAATTTTGGAGCTAAATTGGTTCTTTCTAGCTGAGTTCAAGCATCAAGAAGGTGGATCCAAGCAAGAATCAAGTGTGGAAATACATCCAATTCCTCTTGTCATGAAGATTGCAATTGTTTTCATCCATGTAATTTCCTCTATCACTATGTTTAGCTAGATTCTTAGATTGAATTTTTAGGTGATTCTCATGTAGTATGTTTGAACCATGTGAGCTTGATTGTATACAATTGGATTATAATCCAGTTTCAATTGATTATTCTTTGCAACTAATGCTTCACATAAATTGACGAAATTGTGTGATGAACTTAATAATTGATTTATCATGAGATGAAAATTAGTTATGGACCTAGGAATGATTGAACAATTGATAATCACTTTAGAGATTTAAGTTTATTGATTGTGATTTAGTAATCAATGCTTGTGAAACTAGGTGAGTAATTCATGAGTATATAATATGATTCACCAAACAAATTACTATGAGATGAACCGAAAAGATCCGATCGCCCGCCAACCGTTCGATAAAAGTCCAATATTCGTTTTCAACAAATTCTTATAAACAAATCTCCCCAATTATTCTTTTATTTTCTTTTAAGCATTGGTTTAGTTGTTTTTGATCAAAGTTAAAGTCAATCCTCGTGGACACGATATCTTAATTACTACTCGACGATAATTGTATAATTGCAATTTATCTATCAATAACCCTATACACTATAACTTATAAGTTAGCAAAACACTAGATCTTCAAATCCAGATTTTTCAAGTGTAAGCAAAACAAATCTCTAAAATCCAAGTTACAAAGTCTAATTTCTAATTTCTATTTGTGAATTGTGCTGTGAAATATTTTGTCTAAATAATATATTTTTTCTTTGTAAAAACAAAAAACCAAATATATTTTCTCTAATGTTTTGTATTTATATAAATAATGTTTTTTTATAAGATATAAATAATAATATTATATAAATATAAAAAATAATTATTAAATATAAACAGGCCGGCCTACCAAGCTTTGTAGGCTTTTTTAGAAGCCTGAGTCTGACCTATTTATGTAAATAGACTCTTTTTAAAACCTGAACCTGACATTTTTAATAAACAGGTCAGACCAGGCCGAAGGCCCCTGTAGACAGCCTAAGAAGAATTTAGTTTTAGATTGTAGAGAAAAATAAATTCACGAGATATAAAACGACTTAAATTAATATTCCAATCTTTTTTTTATTTATTTTATATTTCTAATTAATCAATCAAACTTTGTCAAAATAATAATTAATCAATCAAACTCATGTTGACCAAGTGTTTCCACCCACTAAATTTTTCAATATTAATGATCTTCCAATATTAACACATTACAACAGTTCATATTAGGGACTCTTCATTTCACTCCCATTTCCAAAAGATGTGGCACCGGCACTGACACTGACGCAGATGTTAAAAATTCATTGTAATTTTGTTCGCCCAGCCAGTTCGGTTCTACAATTCTGAACTCTAGTGTACCTAAACCAAAGAAAAAGTTCAAATCTGATCAAGCTAATTGAGCAACAATTCAGTATAGTTTCATGCAGTTTTTTGTGATAACCTTACAATTCACAGCCACACATGCAGTTCGGTACCTTTATGACATTACGATGCCATGCTAATGTTTCTGGATTAAACCGCAACTCCCATGTAGGCCAGTAGTGGAAATCTGGTTTCATCGTCAGGAGTTGTGGATTTCCATTGAGTTGAACTGTTCTTACCCGAACAAATTCCGCATGCTCTAGTTCCTGACAAACATTCATGAAATAATTACAATACTATATGGTTAGTACTTGATAAAAGTGTGAAGCCAAAACCGGGATGCCTTGTTATGAAACAGAAGTGTTAGATCATGACAACAATTACAATACTTGATGAATATGCAAATCCCCCGGTCTTAAAAAACAATAGCTTGTGGAAGAAAAAGTCCGCCAACACTTTGAGGCACATCATAACATTAAACAGTTCGACAAATTCCGTACATGCATTTTTAAGCTAATAAGTAGTAACTCAAACCTACATTTATTCTCCATCATATAACATTGAACCCTCCTAACCACAAATGGAGCTATGTACACGCGTCATTCAGTGTAGTCTATTCAAAATTACTGTGTCGTCATGTCATACTATATATAAGCTCTAACTAGGAAGAAAATAAAGGTAACGATGCATATAATCCATGCGTAAAACATTCCGTACCTTTGTAACATCAACAAAAGAATCTAGATCTGGAGTTGGTTTTCCATTAATTTCAACTACCCACTTTACAGCATACAGACCATATCTATGTCCAGGACTCCCATAAAAGCACCTGTGAATTCGACAAATTTTGTAAGCTGATGCATAGTTACACAAGAATGCAATGCAAAATGCTGGTGAAGTCCATGAAGAGACAAAATGAAGTACTGTCCTGGAATTAATCTTTCAACCCTCTCCCGATTTTGTGTAGACTCTTGATTTTTAAAACATTGGTCCTTGAAGCTAATTTCACTACTGTTTTCTACAGAAGCTAATTTAATAATATACGAATAGCTATTATTTAAAAAACTCATATTTATAGTAACTTGCTAGATGTTTTTAATATTTCTTTTTCTGCAAGTGTTTCTTGAGGAATTTATCCAATCTGACTCATAGTCTAAGTTAACTTCCTAACGATAACAACGCCAGTAAGCCTTAAACAATTTTATGCGCATTATGAACATCCTGCAATGCTGCAATTCATTAATCATTACTTAACACTGGTCGAGAATTAAAAATTTGCGTGCAGAAATTTAAACTTGTACCTTGCCACATATACACCGCGACCCTCTTTTGGAAGAAATCCAAGAGCACGTACTGCTAAATGTGTATCTTGAACTATACAACCACACCAACAAACTGCACGAGTTGTGCCATTTCCATCCCTAACATCTGTTCCCACAAGAAGTTCAATCTCTCGTCCCTAGACACAAGCATACAAATCAGTCATAAAGGTATAACCCATGTGCTTCAATAAATAAGACAAATTTTCTAAGCAAGATCTACGTACTCTAAATCAGAGGACTACGATGGTAAATATTTTCAATGTACCTGCCGCAAAATAGTCATCTGAAGCTTGCCATCATTGGTATTAGATTGATCTAAAGCTTGGCAAGCATTTTCAATGTCACGGAAGCATGTGACTGGTTCATTATTGATTGCTAAAACCATGTCCCCTTGCTCCAAAAGATTTTCAGCCTTTGATCCAGTCCAACAACCCTCAACTTGTAAAACCTGTCGTCTTATTGGGTCTTTGTTAACAAGTGCCTGCAATAATTTGACCGAAAACCATTAATAGAAAATCATGATAATTGCAATGTCAAAGCTAGTTCAAGTGTAAGCAAAATCAAACCAAGCAACTAACAAGAAAATGTAAAGAGGAACAAAAGGTTGTAATTCATTCAATTAACAAGATGTTCCCCTCTCCAATAAGCCATTTCTATTTGTAGGCAGCCTGAAATTGCGCCTAACTATCTCTCTAACTCACTAACTAACCTCTTAACAGTAACAAAACAACAGAAGGGCTTGAATCTGGTTCTAGAATCAGGGAAAACAAAATCTAAAAAATTTCTTTGGACACACAACATCATAAAATAAAATAGAAAGGAAACAACTTTGCATTCATTAAATTGCTAAAGAGAAAATAGTTCTAAAATATTATACATGAAAAGAAAGAAAGTATTCTAAAGTAAAAATGCAAAGCAATAAAGGAATATCCATACCTTAATGCGAAGATCACTTAGTCCTAAACTACGAGCCTTGGAAAGTAATTTTGGTTTAAGTTCAACTTCTAAAATTCTCACTTGTGGCATAGGTCTTTTGACACCATTTATGAGAAGATGTGGCCCATTTCCACCAGATATGATCTTGTCCAGGACCTGGCTTATAGCATAAATCGGAATCCCCTTCGAAAACTGAAAATATCCTGCACCTAATTTCATCTGAAACAGGACAATTTGGCATTCACATAAATAAATGGAAAGTACATCACATAATGGGAAGGACCTATGAAGCTCTACTGTGATAATGGGACAGCTATCGGTATACCACATAATCCAATTCAACATGATCGAACTAAGCATATTTTGGTTGTTAGACACTTCATTAAAGAAAAGCTCGATAGTGGGCTGATTTGCATCACAAGAGCAACTTGTATCCAACGTAGAATACCTATTCACCAGCTTGAGGGGGAGTGTAGGAAATAGCAACAATCATGTATGTTTCCTATTGAAAATAACTTTAGATCTTAGGTTCATGTATGCTTAGATTCATCTACTTGAGGAGTTTAGGGAGTGTCACTTGTATTTATTTCTCCTTCTAAACACAACATGTAATTTATGGAGTGTATATAAAATATCATTCATGGTTGCTGAGTACTTTACTCACTCAAGCACATTCTCAAAATATCTTCTCCCCATCAAATTTGAGGGAATTTTATTTCATCTGTGTAGCATTATTCAATCACATGAATTAATCTTGTTTAGTCTTGATTGAACAGCCTAATTAAAAAGCTTAAATACATGATTGATTACTGTATTATTTTGATTTAACTACTAAGATTTGTGATTCACTTTTATAAAATCCATAATATTTCAAAGCAGTTAAAAGTCTTCTTAGTTAATACTAGAATTGTTGAAAGTAACATAGGATCATGTAAGTAAGACTAGATCCATGAAAGCTAGGATCCATGTAAATAGGTGCTCATTTTATGCTAGAGAATGAACTCTCCAGTCTAGCAAAAATAATATAGATGTTCGGAAAAGGATTAAAATGTTTTTATTTTAATGTCTCTACGAAATCATTTTTATCATCCATTGTACTTTAGTGTTTTCATATGTTGGGCAAACAAGAGAATAGCAGGCAAGAACCTGAGTACAGAAGACTCCCCATAAAGATCGAACCCTTCCATGTTCATCTGTTAGCACACCCGAAAATGAATTACCAATTTCTGTATTCAAACACACGAAGAGTAAGACATTTATCCAAATGAGTAAAATCTTGGCTAAAAAAATGAAAACATCCAAATTTACCAGTATCAAGCTCAATAATTTCCATATTGGTCGCTCTGTAAAGTGGGTAGCCTGAAGATGCTATAGTTAATGAATTGCAAGAATTGGTAACAACTGATTTCCTAGAAGTTGCTTGAAGGCTTGTAATTAAGCCCACAAGGTAAACAGAATCTCCTCGACATAATGCCGGCTCTGGACAAGAAAATGTACTGATATTTTGTCAATATAGATAAATATGAAAGTTAATATCAAAGTACAAAACTATCAAGTATCTAACTGCAAAGATAAATTGCGATAAGTGTACAAGAAGTTAACCATATCCACTTTTATCATGCTACCGTCACTGGTAAGACCAGTTTTACTTGACAGCAAATCATAACCCTTCTATTACTATTCCTAATTTCTTTTTATTTTAATCGCAAGGGGTAACAGTTAGCTTTTCTAAATTCACAGTCAATATATAGATAGTAATATTTAGAAGTCACTGAGAATGAAACATGTTCTACATCATCAAATGTGGATCTAATAAAGCCACTTTTCAACAGTCTAAATTTAAGAAATGACATAGTAAAACCCACCTGGAAGTAACTCTGCCGCACGAACTGCTGAAGCTCCAGCAGGTCCCAAAGCAGATGGATTATATGATACGAGAGCAAAATTGTGAACAGGATGGACAAATACCACCTGCCATCAAGAAAGAAGAAACCAAGCTGAAGAAAGTCTATGTTCTTGTTTATTCATTTTAATGATTTTATATTATTAGAGACCAATTCTTTAAGAGAAAGTTTTACCTCTCCAGGAATTTCAACTGGGAAAGCAGCAAAAGTTAGCATCACTTCAGAGCAAGATACTGCAACAGTATTCTTGTCAACTGCAACTAATCCCATATCTTGAGTGTGATATATTATGACTCCAGTTCCAGAAGAGCGCTGTGAAACAACACCATCAAGCATACCAGATGGAGGAACTTGAACCTGACAATGGAAGTAATTAAGAATCATGGGAAAACCAGCAAGTCAGTACCATTGCCACACTACAGCTTTAAGCAAGCATTAAGACCTAACTTGTACAAGGGGTTATAAAAATATTTAATACAAACAGAATTGCCCAGAGGAATGAATATAGACACTGAAATTCTACAGTTATGCCAAGTCAAGCCAATGATCAGAATTGTGATAAATTTCAAAAACTACCTCCAACATCACAAGAGTAGACTTAACCACACGTTCAATGACCAATGCATTTGCTGTGGCAGATGATTTTTTTAGCTTAGTTTCTTCATAATTAGTTCCCTTGCTAATGAAACCATCAACCAACTCCTGATGGTTACCTTCAGACACATCTCTCCCACACGCAGGCTCACCAGTTAGTGAAATTGGATAACTGGCCAGATTTCCAACATCTTTAGTCGCAGATGATAGAAAAAGGGAATCAGGCTGAAAAGCAGGCGTAGCAATCCATAGGCCAGTACTGTCGTCCCGAGTGTATATCTGGGGAGGTGCATACCATTCATGGCGATCAACCGTCACCGACACCAACTGCAGTCATCAGACAATGAACCTCTAATACAAGTTTTACATCAACATGAAATTACTAGTATATGCAAATATACTACATTTATTTATATCATATATCTTGATTGGATAACCTTACCTTCCTTCGATGACAATCCACATAGCTTATATACTCCAATGGCACTTGAGCACCCCTTGATAGCTTAGACAGAACTGAAATTAGTTCCTCCAGGCAAGATATTTCTTGACCAGCAAATTTCTTAATTATCGCATGGCGAGGAACTCCTGCTTTAAAAAATATATATCTGCAAAAGGTAATTGTCACATGTTCAACAAATCACATACCAATATTGTTAAATAAACAAAACAGCACAGATATCTTCTCCCTCCAGCAACGACCATTGTGCATGTGCATGACTCAAGTGATGCTAGACTTAAAATTATTGGCAAATTTTTCAAGTAATTAAATTTAACAATTTCACAATACATCAAGAAATAATACTATAGAGTTTCTAGAGAGAAATTAGGGGTTTTGGTTACACAATGTTTGAGTGCCACACCCCCTCTAGTAGGGATCTCTCCTCCGCCATGGGAACTTATCCTCTCTCCAGAATGGAGTTTGCCCCCTCCCCTGTCTGTAGAGCTCATTGGCTATGAGAAATTGGGATTTTACTATCTTGAATTGGATTTTGGTAACTTTGCATGTGAGGAATTCTGCCATCAATTAAGGTAATAATCATCAAGCTCTCACCTATTCCTCTGATGTTTTGTTTAGGTGTGTTATGAAAACTCACTAATTTATATTTTGGAGCACTTGCATGTGAATTTCTTGTGGTCAAGGAATCATGGGTTGTGATTGGAGCTGTAAACTTGTGTTTAAAATATGCTACTGGTTGGATTTTGAAGAAACAGAGGAGTTAGAATAAATAAAAGAAAAGAAGGAATTGGATTGGTAATGGAAGAAAAACTTTCTGCACTTTTGAGTTTGGACCTGTCTTCAGTAATGAGTCATATCTGACAAACCGTAAATCCGTTTTGAATAATACTTACATGTCTGGAAAGCCGACAAAATTCCCGTCGTCTTGGTGCCAACCACGTATAATTTGGATCAATATTGAGGGCTGGGGACGCCTTTGAAGTTGGAGCTCTAATGCAGAATTATGCAGAAAATTTTGATTATGGGTTTATAGCATTTCACTTGCAAATTATGCGTTTCGGCGAGCTCTTGAAGTGTCGCTAATATTGTTCAAGCTTCTTTTCAGGTGGGTTCCCTTAGAGCCTTAAACTCTACTTAGTTTAGTATCTTAGTTTCCCCAAATCAAGAATATGTATGACAACACTAGTTTAGAAAGTAAGTTAAAGATATTCCCCAAAATTATGATGCATGATAACATTAAGGAATTTAGGATTATAATGTGTGTGAGGTGGATTAAATCCCCAAGTCCACCTCTACTATGAATGATGGATATTGGTTAATGACTATGACCGGATGAATATGGTTTGTAGGTGACAATTTAATGAATTTATATAGAAAATGCAAAGCAGAGTACTGAATTGGTGTATTCGTTAAGCGATAATTAACTTCGCTAGGAGAGCATAGCAGAACAGTACCCTGCATATTTACTACTTTTCAAACTTAGTCACTTGTTTTAAACCCTTACTCATTCCGGAACCTTTCCGTAGACACTATACTAATATACTATATTTATAGCATCAAACACACTTTGGGAAATTACCTATCAGGAGTCAGGACAAGTTAAAAATACCCTGGGAGGGAATTCATGGGCAGGATAACAATCAAGATAATTAAGTTAAGTTAAGAAAGTCAGTCAATCATGGTGGTTACTTATGTACCACGTTATGGGATTCGAGGAATCCAATCATGTTACGATTGTGAGCATCATGTCGTGTCGATGCGTATAATCACCGACGACGGATATGTCAGGCCTCTGAGATCGGCTCACCTCAGAGTGTCTTAGTTATGTTAAAATGAACAAGATAATTAATTTGTGTTACATCTTTATATTATTATGTTTATGAAATCATGTTATGAAATTATGTTAGAGACTGACAATCAGGATCAATGAACTTTTAGTTCATCGGTTGCCCCCGGTGTAGACACCAATAGTAACTGGTTAGTAGGAATCCACTGATACGAAGTGTCTGTTCTCATCGCCCACTTATTTGATTTCAGATAAACAGGTTGATCGAGATATCATGGTCTGCAAGCATGAAGTTCAGATACTTGGATTATGCTAGTTGAGGTGACGTCATGATATCTTATATTTTGTATAAGATTTAGTTTCTTTATGTTTTCAGTTGTTAGCTCAATTTAAGTATTAATCTCTTGGATTTTGTAATCCTATTTATGTATTCGGACGATATGTAATGAAAATTTAATGTTTCCCGATTTAGTTATGTACACTCTTGTTGTTATTCTAGATAAATTGACATGGGGTGTTATATCAACACACTTATCACTTGTGGAAGAAATTTGCTTGGATTAAGTTGCTCTATTGGTTTCGATTTTCTTATATACTATAATATATACTTCAAACCTTATATTTAATTACTCTCGATCCGACCTTGAATCGCAGACTAGTCCAGTTCAATGTATGATCCGATGTTAATTACTTTGCCAGTGACAATTGCAATTTGCAACAGCTGCTAAAACTTTCTTTACTATGTATATCATAAAAAATTAGATACACAATGATATATGTGATAAATGATTGAATGATTGTTTAGTTCCTTATATATAGAACCTACATTTTTAATAATATATAAGCCTCTTAATATTATTGCTCCCACTAATTAAATTTTCAAGATCCACACTAATTTATATCAAACAATTCCACTAATCTGGTACTAGTTATAATTTTGATAAGTTGTTAACCTATAAATACAAACAAGTACCCAATATTTTGTGACATATGGAAGTAAAGTATGGAATAATCAAAGTTTCTCTAGGTATACATACCCTGGTTCTGCCACATAAACAAGACCACAATTGAATCGGAAGTTTCTAGCCTGCATTAAAGGTGATAAACATAACCACAATGAGAAAGTTAACATAGAAAACAAAAGAAATGTTTGACCAGCTTTTTTCAGAGCTTATACAATATAAATTAGGTTTTATACTATTTTATAAGTTCACATTAGTGAAAATTGTAATTTTATAAGCTATTTTATCATAAACTACCTTGCCAAACTTATAATAATATATTTTTGACGTAAAACTTATATATAAAAATTGCATAAACTGTTTGCATAAGCTCTAAAAAAAGCTGTGTCAAACCCTAAATATTCAAGATTGAATAACCATCTTCTTCGGACTCATAATTAAATGCAGGCAAAACGAAAATCATATTCAACTAGTATTTTTACTTCTGAAGAGAAGACAATATAAAATACAGAATCCATTTCAAATATAAACTAACCTGCTGATATGAAAGAGGATGGATTACTGCTCCACTGACTTCCAAGAAATAATTGGGAGTTATTGAGTGCAAATCTTGTACCTGAAATAACCATTTAAAAAGTTGGCACAAATATTAAGCAATAATCTTTAATTTATTTATATCATTTTTTATAAAGTACGGCGTTTGTTTCAAGGTATAAAAAATTAATCCAAGGAACAATTTGTGGTTCCATTGTAACAAATTATTTCCAATATAGGATTCCCAGGAATATCTTTAGAATCCATGAAACAAACACACCCTAAGATTTCTTCAAACCCTCTCTTCAGAAAGAGTGGAATAATCACCATAGTGTCTTCCTATAGAAAATCTAAATAGTTTGGTATGTGAAACGGTACTAAAAATTATATATCAAAGCCATAAAAATCTCACCAATATAGTTAAACTCTTTGATGAGCCACCTCTTTCAATTTGTAGTTCAATATTTGAGTTTACATTGTCATCAAGTATAGTCTCCAGTCTCAAAAATTGGGTAATGACCTGCAAAAATGTGAAAATAGAAAAGTGGATCCCACGTTTGAGACCAATAGAACAAACTAGTCTCCTTGGCATATCATAAGCAGCAGTATGAAGAGGTGTTTAATCTTTGCAAAGGGTTTGAGGTCAGTGCTTAATCTTTGCAAAGGGTTTTTAGTCAAAAGAAAATGCAAAGGATTTTATTGTTTTTGGGAGGGAGGGGGATTTCCCATCAAACAAGCTTACCTGACCATTGACACGAACAAGTACATCACCCGGTTCCAAATGTTTATCGCCAGGACCACCGGGCACCTAAGAAAGTCAAAGATTAAAGCTGAAGAGATTGAAATGGCATGTCAACAATTCCAGTTATTGCCTACCACAGATTTGCTTACCACAGATTCCACAACAAGCATTCCAGTTTCGCTGGCAGGAGAAGCATGCCGTACTATCTAAAAATGTCAAATGTAGTGTAAATATTGCAGGGCATATTTGGAGGAAATAGCTACTTTATGAAGATATAAAATGAAAAACCAAAGACTAGAACAACCTGCTCTGTCTCACTTCTGAGGCCAAGCTGACGTGTCTCAAAAAACCATTTATGGAGAAAAATCACCTGTATCATATTTTACACAGTTATTGCCTCATATCCAAAGGAAACATCCATTGACATAACCAAGGAGAGAAAAAATCTCTGCAAACATCTCATTCAATTGTTAGTATAGTTGTCTTTGGACATTTTCAAGCAATGTGGAATGATGACGGGAGGATATATGACATACATACGGTTTGTGAACATTCGAGGTGTCATCATTAAGTTCAATATGCTCAATTTAGGGGAAGATTTGTTAGTATAGTTGTCTGTGAGATTGAGTTAGACAGATTACTTGCTTGGCAAGTAAACTGGTTAACTGATATAAGTTATGTGTTTTAGTTGGTTTTTAGCTTTTAAAACTGATTTTTAACTGATGTGTATTGTACCTTTGGCCTATATATGGTCACAATGAAAAGAGAAAAAATAAAAAAAAACACATAAACAGATTAGAAATGTAAATTGAAAGGAATAAAAAAACCAAAAACAATAAATAATAATAATTATACTGAAATACATACATTTAATAGTCATCCCGAGAAAAACATTATTTGTTTTTTAAAGGCAAGAGGAGAAAGCTTAGTGGAAAAAGTAAAGACGTCCCAATTGTGTTGACACCCCTTAAGAGAAAACCATTAAAGGAAGAACATATGAAGAATAATTTCAAGGACAAACCTGAAGTGTACCACGGGGTATAGAAACTGGCTTCCATTTATTAACATAAGTTTTACGCCCCTTTTGAAGAAACCTTAATGCCCTCACAACCTGAAAAACAATTCAGCAAATATTTAGTTTTTCAGTTGTCCAAATTGAATTAGTTACTCACTACTAGAAGTGTCAGCAGACAAGTTCAGCAAATATGTATCAAGAGCTCACTCGTTCTAGAGGTAAAAAGTATGCCGTTGTACTTAATGCATTGCCCGCAGCATGCAGCGCCACTGCCCTACCTTGCCAATCTATAACTGGGGAACCACTTGATCCAACTTTGGTCACAGATGTTGCCTGTAAAGCAAATATCAATAAGGATCTGAACATGTAAAGTTATTGTAAACATTTCAAACAAATCACTCAATCCACAAATTAAGTTGCCAAATGAAAGCATAAAATTGGTTTTGTCCCCTATAGCCAGTTTTCCTAGCCGAGCATTTTAAGTAAGTTGCCATATTTCAAAGTAATAAAAAAAACCAAGGAAGCCTTTAAGATGGCATTGGAAATATTATAAAGATGCTTGAACACTTCAAATACGAGCTACGAAAAATATCTCACAATGTTAAAAATAGAAGCAAAAAGAAAATATAAATGAATTTACAAGCATTTATTCCCACTTACTTGAATATAGAATGTGTTAAAGTCATTATACCCATCCCTGCATCGAAAAAAAAGTTTAACAATCTAAGTTTAACTTGCTTTGAAAGGAGCCATAACATACACTTAAAAGAAAAAATTTACAGTTATTTCACACCATACTTCTTATATTGAGGAGCACCCCTATCCAAACGAACAATAGTACCAGGCGATATGGAAACCTAGAAATAAAAGCCAAAATTATACAATCTCATTGGGATAAGAGAAACCAGGTAATACTAGAAGTCATTGTCCATCTACATAAACAAACGGGCAACAAGCTGTGTCGCTAACCCATTTTGAATGGAAAAACCAATTCTCTTAAAACCGTCAAATGATACAGAACTTAAGTAGCCATGTTCTACCAAGAATCAACAAGACCAAAAAAACATGCAAGAATGCAAAATAGGAAAGAGAGAGCAATTGAACAATTTAATGAAACATGTTTCTCTAAAAAATCTAAAATATCAATAACAAAATCAGAGATGTAAATATTAAGTTCATACCTTGTCACCACTATCATTACCAACAACTCTGATTTCTAATCCAACAGAAGCAGCTTCAGGAGCAAGAGGTATCTCTTCATAGTTTAGAAATTTTATAGCACTAGGATCATACCGAAAGAACCCAAAATCATGTACCTGGTTGCATCCATAGCCACGCAAAATAAAAGGAATAAAAATCACTAGTATATTTCTCAGCAAAAACTAATTAAGAAAATAAATAAGAATTAAAAAAAAATTAATCAATCAGATTAACACTACAATTATTTACAGAAATGAAACAAATACACAACACATAGTATTTGCAGGTTCAGAATATGAGGTTTTCTCTATGAAGCACGAACTTTGACACGGACACGTTGACACGACACAGACACGAACACGTTGACACTACTCGTTAAAAAACGTTAGGACCCAGACACATCAACACATTTATAAAAGATTTAAATTGAGAATCAAAATATATACATGTGCATCTAAGTATCAAAATGTAATGTCTTTAATCCCTCATTGATCAGTATTGTTGTTTCGACACACCTTTGTAAAATATGTGCTATATGTGTCTAAGGAGATCAAAAACAAAGAAAATAAATAAATTTTGGGACATTTGTCCAACACGTGTCGTATGAGTGTTAGACACACACAAAATTAAGCGCCATAAATCACAAAGAAGGAATCATTGATTGATCACTCACTGGATCTCTGTAAATAGGATGAACGGGAACCTCTTCACCGCTCGAAAACCTGGCGTCAGCAACAACAGGTCCTGTAACAGGAAAATCGTTAATGCAAACGAAAATGAAGATAAAGAGAAGTTGAAGTAGCTCAATGCTAACTTACCAGGACGGACGACATGGCGATTGGTGAGAATAAAACCGCGGCGTTTGTCGACGACAAAGCCGGTAGCAGAGCCGACAGAAGCAGAATAGCTATCGAAAGTACGAGTAGCGGTTGTTCGGAGGACAACGACGGCGGGGAAGACTTTTCTGACAGACTTCGACCAATCTTCGGCAGTTACAGCATTGAACTCCATTGAACTCTGTTCTTTCTTTGTTTTTTGTTCTTTACTTTCTGAAAGAACTTAAGAGTTAAACTCAAAAAAAAAAAAAACTTAAGAGTAGTGAAAAATGCTTATGAGAAGTGAAACGACTCAACTCAGAAATATGAATTTGCGCTTTTTTCAACTTAAACGACTTCACTGCCGCGTGTTTTTTTTTTCCCGGAAGAAGAAAGCCGTTAGAAAAAACAGAATTAGGAATTTGCTACCGTGCATACGGAAATTAAGATGTGCACCGTTCACAACACTTGTCCACCGTTAATTTTATAAGATCTACTCTAACTAAATTACATCAGATTTTCTCTTCATTCACATACATACATAGGCTTAATCAGGGGCGGACCCGGATAGAAATTATTAGTGGGGCTAAAAATTATTAGTGGTGGTGATCTAGTCCTTTATTTTGTTTGGACCTTATATGATTTGTTTATGGTTTTTTTTTACTTTATGTAAATATTTGTAGTCTACCTCAGTATTTCTTGTATTGAGGCGATTGTTTTGTTAATATTATTTTGGCTTGTTAAAAAAAAAAAAAATAGAGGGGGCCAAATTTTCTGAAATAAAAATGGAGCATACACCTTTAATGATTTAAAACAAATAAAAATGGATCATACCTTAAATGATCATACCGGATTGTCCTATAGTCGCTAAACTTTGGCTTGGCTCATATTGTGGTGTCATTTTGTCCTATAATCACTAAAATTTAGTTTGGCTCCTATTGCGGTGTGATGATAATGAGTAGGATAATGGTAGGATATTGTAGTACTTATTTCTGTACTTGCAATTTGGAAAGAAAAAAATACTTGTATCTAGACTTATACCCGCGTGGTAACAATATTTGTACTCTTTCTCATTTCCTCTACGTATCTAAGTACTCATACCCGCAATTCTACTCGGAATAAATCAATCAATTAAAAAATATGATAACATTTTAACATAATTAAAAAGTGTTGAGAATATAATAAGTGTGAGTTTGTGGAAATAGTCACATTAGATAGAAATGTGGTGACTTGAGTATTTATAAGTGGGAGAACTCACTCACCTATCACATTAAGTTTTGGGTGAACACAAAGGTGTGTTGCTCAAAAGAACAAGTGCCACAAAAGTGAATGTTTCTCGCTCGACTCTCCCCCGATTGTTGCTCTAACAAAAAGTTTTCAAAGATTTTAATGTTGACTTATGAAAATTATAAACAAAATTATTATTACTCACATTAAAATTATATATTTGTTAACATATTCACATTGTGTTTGCGTCGGTTATTTTATAAATGAACAATTATTTTTATTAAAAATCTATAATATATATTGTGTTTGTATTTTGTAAAAATCTATAAATGAACAATTATTTTTATTAAAAATCTATAATATATATATTATGCGGTTATGGGGCGTGGTGGGTACTAAGTATTGGTTTGATTGGTAATTCAAGCTCTGAAGCAATATAGCCTCTGAACCAGTGCTTCAGCCTCTGAAGCAATAGAACCTCTGAACCTCACAACTTCTGAAGCTGATATAAGTTCTGAAGCTCTGTTTTGGTTCTGATGCGCGTTTCTGTTTTCTTAGCTTTTAGAGGCAGTTAGTTAGTTAGTTTTTTGTACAGTTGTAATTCAGTTACTTTTTGTTTGTCCTAGGTAGTTAGGCAGTTATCTTCCGTTGAAGTAACAAACTTGTATATAAACAAATAAGGCCCTTTGTGGAAGAATAAGATTTTTACTTTTCCTTTATTCAATTTCTGCTTATTCTAAATTCATTCTTCATTCATCTTTCATTCTTCTGTGCTCTTTGTTTTGGGTTAATCCCCAACAAAGTGGTATCTAGAGCTTTCACGATCCAAGGGATCTTGATTCGGATCTTTCACCAAGAAAGAGAAACAAAGGTGGCAGTGATTCAATCATGGCTGGGAAGAGTAATTTCCATGCGAATTTGTCAATTCTTGATGGAAAGAACTGGGATACATGGGTCAAACAGATGAATGTGATATTCATTGTTCAAGAAGTGGATGAACAAGTGAAGACAGTTCTTGATCCATTACCAGCAAATGCAACAGCAGAACAGAGAACAACGTTCGGAGAAGCACTGAAGAAAGATAGCAAGGCTCTATTTCTCATTCATCAATGTGTTGATGCCAAGGTATTTGAGAAGATTGCAGATTTCACAACTTCCAAGGAGGCTTGGGACACTTTGCAGAAGAGCTATGGTGGTGATGCAAAGGTCAAGAAAGTGAAATTGCAAGCCTTAAAGAGACAATATGAACTGCTGGAGATGAAGAATGATGAGACAATTGCATATTACTTCACAAGAGTGGTGACTCTCACTAAGCAGATGAAAAATTGTGGAAAAGGTACTTAGAACTTTAACTTCAAAATTTGAGCACATTGTGGTGACAATTGAAGAAACAAAAGACTTAAGTGAAATCAAGATTGAAGACTTGCAGAGTACACTTGAGGCTCATGAGATGAAGCATGGTGGAAGAAACCATGGCAAAGAAGATGAGCAAGTTTTGTTTGTAAAGTTCAAAAAATACCAAGATGACAAAAAGAAATGGCAGAAAAAGAAAGAGTCCAAGAAAGGGAAAGAAAGTGTTGAAGACAAGCCTGAATCCTCAAAAGAAGGAGGAGGGAAAAAGAAGAATTATCCAAAGAAGGATAAGAGCACCATTCAGTGTTACAATTGTGACAAATATGGTCACTATGCTAAAGAATGTAAGGCTCCTAAGAAGAACAAAAGTCAAAACAGTGGAGAAGAAGCAAATGTGGCACTAGATGATTCAACATCAGAAGATGATGTGAATTTCATGGTGACAAATACTGATGAAGCAGCAGATTCCATGATTTGGTACTTTGATACAGGGTGCTCAAATCATATGACAGGGAATAGAAGCATCTTAACTGATTTTGACAAGTGTTTCAACACAAAGATCAGGCTAGCAGATAGCAATTCCATTGCAGCTGAAGGCATTGGAAATGCAGTGATACAGAGAAATAATGGAAGGAAAGCAGTGATTGAGAAAGTTCTATATGTGTCTGGTATGAAGTGTAACTTGATGAGTGTAGGTCAGTTACTTGAGAAAGGGTTCAGGGTAGTGCTAGAAGATGAAGCACTGAAACTCTTTGATTCAAAGAACAGATTGATTCTGAAAACAGCACAAAGCAAGAATAGAACCTTCAAGAGTCAAATCAAAGCAATTGAAGCTGAATGCTTGGTTGCAACTGCTGAAAGTAAAGACAGTGACTTATGGCACAAGAGGTATGGTCATTTGAATTTCAAAAGCTTGTCTATGTTAATTCAAAGAACATGGTGTTAGGACTTCCTAGTGTTATACCTCCAGTCGATACATGCACTGTATGTTTGTTAGGAAAACATCCTAGATCATCTTTTAAAAGTAACTTGCTTATGAGATCTAATGAAGTGCTAAATGTTGTGCATTCTGATATTTGTGGACCAATTGATGTGTTATCAACTGGTGGAAACAAATATTTTATCACATTTGTTGATGAGTATTCAAGGATGATATGGCTATATCATATAAAGGCTAAAAGTGATGCCTTTGAAGTGTTTAAGAAATTTAAAACACTGGTGGAAAAACAAAGTGACAAGTCAATAAAGGTGTTGAGAACTGATGGTGGAGGAGAATATACATCAAAAGAGTTTGAGAATTATTGCAAAGAGCAAGGCATAATTCATGAAATTACAGCACCATACACTCCTCAACACAATGGTCTTGCTGAGAGAAGGAATAGAACTATCCTGGATATGGCTAGAAGCATGGTAAAGCAGAAGGGTTTGCCACATAGATTTTAGGATGAGGCAGTTTCTACTGCAATATATATCCTAAACAGATGTCCTACCAAATGCTTAGACAAAGTGCCAGAAGCTATATGGAGTGGTTCAACTCCATCTGTGAAACACTTGAAGGTGTTTGGTTCCTTGAGTTACAAGCATGTGCCAGATGCAAAGAGAGAGAAGCTAGATGACAAAAGTGAACTTGTGATATTTGTTGGATATCATAGAACTGGTGCATATAGACTGTACAATCCCACATCAGACAAGATAGAGATCGGCAAAGATGTGAAAGTACTTGAGAATGAAAGCTGGGATTGGAAACAGAAATCTGTATCTAAGAAAACTTGTGAAGTGGACTTAGATGATGGATTGAGCAACATAGATGAACCAGTTACTTTTGTTGATCCAAATCAAGGTACTAATCATGAAGAAGATATGCACACCTTAAGTGATGATGATGATAGAGTTCATCTGACATCAAGACCTCACAGAGTTACTCAGATTCCAAGAAGGTTAGCAGATTGTGAGATGGTTCTAGATAATGTTGTAGACAATGAGGGTGACATTGTGCATTATGCTATGCTTGTAGACACTGAACCTTTAGATGTCAAGAGTGCACTAAAGAGTAAGGTGTGGTTAGAAGCAATGATTGATGAGCTAAAGTCAATTGAAAAGAATAAGACATGGGACCTGTGCAAGCTACCTTCAGATAAAATGTAACGACCCGATTTTTAGTAAATCGATATTTTATATATTTGCATATATTTTGGGTTAGTGTTAAATATTTATTTACGCGACCTATGATTATTTAGCGCGAACTTAAGTTTGTGAGCGAAACCTTTGTCGTGTTAGTGGGCTTGGGCGTGTGATAGAAGCTTAGTGGGCTTAGGCAAGTTGGGCTTGAACCAAGAGATTTGGAGAGTAGTATAAGTACCAAGTCAAACCCATGAATAGGATCACAATTCATTTTTTCATGAGAAGTGAGGTTTGTAAGCTTAGAAGCAAAGCAAGAACCCTAGGAGAGCAAGAAGAAGAACACGAGCAAGGAGAAGAGATTTAGAGGCCAAGAATCATCATTCAATCTAAGGTGAGAGTGGTTAAGCATAAGCTTGGGTGATCCAAGAGAGGGGAGGTGTCTAGCCTCCATTCCTGAACTCTCTCATCCAATTTCTTTGGGGTTTGGGTGAAGTTTCTTTATCATAAACATGTCTTTTCATCTTAGTATGCTTAATGAACATCTAGGAGGGAATATGTATATGTTTGATGATGGTTTTGCATGTTTATGCAACTTTGCTTATTTTGCAAGAAATTGACATGATTTTGTATGTGTGATGTGTTTTGGTGTTTTTGATTGTTGATTCATGTATATATGTATGGTATATACATGATTGATCACTTGTTATGCATTTATAACATGTTTAGATGTATTTTTGAGTGGAATCAATGTTAAACCGCCTTAGAAACTCAAGAACAGATATTTTCTGGTGTAGTTCGCTACGGATTCGCTACGGATTCGCTTAGCGAATAAGTTCGCTACGGATTCGCTACGGATTCGCTTAGCGAATAGGTTCGCTACGAGTTCGCTACATGTTCGCCATGTACCTGTAACCCTCTGATGTAGTTCGCTACCTGTTCGCTACAGCGAACGTGTTCGCTACGTGTTCGCTACGTGTTCGCTACGTGTTCGCTACGTGTTCGCTACGGGTTCGCTACGGGTTCGCTCAGCGAACAGCTCTGTGACAGCAATTTTTGTTAATGTTTGTAAAGTGTGTGTATCCATGTATTTGGTTTCGTTTTGGTTTGGAATTATTATATGTTTAATAATTGTGTTGTGTAATGGCATTTATATAAAATGTCAAAGAAGAATATTAAGGTTTGTATACTTTAATAAAGAGGGATATCAGCTTGTCTGATAAAGAAGTAAGTTGGATTAGGTTATCCATTTGTGAGTTTACCATATGTTTGGTATTTGCATGACATTCATACATTCATGCATTATTTAGGGATTTCAGACTTGTCTGATAAAGAGGATATTGGGCTTGCCCAATAAAGAGGATATCAAAGGTCAGGTTCTTTGATAAAGACGATGGTACCACATGCATTAGTCGTGTCTAGGTTGGCATGACATTGAATGTTTGGCATTAGTCGCATTTGAGTAAATGTGCAATTATGTGTTATGTGTTATGTGAGTTCTTTGTGTTGTCCGAAACGACGTGAAACTATCTGGTTGTGTATTTGTGAGTATGTGTTATCTGGTGTATTGCTTATTGAGGCATGTGTGTGAGTTAGTAATACGTGATAGGTTGAATATAGGTGCGTTTCTATATTCGTATGTATGTGATTATGTTTACTAACTCTCTACCTATTTGTTATGTGCTGGACCTTTGGGGGTTCAGGTATTCAGGTCGAGGTTTCGATCGAGCTTTAGCTGTAGATCGTTTTGGTGAGGAGCACTATTGGTGAGGAGCTAGTGTAGGCTACCTTTGTATAATTTTGTTAAGTTAGTTTGGTTGTGATGTATATTAGTGCTCTGGTATGTTGTAACATCGAGTCGGGGATCGTTTGTATTCCGTCGTATATCGATGCGAACATCTTAACTTATGTTTTATGTAAATGATTTATCTTTTGAACTATTTTGTTCACTGCTTTGAAAATCCTTTATCTAATGTTTTCCGCTGCGACGTTTCGTGTCGTGTGCACGATCGTTTTATAAAAATGTTTTTCCGTAGCGCTCCGGCTACTTATCTTTAAAAAGTTTTTAAGATCACGTTTTTAAGGGTAGTTAGTTCGGGGTGTTACAATAGTGGTATCAGAGCAGGTCGGTTCATGTGAGCCATTAGGATTTTCTTTCTCTTGTATGAAGCATGTGTTGGGTACACTGTTAATACATTCTAACGTCGAGTTGTGATTCGTTCAGGAATCATGGCTGCTGCTAGGACCAACGCTCAGATTGCACAAGCTTTGACTGCTTTGACTACATTGGTGGTAAGGGATAATGACCCGGGAAGGGATAGTGAGAAAAGATTGGAAAGGTTTATGTCGCATAAACCAACTCTGTTTATCGGGGGCTATAACCCGGAGGGGGCTATCAAGTGGTTAGATGAGGTTGAGATCATCTTTGAAGCAATGGGTTGTTCTGAGGAGAACAAGACTACTTTGGGAACTTATGCCCTTAGAGAGGAGGCAATCGTTTGGTGGAGGAATGTGAGACTCAGGATAGGAGTGGACGGTGTTGCTATCGTTTGGGAAACTTTCAAAAGGGAATTTTTAAGGAAGTACTTTCCGGCTGATGTGAAGAATAAGAAAGTGATCGAGTTCATGGAGCTCAAGCAAGGAAATTTATCAGTCGCCGAGTATTCGGCTAAGTTTGAAGCTTTGTGTGTGTTTAGTCCACACTACAACACGGTGGAAGCCGAAGAGGATAAGTGTGTCAAGTTCGAGAGTGGACTTCGTCCGGATATCAAGCTTTTGATTGGATTTTCTGAAATCAGGGATTTTCCGACCCTTATGACCAAGGCAAGGATTTGTGATGAAGATAGCAAAGCCAAGACCAACTACTATAAGGTTCTGAATGATAGGAAAGGAAAAGGTTTGGATCGTGGTAAGCCGTATGAGAACAAGGGCAATGGAAGTGGAAAGAAGAAGCAAGGAAGTGGAAGTTGTTACAAATGTGGAGAGCGGGGTCATATGTCATATGATTGCCCGAGGAAAAGCGACAAGTGTTTCAATTGTGGGCAGTTTGGGCACAAGGCCGATGCTTGTCGGGTGAAAGTGTTTTGTTTCAATTGTGGCGAGGAAGGTCACAAGAGTCCGGTATGCAAGAAACCGAAGATGCCGCGTTGAGGGTTCGTTCTCTGTTTTATCTCTTAGGTAATTTCGAGGGCGAAATTCTTTTAAGGGGGGTAGAGTTGTAACGACCCGATTTTTAGTAAATCGATATTTTATATATTTGCATATATTTTGGGTTAGTGTTAAATATTTATTTACGCGACCTATGATTATTTAGCGCGAACTTAAGTTTGTGAGCGAAACCTTTGTCGTGTTAGTGGGCTTGGGCGTGTGATAGAAGCTTAGTGGGCTTAGGCAAGTTGGGCTTGAACCAAGAGATTTGGAGAGTAGTATAAGTACCAAGTCAAACCCATGAATAGGATCACAATTCATTTTTTCATGAGAAGTGAGGTTTGTAAGCTTAGAAGCAAAGCAAGAACCCTAGGAGAGCAAGAAGAAGAACACGAGCAAGGAGAAGAGATTTAGAGGCCAAGAATCATCATTCAATCTAAGGTGAGAGTGGTTAAGCATAAGCTTGGGTGATCCAAGAGAGGGGAGGTGTCTAGCCTCCATTCCTGAACTCTCTCATCCAATTTCTTTGGGGTTTGGGTGAAGTTTCTTTATCATAAACATGTCTTTTCATCTTAGTATGCTTAATGAACATCTAGGAGGGAATATGTATATGTTTGATGATGGTTTTGCATGTTTATGCAACTTTGCTTATTTTGCAAGAAATTGACATGATTTTGTATGTGTGATGTGTTTTGGTGTTTTTGATTGTTGATTCATGTATATATGTATGGTATATACATGATTGATCACTTGTTATGCATTTATAACATGTTTAGATGTATTTTTGAGTGGAATCAATGTTAAACCGCCTTAGAAACTCAAGAACAGATATTTTCTGGTGTAGTTCGCTACGGATTCGCTACGGATTCGCTTAGCGAATAAGTTCGCTACGGATTCGCTACGGATTCGCTTAGCGAATAGGTTCGCTACGAGTTCGCTACATGTTCGCCATGTACCTGTAACCCTCTGATGTAGTTCGCTACCTGTTCGCTACAGCGAACGTGTTCGCTACGTGTTCGCTACGTGTTCGCTACGTGTTCGCTACGTGTTCGCTACGGGTTCGCTACGGGTTCGCTCAGCGAACAGCTCTGTGACAGCAATTTTTGTTAATGTTTGTAAAGTGTGTGTATCCATGTATTTGGTTTCGTTTTGGTTTGGAATTATTATATGTTTAATAATTGTGTTGTGTAATGGCATTTATATAAAATGTCAAAGAAGAATATTAAGGTTTGTATACTTTAATAAAGAGGGATATCAGCTTGTCTGATAAAGAAGTAAGTTGGATTAGGTTATCCATTTGTGAGTTTACCATATGTTTGGTATTTGCATGACATTCATACATTCATGCATTATTTAGGGATTTCAGACTTGTCTGATAAAGAGGATATTGGGCTTGCCCAATAAAGAGGATATCAAAGGTCAGGTTCTTTGATAAAGACGATGGTACCACATGCATTAGTCGTGTCTAGGTTGGCATGACATTGAATGTTTGGCATTAGTCGCATTTGAGTAAATGTGCAATTATGTGTTATGTGTTATGTGAGTTCTTTGTGTTGTCCGAAACGACGTGAAACTATCTGGTTGTGTATTTGTGAGTATGTGTTATCTGGTGTATTGCTTATTGAGGCATGTGTGTGAGTTAGTAATACGTGATAGGTTGAATATAGGTGCGTTTCTATATTCGTATGTATGTGATTATGTTTACTAACTCTCTACCTATTTGTTATGTGCTGGACCTTTGGGGGTTCAGGTATTCAGGTCGAGGTTTCGATCGAGCTTTAGCTGTAGATCGTTTTGGTGAGGAGCACTATTGGTGAGGAGCTAGTGTAGGCTACCTTTGTATAATTTTGTTAAGTTAGTTTGGTTGTGATGTATATTAGTGCTCTGGTATGTTGTAACATCGAGTCGGGGATCGTTTGTATTCCGTCGTATATCGATGCGAACATCTTAACTTATGTTTTATGTAAATGATTTATCTTTTGAACTATTTTGTTCACTGCTTTGAAAATCCTTTATCTAATGTTTTCCGCTGCGACGTTTCGTGTCGTGTGCACGATCGTTTTATAAAAATGTTTTTCCGTAGCGCTCCGGCTACTTATCTTTAAAAAGTTTTTAAGATCACGTTTTTAAGGGTAGTTAGTTCGGGGTGTTACATAAAAGACCAATTGATGTGAAGTGGGTGTATAAAGTGAAGCAAAACCCTGAGGGCCAAGTAATCAAGTACAAGGCAAGGTTTGTGGCCAAAGGTTTTCTGCAAAATCAAGGCCTAGACTATGATGAAGTGTTCTCTCATGTGGCAAGGCATGAAACTATAAGGCTGGTTATTGCACTAGCTTGTAGCAGAAGATGGCCTTTATTCCATTTAGATGTAAAGTCAGAATTCTTAAATGGACCATTGGAAGAAGATGTATATGTCAAGCAACCACCTAGTTTTGAATTAAAGGGTAAAGAAGATAAAGTGCTGAAATTGAACAAAGCCTTGTATGGTTTGAAACAAGCCCCAAGAGCTTGGAACAAGAGAATTGACCAATTCTTTGTTGTACAAGGATTTGTGAAATGTAGTGTGGAATATGGTGGGTATGTTAAACACAGTGATAACAAGCATATGTTAATCATATGTTTGTATGTTGATGACTTGTTAGTGACTGGTAGCTCACTAGCAGAGATTGAAAATTTCAAATCACAGATGAAGAGTGAATTTGAAATGACCGACTTGGGAAAGCTCACCTATTTCTTAGGAATGGAGTTGTTATATACTGCAAAGGGGGTGATACTGCATCAAGCAAAATATGCCACTGAGATTTTGAGAAAGTTTGAAATGCTTAATTGCAATTCATCAGTCACACCTGCAGACACAAGACTTAAGCTGGAAGTAGATGAAAATAGTGATATTGTGGACTCTACTATATTCAGACAATTGATTGGTTCACTAAGGTATTTATGTCAAACTAGGCCTTATATTAGCTATGCAGTTGGCTATGTAAGCAGGTTCATGAGCAAACCACTGAAACCTCATCTACTGGCTGCTAAGAGGATACTCAAATACATCAATGGTAGAATACACTATGGTGTGTTATTTCCATATTCAAAGGATAATGTAAAACCTGAATTAAATGGATTTTCTGATGCTGATTGGTGTGGAGACAAGGTAGAAAGGAGGAGCACAAGTGGTTACTTGTTTAAATTTCAAAATGCACCAGTCTCATGGTGTTCTAAGAAGCAGTCAGTGATTGCCCTCTCTAGCTGTGAAGCAAAATACGTTGCAGGATCATTGGCTGCTTGTCAAGCTAATTGGCTACAATCACTTCTCAATGAAATGAAGATCATTGACAACATCACAGTAATGCTGAAGATTGACAACAAATCAGCAATTAACTTGGCTAAAAATCCTGTTAGCCATGGTAAAAGTAAACACATTGAGACAAGATTCCACTTCCTTAGGGACCAAGTCAACAAAGGAAATTTAAGCCTGGAGTATTGTTCCACTGACAATCAACAAGCTGATATAATGACTAACGCTGTGAAGAGAGATCAGTTCCTCAAGCTCAGGAGGGAAATAGGGATTGTATGCTTCGATAGCTTGTCTTAAGGAGGAGTATTGGTTTGATTAGTAATTCAAGCTCTGAAGCAATATAGCCTCTAAACCAGCGCTTCAGCCTCTGAAGCAATAGAACCTCTGAACCTCACAACTTCTGAAGCTGATATAAGTTCTGAAGCTCTAAAGCTCTGTTTTGGTTCTGATGCGCGTTTCTGTTTTCTTAGCTTTTAGAGGCAGTTAGTTAGTTAGTTTTTTGTACAGTTGTAATTCAGTTACTTTTTGTTTGTCCTAGGTAGTTAGGCAGTTATCTTCCGTTGAAGTAACAAACTTGTATATAAACAAATAAGGCCCTTTGTGGAAGAATAAGATTTTTACTTTTCATTTATTCAATTTCTGCTTATTATAAATTCATTCTTCATTCATCTTTCATTTTTCTGTGCTCTTTGTTTTGGGTTAATCCCCAACACTAAGTCTATGTTTGTATTGATGGAATGCGATGGAATGGAATGGAACGGGATGGAGTATAATAATGTTTCATTGTTTGGATTTGTAAAATAATAATGGAATAGGATGGAATGGATTCCATTTAAGACCACCACTTAGCTTCAATTTTGTTCCTCTCCTTTTTAAAATATCCAAACAATGGAACGAAAGATTTATTTCATTCCGCTCCATCCCATTCCACCCCACTCTATTCCGCTCCATTCCATTATATCTCATCAATCCAAACAGAGCCTAAAAGTACTCGTGTTGGATATTTGAATTGGCTTAATTTTGCTAAAACAAATATACTAACAAGATGTTGGAAAACATGTTACAACATCATACTGTATCAAGGAAATCTCGCGCATTTAAGAGAGCATCTGCTATTTATGGAAATCCACTTAAAGAGCACGCTTAATGGAGATCTGATCTGATCAGGAGTTTTAAGGATAAGACAAACTTAATGAAATAGCTGGATGACTTATCCTATCATATAAAGTCCTTTAAACACTTTTGGAAAGTCTTGATATATCCTTAATGAAGATTGAAAAAGTATCAGATCACACTTTTATGATTCTCAAGGAGCGTCCTATTGATTCTGAAGCAAGAGGAGCGTGCTATTGTGCTATATATACGAAGACCAAGTTCAAGACCAAGTATCTCATTGAAAAGTATTAGTTACACATATTGAGTCTTTGTTGAGTCTTTTATTATTTGATTGTAATTCTTGCTTGTGGATTCTATAACACAAGTTAAGAAGTGAGTTTGTTATTTTAAGGTTACTCCTAAGCTTTGAAGTACGGAGTTTACCGTGTGTGATTCACTTGAAGCTTTTAAGCAAAAGTGAAGTGGTGTCTTAGTAAGTTGTCGCTACATTATTCCCAACATTGTTTAAACAACACAGGTTGTGTTGTGTGAGTGGAAGTGAGATGGGATCTCATGTCTAGGAGTTCCTAGGCAGAAGTTGCATGAGTAGTGTCGAGGTTATAAGGCGTAAACCAGGGGTTTGCTGGAGGTCTTAGTTTAAGGCGTAAATCCTAGGGTTTGCTGGAGGTCTTAGTAACTAGAGCTATTAGTGGATTTCCTTCCTGGATTGGTATCCCCCAGAGTAGGCAGTTGGCTGAACTGGGTTAACAATTACTTGTGCACCTTATTTATTTTCTGTCAGTATTTTATATGTTATGTAAGATGTGCCAACAATAGAAACAACATTATTCATAAAGTAATTGTTGGGACATCTTCGGTAACATCATTCTAGTGATACCAGAATTTCAATTGGCATCAGAGCAGGCACCCTGTTCTGTTATTTTGGGTGAGCTCCAGGGAAGTACTTTCTGGTACAATGGATAAAGAAGGAGGGTCATTGTCTAAACCCCCTTTACTGACAGGTCCTGAGAACTATGACTATTGGAAATCTCGTATGGAGGCTTTCATAAAATCAATTGACAGCAGGACATGGAAGGCTGTGATGCGTGGATGGGAACCACCAATGGTTCTTGACAAGGATGGCAAGAAAACTGATGTAAAGAAGCCAGCTGACGAATGGACAAAAGATGAGGATGATCTAGCACTTGGCAACTCCAAAGCCTTGTATGCAATTTTCAATGGTGTGGATGCTAACATGTTCAGGCTTGTCAAGAGATGTACTACTGCTAAGCATGCCTGGGAAATTCTGAGAAAAGCTCATGAAGGAACATCTAAAGTAAAGCTATCTAAGCTTCAGATGCTTAAAACCAATTTTGAGAATCTCAGAATGAAGGAGGAGGAAAGCATTCATGACTTTCAAATGAATGTGCTTGACTTTGCAAATTCGTTTGATGTACTTGGAAAACCTATCTCAGATGAGGAGCTAGTTGGAAAAATACTCAGATCTTTGCCTAAAAGATTTGATATGAAGGTGACAGCCATTGAGGAGGCTCATGATCTTTCAAGTCTAAATTTAGATGAACTCATAGGATCACTCCAAACCTATGAAATTGGCTTGAACAGGAGGAATGAAAAGAAAGATAAGAATCTAGCATTTTCTTCAAAAAGTGCTGCTGATAACTTACAAATTGAATCTGAAGGAGAAGAAAGCTTAGCTGAGTCTATGGCTATGCTTGGGAGACAGTTCAACAAGTTGATGAAGAAAGTGGACCAAAGGCCCAAGTCAAATGGTCGATTCAACAACAACAAACAGTCCAGCTTTCAGAAAAAGACAAATGAAGATGAAAGAGGAGTAAGATGCCATGAATGTGAAGGTTTTGGCCATATCAGAACAGAATGTCCAACCTTTCTAAAAAGGCAAAAGAAAAGCCTTGTAGTTTCATGGTCTGATACAGATTCAGAGGAAGAAGAATCTGCTAAATTTGTTAATGCATTAACAGGAGTTTGTGTATCTGACTCAGAATCATGTAATGATGAGGTAACTTATGAAGAACTAGCTGCTACTTACAAAGATCTTCATAATAGAAGCATAGAGGTTTGCAAAGCATTGGAGAAACAAAAGAAAATCAATGGCAAACTACAAGCTGAAAAAATTGAATTACTCACAAACATTGAAAATCTCAACATTAAGGTTGAAGATCAGAGTAGTCAAATTCATCAGTTGCTACTGGAGAAATCCAATCTCCTAGGTAAAATTGCTGAACAAGGTGAAGAAGTGACCAGGCTAAATACTGACTTGGATCAAGTCACAAAAGTGGCTAAAATGATGACCAAAGGTACTGATGACTTTGAAGAAATGTTACAAAAACAAAACTATGGGAAACCTAAGCCCATTGGTTTTGAACATGAAATAGTAAAGCAGCAGATGAACTTCAACAATGCCACCATACATACTCCAATCAACAACACGTTTGTGTCAGGAGGATTGTCGCAACAATCTATGGGACATCCTATGCCCAGGTTCTATAACTGGACATGTCATCATTGTGGAAGGAAAGGACATATTAGGCCTTTCTGCTATAGGCTGCATGGATATCCAAGAAAGGTTCATCAAGAATTTCATACTCCTGCCTTCTCTCATGTTACAACAAGAAAGGAATGGAGAGAAAAGAAGAAGATCACAGGTCTAATAGCTCATATATCCTTGAGAGCTTCCTCAAGAGAAACCTGGTACTTTGATAGTGGGTGTTCTAGACATATGACAGGTGTTGAACACTACCTTGAAGATCTGAAGTCATGTGCTACCAGTTTTGTGACCTTTGGAGATGGAGCCAAAGGAGAGATTAAGGGAGTTGGTAAACTTGCAAACTATGGCTTACCAAAGCTCGATAATGTGTTGCTTGTAAAAGGGCTTAAAGCAAATCTAATCAGCATAAGCCAACTTTGTGATCAAGGCATGAAAGTAAACTTTACAAAAACTGAATGTCTAGTTACAAATGAGCAAGGAGAGCTGTTGATGAAAGGAGTAAGGTCAAGAGACAACTGTTATCTTTGGATCCCTAAAGAAGAAGACAATTTATCCACATGTTTTATTAGCAAAGAAGATGAGGTAAAGTTGTGGCACCAAAAACTTGGCCACCTGCACCTTAAGGGCATGAAAAAGGATGTAGTGGATGTTGATAATTATGAAACCCCCAAGACTGCTGAAAGACCTAGTGGTGGTATAACAAAGATATTGAGGAGCTGTACAGGGAAGGTTGTGCCTACTACAAGCAAAGCTCCAGCACCAAGAATCAAAACAAAAGGTGTTGGACCTATAAAAAGTTGGAGTAAGGTTCTCTCCCCTCCTGCCAAGAAGAAGGATACACTGAAGAAAAAGAAGGAGTCATCCAGTGACTCAGATTATGATGCTGCTGAAGATGTTGCTAACATCTCATCTCCCAATCCTAAGAAGGCTACTGCAAAGAAGGCTCCTCAAGGTATTGAAGAAGCCACCTGTGACAACATCTCTTTCCATCGTGATGCCTTTACACTGAGATGGGACTATATCTACCAAAGGAGATTGGCTGTTGAAAGGGAATTGACCAAAGATGCTCTAAAATGTCAAGACATCTTTGACTACATCAAGGAAGCTGGTCTGCTGAAGACAGTCTGTGACTTCAGTCCCTGCTATGAGCTGCTGGTGAAAGAATTTCTTGTGAACATCCCTGAAGAATGTGATAATACACTGAGCAAGGACTACCACAAAGTTTTTGTCAGAGGTAAATGTATCAATTTTTCTCCTGTTGTGATCAATAATTACTTAGGAAGATCTGTAGAACCTAAGGGTGAATTAGAGGTTGCTAATGATGTTGTGAGTGCTGAAATAACTGCTGATAAGGTTAAGGTCTGGCCCACAAAGAAGCTGATACCCACTAGTAAATTGAATGTCAAATATGCCATCCTCAATAGGATAGGGTCAACCAATTGGGTGCCAACCAAGCATGCAACCAATGTTGCTACAAACCTGGGTAGATTTATATATGCTGTAGGAACCAAGTTTGACTATGACTATGGGACCTTTATTTTTGATCAAACCATTAAGCATATTAGATCAACATCTGTGAAGATGCCAATAGCATTTCCATCTTTGCTATGTGGAATTATCTTGGCCCAATATCCAGACATTAAGGTTGTGACTGACACTCCCAAGAAAAAGGAATCTGGTTTTACTTTTCATCATAAGCTCTTTGGTAATCACAATGTTACTGATCATGTTGGGACATCTACTGCTGGAGCTGGTGTTATGACCAAAAAGGAGATTATTGCTGGTTTAAAGGTTCAATGTCAGGACATTGATAAACAGCAGGCTGAGCTTGAAGAAAGGAAGAAAGTGTTCTTGAAGATGATTGAAGGATTGGAAACTGATGAAATACCTGTCAAAGCTAGTGCAAATGTGGCTGCTACAGGTGATCAAAACAATGCAGATGAGGATGAAGATTATGAAACTGCTACAGATGAGGATGAAGCCTCTGATAGCAGTGATGATGAATGATTTTGTAATCTTTTTACTGTTTTTACTGCACTTTGTTATTTGATTTGTGGGTGTTTGTGCCCTGGATTTTAGCACCTTCTGAGTGCATGGTCTGTACTTTGTTTAATTCTGCACTTTGGATCTTTTACTTTCCTATTTTGGCACATTTTGTGGCTAAAAAGGGGGAGTAGCATTTTGGTTTGTTTGTTTCTGCTACATGTTGTTGTGTCTTTTGTTATGACATGTTGTTAAGTAGCAGTAAGCAAGTATTCAGGGGGAGTAAAATTTTTTTTACCCTGAGATGATGCACAAGCTGATGAAGTCAGGGGGAGTTTGCTACTGAATGGATGCTGCCCTGATTGGACGAACAGGTGCTAGAAGATGTGCTCTCATATGTCACAACACCTTTGATGACATATGACATATGATATGATTAATCATTTGCTCTGATACCACGTTTTATTTTGCTCGAGGCTTTTTGATGATAACTCCGCTGCTGCTGCCTCTGATGCATATATCTTTCACCTATGTGAAATTTTGTTTAAATGATGCTCTAACATTCCTTCTTTTGTGTGACCATGGTGATTTGAAGGATTGCGCTTTTTAATCTCTCAAGGGTAATGGCCTGAAATTGTTTTAGCCAAAAATTGCCAAAGGGGGAGATTGTTGGATATTTGAATTGGCTTAATTTTGCTAAAACAAATATACTAACAAGATGTTGGAAAACATGTTACAACATCATACTGTATCAAGGAAATCTCGCGCATTTAAGAGAGCATCTGCTATTTATGGAAATCCACTTAAAGAGCACGCTTAATGGAGATCTGATCTGATCAGGAGTTTTAAGGATAAGACAAACTTAATGAAATAGCTGGATGACTTATCCTATCATATAAAGTCCTTTAAACACTTTTGGAAAGTCTTGATATATCCTTAATGAAGATTGAAAAAGTATCAGATCACACTTTTATGATTCTCAAGGAGCGTCCTATTGATTCTGAAGCAAGAGGAGCGTGCTATTGTGCTATATATACGAAGACCAAGTTCAAGACCAAGTATCTCATTGAAAAGTATTAGTTACACATATTGAGTCTTTGTTGAGTCTTTTATTATTTGATTGTAATTCTTGCTTGTGGATTCTATAACACAAGTTAAGAAGTGAGTTTGTTATTTTAAGGTTACTCCTAAGCTTTGAAGTACGGAGTTTACCGTGTGTGATTCACTTGAAGCTTTTAAGCAAAAGTGAAGTGGTGTCTTAGTAAGTTGTCGCTACATTATTCCCAACATTGTTTAAACAACACAGGTTGTGTTGTGTGAGTGGAAGTGAGATGGGATCTCATGTCTAGGAGTTCCTAGGCAGAAGTTGCATGAGTAGTGTCGAGGTTATAAGGCGTAAACCAGGGGTTTGCTGGAGGTCTTAGTTTAAGGCGTAAATCCTAGGGTTTGCTGGAGGTCTTAGTAACTAGAGCTATTAGTGGATTTCCTTCCTGGATTGGTATCCCCCAGAGTAGGCAGTTGGCTGAACTGGGTTAACAATTACTTGTGCACCTTATTTATTTTCTGTCAGTATTTTATATGTTATGTAAGATGTGCCAACAATAGAAACAACATTATTCATAAAGTAATTGTTGGGACATCTTCGGTAACATCATTCTAGTGATACCAGAATTTCAACTCGTACCTGTACAATCCCACTAATTTTTTTGGGGTAATTACTCGTGCGCATATAAAAATTGTGGGTTTTTATCCTATCCGTTGTGGATATGAATTTAATTATCATCCCTAGGTATCATTTTTAATAGGCATAACAAATCTAGATTTATAGATTGGCTCCAACATCAAATTCTAGATTTAGAAGAAAATAAAATTATCTACGTTGCAACTATCATATATGGGATTTGGTTTCCTCGAAACCAAATGGTTTTTTAAGACAACGACATTGAGGAATCTGATACGATAATTAATGCAACAAAGAGTATATCTGACTAACAATTAAACAACAAGCAAAATCAAGCTATAATTTCAAGTTACAACAATCAATTTAATCTAAACAGCAAGAACCAGGGCGCTCATGTTTGGAACAAATCTAGACCAGGTCAAATTAAAGCAAATCGTGATGCTAACCTGTCTCAAGAAGGTCTCTGAAGGCGATTTTATGCGGTGAGCGGGGCCAAGTGTTAGCTATTGCAACTTGGGAGATCAATGGTATTGCAGATTCTACAACGGCGGAAGCACAAATGTTATACAACACAATTCATTTAGCTGCCGATTGTGGTTTCCAATGTTTATATCGTACTAGAGAACCCTAATTTGGGGAATTAATTATATTAGAATAGATTAAGATTTTGTGGTTTTTCCTACATTAAAAGTAAGGCGGCCCATGGCTTGGCCCAATTAACTATTACCGAGTCCGACCATATTTGGACGGAAGATATTCCCCCATCTATTGTACCTATTGTTTTATTGGACATGATCCTTCAATAATATTTTTCTTCCATTAAAAAAAAGACTATAATTATAAAAAATGTAATTTTATGTTTTTCGTCCATTAAAGTCATGGTTGTCGCTATTGGTGCTCAAACACTTCCCATCATTTAAGCGCCCATCAAAGAAAGGGAGAAAGTCTCACACACATGGAAGTGACGGGCTCTCGTCACTTCTCCATTTGTGTTTTTTTTTTTTTTTTAGTTGATGAGGTCAAATTGTGAGTTTATTGAGGACTTTAACCTCTTTGTTATGTCCTTTTCTCCATGTGTGTTTTATATCATTTGTTGGTTAAAATGGAAATTTGCGGACTTGTTGGTTAAAAAAACAAGACAGACCAGTCGGACCGGTTGAACCGTGAACCGGAGGGTGGCCGGTCTGGTCCAGACATTGGATCAGGCAAGTTGTTAAATCGGTGGAAACTGGTAAAAACCGGAAAAACTGATGAACCGCCGGTTTTCCCGAACCGCCGATTTTTCTTCTTTTTTGTTGTCCCAACCCAAAACGACGTCTTTTTAATTTATTTATTTTTTGCGCTTTAACTTTTGTTAATATTATTAATTTTGAAAAAAAAAATAGAAGAAAGCTAAATAATAGTTAGAATTTAGGAAGTTAAAAATCAAATACGCGTAGAAGTAGAATAGAAGACCTTGCTTGAACCCTAGCACACAGCTTCGCCACCTCCAACTTTTGCTCGTCGTTCGCTTCGCCGCCGTATGTTCGCCGTTGTCTGTTCGCTGTCTCCATTGTTGTTCGCTTCGCCGCCTTATGTTCAATTTGGAGTTTCCATCGGAATGAGTGCATGTCTTTTCTCTTCCTCTTCACCATTTTTGCTTCAACTTTTGTTCCAATTGCTATATTTATTAAGTTTCTTAGGTGTTATGATTTTTTTTAAAGATCAAGTTATCCGGTTTAATAACTATATAGTTTATCATCCGATTTTTGAAAATAGCATAATCATTCCATCGGTTTAATCCAGTTTATCATGCAGTTCGATGTCCGGTCCGATTTTTAAAACATTGCATACTTATTTCATAAATTAGTTTCTTTATTGGTGTTTTTCACCATGGTGGTGAGTTCATATGAGACAATATTTTGTTTTACAGGTGGAGTTAAAAAAATTGGTTAGGAAGTGAAAACTCACCTTATGTACCCCATAGATTCTCCGACGTAGATAATTATCGCTACTGGCAATAAAAATTTCATATCAAAATTATGATACCCTAAAAAAAATGTGGTTTTTGAACAAAATTATAATAAATGAGTTTCTTGAAGTAGTTAGTTAGCTTGGTGAAAGATTGAGCTTATGAGGAATCTAGTTTTTTTTTTTATTACAAAGAGGGCTTAGGCCCTATGAAGAATCTAGTTTTAGATTGTAGAGGAAAATTGACTTGGTCGAAAATGACTTAAATTAATATTCCTATCTTATCTAACAATTGCGTCAAAAAAAATTATCTAACAATTTTTTTTTTATTTCTAACTAATCAATCTAACTCATGTTTTTTTTTTTTTGAAGCACATTCTAACTCATGTTGACCAAGTGTTTCCACCCACCAAATTTTCCAATGTTAATGATCTTTCATGATGATCGATCTCACCTCATTTAATGAAAAAAAAAAATCGATCTCACCTATATAAGCTTGATTAAAAACACCCATAACACGTCTTTAAAAAAAAACATAAAATTATTAAAACTTTAGAGGCTCAACAGGCACTACTCATCTTTTGTTGGCAAGATTATGCTATTTTCATACAGGTGGTTGAAGTCGACGAGTGTTACGTTAGCTTCAAACTATCATAGCTGGTGATCTAGTCCTCTACCGTGTTTGGGCTTTGTATGATTGATTTCTGTTTTTGTTTTTTCCTGACTCGTTGTAAACTTTTGTAGTCGATCTCGACATGTCTTGTTGCCAGAGAGACTGTTTTAGTTAATATATCTCATTTGACTTTTTTAAAAAAAAAAATTATAATGCTCTAACCAAAAAATTTATCTCACAATGCACTTAAAACTAACAAAATAGAAAATAACAACCAAATAAGAATCTATTACATAATTTCTTTAAAAAAAAAAATCTATTACATAATTGAATTTTTTTTTTTGAACAATAATTGAAATTATTATTGACAATGGAGAATAGAGATATAAACTTTGTCACGAATTTGCCGTTGCTACGACGCATGCAAAATAACCCCAAACATTGGTGCTGAAAAATCGATGTGTGGAAGAAAAAGATGACTATGGAAGAGAATGGAGATGGAGGCTCTCAGGGGAAGCCTTGAGCAAGGGCAATACGGTCTTTGCCCCTCAAATTTTTGATTTGTTAGATAATTTTAAACTCGCACAAAAATCTTAAGGTGTTTTTGGTTTGAGAGAATTTAAAATCACCTTTTTTATGATTAAAAGATTGAATTTAAAATTACTTTTTTATATTTATAAAAGATTGAATTTAAAATAACTTTTACTATTTTTATTAAGCAATCCTAAAATTCATTTTTAAAAATATCTAAAAAAAAATCATTTTTTTTAAAGGTAAAACAAGCGCAACAGGTTGCCAAAAACATAGATAAGAAATATAACACATTGAATCACATTCCCTCAAATGAAATACCATAATGAGAAATTGTTTTGAGATGCCGAAGAGAAAATGTCATGTTTAAAGAGCTAAAATATAAGTTAAACGATAATGACAATCTTAACATATCGTTTTATGAGTCGTATATGTGACGAACATGATGTTTTAGTTTACACGACCAGAACTACAATTTCTATAATGTTTTATTTTGCAAGAAATTAGTAAAATAATAATCACTCCAAGCTTTTCCATCACATTATCAAGGGAAAGTGGTTTGATAAAATATCAACGAGCAAATTTTCTTGTTAATACCTAATAAAAAATTATAAATATTTATTTCATTTTTTCATAAACCAAGCTTTCTAGTATACGATATGATTAACCAAGGGGTTAAATAATGTTGTACATAATCCGAATAATACATTGCCAGCCTGAATCGAATGCGTCATAACTTAACATTTCTTAATCATTGCACAATGCAATAAATATTGTTGCACGGCAGCACTGCCAAATCATAAGTTTGAACGAGGAAGATTTATCCGCTCCTGTGCTGCTGCGTACATAGGGATGTATATCCATACTATACTCTGTTGATTCATACAGTACTGCGGTCCAATGCCTTGATTACATTACGATGCCAAATTGCCGTGTCTGGACTAAACCTTAACTGCCATGTAGGCCAGTAATGCAGATCTTGTTTCAATGTTAGCACTCGCGGCTTCCCATTGAGGTGAATTGTTCTTACACGGACAAACTCTCCATGCTCTAGTTCCTGATAACATTCATGAAATAGTTACAATGTATTAATCAAACAGTAGTATCAGATCATCATGAGAACAAATACTTCATGAAATATGCAAATCTGCCATAACAAATACCATACCTTCGTAACGTTAACAAAAGAATCTAGATCTGGAGTTGGTTTTCCATTAATTTCAACTATCCACTGAAGAGCATACAGACCATATCTATGTACAGGACTCCCATGACACCACCTGTGAATTTGAAAAAAGTTGTGAGCTGATGCTTTGGTCGGACAAGCATGCTAGCAAAACGTCGGCGCAAGTTCATGAATAAACAAAATGTATTATGTCTATATTATTTTTTATTAAAAAAGTATTTACATGATAGAAGGATTACTAAGCTGATATTCAAATTGTCCATAAAACCCACTCTCAATTGCACAGTGGTGATCTGCAAAGATGATAGGTGTGTGTGGACAAGTTGTATGATAAAGTGCAGATGTATCCAATTGGTATCAATAAGACTAGTTCTCAAATTCTGTTAATTAAGTAAGCATATTGGTGCGGAGGATTTTACATAAATAACCTATTCAGACCTTACATCTATTTAGACCAAGATCAATGGTCCATCACATGCAGTAGAGACACGGAAACAATCTGTAAGCATAGGATAACCTAATTTAGATTGGATTTGGATCCACTCTTTTCAAATACTCTATATCTTCTCCATCCTCTCCATCTCTCTCTTAACTTCTCTCTTACTTTCCATCATTCTCTATATCTCTTAACACCGTTAGTTCATCTGTGCTCGAGAGGAGGGAGAGGATCCAAAGTCCAAACACATTTGAATTAGGCTGTGGGAGCTTCTCAATTAAAATAAGTTCATAGTTCTTCTCTTAGCAAAAACTATGTATAAGCTTATAGATGGTTATGAAGAAGTCAAATGAGAAAATTATTGAAAAAGATTAGATAGAATTTACCTAACATCCTCCACACCAATATGCTTACTTATTGAAAAAAAATATTTCTTTTTATAAGTACTTCTTGAGAACTTTATCCAATCTGATTCATAGTCTAAGTGAGCTTGCTAATGATAACAACAGTAAGCCCTGATACAATTTACTTGCAACATGAACATCCTACAATGCTACTATTCATCAATCGGTACTTTTCCCTTTTCAATAAAAAAATTACATGTACAAAGTTAAAATCGTACCTTGCCACATATACACCATGACCCTCTTCAGGAAGAAATCCAAGAGCACGTACCGCTGAATGTGGATCTTGAACTATACAACCACACCAATTAATTGTACGAGTTGTGCCATTTCCATCCCTAACATCTGTTCCCACAAGAAGTTCAACCTCTCGTCCCTAGACACAACCACACAAATCAATCATAAAGTCATAACCCATGTGCTATAAATAACACAAAAGTACATTCAGCAAGTTCTACAAACTCTAAATCAGAACAGGGCAAATATTTTCAACGTACCTGCCGAAAAATAGTCATCTGAAGCTTGCCATCATTGGTATTAGATTGATCTAAAGCTTGGCAAGCATTTTCAATGTCACGGAAGCATGTGACTGGTTCTTTATTGATTGCTAAAACCATGTCCCCTTGCTCCAAAAGATTCTCAGCCTTTGATCCAGCTAAACAACCTTTAACACGTAAAACCTGTCGTCTTATTGGATCTTTCTTAACAAACGCCTGCAATAATTTTACCCCAAACCATTAATAACAAATCTTGATAATTGAAGTACCAAAGCTAGTTCTTTCAAGGAGTGAAAGAAGGTAACGGAATCTAAGAATAACTAAAGAACAAATTAACAAGAGACAAAATAAATAATTTTGGCTGTTAGTAAGAATAAATGGAAAGAGGGAAGGGCATAGTTCGTTAACAAAGAGTTATTGAATGGTTATGTGGGTGTGAGAGAACCAAGCTTTCAAAACTTGGTAGAAACCGTGACTTTGCAGTCCCTATTTCCTGTGTAATAATTCTGTTCTGTAACAGTGTCTATGACTCTGTATGAATTCCATCTCTGTTTAAGAGCAATTCACCAAGGATTTATCAATGAAATTCAGTTGTTTTTCAGTATAATTATCATTGGTACCAATTTCTATAAAAATGCTTTTTTTCCCATGTGGCTGCTCTTGCTCTCCACCTTCGTGACTTCATCCTTGCTTCTATTTTCTGGTTCCCCTTCTTTTGAGATTCCTAGCCTTCCCAATTGTTGCTCATTTTCTTTAGGAACTTCTTCCCTCAATACCACAATTTCTTGGTCCCTCTGATTTAGAAAGTTGAACACAGTACAACCTACCAATCTCTCATAGCCCATTCTATCTGGGTCCAGAATCCTATCTGGAACCATATGTAGAGATGATCCAAAGGCAACATAACATAGTTCTGACAGTCCACGTGAATTTTTAAACAAAATGGAAAATTGTAATCAAGGCAATCCACAAAGGTAATTAGTGCCAATACACATTCATCATGGTTTTCATATAGTAAACCAAAAGGGCTTTTATATCAACCATCAAGGAAGAATAACCATTTTTCAACATTGGAGGTGTAATACGGCGATGCATTTGATTAAAATAGGAAGCTAGGATCATTAAGGATACATTATTAATATTTTCCAAACATAGATTCTTCATAACCTAAGGGAACGAGGAGCTAAATTTACTTTTCTTTGACCGCAAGTATCTTTCTCCAAACGAAAATTACATGCCCCATTTAATGAAACTTCATTCAGTCCTTACATATTAAAACTATAATTTTCCTTAATTTCAGAACTGTTTTAAATATTTAATTCCTAATGCTCATTAATTTCAGTTATTCACTAGATAGAGTGAAATTTAAACACAAGCAAACTCCAATAGATGTCAACAAGGGAATGATGGTATGTTTGACACGCCATTAGTTGAAAAACATTAGACTAAGCTTCACAAATGAAATCCATACAATAAACAACTTTTTACTAATGAATAAATATTTTGGTTTTTACGACATAAATACTTCAACTTCAATCAAACCATTTTTCATTGCTAGCATCTGACCAAGTACGGGAAAGGCTTGAATGTGGTTCTAGATTCTAGAACCAGGCAGAACAAAATCTAAAATTCTTCCTTGGATACACATCATAAAAAAGAAGCTGGAACTTTGCAGTCTTTTAATTGCTAATAAAGTGAAAAAAGTTTAAAAATATTACACATGGAAGGAAAGTAAATATTCTAAAGCGAAAACTCAAACCGTAGAGGAATATCCACCATACCTGAATCCAAGCATCACTTAATCCAAAACTGCGAGCCTTTGAAAGTAATGTTGGATAAAGTTCAACTTCTAATATTCTCAAAAGTGGCATATGCCTCTTGACACCATTTATTAGAAGTGGTGGTCCATTCACACCAGATATGATCTTGTCTAGGACCTGGCTTATTGCATAAATTGGAATCCCCCTAACAAATTGATGATCTTCTGATGTGCTGCCACTGAATTTCAGCTGGAACAGGAAAATTCGTTCAAGTCAATAAAAAAAATACATCACATTTTACAGTCAGGGTTCATCATATAACCCTGCACCTCCCTTTTGCAAACTACAAGAACTTTTTTTTTTTGAGTAAGTAATCTCATTAAAATCAACCCTATTGCAAAATTGAATTGAATAAAGAAACTCTTAAGACTTAGGTAGAAGTTTTACTTAAAATATAGGTCTCATGAAATATTATTGCTTCCTTTTTCACTGTTAAATGTTTTGAAGTTTGATCAATATAATTTTTAAATTAGTTCAAGGCTTTGTTTATGCAGCGGCCACAGCCTAGGGTCAGTGGCCATGTTACATTATAGATGTTAGCCGGAAACCTAAAATATCTCCAATTGTCACACCCAATACCTCCCCAAAAAAACTGTATTTGTGATCTTATTTATCATATTCTCTACCAAACACGACCAATACAAGATTACACCTATTTCCATTTCTCTACATTTTCCCTCCTCTATTTTTTACCTTTTTGCTCTCCACCCTTCTGCTCAAGCACATTTAGGCAGTAGAAGAATGCTACAGACATCTTGAGTTTAATTGGTAGAAATTTCATTAAAATAATATGTGATGTTTGTTAATTCTTATATGGATGGGTGGTCCCTAGTCCTTACCAGTTTAAATAGTCCAACAACCACACTTGAATTCTGCCAAATTTCAGGCAATGTAATTTCAGATGTATGTGTAACATTACTCAATCAGATGAATTTAATCTTGTTAATACTTAATTAAACAGCCTAATTAAAAAGGTTATATACATGATTACTGTATTATTTAACTTCTACAATTTGTGATTTACTTATATAAAATCCATAATACTTAAACACAGTTAAAGGTCTGTCTTAACTAATATTAGAAAATAAAAAGGAGTAATGGCTTATAGACTTCAAGGTCCAACCCACCATCAGGTCGCGTTTTGAAGTATGAGTAAATATTGTCACGTCTCGTCTTTTCCCAGTTTTCATCTTTCTTCTCTTTTTCTTCTTCTACGAAGATACAACTGTTTTAAGTTAGGCTTTATTATTTATACAAATGAGAAGACCAAACAAAAACAATCATAGAATATGTTCATTGTTTAAAGTCTCTCATAAGGGGATTTTAATCATTACGGTATCATATATTCACAAAGTCTGCTTATTCATTTTTAACTTCATTTATAAATTAGAATTAGGACTATATAATGGTCGGGTTCAATTCCAACTGGCAGTCCATCATTAGAAAGTCATTCAGTAAACATAATCCCTTGCTGTGGCTTGTGGCATGTCCCCCTGACCTTGAAATGGGGTAATGCAATTCCAAACAAACCTTCTGTTTAAGCGATTAGAATAAGACCCCAAGAGTAGTTCTTACTAAAACTTGGGGGAGAGGGTTGTGTTTAAGTGCCTAAGCTAACCCAAATCTGGTGTTGATTAATTTAATAATGAAAAAGGAAGTAAATTTGAAGTTTTCAAGGTCAAGTAAAAAAGGTGCTCATATTATGCATAAGAATGAACTCACCCAAAAGAATATAGATATTTGGACAAGACTTACAATAGTCTTTTTATTTTAATGTTTCTAAGAATAAGAATTAATTTTCATCATCCAATTTACTAGTGTTTTTTCTTATCTTGGACACAATGAAAAATGTCCAGATCCATCCTGGTAAGCAAGCAAATAGAATAATTGGTAAGAACCTGAGTAGAGAAGCTTCCCCATAAAGCTTGGACCCTTCCTTGTTCATCTGTTAGCACACCCGAAAATGAACTACCAAAATCTGTATTTGAACACATTAAGAGTAAGATATTTATCTAAATGTGTATAATGTTGGTTAAAAAAATGAAAACATCTAAATTTACCAGTATCAAGCTCGATAACTTCCATGTTGGTCGCTCTGTAACGTGGGGAGTCTGCAGACCCTATATTTAAAGCAGCGGAAGGATTGGTAACAACTGATTTCCTAGAAGTTGCTTGAAGGCTTCTACTTAAGCCCACAAGGTAAACAGAATCTCCTCGACGTAATGCCGGATCTGAACAAAAAACAAATGTACAGATATTACAGATATTTCGTCAATATAGATAAATTAAAATATCATTAAGAAAGTGCATAAGCTCACAAACCTCTAAAATATATATAGTTTTTCAGACATCACGACAAATCACATTTTACCTTAAAAAAGTTCCCCCATATCTTGCTAGAGTTATATTATATAATCATTTACCAGAAGCAATCAACTTCCACACAAAATATAAAACTATCAAGTATCTAACTGCAAAGATACATATTACATAGTGATAAGTCCACAAAAAGTTGACCATATCCACTTTTATCATGCTACCCTGACTTACGGGTCTTTAAAAAAACCAAAAATCCGAACCACCAAACTGAAGTGAACCGCCCCAAGAAAAACCAAACTGTAAGTAACAGTTTGCGAACTGAACTGAACCAGTTTGGTCCGGTTCAGTTCAATTAGTAAATTATCAATTCAGTTCAGTTTAACGAGGTTTAGTTTTTGACATTTTTTCACCAGTTCGGTTTATTTCTATTACAATTCGGTTTGGATCGGGATGTATTGTTAACGGGTCGGTTTGTCTGAACTGTGTAAACAGTCTGGTTCGGTTTTTGCTCTGAACTAAACCATGAACACACCTACCCTAACTGATAAGACCTGATAAACTTGACAGAAAGAGGACTGTAAAAATCAGACTTTGGAGCAACAGAAAATCAAAACTTTTTTATTACTATTCCCAATTTTTTATTTTTTTGTTAGTTGCAAGGGGTAGCAGTGCCAGTTAGCTTTTTTCAGTTCAGTCAAAGTATAGATAGTAATATTTTAAGAGTCACTGAGCATGAAACATGTTCTTCATCATCAAAAGTGGATCGCATAAAGCCAACTCCTAAAAGTCTTTATATTAGAAATGGCATGGTCAAACCTACCTGGAAGTAATTCTGCGGCACGAACCACTGAAGCACCAACAGGTCCCAAAGCAGATGGATCATATGATATGAGAGCATAATTGTGAACAGGATGGAGAAATACCACCTGCCATTACGAAAGAAGACACCAAGCTAAAGAAACTCTGCCTTGTTTATTCATTTTATATTAATGACGACAAATTCTTTAAGAAAGATTTACCTCTCCAGGAATTTCAACTGGGAAAGCAGCAAAAGATAGCAACACATCAGAGGAAGATACTGCAACAGTATTCTTGTCAACTGCAACTAATCCCATGTCTTGACTGTGATATATTATGACTCCCGTTCCAAAAAAATGCTGTGAATGAACACCATCAAGCATACAAGATGGAGGAACGTGAACCTGAAAGCGGACTCATTAAGAAACATGGGAAAACCAGTAAGTCAGGGTCATTACCACGCTACAGCATTAAGCAATATATGATGTAATTCATAGAAGGGGTTATAAATAAAAAAAAATAAAAACAGAATTGCCAAGAGGAATGGACATAGACATTGAAATACTACAGTAGAACTTATGCCAAGTCAAGTCAATGATCAGAATTGTGATAAATTTCAAAAACTACCTCAAACATCACAAGAGTAGACTCAATCACACGTTCAGTGACTGATGCATTTGCTGTGGCAGCAGTTGCACCTTGATAGTCCATTAACCCATCATCCTGTATGGCACTCGATATTTCTAGCTTAGTTTCCTCGGGCTCATTTAAGGAAATATCAGCAACACTTCCATCAGTTGATAAATCATCCACTCTCCGTTTTTTTATTATCCCGTCAGATCCGTTGTCATGAGATGCACACACTGAAGGATCTTCAGAATTAGTTTCCATGCTAGTGACACCATCGACCAACTCCTGATGGTTACCTTCACACACATCTCCCCCGTCAGCATGCTCACCGGTCAACGAACTTGGACGACCGGCCAGATTTCCAGATGATAAAAACGGGGAATCGGGCTGAAAAGCAGGCTTAGCAATCCAGAGGCCAGTACTGTCGTCCCGAGTATATATCTGGGGAGGTGCATACCATTCGTGGCGATCAACTGTCACCAACACCGACTGCAACCATCAGACAAGGTCATGAAACAAAATTAGAAATGGCATACACCTTTATGAGATCTCAGTCATCTATGCCGCTTTGATCATGAAACATTATTGTTTAAAAAAATCGTTGAAATAGTAGAAATATAGTAAAATATCTTTGATACTGTTATAAAGTATCTTAGTTTATCTCCAGAGATGGATTGCTAATCTCAGGGTATCTTAGATTACCACCTAGTACTAGTTTCCATGTGAAATTGAAGCAAAAATAACCCCCTCATGTACAGAAGGTGAAATTGAAGCAAAACAGAAGGAAAGAATGGATCCGATGTGGATACGATACAATCTCATGATGGCAGCGAAAGAGACTATGCATCTGGCAGAATGTGCATTGACTGCATACAACAAAGTCGCCTGCGTGATCAATCAATCACATAAGACAGATTTCACACACTGCGGATATTTGTGGCACTCGGTAAACTCATTCCGCTTCTTTCTCTATCTCTCTGAACTTCTTTTTTTTATTTCCTCTTTTCACTTCCTAAGTTTATTTTACAGAAATTTCGTCGATATAATAGAGGATGCAATGCATGAATCAACCAATGTCACCACTTTGACCATTCAAAACTCAGGTTTTTTTTTTCTTATTCCATTTTTATAATGTTCAAATTTTTCACAATTTTTACATTTGATTTGTTGCTTTTAGATATTTTTAATTTCTTTTCCTTTTGTTGTTTTTGGTGTTTTATTATTGTGAATTTGTGTCTATTTGCATCTATATTGATTTTATTGTTGTTGAGACTATTCTGCTTGCTTTGTCGAGGTTTAATTTTCCTCTTATGGTTGATTTGGGGTAGTTGGATGTTGGGAACAATGTGTTAGCCAATTGTGTTCAAATTAATGAGTTGATATCAATTTAATCAAAAAATATACAACGAAAAACCATAAACAATATACAACATGTTAGCTAATTCTTATTTCCTTCTCTCTTCTATTATCATTGTTTGTTCCATCACAATATACAACGAAAAACCATAAAAAATTGTGTTTGTGTAAAGATATTGTGAACATGTCAAATGTGCATGCTATTGAGTTTATATACATGTATGATTAGTTGTATGTGAATTAATGTATAGGTCTTGAAAGAGAGCACAAAAATGAAGACTATATATACCAGTATTGTTGAATGTAATATAAGAAGATGATATCTGCCTCAGGAGTCCAAGGTAATTTTTCTCAAAGCATGGTGGCCTCACCATCTTCATTTATCTATTACTTCTAAGTTGTTTTACTATGAGAATTATCTGAGTTAAGAGGTTATATGTGTCTGATTTATAATCACATATGAAGTTGATTAATAGAGTTTTTTTTTGTTATTGAGTTTAATATATAGTTTTCCAAAATTGCAAGTTGCAATGACAGAGATCACGACGGCGGAGGTCATGAAGGCCTGTAGTACTACAACGTTATAGTGAGACTTCGATCGAAAGCAAAGCAGACACTTCAAGGCGACAGTGAACACAATCTTCTGTGTTTTCAAGTTCTAATAATTTTTTGGGTTCTGATTGTTGTTTGTTAATTTTTTGTTTGCTATATATTGCTCTCACAATATCTAATTATGCTTTAGTATTGGTGTTTTTTCCTTTTTCCTTTTTGCCTCATAGAATGATTGGAAGATGATTGTTGTGAAGCAGTTCAATTCGACCATTCATGAGAAAGAATGACAAGGGAGGATTTCTTATAGGGATTTCATTTCATTGTTACAAACTCATGCAAGTATTTTGGTGATCGTTTGAATAAGATGACACAAATCTTTTTCTAACTTAACCACAGTCCCGAATCTGAGTTTGGAAGTGCAAGTGCAACAGTCTTAAAACTCTTACGAAGAGTTTTACCCGTCGATTTAAATTCCACAAGACTCAAGGGATGAGTGTAATCATTAGCAGAATTGGTCATCGTCTTTAGTGTTTGGTTACTTTTTTTGGAGAATATTGATCATATTGTTGGTGGTAAAGTTTGGTTCCATATTTTTCTTTGTCAAGAAATTTGGTTCCAAATTTTTAATTATTGTTGGCGTTTCTTTTTTCTTATTTTATGCCTTGATGCAGACTAATATGTGTAAAATATAATTTTCATTTAAATGGAAACTAAAATAGACAAAAATAAATTTAAATAAAAATCAAATTTACAAATATTGTTTATAATTTATGTGTTAGCACAATAGAAAATGCGCATCACACAAACAGGCACGGAACATGCCCGTTTGGCCACTAGTATCATATAACTCGATTTTTTAGTAACCTTACCTTCCTTCGATGACGATCCACGTAGCTTATATACTCCAATGGAACTCGAGCTCCCCTTGATAGGTTAGACAGAACTGATATTAGTTCCTCGAGGCAAGATATTTCTTCACCAGCAAATTTCTTAATTATCGCATGGCGAGGAACTCCTGCTTTAAAGAGCATATATCTGCAAAAGGTAATTGTGACATGTTCAACAAATCACATGCTTTATACCAAAATGTAAAATAAGCATCACAGATATCTTATCCTTCCAGCAACGACCCTTATGCATGACTCAAGTGATGCTAGACTCAAAATTATTGGCAAACTTGTCAAGTGAGAAACAACTTTAAGTATTTAAATATAAATACAAACAATATCCAATATTTTGTCAAATGGAATTAACTAATAAGTATGAAACAATCAATGATGATCTAGGTATACATACCCTGGTTCTGTCACATAAACAAGACCACAATTGAATCGGAAGTTTCTAGCCTGCATTAAAAGTGATAAACATAACTATAATGAGAAAGGTAGGTCTTGTTCAAAAAAAAATGAGAAAGGTAGGTAAAAATTAGAAGAGCAACAGAAGCAACTTGGGGACGGCTGAGTAACATCTCCGAATGAGAAATACATGACAGTTGTTGTACAACATCATAACAAGTTTTTTTTTTTGAACAGCAAAATATATTATTATAAATAACCGGTCTCTGTACAAGACGAACAGAGGTCGGGAGAAACGGAACTACAAAAACAAAGGCACCGTATATATGCGGAACACCAATGAATAAAACTAAAACCAACACCACCTAATGGAGGTCAACTTCTAATCATAACAAGTTAAATGTCCAGATAACTATGTTGCAGTAGTAACCACAAGATGAAACAAGCTGGTACCCTCTTTCATATGTATGAGATAGAAAATTGACCATTTATGGGAAATAGTAATTTAAAAGAAGGCATTTAGAGACAGATGCAACAATGAAATGAAAAAAAATGACAACGTTTTCTTAATACCCGTGAACTTTGTTGGAGGGTCTTATAATAAGTGATGGAGGAAGTAGTATTATTCAAGACAAGTTTTTCATTTGAATAGCCCTCTCCTCCGGCCTCTTAAATGCAGGCAAAAGCAAAATCATATTCAACTACTTTATTATTTTTTTTTTGTGATGACTATAAAATACAGAAAACATTGCAAATAAAACTAACCTGCTGATATGAAAGAGGTTGGATTACTGCTCCACTAACTTCCAAGAAATAATTGGGAGTTATTGAGTGCAAATCTTGCACCTGAGATGAACATTTAAAAAGGTTGGCACAACATTAAGCAATAATCTTATTTATATTATTCAAGCTGACAGTAAAATCACAAGCCAAGTAGTGGCAACTAAGAAACCTAGTTTTATGCTTTATCAGTTTCTTACAATGAAATCCTGACACATAGCTAGGTGTTTCTATTAAGTATTTTCATATTATTACTTTTTTTAATGGATTTTAATTTTACTACTTTGCTATTATATTATATGGAACTAAGACACCCTTGATTGTTTTTATTAATTGTTACAAACTAAATCCTGATTTCGATAACCTTGATCATTCTAGTCTATTACTCTAACTGTATTTTCAGAGCTTCTTAATAAAATTGGGGAGTGTAAAAACTACAAAGTATGATTGTGAGAACACTTTTAACGTAAGTAATTTCATGAAGTTAGGATTTCTTCAGGCATTCCCTTCGGAAAGAGTGGAATCACCGATTCACCATGGTGCCTTCCCATAAAAAATATACATAGTATAGTGTGTCAAACAGTAATAATGTCAAACAATACTATTTTATATATATCCAAGCCATAAAACGCTCACCGATAGAGTTAAACTCTTTGATGCACCACCCCTTTCAATTTGTAATTCGATACTTGAGTTTACACTGTCATCAAGTATAGTCTCCAGTTTCAGGAATTGGGTGATGACCTGCAATAATATCCAGTTAAACATTTGAGACCACCAGAACAAGGACCAAGAAAACACCATTTTTTGTAGCTTTCAAATGCAAGTAACTATTGAAACCAATCATCAAACATGTATATAAGCAAATTGGACCTATATTATGTATATATCATCATAGGCAGCAGATAGGATATACAAAAGTACAATTACTTCCATCCCGAAGAGTTTCTCCTAATAATTGTTTCTCCCATTACATCAGTCGTCCATAACCAAGTATGACCTTTTATGCTCAACTCTCATTCTTTTGATGAAACATATACCATAAGAGATACAGAAAAGAACATGAATGTGTTTGACCACACGTTCTAGCTAGCTTATTGCTCATTTTACTAGCTTGCTTATAGACTTGCTGAACAAATTAGACGTCTTTGGTGAGTAATGATAATGTGACTCAACTCCCCCCACTGATATTTCTAACAACAATTTACTAACATGTCATTCCAAATAAATAAATAAATAAATAAAAAGATGTCTATGGTAAATGAGCTTATCCCAGTAACTAGTGTTTTTTGAAATGGTGCTTCAAGTAATGTTTAACCATATAGTTCTATTTTTATCCATACAGTTGTAAATTATAATAAATCTCTTATTTCATTTTGTCTATTATCGTGGGACACTACTTTTTAGGTTCTTATTTTCTTAAAATTACAATATTTAATTAGTAATTATTGAATTTTTGGGGTTTTCGATAAAAGTGAAAGAATAAAGATCTTAAAATACGATCACAATAATAAACAATATTTGCAAAGATTTTTTTTTTTTGAAAGGCGGCGGGATTCCCCAACAAACAAACTTACTTCACCATTGACACGAACAAGTACATCCCCCGGTTCCAAATTTTTATAACCTGGACCACCTGGCACCTAAACAAGGCAAAGATTAAAGCTGAAGAAATTGAAATGGAATATCATCTAAACTAAAGGAAAAATAAAATTTGCTTACCACAGATTCCACAACAAGCATTCCAGTTTCACTGGCAGGAGAAGCATTTCGAACTATCTAAAAAAATCAAATGCAGTGTAAATAATGCGGGGAAAGGGCATATTTAAAAGAAATTGCTACTTGACAAAGATATAAAATTAAAACCAAAGACTAGAACAACCTGCTCTGTCTCAGTTCTGAGGCCAAGCCGACGAGTCTCATCAAACCCTTTATGGAGAAAAGTCACCTGTACATTATTTTTACACAGTTATTATTGCCTCATACCCAAAGGAAACATCCGTTCACATAACCAAGACTAAAAAAATCTCTGGAATCATCTCATTCAAAATGAAAAGAGAAAAATTGAGCAGATAACAGATTAAAGATAAAAGGAATTAAAAAAAAAACATAAAATAGTAAATTGGAATCTGAACATGTATAAAAGGGGAGGGTAGTGTAATTTACACTTTCTCTTAAAATCAAGTTTGGAGATAAGAATAAATAATATTTATTCTTTCATAATAAGCATACCTGGGAGACATCAAGAGGGGGGATGAAATCACCACTCCCTCCCTCAAACCTAGAGAACATATAAAGGAAGATAAGAGAAAATCCTCCGGGGATGGAGGAATAAGAAAGACAGAAATTGCAATGAATAATTAATTTGGACTTAAGAATTCAAAATATTATAAACACTCAAGTTTCCTGGAAAATGTCAAGATAATAATAACCTAAAGCTAAAATCAATGCTGCCAAGTTCCAAAAAAATGCAACTTTATATATCAAGCCTTCATTGTGACCTTTTAGGCATAATAATAACAAAGGACTGCAGACATCATTATGGCTTACAGTCATTTGTCACGGCAGAATGTTTTCACTTACAAGGAAAAGTGGAAAAGTCCATTGAAAAGATTTCAAACATTGTGGCAACAATGTAGCATACAAATATAGAAGCCTCCTTATATTATATAATAATTACAGTTATAATGAAATGCATTTAATAGTGAATTACGAGAAAAACATTAAAGGAAGAACATTTGAAGAATGATTTCAAAGTCAAACCTGAAGAGTACCACGAGGTATAGAAACTGGCATCCATTTATCAACATATGTTTCACTGCCCTTTTGAAGAAACCTTAATGCCCTCACAACCTGAAAAGTAAATCACTGTGTTTAGTTTTTCACTTGTCCCAATTGAATTAGTTACTCCCCACTAGAAGAGCCGTGCTTCTCCTTGGTTACTACATGAAGTGAGAGACAAGTTCAGCAAATATATATCAAGAGCTCACTCGTTCTAGAGGTAAAAAGAAAGCTGATGCACTTGTTGTCTTGCTCCCAGCATTCAGGCCAACAGCCCTGCCTTGCCAATCTATAACTGGGGAACCACTCGATCCTCCTTTGGTCCCAGATGCTGCCTGTAAAGAAAATATCAATAAGCATATGGTTGCAATCAAGTAATGGCCAACTGCTAATTCGCTATACGCTCACTACAAGAGTCGGAACATGTAAAGTTAATATAAACCCGTCTCAAAGAGGCATGGAATCCATGTCAACCAAATCACTCCATCCACAAACTAAGATGCCAAATGAAGGCATAAAATTAGTGTTATCCCCTGAAGCTAATTTTCTTAGCCTGGTATTTTAAGTAAATGAAGATACTTAAACACTTCAAATACAAACTAGGAAAAATATTACACAATGTTATATATTATAATTAGAAGGAAAAAGAAAATAACATAAACAAACTCATGATTCGAGATTTTGAAGAAAAATGTGAATAAATTTATAAGCATGTATTCGCACTTACTTGCATATAGAATGTGTTGAAGTCGTTATAACCATCCCTGCATCAAAAAATAGTTTAACAATCTAAATTCAACCTGCTCTTAAAGGAGCCATAACATACACGTAGAAGGGAAAAAAGTTACAGTTATTTCACACCATACTTCTTATAGTGAGGAGCATCCCTATCCAAACGAGCAAGAGTACCAGCCAAAATGGAAACCTGAAAATAAAAGCCAAAATAATTATCCAAATTATTGGGATAAAATAAACCCAGGTAATACTAGAAGTCAGGGCCGATCTACATCAATGACGAGCAAGTGGTAACGATAAACAAGACTTAACCATGAAAGCGCACCAATTTGATCTACCAATGTTGAGAAAAACAAATATTTGATACGTCACTTGATTTTACAAACCAAAGTCCAAGAACATTTACATAAGACAACAAATGGATGTAACCGTTCAAAATTAACAATGATGAGAAACAAAAAAAAAAAAAAAACTGCAGAAGACAACACTAACTTTAAGCTTTTTGCGATAATGTTCTATTGACATGATCAATTAGCCAAGAAAACTATCAAATGCTACAGAATGAACTCAGTTACCCATGTTCCAACAAGAATCAATTACGACCTACGAAGCACGGACTCTGACAGTGACACTGCTAATGCTAAAACAAGATATGCTACTATTTCATCTTCATCTATCCATTTCCTACCCAAAAACTGAAAATAATATAATCAAACTTAAAATCTTTAACCCCACTCATCGATCATCATCCATAAATACCATAGAAGATGGAGATGTTTGTATGTAAATGACGTGCATATACAAGAAATTTTCAAATACCTATTTTTTTTTTTAACTTCTTCTAACCAAGTTTCTGATTTTATAGTATATTAATTTCAGAACATTATTTTGTTCTAATTTTTGTATTACACTATTACTATACATGAATCTATGCTGTGTCCAAGTTGTGTCCAAGAAAAGAGCTTTTTTTAGGACACTTCTCCGAGTTATCCAACTTGTGTCGTATCGGTGTCATACGAGTGTCCATGCTTTGTAGATTAAGACCAGAAAAATATGCAAGAGTGCAACATGAAAGAGAGGCAATTGAACTATTTAATGAAACATGCTTATCTAAAATATCTAAACCAAAATCAATAAAATGAAACCAGATACAAAATCAGAGATGTAAATATTAAGTTCATACCTTCTCACCACTATCATTACCGACCACTCTGATTTCTAATCCAACACAAGCACCCTCAGGAGCAAGCGGTATCTCTTCATAATTTAGAAATTGTATAGCACTAGGATCATATTGAAAGAACCCAAAATCATGTACCTGCAGAAGCGTATCAATAGCCACACAGAAAAAAGACAAATACAAATTAATTCTCTTCAATAACGTAATCAAATAACTAAGAACTATAAAAAAAATATCAATCTGAGAACCAAAATAATAATTATGTATAGAATTTAATTTTAAACATATGCACAAAATATAGTACAAGCAGGTACAGAATCAGAGCTTTTACATCATATAAACAGAAATTGAATATGACATAATATAATATAAGAGAATCATTTTATCATTTACAATTAAAAAATAAATAAAAATAGATAAGAAGAATCATTTATTCGTCATCAGTGAATGAGAATGAGAATCGAAGCCAAAGTTAACTCACTGGATCTCTGTAAATAGGATGAACCGGAACCTCTTCACGGTTCAAAAACATAGCTTCAGCAACAACCGGTCCTACACATTCAAAACCGAAAACAATTAGTTAACAGAAGATCGTTAAATCAAACGGAATAGTAAGTACCAAAACAGCGAGCTTACCAGGCTTAACGACATGACGATTAGTAAGAATAATCCCACGGCGTTTATCGACGACGAAGCCGGTAGCTGAGCTGGCAGAAGCAGACTCGGTATCAAAAGCACGGGTAGCGGTTATTCGAAGAACGACGACGGCAGGGACGACTTTGCGAAGAGACTTCCGCCAATCTTCGGCAGTTACGGCGTTTTCCTGAAAAGGCGGATCAATTTCCATGGATAAGTCATCGGTCTTAACGGTTATGCTTGTGTCTAATTCCTCTGATCCCAATCTCTCTGATGGATCTTCCATTGTGTGAATAATTTAGGGATTTGTTGATGATGTGATGTGAATCGAAGTGAAAGTGAAGTGAGAAGTGTCAAGTGTGTGTTGATGATGTTAATGTTAACTCGAGTATGGAGTCCACGAATGAGAGGTATGAAGGTTCTCAAGTTAACGTGTTTTTGGGGAAGAAAGAAAGACACAGTCAGAATAACACTACGAAATGAAATAATTATCCCACGAGTGTGTTTCAAATTTTCAATTATCATCCAATCCAATCAGCTTTTGAAATTAAGTCATTTCCTTATTAAACTACAACATCGAACCGTGCAATAAGATATGTAATTAATAAATGGTTCAGGTTAACTTTTGTCCTAAGGACACATGTTAAGCTACATAAAAATAGAAATATAGCATTTAATGATACAAAGAATTTAATGTTTAGATAATTGAATACACCACAAGTTCAATAAATGTTTTCCACATTTATCTTCTTAACATGTGCCCTTAAGGGCACAAGTTAGCATTCTCCTTAATAAATTACGATATGATAATTGCAATAATATAAGATAGGATTCTGCTAACATGTGCCCTAAGGGCACATTTTAAGGTGTATTTAATTAACTAATATCTCATTTAATATGTTTCAAAAATAGTAATAATCAACTTTATTAATTAAAAGATATAGTTCATTATATTTATTACCCATTTAAAAAAATTGCATAGGCAAAATATGATACTTGCCAAATATGATAATTAACTATATTTTTTTTGCTACAAAGCTTTTTTTTTTGGTCAAATTTTTTTTTTAAGTTGAAAACAAAATTAAATTATACTAGTAAGTATTATAAAATTCTAAAACATATTAGCAATTCAAAAGCTAAAATACTACTAACAATCGTTACCATTACAACATAATACTATAATATTCGGTCATGTTCACCGAGAAAAAACAAAAAACACAAGTTAGCATAGATCAAGTATTACCAAGAGTACATATAAGCCTGATTGTTAACAAACAAAAATAAAAATTGGAGTCATATAATTATGGTCGTATAATCAGGCGCGTCATCATAAATCAAATTTGGCAGCATATAATATTTTTGTCTTTCCAATTCTTTTAAATAGGTAATAAATATAGTGAACCATATCTTTTAATTAATAAAGTTGATTATTTTTGAAGTAAATTAAATGAAATATTAGTTAATTAAATGCACCTTAAAATGTGTCCTTGGGGCACATGTTAGCATTTGCCTATAAGATATATGAAAATTTTTGAATAACATTAAACGATAGTTCAACAATAATTTTGGATAAATATTCATATAAAGGAAGGTATATTATGGAAGACTTCCTTATAGACCACATTCGAAGTCTTAGTCATATCTTCACTGTCATCGTCGATGATCAATATTTTTAATCCTTCTTTAGAAGTAACTCTTGAAATCGCAACATACAGCTAACCATGTGAAAACACTGATGACGGAAGATATATCCCAACATGCTTTAAAGATTGTCTCTGACTCTTATTAATAGTCATCGCAAAAGAAATCATTAGAAGAAATTGTCTCCGTTGAAATTTAAAAGAAATTCTTACGTCAAATTGTATCATAGAAAATCTAGGTATGAAAACTTAATCACCAATATTACTTCATGAAATAATTTTTCCTTCAAGAGCATGTTTTCCCAATCTTGTAATAATAAGTCTTGTTTCATTGCATAATCCTAATTTTTTATTCAAACTCCTTAATAGCATAACAGGAACTCCAACTTTAAGTTTCAACTTGTGATTTGTGAGTCCCAACGTAGAAATCGTGTTAAACAATTCGGGAGTATGAACATCATCCGCTGTTTGACCATCTACATTCTGTGCGAGTGGAGTATCATAACTCAAATATGTTTTTTCTTTAGCAGGAACTAAATCCAACATATAATCATTTATTGTGTCGACTATTGAATTTTTAGGAGTTAATATAGCTATATTTTGGAAACATGTTATATCGTTCATGTTTTGTAAAAATTGGGGATATGTGCTTTCAACGATAGAAGCAAGAGGATCACCTGAATTTGGAATCAATAAATCTGATGGACTGTAAAGTTCTAAATCATCGTCGTTGTCATCATCAATTTCTCCATCGCCAACACCCAAACTCATTCAGAAAACAATCTTCTTTGATCCGGAAAGGTTAGGATACATTGTTAGCAAAAGAAACAAATGTGAATTAGTGATTTTTTTCGTAATTAGTAATATAGTCACGTTGATATATACCTAGAGTCAACTACTATTTGCATAAATATCACCTTGATATATATATATATATATTTGCAATAATATGATCAACCATACTCCTCAACATGAACAAACTTTTAAGTTCAGAAAGACATAAAAAAAGTATATTTTTCTTAGCATGTTTAGTTTAAAAAAGTAACTTTTAAATCCAATGATTTTTTTCATTCCCTAAAAAAAATTCTAAGAAAATGATTAACATGTTTAGTTAATTAGTAAAAAATATTGAATTAGGATAACAAAAATGTAAATTTTTTTGAAAAATAAAAACTATGAAAATGTATGATTTGATGATTTGTTAGATTTCTAATTATCGGTTTTTAATTGTTTAAACTATGCAATGTAATTTGATGGTGTTTAATTGTTGTATGAAATTTTTCCTATGAAAATCGATGGTGTTTATCAATTATTGTACATAATTTTAATCACAATTGGTATATTTGTCATAGTGGTTGAAAATATTGCCTTGCATTGAAGGGCTGCGGGTTCGAATCCTAGTCAAGACAAACTTGTATTATTTTTTAATAAAAATTGCAAGATAAAAGTGGAAGGAAAACAAATTAGTTTTAGGGTTTGCTCGAGAATACAAGCTTATAATATAAGATGTATGCTTATAATATAAGAGATTAGGTTTAGGGTTTGCTTGTGTATACAAGCTTATAATATAAGAGATAAGAGATCACTGTACTTGTTCTTTGTTTTCCTTTTTTTATTTACCGCAATTAATCTGAAAGAAGAAGCTCTTATTAAGAGTTTGTTTATTAATCAGGCTCCGTTTGGTTGAGCGGAAAGAAAGAGAAAGGAAAGAAAATTACGCATTCCAAAGAATGAATTTGGACTACTTTACAATTCAAGTTCATTCATCGGTTTCCGTAATTTTCTTTCCTCTCACTTTCTTTCCATCATACCAAACGGACCCTTAAATTCAATTATTACATTAATCCGTTAGTTTACTTCAATTGACAAGGGACATTGCACTATACTGTATGTGTAGTAGGGGTGTACATGGATTGGGCAAATCCGGTCAAACCTACCCAATCCAACCCAAAAAATTGGGTTGGGTCGGGCAATTGGGTGGATATGGATTTTAAAAGTGAAAAACCCATTAAAAAAATTGGGTTATGGGTAAAACCGTACTCAACCCAAAAAATTCACTGACCCACTAGTGTTATGTTTTTTCGAAATATATTTTATAAAAATACTAAAGGTTTTGTCATTTAATCGTTAAATATTTTTATAGTGAAAATAAGTTATACAAATTTTTAAGAAAATAAAAAGATTGAATAATTTTATAAACAAATATGATAATTCATCGCACTATTATAAATAAAAAATAAAAAGATCGAATAATTTTTATAAACAAAAATGATAATTCATTGCATATTTTTAATAGTCAAATAAAGTTACGATATTTTTCAAAAAAATACAATGAGTGAGTTATTTAACTTATTTTTATGAAAACATATGATGATTCTTCATTTAGATATTTAATATTAAAAAAATAGAAAAATAATTTGGTAACCCATGACCCAACACAATCCAATCCGGAAATTAGTGGATTTACCCAACCCGGCTCAATGTTGTAACGGATGGTTATTTTACTTGACGCAATCCGGAATACCCTATGTGGTTTGGGTTGTGGTTTTGGCCAAATCCAACCCAAACCGGCCGACGTGCACCCTGTGGAGTCGAAGTTTGACTTTGAACACTCCAATTATTCATCATTAAGGTTGATTTTATAACAACTAGGTTATTTCAACAAAAAAAATCCGCCACTAAACTATTTCAACAAAATAAAATTGGATTAGGCAAAATTACACTACAAGTCCTTTATCTTATTTTTTTGTAACACTTTGGTCCTTTATCTTTTTTTTGTAACACTTTGGTCCTTTATCTTTTATTTGTAACACTTTAGTCCTTTATTTTTTTTATTTGTAACATTTTAGTCCCTTTTTTTATAACAGTTTGGTCCTTTATCTTATTTTATTTGTAACACTTTGGTCTTTTATTTTTTATAAATAAATAAGATACAGATCAAAGTGTTACGAAAAAAAAGATAAAGGACCAAAATGTTACAAAAAAATAAGATAAAGGACTTGTAGTGTAATTTTACCATTGGATTATATTTTTTATTTTTGTGAATTTTATTACATTAATACAACTGTACAATTTTTTGTTGTTTTTTGTTAGATGATGTATCTTACTTTTATTACAGTACTTTTATTACAGTACTATGTACTATAGTACTGTACAATTTTTGTTAAATGATTGTATCACGCACTTCTTCAATTTTTTGTTAACGATGATTTTTTGTTAACAATATAAGCCCCAAAAGATCAAGAAAACAGCCATATCGCGCACGTGTATATAGTTTTAGACTTTTAGTTCTAAAAAGTATGTGGTCTTCTTCAAGTAGTTGAGATAAGTTAAAGAAGAGAAATTTTTTTTTCCTACCCCAACAATCTTCACTTTACCCCAACAATCCTATTTGAAATGACAAATATACCCTCATATATAATGTAAAACTGGAAAAAAAAAAATCATTATTTACCCTAGTCAAAAAAGTGTTCCGGTGTGAGTTCGGCGAATTTGAGCGAGTAAGTGCAATTTTACATACCGGTACACTTTTTCGAAGTGTGCCGGTTCGATTTCTTTACCGGTACACTTGAAAAAAAGTGTACCGGTATGCATATTCATACCGGAACACTTTTTTTCAAGTGTACCGGTATGAATATGCATACCGGTACACTTTTTTTCAAGTGTACCGGTATGAATATTCATACCGGTACACTTGAAAAAAAGTGTACCGGTATATTCGACGTCTGCGTATCATATTACATACGGTACACTTTTAAAAAAGTGTACCGGTTCACAGTGATTTTTTTTTTTTTTTACAATTTTTTTTTTCAGTGGTGCGTACAAGAGGAGGAGACGGTAGAATTAGGCATAACAGAGGACGCGGAGAGTCTCGGCCACATCAGGAGGAGCCGGAAGACGATGAGATGCCGCCAGTGCATCAGGAGCAGGTTGAGGAGCAGGTTGAGGAGCAGGCTGAGCAGCAGGCTGTGCAGCAGGCTTGGCCTGGAGGGCCGATCGATACGAGTCTTTTGACTCGATACGAGCATCATGTTGCTCGTCATGTATGGTTTGGTCAGGTACTACTTTGTTTTTTTTGTTATTATTTGTTAAGTTATATTGATCATTTTTTTTAATTTGTATTGTTTATACTCTCGTTACAACTGTTAAATCCTTATTTTACATACAAATTTAGTGTTAAAATATTATTATAGTTCATTTTCAATGTCTTATGATATGCATCCAATTATCCGGTCTAATTTATTATTCACAATGTTTTTTTATTAAATATATGTAGGAACGTGTCGAAGGTGACAAAATTGAGCTACGAATAGTATCTTTAGGAAGAAAGTTAGCTGACAGGATTCCTGATCACCATCCTCAAGTTATTCAAGGGTGGTTGAATATTTCGGGGTTGTGCTGGCTTGAGCGGACTAGCTTGAAATTTACCGATCCGCAGCTTATATCCGCATTTGTTGAGAGGTGGCACCCTGAGACATCGTCATTTCACATGCCGTTCGGCGAGATGACTATTACTTTGGACGATGTGGCATGTCTTCTGCATCTACCTGTTAGGGGTCAGTTTTATACTCCTGTATCAGTTTCTCAAGAACAAGCTGGGGAACTTGCAGTTGAGTTGTTAGGAGAGGAGTATGAATTTGCATTGCGAGAGACTGTAGCGCAGAGGGGTGGTTATTTTTCACAGCAGTGGCTATATGAGAGTTATAATAGGAATGCCAATTTGTACGGGAAATATGACTGCGCAGCTAGGGCATGGATGTTGATGTTGGTGGGATCTACCATTCTGGCCGATAAGAGTTATACACGTGTGGATGCCAAATGGCTACTTCTGTTTAGTGATTTGTCTGCAGTCCATACATATTCGTGGGCCAGTATTGCATTAGTTTGTTTATACGATAACTTGAACGATGCATCCATGTTTTCTACGAGGGCCCTTGCAGGGTATGCGACACTTCTTCAGGTATGCGACACTCACTACAAAGACATAATTTAAATATTGCGTAATTAAATTTTTTTTCTCTTTGCTGTGCAATTAAATTTTGTTTTTATCTTTGTTGCGTAATTTAATTTTCTTTTCTCTTTGTTGCGTTGTTAACAATTTTCTTTTTTTTCTTTTTTGTAACAGTGTTGGATCCACGAGTATTTTCCTACCCTTGGTAGGCGTGCTCAGTCGGATCTTAATTGTGATAATCCTGGATTTCCTCGAGCTATGCGGTGGATGTATAAGCAAGGGAAGACCAAGCTCCCCGATTATCGGCCTATATTGGATGCACTGACCCCTGATGACGTGATATGGCGTCCGTTTGAGACTCACAGAGGTAGCATTCCTTTTGATCTGATTACTCTGTATAGTGGTCATCTGCGTGGATCCACGGTAGTTCCTTACTTGCCCGAGAGGTGTATTAGGCAATTTGGATTTGTACAGTATATACCACCACTACCACCTCTAGCTCCTGCCTACTCTGATATTGATAGCGACTGGATTGGTTATCACGCGTCCGTTGATCGGATCCTTCAGCCGACACGTCCAGTGACATATGCTAGTGAGACTGTACCTGATTACATGTCCTGGTACTATAGGGTATCACATCCTAGACTGTGTCGCCCTGTTGATGGACCACATGGAGCACCACCAGTTCCGCACTATGCACCTGCACCTGCACCTGCACCAGATGCCCCAGTAGACGATGCACCAGCAGATGATGCACCACAAGAAACTGCACTACAGCGTGAGCGGAGATGGAGAGGTATGGCTCGAGGCGCGCTTGAGACATTTCTTACGAGGATAGACGCTGATAGGGATGATGAGGATTTTGAGGAGCTTTTTTTTGCACTAGATGTATGTCGTGGTGCATACCCATGACTAGTTTTTTATTGTTATGTTTTTTTGAACACTGGTTTATGTACTTTTATTTTTGGATTGTGTATTTTGTTGAACTATTTTTACTATATCGTGTACTTTATTTAGATTATGAACTTTATCGATCAAATGTTTTTTATACTTCAATACATTATTTTTTGACACAAATAACGTTGCTAAAGTAGGCATTGCATTTTATTGACATAAAATATTTTTTAACACAATAAACGTTACTAACGAATTTAGATATTTGATAAAACATAAGTAATATAAATATTCGACATAAAATAAACAATTAAAAATTATTCAACAGACATAACACCACTAAGAGGTTTCACCGGAGGATTTAGAAGGTTCCAATATTGTAGGCGTCCGTTTAAGTTTGACATCCAAGACCTTGCTTCATGTGAACAAAATTTCTTCCAATCAGCTGTAACTTCGGGCAACGGAAACCCCTTTGACATGTTTACCGGAACCCAATGATTTCCATTGACAAAACCAATACAAAAAAACCTTGCTGAAGAGGAATATGAAGTCATCATAGGAAAGAAAGTCTTACTAGGTTTACCCAACGTGACGAGAACGACATTATACCTATTTGCTACCAAGTAACCCATAGCAGGTATGGTGAACCATCTAGTTGCTACCAACGAATCTCTCACAACCTGCAAATCTTGTCTGAATAATTTCTCATACAAATTGTTATTATTTCTAAGCTCTTCATCTAACTCCCGGCGGACGATGGACCAACCTTCCTCTGTGTAACCAAGTAAAGATGCAACAGCTCTAAAACCACAATTTCCATCTTCAAGCACATCAGCAATGTCAACAATATGTGGATGCATATGATCAGGAAATTGCCCCAAATATTTCTGAGATGTCAGTTTTTTAGACATCTGAGATAGTTGTTTCTGAGATGGTTGAGATTGTTGCTTCTGAGAGGGTTGAGATAGTTCCTTCTGAGATGACTGTGATTGTTGTGTACACAACCTCTTCGATGTACCTAGATTTATGTAAAAACAAAAAAAAGTTGAATATATAATAATAGAATATAGACATAAAAATATAAGCAATAACTATATTATCAACAAAATAAATTAGTCACCTTGTGAATCACCATATTCTCTTTCAACGTGTTCAAAGTATGATGGATCACGATACACATCATAACCTTTTGGTGCTTTGCCTTTATTTTTGTTCTTCACTCCTCCTCTGGTTTTTATTTTTTCAGGTGGTGGACACAATGAACTTGAGGCTGGATAAGCAAGTTCAAACACTTTACTCTTCAACGCTCTTTTACCAACAATATCAAGTGACCGAAATCGAGTCCATATGGCCTCCATTGCATTACTCATGTCCAACTCATATCCATCCTCTGTGTCATCCTCCAATGGTTCTTCCATAGTTAATTTCTTCCAGTGACCGTGAACTGAATCTAACGGTATCGGTACACCGCTGGTTGTATATCCACTCAATTCACAAGCACAAGGCAACTCACATGTTGACCTAAGTTTGCAACCACACAAGTTTTTATTTGTTCCAACAATGTCAATTCTCTCCATCTCATCAGAAATTAGTGTCATAGCGGCCCTGGAGAAAAAGTTTCTCAAATATTGAAAACATGGACTGCTATGTGTCTTTTCTGTATAGTAAAAACTTTTTTGAAAAGACTTCTTTATTTTGTCAACTTCTAGTCTTATGTTGTCATTCATGCCTTCCAAACACTTGCATAAGTCTCCTTTGTTGTGTTCCAACATTTTCTTCAGTCTCCAATGTGCAGACTCAACTCTAAATATCAAATTGCAAACAATAGTCAATTAAACGCCAAAAAAAGAAAAATATAATTTCAATTTTAAAATAAAAAAATTATACCTATTAGTCGTTGTGTTTCCTAAATGCATCACTCGATTGGTCCATGCTTCAACAAATTGTTCTTTGTGAGGGGCCAACCAGGTGTTATTGACATATTCGACAAAATTGCTTGAATTAACACATGCTTGCTGAAACGCATTCAACCGTTACTGATACTCCACCTCATCCGGACTTTCAACAACATCTCTCCACAAATTTTTCACCTTCTGTTTCATATCCTTAGGTATTTGCACGGTGCATCTCGCATTCACATTTTTGATTATGTGCCACGTACAAAGCATATTAGTAGTATGTGGAAATATATCTTTAATTGCATTCATCAAAGCAAACTCCCTATCAGTCAAAATTACTCTAGGAAATATATCTTGCTTTGTAATCAATTGCTTCAGCTTACCTAACGCCCAATGATAATTGTCCGTCTTCTCAGATTCCATGTAAGCAAATCCAACAGCAAATGTCATGTTAGTTGACGTTATGCCAGCAATTTCAAGCAGTGGCTGTCTATATTTATTAGTTTTGTACGTGCAGTCCATAACCAAAACAATGGGAAACAAGTTCAACAACTTGATTGAATCTGGATGCGCCCAAAAAATATCACTCAAAACATCGGAGCCATCATCTTTTCTTCTATTCCAGCTGACATATTTTGCATCATCTAACAACTGCAGCAAGTGTTGCAGCTCTGTTCTGGAACCTCTTTCCTGTATTTGCATCATGTGTCTTTTCCTATATACAAGTGTGGCATCAACAACAAACTCTGGATTTTGATCTTTCAAATCTAAAACAATGTGTCTTGGTGCTACTTTACGCTTTGTCAAATCTTGAACACGTTTGTTTTCATCAGCGGTTAAACGTGCCTTGCGAGGATGACCATGATATTGGTCAGGTAGCCCGTGGTTGTGAACTCCATGAATAACCTGAACTTTCCATCCTGAACCATCTGTTGAAGGTGCAGCTCTAATTTTAAATGGACAGTTACACTTTTTCGATGCAGATGTCGTGGAACTTTCTGAAGAGTCATACTTTCCACCTTTGTCACAACCCAAAATCAACTTGTCATTTCTTCCTCTTATTCCGTTCTTTTTATCCGACCGAGTAATGATAATACCGACTTTATTGGCATCTCCAACATCTCGAGCCCATTTGACAACATCATCTGCGGTAGCAAATTTTTGATGAGTTGTAAAAACATCCGTAGTATCTACCAACATTTGACTTGTATCGTCGAGATAAGCCATATCTGTTTAAAAATAAAAAAAAAAAATTAAAATTAAAAAAATTAAGAATAACATACCGGTACACTTATTACATACCGGAACACTTTGACTACCGGAACACTCTAAAAAAGTGTACCGGTATGTATAATGATAAACGAAATATAATTAACATACCGGTACACTTTTTAAAAAGTGTGCCGGTAACATTAACGTACCGGAACACTTTTTAAAAAGTGTACCGGTAAAATAAACATACCGGAAACGTTATAAAAGTGTACCGGTATAATTAACATACCGGAACACTGTTAAAAGAGTGTACCGGTAAAGTTAACTTACCGGTATGGATAATTGCTTACCGGAACAGTTTTTCGTGAGGATGAAAATTCTACCGGAACAGTATAATACGACAAAAATTGTTTTTTTAAAATATATTAATTTTTAATAAGGGTATATTGGGTATTTTTAAAAAAATGTTGGGGTAAAGTGAAGATTGTTGGGGTAGGAAAAAAATTTTTCTAAAGAAGAATCTATCTATTAGTACAATGTGTTTCTAAAAATATAATTTTTATAGTGGATTGTTTTTGCTTTAAAATAAATTTAACAAAGAATTTATTTTTCTTGACTAACGCAAAGAAATTTTTATAAAAGTTTTACATGGTATTTTATTATTTTGTTACAAATTTTTTAATGTAGTTTTGATTATGTTGCAAGTCATTATGGTAAAATTATAGTCACTAAACTATTTGATAAAAATAAAATTATTACACAATCTAAATAGAAACAAAGCAATCCAAAAAAAAAATATTACGATGTTTTTGTTGTCAATCGAACAATTTAGTTCCGACATGTTAAGGGATTGAATGATCAGTCGTAGAACAATCATGCGAATAAAATCAACCTTAAGATTAGTAGAATCATAATACACAATTATAAACTCAACTTAAAACAATATCAACTGTTAATTTAAGATCCAACATTTAAAAATGTCAAACTGTGTAACGCATTAAATGCACCAAATCTAAATCCATGTACAAGGGACCTAGGTGACTAGAACTACGTGATATGGTTTTTTTATGAAAGAACTATACATGGTAGTTTTTTTGTTTACATGAAGAGGTCCTTGTGCTATTGTGTGGTTTTGTCTCTGGTGAATTTTTAAAGAGATGATTTTAGTTGATAATTGGGTGAAAAAGGTAAAGGAGTTGAGTGAAAAAAGTAGTCTCGGGTTCAACTCTTACATTCAACAAAAACTAACAAATTAACTACTAATATTGGTTTTAAAAATAAATAAAAAATGTACCATGCAGTCCAACTCCGAAGAACTCACTCTTGTTTAAGTCATGAAAGAAACGAAGAGCAATAATAACAGAACAATGAGCCTTTACCATTTGTATGTCATTTTATACAACAGTTTCTTTACAAACAAACTACAAAACCATGTTTCTTAATGTCTTACAGCTTAATTTATTGACAATTACCAGTCACTCGACTCGATACATCCACAATGGCCTGGACTGGCATATTTCATAATAATATTATTCCCTTTTTCTATGGAAATTTTATCTCTCAAGCCCCAAGTGAGAAGAAACGAAAAAAAAAAAAAAGATAAAAAGTTGGCCAACTGTAACTATTACTTAAAAGAAACTTCAGAAGTACAGCCAGCTATGGGAAGATCACTTGGGGTGCATACGAGTGCCCTTTGCTGTAAATGTCTCAGACTTTGTTCCATGCTGACTTGAACCATCTCAGCCAGCATCTTCTTTGCTTTACCAGATTGATCTTCCCCATCAATTTGAGATATGATGTTGCATACTATATTCTCGAGAGTGTCGGGTTGAATTTCAGATCTTGGATAAGGAGATTCTCTTAGTAGTTGCAAAAGGGTGCGAGCTTTTGTCTGAGACTTTGGTGTTCCGTGAACAGTGAGCTCGAGTAAGCCTGGAATCACACCTTCTTTAAGAATTGGTTCCCTGTATTTACATCGATCACTCTGGCACATTGTCAGTAGTGCCCCAACAGCATGCTCCCTACTTTGGAGAGTGCCGTTTTCGAGAACCTCCACAACTGCAAGAATCCCACCTTCCTCAGATATCAAGGAAGTTCTGCATTCGTCGTAATCCACCAAGGGTTCTATCAAAGCACAACATTTTTCAGCTGTTTTTGAGGACTTTTTGCAAGTTTTGAGGATATCAACTATGAAAGGGATTGGATTTGTTTTGAGAATAATGCTAAGAATATCAGGATATGTTGATAAATTAGCGAGAGCCATAACTGCATCGGCTTTTGCCTGTGGGCTTCCATCTTTAAGAATCTCCACAAGAAGGGGAATTGCGCCACAAGCACTAATAATTGGTTTGTTGGTTGAAGAGGCTGATAGTGTGAGCAAAGCTGCAGTTGCAGACGCCTGCAGATTTGTATTTTGTGACTTGAGGAAACTAAGTATTGGTTCTAATGCTCCGGCCTCCACAATATTGATTTTATTCCTGCAAGATAAGAGCAGTTATGAGCATGACTGAATTATCACAAATTTATCTAGCAAAAAGTTAATCAGTACTATGGAATCTAAAATAAAGAGCACAAGGTACTACAGACAAGATAATTGGAGTTCTAGTTCATTCTCCAATCACAAGCTGGGAGGTACCTAATCAGGCCTAAGATTCAAGATACTAATCATGGTTGTGCTATAATGAGTAAAGAATAATAAGACTATTGAGGGCAAGACACAGTAAAATTTTATTTAATTCCCCTGCTTAACACACTTGTTGTGATGGATAGATTGTACCATTAATTAATTTCTTTGCTAAGCACAATTTTTCATGATGCTGGCTCATTTATTAATTCAATGACCACTTTTGTGGTTGGACAAATAAAGACTCTTACAACAACTCCCCTAGGACCCAAGAAAGGTGAGGGTGGAGAGAGAGATGGAAACGTAAAAGTACTGTCCTTTTTCTCAAAAAGCATCTAGAATGGCAATAATTATGTATTGAAACACAAGCCAAAACAAGAAATTTTAGGCCATACTTGTTTTGCATATAAGTAGTAGATGAGAGGGTGGGAAATTTGGATGAAAATCACTTCAAATTTGCTTGACATAACAAAAATGTAGGGAGGTTGAAAGTAGCCTACGATTCATGTCCACTTCACAAAGTTTGGTCACTCTCATATAGCATGAAAGTGATTTTCCACCCTCTAAGCTAGCAACCATTAGTGAGATTTGGAAATCAATACCTTCTTCCACAGTCTCAGTTCATACTTCTATTTTCTGAACTTGTCATTTTCCACCCCCTCAGACACGAATAACCCCCTAAGACCGGAAGGTTAGGACCCAAAAAAAGGACATCGTCGAATTTTTTTTGAAACATAGACTAGAATCTCATTTTTATTCTATTTCTCTAAAGCAATACCCTCAATGAAAAGAGGAGTATACTCTAGTTAAATCACTAGTTTGAAAGTAAAAGTGTAAAAAAAAAGGTTGAGATGAGAACAATTAGAACCTTAGGAAGGAGGTTACTTCATGAAGAAGAAATAAGCAAAATAAAAAAAAAAAAAGGAAAAGAAACAAAAGGTAAAAAAGAAAGTGCACCATGAGAACCCAAAAGGAAATCCACCATCTAATTGGATAAGCTTTGACAACAAAGAATCTAATTCTTTCTGATGACATAGTATGCAATATGCATGATTCAAGTTATCAAAAACAATAATCATTAAAAAAATCAACTTAATTGACATTATATTCTAGTAGTCATAAGATGACATTTTCCTCACTCCTCACCATGAAAAACAAAAAATGGAAAAATGTAACAGAAAAACACCAATTTGAATACTTGTTTTCTCTTTTATCATGAAGAATTCAATGAATCACAAGAATATGGTAAATTACCAACGTAAGATGAGAAAAGTCATGAACAAGTTGCTTTATAACTAACCCCACACACCCCAACCCATTATTCCTAACAACTATACCTTAGGTAGAATGGTAGATTATGAAAACCAATAACAAAAAATAAATAAAATACAACTCAAATTTTCTATATTTTCCCACCAACCAATGAAATCTAAAGAGAGGTAAGAAATTAAAGAAAATAAAGGGACCCAACAAAGAACAAAATCCTAGAATAATTCTTATTACAAATACATCAGTCAATGAAAATTCCTAAACCTTAAAGTATTAGTACCCGTACATGCTACTAGTATACAAATTATAAAGGAATTGGTTATATGCATATCTATTTTTGTCAAGCTGGTCTCTGAGACTAGACTCACAAACTACGCATGAAAAAGTAAGGAATCCGGAGTTCGAATCTCAACCCATCCGAACTACCAATTGAGCTGGATTAATGGTATACATGTCTTATTACTATAAAAAAAAATTAAATATAAAACAATTTTCTTGTTTGCTCCTAGCATTCTTATGCTAAAGAGAATCCTAACGTTATGCATAGGATACGGATTAATTAAAATAATAAAACTATTACATAATAATTAATAAAAAAATAAACTTTAGATTTAATTTAGCTTTATTTAAACTTTAGATTTAGATCGAATATCCAACAAGTCCCTGGCTTCAAGGCATCGCATATTACTATATTATTTTAATAAATCGCACAAATTCCCAAATATCAAAACCACGTAAAACAACAAAATCTAAAATAGAAAGAAAAAGCAAAATTCAAATTATAACAAAACCACTACCAATAATCTCTATGCACGAAAATTTAAATTTAAATTCCAATTCCGATTATTGATTAAATTAATTTTTTTCCTCCTTCAGATTTTAAATTTTGATTTCTTGTACAAATTTGTATAGAAAAAGTGCTTACTTTTCATCTTTAACAGCGAGATTAAGCAAAGCAAGGAGCGCAGGTTCATGTGACTCGGGAGAGTCAACTCGGAGCATAGAAACGAGTGGACCGACAGCTTCAGAGAGCTGACGCCGACATCGGTGTGAAGTTTTGGTGAGTTTCCGTATATCACGCGCGGCTTGAATCCGCAACTCCGGCACGCCGGATTTGAGAAGCTGAAGTGCACGGCGAACGGCTAACGGCGTTTGTGGCTCCTCCGTTTCTAAATAGATTGTGTCGGTGGTTTGTCCTTCAAATGAACAGGTGGATGAAGAAGATGAACAGGAAGAAGGTGAATGAGGACTGTCCATTGAAGAGAGAGAGAGAGAGAGAGAGAGAGAGAGAGAGAGTGTGGGGATTTGATTTTTTGAAATGGAAATGGTTGGGTGGAGGTTATTAGAGAGGCGTTAAGGAACAGTTTATGAATGTTGATAACTTAACTTATAGGACAAATGCAAAGTCACATGGAGAGAGAAAGAAAGAAAGAGAGAGTGATGTAGAGAGAGAAAGAGCAGTTGTTGTTGGTTTTTTCTTGGTGGTAGTTTGGTTAAATTTTTGGAATTATTAAAAAAACACTGCTATTGATATTTTTTGGATCTAAATATAGTTTTAACTTGACAAATTTACTATATTATTCGTAAGTTGAGTTTTTAGATACATTAAAAAGTAAATATATTTAGTATATAATATAGTCTAGATACATTAATTTTTGCAATGTATCTAAAAAACAAATTTCTTCTTATATTAAGAATCGGGGCGAGTATTTTATTTTAGGTGAGTTGGGAGGTTAGGTAAAAGGTATTAACCCTATGTTTTTCAGAGGAATGAGTCCGATAATTTAAACTTCGGCTGCGAAATAAGTAATGTCTAGTTGAAAGTTGTTTTCATAAAGAATCAAATTCAGATTCACCCGAAATGTTCATCTTAAGAAAAGCTCATTAACCATTTGAATTCAATATTTTGATTAAATAAAAGTTATGTTTTGAAATAAAGTAATCAACTAAACACGAATTAAACATCAATTATTTAAAGGGATCGAAGTTTAAATTAAAATATTTAATAATTATAAATTTAGAGACATGATAAGATAAAGATACAGATAAGACATTACATTTTTTTTGGCGGAGGAGGGGTTGAGAGCATTGATGAAAAGGGTGGTAAATTTAGGATTTGTTAAGGATTTTCAAATACCAAACTCATAAGAAGAAATATCGCACCTCCAATATGCAGATGATGCTCTTTGAAGGTGGGAAAAACAATTGGGGGTTTGAATTGTTTTTTCTTTTTCTAAAAACTTCTTGCTAAGATAAATAGTTTGTAAGCAAGACAAAGTAAATAGAACAATAAGGACAAGACAAGAAAACATACAAAGATTTATACTAGTTTATTATTAAATAGGGTTACGTCCAGTCCTCTCACTAAGAAAGCTTAACACTATAATCATCAAGATTACGATGTCTTAGACACTAAGTCCAAGACTCCCTGCTCATACACCTAATCCAAAACTTTCTTGCTCAAGGTACTACTGACCAAGAGACTTTTATTTGCTCAAGGTGCTAGTGACCAAAAGACTTCAAGTTGTCTTATCTTCAAGACTTTTTACAATCAGATTTAACAACACAAAATGCACAAAATGTTTGATGAGATTACAAGTTTGTAAGAAAACTATCTAAGTGTTTTGTACAATATTGACATACAAGCGTTAATCTTCAAGTTGCTAAGAGTTCCAAATATATAGGAGATATGAATATAGTCGTTGATGAAGACTTTTCTTATACAATCTATCCATTGGAAAGCTAACTAGCTTGGTTACTTTCCTTTCTTCAAATGATCATTCCAGTTCCATAAATAACTCCAATCATTTTCCTTAGATGAAATTATCCGTTGAGTTTTCTTAGAAATGATCTTTCTTCAACATTGTTGGGTGTGTGCACGCTTCCTATAGCATTTAATGCGATTAGGGGTGCTCAAATCCAAACCAATCCAAATAAAAACCGAAAACTGATCCAAAAAAATCGAAAACCGCAAAAAACCTAAGTTTTTTGGATGTGTTTGGATGTTCTTTTGTGAAAACCGCTGGATCGGATCAGATTTCGGATTGATTTCTTAAAACCGATCCAAACCGAACCAAACCGCATACATATATTTTAATATTTATTTATCTTTTTATTAGTATATATATATATATATATATATATATATATATATATATATATATATATATTGCATTAACTTTTTTTTTCATTTTAAATTTTGTTAATTAATTTAATCTATTTTAAATTTTGTTAATACTATATGTAAGTTTAATTTAATCTTTTTTTTTACTTTTTATATGTTTGGAATATAATTGGTAATTGTCATTCCAAAATATTAATTTTCAATATATTATATGTTATATTTTACATCAAACTTAATATTTATTTTGTCAAAAATGTCAAACTATTATTTTGTAGTGTTTTTTATAATATTTATATTTATTAAAAAAAATTACAATTTATAATTTTGATATCCAAAAACCGATCCAAATTAAACCGCATAATATTGGATCGGATTGGATCGGATTTTTTTTATTTGTCATCCAAAACCGAACCAAACCGCAAATGAATTTATTTTTAGATCGGATGAATTTTTGCCTCAAAACCGATCCAAACCGAACCGCGAGCACCCCTAAATGCGACATGTACAAATTGTTTTACTAATTTGAGACTTCGGAGGCTGCAAGTCTCGATGTTCTTCTTCAACTGATGTCTTCTTTATATAGGCAATGAGAATGAGACCGTCGAAGAAATGTATCCGTTGGAGAAGTCGTTGTAGGAGCGTTATCTTGAGCCTTGTGAGTTACAGAGAGTTGTTGGACTTTATTTTTGCAACAGTCGTGTTGAAGCTTTGCTCTTTGGGTAATAAATACTCATTTATTCTTTGTATATCTGTCAACTTCCAAAACAGGAAAGTACACTGGACTAAATAGTTTTTTTTTTCTTTTTTTCTTTTTCTGCTTTATCCTTTCTACAAGTTAGAACCTTAAAGACATCTTTTGGTCTTTACAAGGTAATAACACCAATGGTCTGTTCACTCAGAGGCTGACGTCCCAGAGGCATTGTTTAGAGCATGGACATTCAGAGGCAGAACATTCAGAGTCTGCCTTATGTTTCTATAGTCTGTTTCTTAAGACTTGTACGTAGGATTCTTCAGAGGCATTTTCAACGCGCTTGCTTCTCTTGGATACTCTTTGCCTACGAGTGTACAATAAAATGTCTTCTTTAACCTACACACTTAGAAAATCATTAGTAACCTCAATTGTCCTTTAAATACTTTGTTATCATGAAAACCTTAGAGAGATATTAACAACTCAATTTTGTTCCAACAAATGCTATAAATCGTTAGTTGGTCAAGTGATAATTGACGCTAGATTTGGTAGGCAAAATCACGATTCAATCCCCCACAACTACGATCGGGAGGGGATTGAAACCACTTGTTGCCAAAACTGACCCTAAACCAGATTAGGCTGTCTAGTGAGTCGAATAATTGTGGTGAAAAAATAAATAGGTGAATGCTTTTTAAAATATAATTTCAGTAAAAATTGATTGAAGGCTGTTTTTTATTAAAAAAATCTATCGGTTTGTGTTAAATTACCAAAGTATCCCAATTGCTTCAGAACCTAGACATTCTGAGGCAGAATATTCAGAGTCTGCCTTATGCTTCAAGAGTCTGTTTCTTAAGACTTGTAAGCAAGATACTTCAGAGGCGTTTCAGCGCGCTTGCTTCTCTTGGATACTCTTTGTTTAAGAGTGTACAATGAATGTCTTCTTTAACCTGCACACTTAATAAGGAAATCACTGGTAACTCCAATTTCCTTTAAATACTTTGTTATCATCAAAACCTTAGTGAGATATTAACAACTCAATTTTGTTCCAACAAATGCTACAAATCGTTAGTTAGTCCAGTGGTAATTGACGCTGAATTTGGTAGGCAGATCACAGTTCGATTCTCCGCAACTGCGATCGGGAGAGGATTGAAACCACTTGATGTCAAAACTGACACAAAACCAGATTAGGCAGTCTAGTGAGTCGGATAATTATGGTGAAAAAAATAAATAGTTGAATGCTTTTTAAAATATAATTTCAAAAAAAATTGATTGAAGGATGTTTTTTATTAAAAAAAAAAACTATCGGTTTGTGTTAAATTAACAAAGTATTGCTTACATGTAACCAAAAAAACAAAGTATTGCTTACCTAAAAATGTTAGTCCCTCCTGTTTTATATATAAGAAACATTTTATTTTTTAGATTCATTTTAAACTTTTAAACTTACGTATCTAAAGTCTAAACAATAATGTAATCTAAATACATAAGACTGAGATATCATCCGGGAAGTGGCTAAAGCACTTGATATCATCCGGGAGAGAGGCCCAGGTTTGGGTCTTGATTTAAATATTCGTAAGACTGAGATCTTTTGGCCTTCATGTGATGGAAATAAACTTCGTGAGGGGTTGTTCCCTTCAGACATTGGGAGGCCGACGTTAGGGGTGAAATTGCTCGGAGGGGCTGTTAGTCGAGATAAATGTTTTATCGAGGGTGTGGCCATGAAGAGAGCTGTCAGGGCTGTTGAGCTGATGCATCTTCTTCCTCGGTTAAGGGACCCACAAAGTGAGCTTCTTCTACTTCGATCATGCATGGGTATTGCCAAACTTTTTTTTGGACTAAGGACGTGTCAACCAGTTTACATGGAAGATGCAGCTTTTTTGTTTGATAAAGAGTTGCGTGGGGCGGTTGAAGACATTGTGGTTGGCGGAGGTCCTTTCTTTGGGGATCTTCAATGGAGAATAGCTTCCTTACCTATTAAGGTCGGGGGGTTAGGGTTGTACTCAGCAGTAGAGGCAGCCTCATATGCTTTTGTGGCTTCTAGAGCTCAGTCTTGGGTGTTGCAAGATCATATATTGAGGGATAGTGGAGTGTGTGGTATGGACGCTGATTTTGACAATGCTTTGGATGGTCTCCGTGATATGATTCCAACTTTAGACTTTAGCAGTTTCACTAGCAAGGACACCGTCCCCTTAAAGCCCAACATGTTTTGGCGAGTGCCCTGTTTAGTAAAATTGTTAAGGACATGGAAGTTAACTTTCAATTGACGACCAGACAGAAAGCAGTTTTTGGATGTTTGCAGGCGGCCCATGCTCAGGATTTTCTTCTAGCTATCCCAATCGAGGGATTAGGTCAACATATGTCCCCGGTAGAATATCGCACTATCCTCAAATATCGCCTGATGATTCCTCTATTTCCTGCTGGATAAGGTATGCCCTGTTTGTCGTAAGGCATGTCTGGATAGATTTGGGGAGCATGCAGTTCATTGTCGAGAGCTTCCAGGCTTCAAATACAGACATGACTTTGTTCGGGATGTCCTTTTTGATGTTTTTAAGCGTGCAGGCGTATCTGTGAAGAAAGAGACACCTGTGAACTTCTTGACTGACCCACTGGAAGGGAGATCTACATTGAGGCCAGCCGATATTTTGGTGTACGGATGGGAAGGAGGAAAACATGCATGTGTGGACTTGACTGGAGTATCCCCACTTGTGGGATTGACGACTGGGGATTTTACTGTAGGACAGGCAGCCCTCAAAGCTGCTTCAAGCAAAGTGGCGAAACATAAGAGAGCGTGTTCTAACAATCAACATGCGTTTATACCATTTGCGTTTGACACGTTTGGCTTTCTAGCACCAGATGCTGTGAATATTTTGAAAAGAGTTCAAAGAGTCATGCATAGCAATGTGGTGTCTCCGAGGTCTCTAGATATAGTATTTAAAAAGATTGGTTTTGCCATTCAAAAAGGGTTAGCGGCGCAGCTTGTTGCCCGTTTGCCTTCCATTCAAGTGTAATTATCCCACGTATATATATATATATATATATATATATATATATATATATATTGCTACATATTTCACACAAAAAAAATTTAACGATTTAAAAAAAAACATAAATTTTATAATGAATCTAAAAACTGAAATATTTCTTATATATAAGACCGGAGGGGAGAGAGTATAAATCTATACAAAATTTATTTATTTGGTTAAGATCTATACTAAATTTAATTTAGAGTAATCTAGAGATGTATTTGAAGTGTTGTGCTATTTTGGGGAGAAAAAAAAGTTAATATTTAATTGTTATTATTATTTTTTTTTTTTTGACACAATTGTTATTATTATTTTTTTTTTGACACAATTGTTATTATTATTTTATTATATGTTTCTTTTGCCATTTGGTCCAGTCTACAATCAACGTGTGTTTTACTAATTTTGTTGGCTTGTCCATTGGTCCAGTTTTATTTTATTATTACTAGTAGCTTTTTTTAGATTTGTAAATTTCCCAATATATATTGTCCACACACGTGTTAAATTGCTTTCATAATTTAAGAATTAAGGTGTGGGGACAATTTGTTTCCTTTTGGAACGATGTAATGGATTTAATTTTATTAATTTTTCTTTTTTACTTTTTTACTTTTTTTTTTTACAATATTGTTATTATTATTACTTGTTGCTATGTAAAACATGCTAAAGTCATCATGGTATATCATTCCTAGGCTTGTTCAAAGTACAGATGAATGAATAATTAACTAGTGGAACTAAAGAAAAGTACTTTTTATCGAATTTGTTTCTACCTGCTTTTTTCTTTCTAATAAAATAAAAGGAGTGGACTATACCAATTCTTAAAAAAATAAAGGAGTGGATTATATTTATTACTAACACGTTAGACGTTAGATATTTTTACGGTAAAAAAAATATGTTAGATATTTTATTTTATATCACAAACACGTTAGAGAGTGAACATTTAAATATTACTAGCACTCCTCTTAGTTTAAGTTATTGTAAAACTTTATTTCTCACACTACACTACAAGAAAACATAATATTACTGACCAAACTTATTGAGTGCTTTTAGCCCTCAGTAATGCATTTGTGGGTTATTGAAGGCTATGAGCCGTCAGTATTGCTTCTTGAAGAACGAAATAATTTAAAACGGTACTATTACGCATTAGTGACGGTGTCAGGCCGTCAGTAATGCATGCGAAATTAAGACGGTGCCAGGCCGTCAGTAAATATATAGCCGTTGCGCAATTAAGACGGTCCTGGGCCGTCAGTAATGCAGACAGCAATTACGACGGTCCCAGGCCGTCAGTAATATTTTGAACGTTACGCATTTATGACGGATTATGGCCGTCAGTAATGTGTATTTGAATTTTAAATTCCAACGGTTGTATATTACTACTCCTATATATTACTACTCCTTCACTTCATTTTTTCATTTCCATTCTCTCTCTAAATTTTCTCTAACTTCTCTCTTAAATTTTCTCTAATTTCATACTTTCAACTTAATCTCCATACAAAAAGTGGTAAGTGTTTGTGTTTTACTTTTACGAATTTAAAATTTTTGTTTTGTTATTTAAATGTATATGTTCTAATATTTGTTGTTTACCATTTTTAATAGCAAGTCTTATTCTCGTGAGGGGCGGAGTTCGTGGGCTAGGTGCGCGCCAAGTAAGAATCTACTCGGCACCCAAGTAAGTAACGTAATTTTAATTTATATAGTGATAGTTTTTTTTTACCGTATACTTAGTAATAGTTATTAATTAATACTTTGTAATTTGTTACTAATATTTTCTTATCACTATGTATAAAAGTTATTGTTTTTGTAAAAAAAATTAAAAAAATATATTTAATTTTGTTTATTTCGAAAACAGAATTATTTTTTTTAAATAAGTATTTTTTTTTTCAAAAAAACAGTATATTTATATTCTTTTTTTAAAAAACGAATTTTTTAAAAAAAAAATTTAAAAAAGAAATTTTTTAACAGTTTGTGTATTTTTAAAAAAGTAATGTAATTTTCATTTCTCCATCTAAAAAGTGGTAAGTGTTTGTGTTTTACTTTTAAAGTTAAAATTTTTACTTTGTTATTTAAATGTATATGTTCTAATATTTTGTTGTTTACAATTTTTATTAGCAAATTCTCGTGGTCATCGGAGGTCGTGGGTTAGGAGCGGAGTTTGTGGTTAGGAGCGCGCGCCAAGTAAGACTCTACCCGGCACCCAAGTAAGTAATATATGTAATTTTAATTTATAATATTTAGTGATAGTTTTATTTTTACCGTACACTTAGAAATAGTTACTAGCATTTTATTATTACTATGTATTTAAAAAAAGAAAAACAATTATATTTTAAAAAATTATAATATATATGTTAAAAAGTCGGTAGTTTTGTCAACTAAAAAACTTAGTATTTTTTAGATTTAATAAACCATAAACTTTAAAAATAAAATGTTAAAAGTTTATATGTTATTGTTGAGTAGACATATATATATGTCCAAAATACTTTTGAAAAATAAAGTAATAAATTTAATACATATATTGATCTAATTATATATTAATTAAACTACGCAGATATGGATTTTACCAATCGTAATTGGATGTACGATAGACATAATCCTGGAAAGAGGGGCCGGGTTAAAGAGGAATTTAAAATAGGGGTCGAAATGTTTATCAATACAGTAAAATATAATGACATTGTGATACGTGAAGGGGGAATTAGATGTCCGTGTGTACTTTGTCGATGTACAAGAATACGGAGCGAAGATGAAATTAGGTCTCATTTATATAAAAAGGGATTCCAACCTAATTATTGGGTTTGGTCAAGTCATGGCGAGGGATGTTCCACGACTGTTCCCGTGAATCAAAATCGTGCTTCAAGCAGTGTTTTTCAGCCCGTTGTTGTTCCCGAATATTATCATCAGCATTATGATCCGTTTAATGAGATGGACAATATGATAACTAATGCCCTTGGGTTTAATACGCCGATTTATGTGCCAAATGATGTCGACGACCCTGCTGATGATGAATATGACGCTGATGTTAACGTCGAGAGACCAAATGAGGAAGCCCAGCGATTTTTTGATCTTTTGAAAGAGACAAATACACCGTTGTGTGAAGGCTCTCGAGACTCAAAGTTAACGGTGTGTATTAGACTTTTGGGTATCAAGTCTGAATGTCTTGTTTCAGAATACACCATGGACTTGATAACGAAACTGATGTTGGATATAACAATAGACCGTCCTCTTGATTTGCCAAAAAATTATTACGAAGCAAGACAATTGAATCCGCTTGCATTTAGTTCTTTACCCCAACATGTATTGAATCCGCTTATTGAAATCAGTCAATTTTTCAAGAATTTGTGTTCGACAACGCTAAGAGAGGCTGATCTCATCAAGATGGAAAATGACATTCCACTGATCTTGTGTAAGTTGGAGAGAATATTTCCTCCTGCCTTGTTTGATTCTATGGAGCATGTTGTGGTGCATCTTGCATACGAGGCTAGACTTGGTGGGCCGGTTCAATATAGATGGATGTACCCGTTCGAAAGGTTCATGGGTTATGCAAAACGTGCCGTGAAAAACAAAGCTAGGGTCGAAGGCTCAATTTGTGCAACATACTTACACCGCGAAACAATTTACTTTTGTTCGCATTACTTCAAAGACACGTTGTCATCAAGCCATATTCGCAATGAAACTGAAACATCTCGGCCTGTGAGAATTCACCCATTAAACATGTCAATATTCAGCTTGCCTGGTCGTAATGGTGGTGGTGAGAAAGTGTTGTATCCTGGTGACAAAGTTCTCTATTCGGCGCATGTTCACTTGCTGATTAATTGCAATGAAGTCGAGCCATATTTACAGTGAGTATTTTTAATTAGTTAATAAATAATTATTTATTCCAATTAAGTTTGCTTATAACTAACGATATTTAATAACTTAGGATGTTTTTAACACAACATACTTCTGCTCAAATCAATTCGCAATTTCCAGCATGGTTCAAAGAATACATGTACCAACAAACACCCGCAACTCGTGTCATACAACACTTGAGAAACTTATCTGATGGCCCAAAGTCAACCGTTAAACAATGGCACACCTACTTTGTCAATGGTTACAGATTTGAGACACACAGTTGGAGTGAAGGAAAAACAACAGTAAACAGTGGAGTGTGTATGAAAGGTGTGACTGAAAATGGTGAAGGAGATTTTTACGGTGTCATTGAGAACATATTTGAAATCGAATACAATTACCTTGATTACAAGAAAACAGTCGTGTTGTTTTACTGTAAATGGTTTGATCCTTCAAATAGAGGTACCAGATATGATTCAAAGACTAATACCGTGGACATAAAAATGAACAAACATTATCCATTGTATGATCCGTTTGCTATGGCTCATAACGTCAGACAAGTTCACTATGTCCCTTATCCATCGACTACAAGGGATAAGCGAGGTTGGTGTGCCGCAATAACATCAAAACCAAGGGGTCTGATTGAAAAAAATGAGATAGATGAACGTGAAGATGAACCATATCAGGAAGATGAGATGTCCAATGTTGATGATGTCATTGCAGTTGAAACTTTTAATCAACTTTGTGTACAAGAAGAAGCCGAAGAAGTACCTTCTGATGGTGATGTTGATGAAGAGGACGTCGAAGCTAATGGTGATGATGAAGGCAGTGATGATGAAGATGTATCAGATTGGGATGACAATTAATTTTATAATATAGTTATCCGCGTTGTAATAATATTAATCGTTGTACTTGAATATTTGTTTTTATAATATAGTTATCAGATTGGGAATATTTGTTTTTGTCATGTATTTCTTAATTATATAAATATATTTGTCATGTATTTCTTAATTATATAAATATATTTGTCATATATTTTTTTATTATAGATGAATCCAGATGAAGAAAATTTCGATGATGACAATGTCGATGATGACATTGATGATGTTCCACCACCACCGGGTGTCGGACGCGGAGGACGCGGACGCGGTGGACGTAGACGTAGATTACCCCGCCGCGTTGTTCGGAATCGATGGTTGGAGGGTATGCCCAAGTCTCGAACCGTAGATGGTGTGGAAGAGGAGTACGACTCCTACGACGACGATGATGACCACGAGGACGAGGAAATTGCCGATATTGCACTTCTAGCTCCTCAAAATGAATTGTTGGTTGACCGGTATGGTAGACCCATCATCATGCCATATACCGCCACAGAGTAAGTTAATTATTATTAAGAATTTGTGTTTAATAAATTAATTGGATATATATGATTATTATTCTTAACTAATATATATATATTGTGCAGTTTGCAACCCCAAAATCCGGCGAATAAGGCAATCAATAATGCATTGAAATCCAAATTCCAGGCTCCATATCTCAACTGGACGGAGGTCAGGGCAGATGAGCGTGGATATCAACAATTTTGGAATGGCTTCAGGGTACGTTTTTATTTATAATTAATTTTTTATCCAATCAATTTTGTTACTAAACATATATTTACTAATTTATTAACAATTTTTCTTTATTTTTCGTAGTCGCAAGTAACTTGGCTAAATCACCACACAGCGGCTATTGAGGCTATATTCAACAGAAAAGCCACCAAGCGTCTGTCAACCTTACTTTTTGAAGCGCGGAAAAAGATTAAAAAGGATCCTTCAAAGCCACCACTTTGGCTCGCTGGTAACTCATACCCTATGTTGTGCCTCAGATGGGAAGAGGAAGAGTATAAGGCAAAGTGTATAAAGAACAAAGCCAACAGAAATACCGATGAAGCCAATCGTGCGTGCGTACACTCTGGAGGGTCGAAATCTGCCGGAACGCTTCGTCTTGAGTTCATTCAACAATTTGGTCGTCCACCCACCTTTATGGAAATGAATGACATGATGCACAAGTATGCAGATTCCGGTGAATGGACGGGGGCAAGGGCGCAAGAAGTTTCGGTAAGTATTTATATATATTATTTATTATTTATTTCTTATAACATTATTTTTTAAACATTATAATTATTTTTAATATTATAATTAATTAATTATAATTATTTTTTAATTTATTGTAGAGGTTGACGCAAATTTGGGCTGAAGAATATAATGCAAGCCAACTACGACTACCACCTCATAGGCGAGATAATGAGGAGGTTCGTCGAAACAAGCTGTCATTGGCTTTTGTTAAGAATGCTGGTGGTGCGACTCGAGGTCGCAAATTCGCTGCTGGGTGTACATCTTCTTTATATGCAAGTGACCCAACTGGTTTGAGAGATGTCACTTACACATCTTCATCTTCATCTAGTATGTAACGACCCGATTTTTAGTAAATCGATATTTTATATATTTGCATATATTTTGGGTTAGTGTTAAATATTTATTTACGCGACGTATAATTATTTATCGCGAACATAAGTTTGTGAGCGAAACCTTTGTCGTGTTAGTGGGCTTGGGGCGTGTGAGAGCTTAATGGGCCTAAGCCATTGGGCTTGGTTCATGACAATAGAGAGTGGTATAAGTAGCAAGTCAAACCAAGGAATAGTCTCATAACTTGTTTTTCATGAGAAGTTGAAGGTTGTGAGCTTAGAAGCAAGAACCCTAGGAGAGCTAGAAGAACACGAGCAAGGAGAAGAGATTTAGAGGCCAAGAATCATCATTCAATCTAAGGTGAGAGTGGTTAAGCATAAGCTTGGGTGATCCAAGAGAGGGGAGGTGTCTAGCCTCCATTCCTGAACTCTCTCATCCAATTTCTTTGGGGTTTGGGTGAAGTTTCTTTATCATAAACATGTCTTTTCATCTTAGTATGCTTAATGAACATCTAGGAGGGAATATTTATATGTTTGATGATGGTTTTGCATGTTTATGCAACTTTGCTTATTTTGCAAGAAATTGACATGATTTTGTATGTGTGATGTGTTTTGGTGTTTTTGAATGTTAATACATGTATATATGTATGGTATATACATGATTGATCACTTGTTATGCATTTATAACATGTCTAGATGTATTTTTGAGTGGATTCAAGGTTAAACCGCCTTATTGAAACTCAAGAACAGATATTTTTCTGGTGTAGTTCGCTAAGCGACCAGGAGTTCGCTGTAGCGAACAGGTTCGCTGAAGCTCGCCAATGCTCGCCATGAGCAGGTGACTTCCTGGTGTGGTTCGCCATGTCTCGCTAAGCCCTCGCTTAGCGAAGGCCTCTGTGACAGCAATTTTTGCTAATGTTGTAAAGTGTGTGTATCCATGTATTTGGTTTCGTTTTGGTTTGGAATTATTATATGTTTAATAATTGTGTTGTGTGATGGCATTTATATAAAATGTCAAAGAAGTATATGTATTTTATATATCGGGTTGTCCGATAAAGAAGAATATCAGTTTGTCTGATAAAGAAGTTTAATGGATTATGTTATCCATGTAGTGAGCAGTAGCTTCGTGCTAAGTGATTATCATATGTTTGGTAAATGCATGGCATTCATAAATTCATGCATTATTTAGGGATATCAGACTTGTCTGATAAAGAAGGATATTGGACTTGTCCAATAAAGAAGAATATCAATGGTAAGTTCCTTGATAAAGAAGATGGTACCACATGCATTAGTCGTGTCTAGGTTGGCATGACATTGAATGTTTGGCATTAGTCGCATTTGAGTAAATGTGCAATTATGTGTTATGTGTTATGTGAGTTCTTGGTGTTGTCCGAGACGACGTGAAACTATCTGGTTGTGTATTTGTGAGTATGAGTTATCTGGTTGTGTATTTGTGAGTATGTGTTACCTGGTGTATTGCTTATTGAGGCATGTGTGTGAGTTAGTAATACGTGATAGGTTGAATATAGGTGCGTTTCTATATTCGTATGTATGTGATTATGTTTACTAACTCTCTACCTAATTGTTATGTGCTGGACCTTTGGGGGTTCAGGTATTCAGGTCGTGGTTTCGATCGAGCTTTAGCTGCAGATCGTTTTGGTGTGGAGCACTTTTGGTGAGGAGCTAGTGTAGGCTACCTTTGTATAGTTTAGTTTGGTTGTGATGTATATTAGTGCTCTGGTAGTTTGTAACATCGAGTCGGGGATCGTTTGTATTCCGTCGTATATCGATGCGAACATCTTAACTTATGTTTTATGTTAATGAATTATCTTTTGAACTATTTTGTTCATTGCTTTGAAAATCATTTATGTTATGTTTTCCGCTGCGACGTTTCGTGTCATGTGCACGATCGTTTTGTAAATGTTTTCCGTAGCGCTCCGGCTACTTATCTTTAAGAAGTTTTTAAGATCACGTTTTTAAGGGTAGTTAGTTCGGGGTGTTACAATAGTTGGTATCAGAGCAGGTCGGTTCATGTGAGCCATTAGGATTTTCTTTCTCTTGTATGAAGCATGTGTTGGGTACACTGTTAATACATTCTAACGTCGAGTTGTGATTCGTTCAGGAATCATGGCTGCTGCTAGGACCAACGCTCAGATTGCACAAGCTTTGACTGCTTTGACTACATTGGTGGTAAGGGATAATGACCCGGGAAGGGATAGTGAGAAAAGATTGGAAAGGTTTATGTCGCATAAACCAACTCTGTTTACCGGAGGCTATAACCCGGAGGGGGCTATCAAGTGGTTAGATGAGGTTGAGATCATCTTTGAAGCAATGGGTTGTTCTGAGGAGAACAAGACTACTTTGGGAACTTATGCCCTTAGAGAGGAGGCAATCGTTTGGTGGAGGAATGTGAGACTCAGGATAGGAGTGGACGGTGTTGCCATCGTTTGGGAAACTTTCAAAAGGGAATTTTTAAGGAAGTACTTTCCGGCTGATGTGAAGAACAAGAAAGTGATCGAGTTCATGGAGCTCAAGCAAGGAAATTTATCGGTCGCCGAGTATTCGGCTAAGTTTGAAGCTTTGTGTGTGTTTAGTCCACACTACAACACGGTGGAAGCCGAAGAGGATAAGTGTGTCAAGTTCGAGAGTGGACTTCGTCCGAATATCAAGCTTTTGATTGGATTTTCTGAAATCAGGGATTTTTCGACCCTTATGACCAAGGCAAGGATTTGTGATGAAGATAGCAAAGCCAAGACCAACTACTATAAGGCTCTGAATGATAGGAAAGGAAAAGGTTTGGATCGTGGTAAGCCGTATGAGAACAAGGGCAATGGAAGTGGAAGTTGTTACAAATGTGGAGAGCGGGGTCATATGTCATATGATTGCCCGAGGAAAAGCGACAAGTGTTTCAGTTGTGGACAGTTTGGGCACAAGGCCGATGCTTGTCGGGTGAAAGTGTTTTGTTTCAATTGTGGCGAGGAAGGTCACAAGAGTCCGGTATGCAAGAAACCGAAGATGCCGCGTTGAGGGTTCGTTCTCCGCTTTATCTCTTAGGTAATTTCGAGGGCGAAATTCTTTTAAGGGGGGTAGAGTTGTAACGACCCGATTTTTAGTAAATCGATATTTTATATATTTGCATATATTTTGGGTTAGTGTTAAATATTTATTTACGCGACGTATAATTATTTATCGCGAACATAAGTTTGTGAGCGAAACCTTTGTCGTGTTAGTGGGCTTGGGGCGTGTGAGAGCTTAATGGGCCTAAGCCATTGGGCTTGGTTCATGACAATAGAGAGTGGTATAAGTAGCAAGTCAAACCAAGGAATAGTCTCATAACTTGTTTTTCATGAGAAGTTGAAGGTTGTGAGCTTAGAAGCAAGAACCCTAGGAGAGCTAGAAGAACACGAGCAAGGAGAAGAGATTTAGAGGCCAAGAATCATCATTCAATCTAAGGTGAGAGTGGTTAAGCATAAGCTTGGGTGATCCAAGAGAGGGGAGGTGTCTAGCCTCCATTCCTGAACTCTCTCATCCAATTTCTTTGGGGTTTGGGTGAAGTTTCTTTATCATAAACATGTCTTTTCATCTTAGTATGCTTAATGAACATCTAGGAGGGAATATGTATATGTTTGATGATGGTTTTGCATGTTTATGCAACTTTGCTTATTTTGCAAGAAATTGACATGATTTTGTATGTGTGATGTGTTTTGGTGTTTTTGAATGTTAATACATGTATATATGTATGGTATATACATGATTGATCACTTGTTATGCATTTATAACATGTCTAGATGTATTTTTGAGTGGATTCAAGGTTAAACCGCCTTATTGAAACTCAAGAACAGATATTTTTCTGGTGTAGTTCGCTAAGCGACCAGGAGTTCGCTGTAGCGAACAGGTTCGCTGAAGCTCGCCAATGCTCGCCATGAGCAGGTGACTTCCTGGTGTGGTTCGCCATGTCTCGCTAAGCCCTCGCTTAGCGAAGGCCTCTGTGACAGCAATTTTTGCTAATGTTGTAAAGTGTGTGTATCCATGTATTTGGTTTCGTTTTGGTTTGGAATTATTATATGTTTAATAATTGTGTTGTGTGATGGCATTTATATAAAATGTCAAAGAAGTATATGTATTTTATATATCGGGTTGTCCGATAAAGAAGAATATCAGTTTGTCTGATAAAGAAGTTTAATGGATTATGTTATCCATGTAGTGAGCAGTAGCTTCGTGCTAAGTGATTATCATATGTTTGGTAAATGCATGGCATTCATAAATTCATGCATTATTTAGGGATATCAGACTTGTCTGATAAAGAAGGATATTGGACTTGTCCAATAAAGAAGAATATCAATGGTAAGTTCCTTGATAAAGAAGATGGTACCACATGCATTAGTCGTGTCTAGGTTGGCATGACATTGAATGTTTGGCATTAGTCGCATTTGAGTAAATGTGCAATTATGTGTTATGTGTTATGTGAGTTCTTGGTGTTGTCCGAGACGACGTGAAACTATCTGGTTGTGTATTTGTGAGTATGAGTTATCTGGTTGTGTATTTGTGAGTATGTGTTACCTGGTGTATTGCTTATTGAGGCATGTGTGTGAGTTAGTAATACGTGATAGGTTGAATATAGGTGCGTTTCTATATTCGTATGTATGTGATTATGTTTACTAACTCTCTACCTAATTGTTATGTGCTGGACCTTTGGGGGTTCAGGTATTCAGGTCGTGGTTTCGATCGAGCTTTAGCTGCAGATCGTTTTGGTGTGGAGCACTTTTGGTGAGGAGCTAGTGTAGGCTACCTTTGTATAGTTTAGTTTGGTTGTGATGTATATTAGTGCTCTGGTAGTTTGTAACATCGAGTCGGGGATCGTTTGTATTCCGTCGTATATCGATGCGAACATCTTAACTTATGTTTTATGTTAATGAATTATCTTTTGAACTATTTTGTTCATTGCTTTGAAAATCATTTATGTTATGTTTTCCGCTGCGACGTTTCGTGTCATGTGCACGATCGTTTTGTAAATGTTTTCCGTAGCGCTCCGGCTACTTATCTTTAAGAAGTTTTTAAGATCACGTTTTTAAGGGTAGTTAGTTCGGGGTGTTACATAGTACAGGACGCTCTCGTCCAACTCAAAGAGAGGAAACCGATGATGAGTATGAAGCGCGAATGAGGGCCACGTATCGGGAAGAATTCCGCGAAGAGTACGAAGCAACATTTAATGAGCGGGTGGACCAACGGGTCCAACATGTATTGCAGGAATTCTTTGCGCAGCAGAGGGCGCCGGCGCCGGCGGGGGTTGGATCATCATCTCAGGGATCGGCACGACAAAATCAAAATGCCGGTGAACAAGAATATCGACCGGATTTGAATAGCATGGTCAATTTGAATCAGCTGCCGGAGTACCGAGAGGGTGATCCAGTACTGAGTATGAGCATAGAGGATATGAGTCAAATGCTTAATGAACCAATTCATTTACAATTTTTTGATCCTGTTGGGCAAACAAGTGGAAGCAGTAGTGGCGGAAGCGGTAGAAATAATCAACAAACTGCTTTCACCGAATTCCATCGACAGAGATCATCAAATCCATATCAACAAGACTTCATAATCCCACATGACAACCCCAATCAACCCCAAGACAACTTCTTCCCGAATCAAGCCAGCTTTGATCCTAATCAAGCCCCAATTAACTTCGTTCATAGGCCTGTGGCACGACCTCCGCGAACGTCACTCCCCGGAGTCGTATTAAATGAGGGAGGTAGAGGCCGAGGCCGAGGAAGGTCGCGTCAGCCAACATACAGTGGCAAGGGGAAGCGACCACTATATCAGCCGCCTGACCAACCTTGATGTGTAATTTTAATAATCTGTTGTTGACTTAATTATTTGTATAACATAACGACAATTTATATTATGTTTAATTGTTTTCTTTTTGTAATGACAATATTATCATTATGTTTAATTATGCTTATGTTAACTATTTTTATTATGCTTTTTATTAAATTTTAATATTTTTTTGTAAAAATAAAATTATATTTAATATTTTTTAATTATTTATTATGCAGTATATTTTTTTAAAAAAACTAAATTATTAAAACTAGAATTTTTTTTAAAAAAATTAATAATTTAATTATTTAAAAACCAATATTAATATTGATTTTTAAATAATTAAATTATTAATTTTTTTTTTAATGCGTTAACAATACTGACGGCTGCAGGCCGTCACAAATGGGATGAGCAATACTGACGGCTGCAGGCCGTCATAAATGAGTAAGTCTTTTGATTGTGACCGTTGGGCATTATTGACGGCTCCAGGCCGTCAGTAACGTTATTGACGGTCCTGGGCCGTCAGTAAACATTACTGGCGAGCTAATTGCAGAGGGCCCAAGGCCGTCAGTAATGCATGCATTTTAGACGAAATTTGTGCATTACTGAGGGCTTTTGGCCGCCAGTAAATGCATGTTTTCTTGTAGTGTCATCATTAAAAGACACGAGTTTCTTCATAAATAGATACTATTCCATCCCAAAATATAAGCAAAAGGAGGTCAACAAAAGTGAATGTATCTGGACTAAATTTTAAACCAAATACTTCAACTTTCATTGACCAATTTTTGCTTATATTTTGGGACGGAGGGAGTACTTTAGAGGCAGAAAATACAATATCCGAAAATCATATTTGAGTCAAAGTTCTACCTAAAATATCTCAAGTCATTTCTTCATTTTTCTATAGTGCACATGAATAAATAGAAGAAACTTTATTCTACAAAATATCATTTATCGATATAGTTGACATGAATGTGCAATCTATGTCCAGGTTAATTTCCAAAGTATCATGAAGGGATTCACGGTTTACCTATTTACATCCAATTTGTATAAACTGGTTATGGTGAATCAAACTTAAAACATAGTGTGATGTTCACACTTTGGAATTTATGTGCAGCTAATTTCATCATACTCATCTTTATTTTCTTTTTGTTCAAGTTATTTGCGGCAGAACTCAACACAAAATTTAACAATCTTTAGGCTTAACTTTTGATTTATTTGTTATTAATTAACTTTAAGGGAGAGATGAGCGCTCTTAAACTCTTTCATATATATATGACTATGGTTAAAGCTTGAAAATAGCACTACTATAATCCTTAATTATGGAACTATAAAATCGAGGTTCAAGAATTATAAAAATTTGTTCTTAATTAAGGAGGAAGGGACCTTGAAATTAATAGATTGGTCGTGAAGATCCGAATCTATGTAAATGGGTTGTGAGAACCCGCTAGAGGTTGATCGTGGTGAATAGGAATGTCAATCTGCATCGGTCAGAGCGGATTTCTATGTGGATTGTCCCGTTCAGAGCTTTGAAAACGGGGAGTTTTTCCTCGTAGGGACGAGGATGAAGGCAAAAACTCCCCCGCGGGCACTTTGGGGCGGGGACTAGGGAAGAAGCATCTGTCTCCGTGAATTCCCCGAATTGAATCCGTCTATATATACTTAACTATGAATTTTTGCATGATTATGCATATTTTGTTATACATTATGGAATATTTTGGCTATTAGTTTTTGTATGATTATTAGTAGGCAAATGTTATTGCATTGTTTTTTTTGTTTATGAATGGATTATCTGTTGTTTTGATCATTAAAAAAAAAGGCAAAATTACACTACATGTTATCTTATTTTTTTGTAACACTTTGGTCCTTTATCTTTTTTTTGTAACACTTTGGTCCTTTATCTTTTATTTGTAACACTTTAGTCTTTTATTTTTTTTATTTGTAACACTTTAGTCCCTCTTTTTGTAACACTTTGGTCCTTTATCTTTTTTTATTTGTAACACTTTGGTCATTTATTTTTTATAAATAAATAAGATAAGGAGTAAAATGTTACAAAAAAGAAAGATAAAGGACCAAATTGTTACAAAAAAAAGATAAAGGACCAAAGTGTTACAAAAAAATAAGATAAAGGACCTGTAGTGTAATTTTGCCAAAAAAAAAAGCTGCAAAATATTTGTTTTCTTAATAAAAAAGGAAAAATTAACGTCATACTACTATCATAACTAGTCATCATGTCCGTGCGTTCGCACGGGTCAAAAAATGTAGATCAATTATATTATATCTCTTTGGGCTAATAAACAAAGTAGTAATTCATACGCGTTGAAACCAAAATATTTATTGTTTAATTTATTTTCACCAACTTACATAAACATAAAAGTACAAACAATCCTACAAATTGCGGAAAATTTCTTTATAAACTACATTTGAAGTAGTATTTGTAAGGTTGCCGTTATCATCAACGACTAAAATTTTCAAACCATTTCTCGATGTGACTCTTGACGCAGCAACATATAACTGACTATGTGAGAATATTGATTGCAGAAGATACACTCCAACATTTTTCAGTGACAGACTCTGACTCTTGTTAATAGTCATGACAAATGAAATAGCGATATGAAGCCGACGTTGAAATTTGAAAGGAATTTTGACGTCAGATGGTGTTAAGGAAAATCTGGGAATAAAAACTTTGTCGCCTATATTGCTTCTTGATATTATCGTTCCTTCTATAATAAATTGTCCCATCTTTATAACAATCAACCGAGTTCCATGGCACAACCCATGAGCTTGATCCATGTTTCTCAATAATATAACTGGAATTCCAATTTTCAATTTTAACTTGTGATTGGAAGGCCTGAACATGCAATTGTATTTAAAAATTCGGGAGTGTGTATATCATCCGGCCTATCGAAACCAGAGTTATCATTATTTGGAGAATCGTAGCTCAAATATAATTTCTTTTCACCGTCTATCAATGACAACATGTACTCATTAATCAAGTCAACAATTGAATTTTTTGTAGTCAATATGGTTGTATCCTGAAAAAATAAATTTATATCACAATTGATTGATATGCCTTAGTGCTTGAAATGCTTTATTCTAAGCAATTATCCGGGTTCAATTCCCATGATTGACAAATATCTAATATTTTATAAAAGCTACGTGAAAAAGTTCTCTCATAATCTGCAAAGCAAATTAGGGTTAACCTAGTTGCATATTACAACCATTAGAAATAAGAAAGATATACGGATCCACATTATAACCATTAACGTGAGTCAAAGATTTGTACCAAATTGTAATATTGCTATATGCTTAACACTTTGAGGACATAATTTATATTACAATTGATTGATATGTCATAGTAGTTGAAATGCTTTATTCTAAGCAAGTGATCCAAGTTCGATTTACATGGTTGACAAATTTCTAATTTTTTTTAATAAAACTACGTGAAAAAGTTCTCGTCTAAACTGCAAAACAAATTAGGGTTAACCTAGTTGCATATTACAATCATTAGAAATAAGAAAGAACCATTAAAAATAAGAAAGATTTTGACCAAAAAATATAAAATTTTTGTTAATATTCGACTTCTGTGGATCTCCGCGGATACCGTGGGGATCTGTGAGAATGATGACAAACATTTCTCCGTGACGGGGATCGAGGACGGAGAATAAATTTAGGGAGCGGGGAAGCTTCCTCTGCACATTCCCGGCCACCTGGTTGATATCTCTAATGGTGAACAATAGACACGGACAAAAACCACTCTCACATTTTGAAGATTGTGTAACTACATTTTTCATTTTTTTGCGTTATGTTCATCTTGATCTTGATGGTGGTCAAATAAATTATTTCTTTAATTCTCCCTCTAAAACTATACGAGCCTGTTTGTTTTAGTTTTTATATGAACAAACAAATCACTTTTATAAGGTTCCTTTAAAAAATGAAAAAAGAAAGAGTAGAGTATAATCTATCGTGGATCGTTAACCGCTAATACCTTTTGTATACCCAAGTTACTATCAAACTTGGATAATGCACCTTCTGGATTATTTTTTTATATATGGTATTCATGATTTTTTATTGGTATGAATTCTCTGATTTTTAGAGCCGATAATCTAAAATTCGGCTACGAAATAAGTAAAATATAACTAAAAATTATTTTTATCAAGAATTAAATTTGACTTATCCAAAATAATTCATTTTAAAGAAAATTTATTAACTATTTATTTGAATATTTTACTTATATTCACGTTGCTTTTACCTTTTTATGACACACATGTTGTTTTTACTATTACTATAGTAAACGGAGTATACACTAATGTTATTTAAAAACATATTTCTAATAAGAATGTAATAAAACTAAACTTTTAATTTTTTTAAATATTTTTTGTATGTTTCAATAACCGTATTATGATTATGAGTAAAGATAATATAATGTCGTATTTTTGTTTAGTTTTTTAAATGTTGATATAACATTGCTTTTATATTTTTTTTTTTGAAGGAAACATTGCTTTTATATATCACCTGAAAAATGTGCTAAAGGTACGGAAGACCACCTAATTGGAAGAAAATGATGCGATGAAAAAAAAAAGAAAACTTTGTCCGATGCACTTTTTGCCACATGCCATGTGTGAGTCCTTAGAGTACAAGTTTTGTATTCACTAGAAAAAAAGTACCTCCTTCACCAGAATTTTGATACTCAAAACAACTTTGTGTTGTTAGTAAAAACTCATTTACATTTACAATAATTATAAAAGCACGCACACATGTACAGTAAGTGCACTTCCAAAGAAATGTAGGAGTACGTATTAGAGACTCCATGTATTGATTTAACTTGCATAAATTAACAATTACATACTAACTACTCAAATTCTATTATATTTTTTCTTTCCACAGTTAGGTTTCTTTAACTAGAGGTAATAATATTTGTGATATTGCCGCAAACAGTAAATATAGACTTTTTTTAGTTGAAATTTAAATATTTGATTCGTCACGTGGAGGAGATTATTTAAATATTTAGTATAAATATTGAATTGCATGATGTCTTCACCCAAAGGTTAACTAAAAGTGCAATGAATATAAGTAAATAGTTTTTCAATATTGTTAACTCTTGTATGTTTAATTACTTATATTCATTGCGCTTTTAGTTAACCTTCTAGGACAATATTGTATGTTTAACTTTTAGGACAATATAGTTTTTCAATATTGGAGTTTATTTTTAAGGAGTTGAAAGATACTAACAACATTCTCAAATAAACACATATTCTTAAATACCTAAAAAAATGAGTTTTGTTGTGTATTGGTACTTTAGAAGCAATTTATTTATTTTTTAAAAATTAAATATATAAAATTGACATGCTATTAAATTATTAGATATTAGTAATATCCAACAAAATTATAGAGTATTAGAGTATTCTTTTTTTTTAATATACTAAAAAAAAGAATAATTAAGAAAATGTTTTTTGTTCTATTATTTTTTCGCTCATTCATTATTTAACAACAAATTATTCGTGTCACCGCACCCCTTGACATTTTAGGAAAGATCCGCCACTAATGTCCCATTTTGTTTTGTCCTTGCTAGTTTACTACATTTTTTTATTGTCATTGGGTGATTTTAGTCTCGGTAAAATTTGTTTATATTATAATTAGTTCTTTAAATATGCAGACTATTTAATTTTAGTGTTTCAATACAAATGGCATAAAAAAACACACACAATTCTACAAATAGATACACCAAAAACTAAAAGCGTCTAACCCACCACCACATGAAGATCCAAGAACCCCTCAGAAAGAGGCAAGGATCAAACACCAAGATGAACAGACACTAGAGGCTTCCAATCAATCAGACCATCACGAAGACCCAACTTAACATCACGACAGACTCTATTGGTTTCAGAAAAAAATAGGGTGCATATCCCAAAATCAAGCATATTTGTAAGGTAGAATTTTTATTTTTATTTTCAAAAAAACATTAAAGATCATGCTAAAATGTGTCATAAAGACACATATTAATTAAATTATTTAAACATAATTTTTTTACATTTAAATAAAAATTAATTTTTAAAAAATTGAATATTTTCAGCATTTTACATTTTTACTCCTTAATATATACCCTTAAAATAGATGAAAATGCATATTTAAACCTAGTTATTATTACTACTGTTATTACTGCACCAAATCCTTTTCTTAGGATGCATAGACTCTATATTATTACTAATATTTTTTGAAGTACGACTAACGCATTCAGGATGAAAATTTGCTACAGTAATTTAGCACACAGTTTTCACACAGTTATCAATCTGAACCATTAATTATTGATCGGACGGTATACATTAATTCTGTGATAAATCTCTTAAAATGATCATGATCGTACGTTACAGATCGGACGGTTGTGATACATTACAGTGTGAAAACGGTGTTAAAATACACAGCAGGAAATCTGTTTCCATGCATTCAGAGTGAATTTCAATTTAAATACTCATTCTCACCAAGTCTTTTGAGAGATTCTATTGTGACAACATAATCTCTTTATCTTAAAAGCGCATTGTAAGGCAAAAGGAAAAAATGTGTAGTCTTTGTCGTGCAAATCAATTTACATGGTGCCAGAGATATGGTTGTGCTCATTTTTGCCTCTTTGACCGACTTCTATCGTCATTCTTATTTGCTATAAAGCTATTATGGTGCTCTTTTTTTTTTTTTGACGCATATTATGGTGCTCTATGATACTATATGGTTATTGAATCTGAATTGTTATATGGCTTGTGGCCACGTTTTTTAAAATCGTACACCTCTAATCATGCAATATAATTGGACCAATAATTGTTTGAATTGAATCCATGATACTGTTTGGTAAGGCATATAAACTAACTTATAGCTTTTTGAACTAACTTATAAGCTTGTTTGAAAAAAATGTGAAGTGTTTGGTAACGAGCTTCTCTAACTAGCTTATAGCGTTTTTTGAGATGCTATTTCAAGTAGCGTATGAGCTTATAGCTTATAGTTTTTTCATTTTATTTCATATTTAGCCTCATTAATTTTATTTATTTATTTTTTAAAAAATATAATAACTACCCACTAACACTTACAAAAAAAAAAACTACCCACTAACCATGTATTTTTATGTCATTTTGTACTTACAACAGCTAAATTTGCCAAACACTTTAATTTTATTCTACTAGCTTTTCAGCTATAAGCTACCAGCCATCAGCTATCAGCTATAGCCTATAAGCTAGCTTTTCAGTTATAAATTAGCTTATCAGCTATCAATTAACTTATAGCTTATTTTTACCGAACAGAACCTATATATAAGCCAATTCACCTCTGAACCACGAGAGTCAATTCTAAAGGAATGTGAACTGTATTTACGTATGTGCAATTTGGTACATAATGTTATAATTTTTATTATAATAATTTATTTTAAAGTATTATTATTATTATTTATTATGTGGCACCGTTTTATTTTCTTACCAAGTCAATATAGCCGTTCACTTTATTTGGTACATTGAACTATCTTAATTACGGACTTTCGGTTTTGTTTTTATAAAGAGGCAATTGCAACATTTAATAATTTTAATGTTGGTTGCTTGAGCTACTACTTCTTCCTCTATATAAGAAAAATTGTAATGCTATTATATAAAAAAAAAAAAATTGTAATGCATAAACGTGAAGTATCTAAGTAAGGGTGAAAAATTAACGAGCAAATATAATAATAAGTTCCCCTGAGCATCCAAAAGTAATTCGTTGAGACCTTGAAAATTCACGTGCAGTGCTAGTAAAAAGTGACTGTTGTATTCTGGAGGGTATTAGCTATGAGACCAACTGCACCGGGTAACTTACCTGTGGTGGCGAAATACTCTTAAGCCCAGTACATTTGCACGCCTCAGTCAATTCGATAAATTCTTCTTGTTCTCTAAATTATTTTATTATAAGTCATATTTATTTGTACTAATATTTTATCTAATTTATCATATGAGAATAATTCTATGTCATATTTTTCCAACACAGAATACCCTCCTTTCAATTTAAGTAAAAAATAATTTTTTAAATTTATTAAATAATTAACAAATAAACTATACGATTATTCAAAAAAATTAAAAATATTATTTACTCCGTTCCAAAATATAAGTCACTTTGAGAAAAAAGTTTGTACCAAATTATAAGTCACTTTACATTACCAATGAAGCATTTAATGTTATTTGTCCTATTATACCCTTATTTATTTATTACTCTCTTCTTTCAATTATTCAATTTATTTTTCCTATATCATTAATGAAGGACAATTTTGTAAACTAAATCATAATTTCTCTTTTTCATACGACCTTAATTACATTTCTTAATTTGTATAATTTGACCAAAGCAACTTATATTTTGGAACGGAGGGAGTATTTTTTAGCTCATATTTAAAATCAGAGAGAAGAATTCTATACTGTCAAATATATATAAATAAATTAAGTGGCTTGTCAATTTTCACGATTTTATGTGAATTGACGGTTCATAATTCGTGCGGTCCCCTTGCTCAAAGTTAGTTACATTAATAATACGTGCCAAACAACTTTTAATAGTAATATAGAACGAAGTCTAAAAGAGAAAAAATTACAGTACAATGCAATAATCAACGGAGAATAGTCAAATGAATATTCTGTTTCAATCTATCTTGCATGGGTGCGAGTACGGTACCGGTATCCGGTACTGGTACCGATACATGATACGATATTTTAAAAAAAATTAAGGTATGGGTACACTTGTATAATTTTTTTTTAATATAGTTATATAGTTAAAATAATAAAATTATATTCTTAAAGCAAATAATTAAACATAAAAAATAACAAACTTTAAAAATAGTTATATTGTGGTTTACACGTTTAGGAAATTAGGAGTAGTAGTAAAACTATGCGGCTCTACTTTTAAAAATAAATAAAAAGGAAAGGAGACTGAATCGATTCTAATTTTAAACTAAAGTGATCAAATATTATTTTCTTAATTTAGTTTAAAATTAGAATCGATTCAGTATCCTTTCATTTTTATTTATTTTTAAAAGTAGAGCCGCATAGTTTTACTACTACTACTCCTAATTTCCTAAACGTGTAAACCACAATATAACTATTTTCATTAGTCATAATATTTTCATTACTCACAATATTGTCATGTGATCAAATATTATTTTCTTAGTCATACTCACAAAATTTTAATTTTTTATTTATTCTTTTAATTATTTACTTCACGATTTTTTGTTGCAGGTTTAGTCCCCAGACTTGTGGCAATGGTTGCTTGATCCTGTCAGAGATTATTCAGTTCGGGGAGTTTTTCAGCTATTGACTTCTCATTCGTTTGATCCTTTGGCCGTCGGTGAAGATCTTATTTGGCACAAACAAATTCTCTTGAAGGTGTCTATTTTTGCTTGGAGACGGTTGAGAGACAGGTTGCTATAACTAAAGTAAATTTGGCGATTCGAGGTATCATCACTCCAGAGGCCCAGTCTTGTGTGGCCGGATGTAGAGGCATTGAGTCAGCTCGACACTTATTTCTTTCTTGCAACATCTTTGACTCTCTTTGGTCGTCAGTTAGGTCGTGGATTGACTTGTCATCGATGGATCCTCAAAATTTGGCTATTTATTTTCTTTAGTTTACTTTTTCATCTAGTGATCTTAGAGTGCGTCGCTCCTTCGTCGCTCCTTCCTACCGTTTATTTGGCTCCTATGTGTCTAAATTATTTGGAACGAAAGAAATCACATATTATTCAAGAACTCGGAACAATCCTTACCTCAATTGTTGGATAAGGTCAAACTTTATTCTTACGGGTACATGGTTGAAGACAACAAATATCAATGTAGTCTTCAACTACCATAGCTAATGACCGAACCCGTTTATTTATTTGAATATGATGTAACTTTATTTTTCACAATTGTTTTTTTCAATTATAGTATATGTAAACTCTTGTAGTCTTTTTCCGGTACAACGTGTACTAAAGGAATTAATTGGTTGGTTAATAGTATATATCTCAATTTGGTTTATAAAAAAAAAGTGTTTCATAAATAGTCACGACTTTAACAAGCCAACAGGCAACAGCCATGGACAGCACCTAGCTTGTCAATTCTTTCAAAAATATCAAGAACTTTATGGCATAATAATTGGTCATCTAGAACATCTGGTCGAGTTTTTGAAATTTTTTTTGAACAAGCCAAAATGATATATATATATATATATATATGGGGGCTGCTAACTTAGACCCAGTTGGGTCTAAGTTAGCAAGGTGCACCTTTTCAGTTGGATCAAAATACCCATTCTTTTTAATTAATTAACCAAATTACCATCAATGGACACGGATCCAGTGTCGCGCGCGTACCGCAGTACCATGGTTACAGGCCGTTGATTTCCATCAGACAACCAAGATCTGATCTCATCAAGACAGTCTGATCAATCAGACAGCCCAGATCATCCAAATCCATCAGATTCCAGCGCGTGCACCACACTGGATTACACCCTGGAGAGAGAAGAATCTACTTTTTAAAAGCAGGACACGTGTCGCTGTCTGATTGGCTGGGCGTGATTTTTTTCCATTTAATACTTTGAACTCAATTATTTCGTTGTAAATTAATTTTTTATTTATTTTTTTTATACCAAAATTCATAATTTTTTTTTTCTCTACAAATAGAGACTTGGTTCGTTTGATTTGGACACAGAAAAAAAAATCCAATTTTTCACTACCTTAATCTCATTTTTCACTACCTTACATCAACTCACTGAAACCATTCTACCAGCAAAATGGTTTCAGATTACAACTCTCTGAAACCATTGTACCAGATAAATGGTTTCAGAAGCAAACACAATTAATAAATTACTCACTGAAACCATTCTACCAGTAAAATGGTTTCAGAATACAACTATGTGCAACCATTCTACAAGCTAAATGGTTTCAGAAGCAAATAACTAATAATCAACTTACTGAAACCATTCTACCAGCAAAATGGTTTCAGATTACAACTCTCTGAAACCATTGTACCAGATAAATGGTTTCAGAAGCAAACACAATTAATAAATTACTCATTGAAACCATTCTACCAGTAAAATGGTTTCAGAATACAACTATGTGCAACCATTCTACCAGTAAAATGGTTTCAGAAGCAAACATTAGTTTTTAATTACAGTTTTATCTCATTTAATTAACTAAAAATAGTTTCAGGTCTCCAAAAATTTCATAAAATATACCAAAAGTTCCAGAATATTATCTACTATTTTCCTGGTATAATGGTTTCAGTGAGTTGGTTGAGTGGTGCGTGTTAAATTACAACACACAAGTAACGTATTTAGTAGACAAAAAATGAGATTAAGGTAGTGAAAAATTGCGTTTTTTTTCGGTGTCCAAATCAAACGAACCAAGTCTCTATTTGTAGACAAAAAAAAATTATGAATTTTGGTATAAAAATAAAAAAATAAAAAATTAATTTACAACGAAATAATTGAGTTCAAAGTATTAAATGAACAAAAATCACGCCCAGCCAACCATTGTGTGACACGTGTCCTACTTTTAAAAAGCAAATTTTTCTCTCTCCAGGTTGTAATCCAGTGTGGCGCAGGCGCTGGAATCTGATGGATCAGGATGATCTGGGCTGTCTGATTGATCAGACAGTCTTGATGAGATCAGATCTTGGTTGTCTGATGAAAATCAACGGTCTGTAACCATGGTCCTTCGGTACGCGCGCGACACTGGATCTGCGTCTACTAATGGGTATTTTGGTTAATTAATTAAAAAGAATGGGTATTTTGGTCCAATTGAAAAGGTGCACCTTGCTAACTTAGACCTAACTAGGGTCTAAGTTAGAAAACCCCTATATATATATATATATATATATATATATATATATATATAGGGAGAGATCAAATTATACCGGTGTAACATTTGAGTAATGTTACACCGCTCAATAACGCTTTAACAAATACAAATTTTACAAAATTCACCGTTGGATTGAAAGATTATATCGTATAGATCATTCATGTTGAATTTTACAAAAATCTAAAATCGTTTGATATGTTATTGAGACCGATAAAGATTAATGGTATATGCACTTTTATTGAATACCGTTAATCTTGATCTATCTTAAAAACATATCAAATGATTTTAGATTTTTATACAATTCAACATAGATGATCTATACAATATAAACTTTCAATCCAACGGTGGATTTTGTAAAATTTGTATTCGTTAAAGTGTTATTGAGCGGTGTAACATTACTCAAATATTACACCGGTGTAATTTGATCCCTCCCCTATATATATATATATATATATATATATATATATATATATATATATATATATATATATATATATATAATAGTCTTTCAGCATAAGACGTGCCAATAAGACTAAATAAGGTTACAAATAAAGTCCAAAATACAGGAACCAAAAGAAACTATATAAGGCCCAAGCAAAGCAAAGGACTAGACCACCAACTATGGCAGTTCAAAGCTAAAGTGCTACTCGTCGCTTTCAACCACCTATAAGAAAACGTCTTGATCTTGTCCAACATATGATGTACCGAGTTTGCTGAGCCCCTGAACAATCGATGGTTTCTTTCGGTCCACACAACCCAAACACAAGCAAGCCATATGAGCTGCATAAAAGAACGTCGTGCTCGAGAACCACCTGCTGAATCCGTAAACTGAACAAAGTGTTCTGAAAGAGTCTGAGCAGTCACCACAGAAGAACCAATCCAGGAGCTGACAAGAGACCAAAGGGAGCCAAAAGAGCTGCAAGAGAGGAACAAGTGCTGAGTCGACTCAACCTCACCGCAACCAGAAACACAAAGATGAGCCTCCGTAGATAAAATCCCTCGAGTAACCAGGTTTGCTTTGGTAGGTAACCTGTCCCGCAAGAGTCGCTAGGCACAAATGGAAACCTTCAAAGGAACCTGACAATGCCAGATAAGACCTGACGCAACATCCAAAGTAACGACATGCTGGGTTGTCAGAAGCTGATAAGCACCACGAACCGTGTAACCGTCATCCAGGTCAGCCCGCCACTGCCACCTATCTGAAACATGTTCCTGCAAAGAGATGGTGAGTAGAAAAGCCTGACACTCCCCCAACATCTCCTCCTCCCACGCCCTCAACTGACGCCTCCACTCCCACGCCTCCCCCCTGCCCCCCACCCACGCATAAACATCTCAGCCACTGAAGCCGATTTGTTTTCTGCCAGATCAAACAGCCGCCCGTACCGCTCCCGCAACGAAGTACCATCCACCTAGAGGTCAGTCCAGAAAAAAGTGTCTGATCCATCCCCCACCTGTCTCGAAACATACTCTCTAAACCACCCTCTCCCTGCCTCACCTCCACCATCCCGAGTTTTTGAAATTCATCTCATCTTTCACTATAAAAAAACACAATTATTTCCTAATATCTTTTAAGAAGTGCACGATGTCTAGTAGTATCTTCCTTTATCTTATTTGTGGTTGTTTCTTGTCTCTTTTTTTTGGAGAAGTATTTTTTTTGGTGGTGGTGTCTTTTAAGAATTTTAGTTTGTTGGTGGTATGTCTCATCGTAGTTTTTTTTTTTTTTTTTTTGCGTTTGTTTTCTTGTCCTATTTTTGAGATTGTTGCATTCTGATGAAGGGTAATTTTGGTACCTTATTAATTTATTAAACTTTCTCTTATATATTTCTCGTTTATATATAAATATATAGTCATGATCTGTTGACACAAACTAGTTTGACACAAAATTTTACACCTCTTAATAACGTTTTAACCGATATAAATTTTATAAAATCCACCGATAGATTGAAAGTTTACATCATATAGATCATTTGTGTAAACTTTCAGACAAATCCAAAATCATTTTATATGGTATTGAGACACATAAAGATTAAAATCGTTTAATAAAAAAATCGTTAATTTTTGATGTATCTCGATTACATATCAGATGATTTTGGATTTATTTAAAATTTTATATAAATGATCTATATGATATAAACTTTCAATCTAACGGTGGATTTTATAAAATTTATATCGGTTAAAACGTTATTGAGATATATAACATTTGATATCAAACTAGTTGGTGTCAACGATCTTGACTCATATATATATATATATATATACCATTAAAACAAATTGTTATATAAAAAAGTATTGAGTGGTTAAGATGGCCAACAAACTCTTTGCTGTAGAAATTTCAATGTACTGGATGAAGCTTTATATAAAGTTCAATATATTTACGTATAGAAGTTGTGTTTTTATTTTCCTTTCTTTTTTGTTTTGTTTTTGGTAAACCAAATGTATCCTCCGTGCGCAACTACAGAGATTAATTCCCTCGAGTTAACTGAGATCCATTTAAGAGGTTGATCTGCCCGAATAAATAATTCTCCATACACAGCGATGATCATGGATCGAACCCGGGACCAAATAGTTAAGGGATCCAAATATCTACCACTTATGTCACACTATATTGGTAATTATTTTTTTCTTTCTTTTATACCGCGAATATTGTAATTAGCAATTTTGTTTTTATTGAGAATGAGAATGGAACTCCTGAAATATTTACCTCATTCGCCTAATCATTCTTTTGTTTTACTGTTAGGTAGTAAAAGTGGTTATAAATTCTCTTAGAACGAATATATAAATGGAAAATTCTGAGTTTAAACTCAAGTTCTTAAATATATAACACGACATTCCTATCAATTAATTAACATAACAAACTCTTAAGAAAAATCCATACCATTTATTTTTAACTAAAAATAAAAAATTTAATTTATATATTAATCTTGTCGATATAAAATTATTTTTCACATGCATCCAATAATATATTGCCATGTAATATGTTTTTTTGGATACAATCATCTAAAATGTTTTAAAACACATTACGTGTCATATTCATTAAATGACGTGACAACATATTATTAGATATATACATGAGTAAAATAATTTTATACTAACGATGCACAACAATTAAACTGTAAAATATAATAAGATAGGCGAGCAGCTTGCTATATAGGATGAAAATATCCTTGAGAAGTTCGACCAAGAACACATACAAGCTTATATGCCTCTCCCAGCTAGGGGTGATCATATCCGAACAAATTCAAAAGTAAAACCGCAACCCGAACCAATCCAAACCGAAACTGCAAAAAACCGCATTTAGTTTAAACCGCACGAATGATTTTTCTTCTAATTAACCGCACGGTTTTGTTTGATTTGCGATTTTCATTTTAGAAAACCGAACCAAACCGCAATATTTAATTTAACTCTATCATTTAGTAGTAATCAACCTATTACCTAGTCCAATTTAGCAAGTCCAACCCAAATTG